>NC_088982.1:3454346-4054346 GCF_963932015.1 Anas acuta | reverse complement strand
CCTGATTCTTTTGATTAGCTGTATAATCAAGCTGTTGTTTCTTCAAATGACCTTTCCTGTTATGATATAGCTTATTATCAGTTTCCCTCCGTTGCTTGTCCTCTAAATACTGTTCTCTCTACTGTAATTCTTTCTTGACTCAGGAGAATATATTTTCTCCTTTACTTTTCTTCTGTTGAAATTGCCAGCATCTCCCACAGTACTATCATTCAACTCCTTGACCTATTAGATAAAAGTAATTGAATGCTTATCTGCTATTTAAATGATACTATTTAAAGTCTCATTTTAATATCAGCCTTATTTCATACTACATATAATATAAGCAAGCTTCTATAACCCTGTCAGTATATGAAATTTCTTTAGAAATACCAGGGTCAGTCACCTAATTCTTTCAATGCACTTGTCAAGCATCACATTACTTTGTTTAGCCTAAAATAAGTACAGGACTTAATTAATTGTATTCAGATCTTGAGCTCTACAAAAACCTTGTAATAAGGTTATCATGCCACACTGTCTCAGGTACCTGGTCCAGCAACAGAGGCATGGAAAAGTCCAGTGTCTTTAAATAGCAGTACTCACAACAGGGTGATTTTAAGGGAATAGCTACTGGGGGGTGAGGGAGTGGGGGTGGGGGGCAGGTCTGTCATTTGTATGTGCTTCTTTTTGCTTTCAATCCTACAGAAACAATTTAGTTTACCTGTCTCAATTTGTGGAAAAAAAGAAGAAAAAAGAAAAAGTGCAAATAGCTTTTGTTGATGTAATTTATGGAGCTAGTTTAGAAAAAAACACATAATGTCAGCACAGGGAACTATTTTTATCACAGTATATTGTTTAACAACCCTTCACGGTCATCAAATTTAGTGCACCTATAAAATGCAAGGCAGCTGCAGAGGATGAACCAGCAGTTTAAAAACACTAAAGAGCCAAAAATTATCCAATTTCCCATCTTCCTGATCCACTGACATTGTTAGTTCTGCACAGTAATGAAGAGATGTATATGTACTGTTATTACAAAAAGTTGCCAGTTTTAAAATCAGACAATTTTAGGAAGCAATGTAAGCAATTAGTAAAATCAGGAGAGTGAATGACTGTCCAGAGTTACAAACTGAGTTAAAGTCCTTCAGAAATATACATATATATATTTTTAAATTAAGCAGCAAGGTCCTTATAAGCCTCAGGTAGGATTAACATCACTGGAGTCCATAGAAGTCTATAGAAGTGTGTTGGTGTCAACAAGGCATATGCAGATCAGATCTAGAGGGCCAAATTCACATGTAAAGTGAGCTGCTGAATGCCATTAACTTCTGAAGAGCCATGCTAATTTCCATTACAGTAATAGAGAAAGCCAATGCTTAACTAAAAACCATTAATGGCCAAAAAAAAAACCAACAACCAGAAACCAATGCTTTATAAAAATAATAATAGTTGGGTTTTTGATCTTGGTTTTGCTTTGATCTGCACCCTGATGGCATGTGTAACAATTAATTATTGTGCTCACTCTCCAACACTCTCCAATTTAATGGGGAAAAAAAGGCACTGCTGTAAAAAGCCTTGCTTTTTTGCCCATTTCATTAGCTTTCAAACATTTCAAATGTCTAGCTTCCAAACACTTAGTTCTGTTAACTATTCTCATTTTTTTGGCTTCCATTTCTGCTGCTGTCAAGCCCACATCCATCCTTTCTCCCACTGGAATCTTCTTCATCCATTCTGCTCTCCAACCTCCCTTCCTGCTCCTCTCCTGATCACTCTTTTCAAGATGAGTCCCTTTACCCAGCATCTCTTCTCCTGGAGTCAAAGATACAGCTCAAAATTCAGGCATAAAAATACTGCTATGAAAAGGTAACTAAAATTTGGAGAGGAGAGGAGAGGAGAGGAGAGGAGAGGAGAGGAGAGGAGAGGAGAGGAGAGGAGAGGAGAGGAGAGGAGAGGAGAGGAGAGGAGAGGAGAGGAGAGGAGAGGACAGGACAGGACAGGACAGGACAGGACAGGACAGGACAGGACAGGACAGGACAGGACAGGACAGGACAGGACAAAATTGAAAACCTGTCCCAAGGAGCAATGAAGGAGAACCCTACCACACCTGGCTAAGCAGCACCAAGCCAGCACTGGGTAGCAAACATATTAATGCTTAGCTGAGTAGTATTTAGCTCAGAAATCTGCTGTGTGTAGTAGCCAATAAATATTTGCTCTGTGCTCTTACACTGTGTGCTTGCAGAGTCTCTCTGCAAACAGCAAAAGATGCCCAAATAAAAGTGGTGCAGGGAAGAGATGTATAGGCAGTCAACCAGGATTTTTCTCATCTTGGCAGGACAACATTTTCCTAATGATTTTGCTAGTGATAGAGCTGATGACCCATGATCTCATGTCACTGCGAGGATAATCCAATCCCAGCCAAAATACCGCCATTTCAGAGAAAAATCATGGTCATTGTCAACTTTTTTGCAGCAGCTTGATAAGTACTTACTCTATTTATGCAGACTAACAATTCAATTTTATTTTATGAATGCTATTTTATCTTCCATTTTGTGCTGAAACCTTCAAAACCGTAACAAACATCCCTGAATCTACTACAGCAATAGGCGTGGAGAACAATAAGGGTCTGTATCACAGCTGATTTTTCATTCAAATGGAAACAGCATGGCAGAAATAGCTGGCCACTACCCAGAAGAAACAGTCCTGCCAGGTTGCTTTATAATCTAATCCCTCACTTAGCTATGGATCAGATGGCTGGGAGCTGTATTTAACTAATATTTCCTTATTGCATGGACCCAGGACCAATTTTTAATAGCATTTTTAAAAGTGTACTCATAGCCTTTGGTATTTCCTTACCAAACTGAAATTTCTTAGAGGGTGTTCAAAAGTACTTTGAGTAGGTGGCCTATGAATTCTCCTCCTGTGGATAATTTAGAAATCAGCCAAAAGAAATAGTTTGTTGTTTCTTTTTTTTTTTTTTTTTTTTTTTTTTGGAAGCTAGATTGGAATCAGGAAAAACTGATCATCAAGAGAAGTAAAGAAATAAAGAAGGAATATTTAGGGTCCTAAATGACCTACCAGAACCTGACTTTGAAGATTTTTGTACAGAAGTCTCATGCTAGTTAGTCACATACTCCACTCTTTTTTTAAGAAAAGCATATCAAAGTGACAAAACCTATTTAAATCTAACAAAACATAGCAGACATAAAGCATTATTGTACAGCAGACTACAGTTAACTCTTCTGCTCAGATCTTCCCTTTGGCTGTAAGTGGGATTTCTACATAATGGCACTTATTACCACAGCCTTTCAGCAGCCTTACATGTATCTTTTCACATTCTGCAAAGGGAAATTTGTTTTCAGTTCTGAGGGTCAGCACAAGATCAAAACGCCAGTGTTGATAATCAAAAGCCTGAAGTTTTTTTTGTGCCTGTGGATTTTTGTCTTCAAAACACCTACATAAAAATCAGTGCAAAAGGAACAGCATGGAATTTCAGTGCTTGGTCCTTCTCTGGCGATTCATCCAATTTTGGCCAATTTTAGTGTAGTTAGAGACAGCATTAATCAAAAATATTATCAACTAATGACTGCCAAATTTACAGATACCTAAGCTGTGGTCTGATCACCCCTGAATTATGAAGTCATCCCCATCTTTCAAAGCCACTGCATTTCTACCTGTCTTCCATGCCACAAGACAAGGACATAATAAATTAAAACATATAAATACCTAATATAAATTGGAATATATGATTTTTGAGGGAAAACTTGGTCTATTTAGAAAAGGATTGTCATAAGCAGGTAGCTGATGCTTAAAAGGGACTGCTTTCTGTAATTCAAGGAGCCCTTTCCTGCTCCATATTTTCTACTCCTGGGGTTTTATAATGGTTCCAAGAGGAATGTTTTATACCAGCATAATATAATATGCTTACCAGTATTGTAGAAGTGGATGCTCAACAGCAAATGCTGTACTTCAGACTGCAGAACAGTATCTGCTACAGTCCTATTTCACTGTGCTCATAATTTCTGCAAACATTCACACTTCTGATATTGTTTTTGTCACGAAGATATTTCCTTTTCTTTGCATGTAATAAATAGTTCCAATCCAAACACAGAAAATAGAAACAAAATAAAATAAAAGCAAAACCAGAAAATAAGCGTAAGGCAGCTCAGAATTTACAGCTGAAATCAGCCTAGATGTGCAAACTAGAAGGGGACATGATGGAAAATCGTCTGAATATAACACCCTTAGCTCTGGAGATAAACTGGAATCATGAATGTGAGGACAAAGACCCGTCTCCTTATTTTATTTTTTTCAGTACTATTAAATATTCCATAGATTTAAACCTTTCCTGAGCTAATTTCAGAGTTATAATGCAAAAGCCGCAATCAAGTGAATTACTTTGCTTCACTCATTAAAATGGGCATAATTGTCATGGCA
Source organism: Anas acuta (assembly GCF_963932015.1). NCBI lineage: Eukaryota > Metazoa > Chordata > Aves > Anseriformes > Anatidae > Anas > Anas acuta. The sequence goes on along the minus strand of NC_088982.1, from coordinate 4,049,936 downwards.
TAAAACTGTTATTCCTAGCTTACTTACTAGCACTATTATTTACTTTTCCTAGACCCGTCCATGGTACTCCGTCTCTCAAGCTAGCAGGTGACAATAGATCTCTTCTAGGAAGACAAATTGATCTACAGATGCATGCTTTTTCCATGCTAATCTCCCTCAAAAAAAAGACACATAAACAATGCCAAGAACTCCCACATAAATCACAGAACTCAATAACTTCTCCACCTGCATATTTTTCTAATGTTATCTTAAAAGATGCTACAATTTTCCATAACAGAAAAAGAAAATTGTCTCTGTAAATGATTTGCAAACAGAGAATAAAGACAGTAGATAACCATACAGTCAATGTCTAGATACTACCATTATTATTATTACATGTTTTATTAGAGAATCCTGATTCATCAGTCTTTGACATTTTTGCAAAGAATTTTCTTCACTCTACTGAGTGCAGTCACTGGAAAGAGGAAGATAGACATAAAATCATTCAGACAGACAAAGGTCTGAATAAATAGTTCTCCTCTATGTAGACCACTGAATAATTCTGTATACAAACCAAAAGCTGCAATTGGAGATACTAATTCCACACCCCTGCAGTCATGGCAATCGTTTTGATTGCCAGGATCACACTCCTGTACCAATTCTGGTGCAGCAAACTGGATTTCCCACATGCCACAGTTACTCTGTGTTAAAAGAATAGTAGGGGTCTGTGCTTCAAAATATTTTTTTTTGCTTTCCATGAGAAAGATTCATTACGTAAGAAAAGCCTTTTTACGCTCAATTTTTAGCAATTTGTTCTTTCTTTTTTTTTTTTCCCCAACTAAACACACACACACACGTATATATATAGATGGAATAACAAAGGCAGCATGCAAATGAAAGGCACAACTGAATACCACAGAGCAATGTATTAAATTGATTTGATTAAAAAATATTATTTCCATTATTAGAAACAACACTCCATTAATATTAATGTAAGCCTAAATAACTGCAGTTCTTTAGTATTAGATTAATCAGGCAGCAAGCTCTCCTTAGATATCTTCAAAACGATTCCAGATCATCAAGACTGAAAGCTCTTGTGCCCGAGATGTTGGGATAGTAAATCATGTAGCAAGCTGGGCTTTTCATCTCCTGTATGCTTTCTTCAAGGCCTAAACCAGGCATTTTGGAAGGATGGGGAGAAGACCCCACTGGGAGGAAATTCTGGGAAAAGCAGAAGAACAGTGCAGACTGAAGAAGACAAGGATTTCCCGTGCTTTGCAATTTTCTACCATTGGGTGCTGAGTGCATGTCACTGAGTTCAGCCAAACCTGAGTGTAGTGGTGCACATAGTAGGGACCAACTGCTGATGATAATAAATTCAAATTCTTTTTAATTTTTTTAGCAGTGTATACATTTCAGTATCTAGACATTTTAATATTAAAAACAAGAGGAAAGCTTTCAGATGGTAACTGAACCAAGATTATTATGTGTAACCAAAACAGAATCTGATTTAACTGATTTAAAATGCTCTTAACAGTCCTCCAACCTACACATCTCTTTTCCTTTTAACTCTATTTGGTGCCAGGTACCAAAGGGATTCTGGTTTTGCACCTGCCAGAAATAATTGATTTAGGATGAGCAAATGTCTAATTTTAAGCATAGCAGTGATAACCAGATGTGAAGGCAATCCTCAGAGAAATACGTATTCTCTGTATGAATAAACAGTGATTTAGGGGAAATTAAACATGGAAGCTGATTCTGAAGGCTGCTCTGAAAGATGCCCAGCCAAGGAAGCAATACATCAATGATACCAATGTCATTCTTAAAAGCAATTATAAAAATCTAAGGAATGTATTGAGGACTACAGAGACAAGTCCTCTGTCCATACTCAGGAGCTTTCCAAACTGTTTAACTAAGCCCTAATAAAGCAGAGACGCTAGTAGCCATGTTTATGCTAAACAGCACAATAAACAATTAGCAGAAGAGAAAATTCAATATTAAGTCTATGGCCTGGCTACCACAGGACTTATGGTTTACTGGTGCCTACCACAGAGACCATCACTTAAGGGGCTGATAAAGATTGAGTGTTGCTGAACCAGATGCACAGTTACTTATTCTCATCCTCACTCTGCCTACGCTCAGGTTTTCTTTTCCATTCTCACTACCCCTGCATCTTTAGTGGCTCTTTTCTCACCCCTTAATTCCACATAAATATTTCCCAGAAGCTGCTTCAAATGTGTGAAAAAGAAATAAGGAAAAATCAAGCGAGCTAACAACTCTAAGCACTAATTGTAGTGACTTTGTTTGCAAGGGAGGCATTTTTTCCCACCCCGGCTTACTTCATGTAGTTGTTAAATGCTTCGTGGCACACTTCAACCCTGCCTGTAGCTTGCTGCAAAATACAACTTCAGCTCGAAGTCTTCTGATGGCTTTGCTTTATTAGCAACTAAGTTATATTAATATATGAAAAGAAATTAATCAATTAGCATTGACTAAATGGAGAAGGATGTAATTGAATTAAAAAGAGAGTTAAATAGTCAGTGGGAGGAATCAAAAAGAAAAGTCAGTAGTAAAATCCTCTGCAAGGGTTTAAAGGTTTCTTTAAGAAGTTTGATATATCTTATCCCTTCAGAAGCCTAAAACAAAATAGAACAAAATTATATTCTACAATGTCTTTTAATAATGATTTGGTGAAGAAAGTGAATGTGATTTTTTTTGTTAGTATTTATTTAGATGAAATTGTGTATTTATATATTAAATTCTATATAAATAATCTAAGATACTGGTTTGCCCACTTATTTCAAATAAATTCAGATTTAAAGGTTAAAATAAACTTCCTCCTATAAAGTTTCAGACTGTTTGAAACTCTGTGAAAACATATACTTTACGTTATCTTATAAAATTTCTATCATCATTAAAAAGCCATGACATTGAGTCCCTAAGCTACAAAGACCATTCTGAAACTTAAGAGATTTTCACACCAATGACCTTCAGATCTAAACCACTTAGCAGAAGTTGAAGTGAAATTACATGCTCCTGATATCCAGACACCATTAAGTTTATGAAATACATACTTACTGAAATCATTTACAAGGAATCAGAAGAATTTCATACCCATACTTTATGGAACACTAAAAATTTGGATAATAATATAGCACTCTTATAAAAATCATATATATAATGCCAATACTCTTTTAAAGTATTCATTAAAATCTGTAACATAATTGTAGAAAAACAGCCTGTTGGTATCTGTGACCTTCAGTAATTCTATCAATAACATATCATAAATGCAGTCAAGAACTTCCCAACTATTATGGGTGGGAAACAATGGTAAACACCAGGTATGATAATTTACAGCCTTCATGCTGTCTGAGGATAAATTGCAAAATGTCATCCTATCAAGATCATTTCCTACTGAAGTATTGGTGCATCAAGGCTTGAAATCAAATACCAGTCCTGTGGTCAACACACCATTTTTCTTTCTAGCATATTATTTGGTCAGACTGTAGAAATGTGATCTTAAAAATGGGAAAATTCTAAGTCGTAGATTATTCCACACCTTTGCCAGCTGGAGAGGTACTAGAATAGCCAGCAAGCTTAACTATTTAATCCATTTTAAAGTTACAGTGAGAGCATGTTGGCATCCCTGGGCCATATAGAGATGCTTAGCTTGAACTAGATGACTCCACCACTATGATTTTTCTATATATGCAATAGCACCAAAAAGCAATAAAAATGTTAATAAGGTAAATTAAGTGCAAGAAGTTAAATGATGCTGATATCATAACTCTATGTCAGCTATCTTCTGCATAACATTCACACAAAGTTAAAGGAAGGAGGTGGCAAAAGCTATTCTCTGTTTATTTCAAGCACGATAGTTTTCGAAACCCAAACAATCTTCTCAGATAATGAATTCACAATGGGAAGTTAGGAATAAAATATTTTTCAGCCATCAGTGGTGTAGAAAATCTTTTGTTCAGATTTTAATTTTCTATCTTTTGTAGGCCTACTAAAAATAAAACAAAATAAAACAAACAAAAAACCTTGTAATATACCCAGATGTATGCCAAACAGAAAATAGATCGGGTATGCAATGGTGATAGTAATCTGGCTTCTTTCTTATTCTCTGTTTCTCATGTATTTTCACTGGAGCTGGAGTGTGTTTGAATTGTCATATACCTAAATTGCAGGATTCAGTGAGACTGCTTGCATTGACATAATTCTCCTTTAGGTAAAATCCTAGAGGATCAAAATGACAGGCAGAAATGCCATATCCCGCTGCCACCTTCACTGTGCCTTTGCCCAAACTCACACAGGCCCAAAGGAATATATGAATACCAAAATGCTTCAAATGCTTGATTGTAAAGTTTAAGACAAGCTGCCTCTGATTTCTGGAAATGCAGAGCACCTCAATGGTCCCAAATGACTTGACTGAAGCTGTCTGAAAATGGAAATTCAAAAAAGAAAAAAAGGAGAAAGGGAAGGGGAAGGGCAAGAAAAATAGGGCAAGGAAAATAGAGAAAGGAAAATAGGGAAAAGAAAAGGAAAGGGAAAGGGAAAGGGAAAGGGAAAGGGAAAGGGAAAGGGAAAGGGAAAGGGAAAGGGAAAGGGAAAGGGAAAGGGAAAGGGAAAGGGAAAGGGAAAGGGAAAGGGAAAGGGAAAGGGAAAGGGAAAGGGAAAGGGAAAGGGAAAGGGAAAGGGAAAGGGAAAGGGAAAGGGAAAGGGAAAGGGAAAGGGAAAGGGAAAGGGAAAAAAAGGCATTGAAAACATCTCCTACTGAAAATGCTGGCTGTGAACCCCAGGCTGCTTCTGCCAGCTTTGCCATTTCACAGAAAAGCACGTGTCAGCTTCATTGGACAGAAGCAAAAATTATATTTTATAGCAATAAACTGTAAATTCCCTCTTTTGAACTCTACTCTAAAACATGCATTATTGTTCATTTAAGCACTGTGCACCTTGCACCGGGTAATTTTGTGGTTGTACAACTAGACCGCTTCATTGTCAACATCAGTACTTGCATAAATGCTGTAAGTACATAATGCAGTATGATATGCTGTATCTACAGCTAAATCAGCTAAATTGCAATTATATATACATCCCAATGTTGCTTTTTTGTTTTCTTTGGTCTGTTCTTCACATCTTGAAACCCATGTTCCTTCCATGTAGCTCTCTACATGTTGCTGCACCTGATTTTATCAGTTTGTACTCTTAATATTCCTTCCCTGTAAGCATTCCTGACCTGTGAGGGCACGGGGTTATCAGTACAGAGTTCAGCACAAAGACACGGTATTGACTGCTTTAATTTATTGGCTTTAAAGTGCACTCCAGTGGTTCTCAAATAAGAATTAATTCTGGTTTATTTTTTAATGGTTGGAAGAGACTTGACTTCACGTTGATGATTTTTCCCCACCAGGCAGCAGCCTAGAAGGTCTTTGAATTGTTCTACCTTTATTTGAATTTCTTGCACCAAGCTTTTCTGTACATGCCTGGCTCTAGCCTTGGCTCTGCTTTTACTACCATGCTTCTGCATTTTTCTGCTATACTTTGGCTCATCTGTTGTGGTATACGAAGTGTATAGTTGCTGCATATGGTTTCTGGCTCATCACAGCCTCAGCTGCTGTCTTCCTCAATGTGTGTGACTTTTTGAGGGCTGGACCATCAACTCTATCTCAGTTTCTTGTCTTCTTTGCTGCATGAGGCTGCCAGCACAGCCTCAATATATCTTAGCTAGTTCTGTTTCCTTTTTATTACCTCTATTTCATATATTTCTGCTATTTTGGTATAGCTTTTCTTCTGTTCTTCTGGAATTTCCATCCCCTGGGACACTGAAAGCATCGCTCAGGTAAGGCTTTGAGGAACCTGAGCCAAGACGACACACTGTCAGATCCATGCTCTTTCCCTTCCTACCTAACTAGTCTGTGACTTTCATTATGCTGCCAAAGGTGATTAATGGAAAGCAGAATCTGGGTTGTCCAGTCTGTCTCTGTGCTGGGTTATCCCTGAAATGGGCAGAGTGGCACCCAACTTTGCTCCATATTTCCTTGACTTGCTTGCTTTCATACTGAAGTCTCGCCTATTTTTTTTTTTAACTTTGCCACCTACGACTTTAGTTGCATCGTGGATATTGAGATGAAGTCATCCTGTACTCAAGTTCCATGTATAGCTCCCGGTCTTTTGCTATTTGGAGGCATTTCATTTGCTCAGATCTGCTTTTCTCAGCAAATGATTCACATTTCCCATGAACAGTCCTGCTTCTAATTAGAGATCTGTTAACATTTTCAAGGCTATTCCCAGATACCACAATTCTAACATAGCAGCGTCTACTCTTTTGCTTTTTATTCCATGCAAGAGAAAGTTTATGGAGCTCATAAACAATGATCCTACCCCACTGAGGACAAGAATCATCAAAACACATGCAATTGCTTACATTAGTGCCTGCTTAATTTCTCATCCTATTCCTCCCTTCCCCAATATAGGGTAGAAACTTCATAATTGTGAACTTATCATTTTTGTTGTCTCTACATACTCAGTGCTTTCATGTTGATGGCATGCCCAGTGACCCCAGTAGCAATACTGGTGGACTTTGTGTGTAGATCATACTTTCTTCCTCAGTTTGGGATCCACCAGACAGACTATGATCACTTGCCTTCTCTTATCTGGTTTCAGGTAATGGCATTTAAGGGCCTCCATGCCATACCGTGATACACTTGCTTTGTAGGGGGACACTGGAAGAGATGCTGTAACTGAAGCTCACTGTCAAAACTCGACAGACTGACTCTTCCTTTGCCTCCTCCAAACATTTATTTCCTACACCTGATAATGTCTCCAGTTTTAAGAAAGACCACTTTGCTCAGACAGGACATGTTGGGGAGCAGAGATTCACAAATATATTTAGCTTCAGAATATTCGGATTAAGAAAAAAACAAGCAAACAAAAAAAAAACAACCTCTCACTTGGGAAGTTTATTTTTTGTTTTTTTGTTTTTGTTTTTTTTTTTTAATTTGACTATCTTCACTAATGGATTTTTTAATGCAGCCTGACAAATGATTTCACTGAGAAGTAAAAAGGAAGGACAGCTTCTCATGGCATGAGGGTGAAAATCAACAATTGAGGATAGCTGAAATTCTGGAATCACATTATCATCATAGAAGGAGTAATGAGGAACTCTCCTCTAAACAAAATTCTTATGTAAACGAGAGTGGATTACCAGCATGGCCCCAGCTGCTCTTTTATTAACACATGTATCTGCACTGGCAGAAATCAGAGTTACCCAGAACATTCCTGAAATTGATGCAACGCTTTAAAGGGCACAAGATAAGAACTGTAACATATAATCAAAATCTTACCTATGTCTGAAAGGATCTTAGTTATTTTTCAGGACTTGATGTATTTCTTACTGTGATAATAGTTACTTTGCTGGAGGAAGATACGCTATGTTGCAATTGGTAAGTTAAATGTATGTCTTGAGTACTTCCATTAAAAAATAAATAAAGAAATTCAATTACAACTTTCCACTATTTATCCCGCTGTAATTTCATATAGATCATTCAACAGTAAACATGATTTACTGTAACAGATATATATATATATATATATATACACATATATATACATAGTCATTTTCCTAATATCCCAAAATGATCACAGAGACAAACTCTGTAATGGAGTTTACTACTTTCACTATCTGACTATCACATTGCAGTTTTATAGTTAGGGTTCATTTCACAAGTAGCAAGTGAAATAATATTACTTTTCAACAATATTTAGCAGCAGAAGTGGAACATTCACCACTGAACAGCTTAGTTTTTCTTTCATCAACAAGAAAATAAAACAAAATAACAGAAAAGAGCAATAAAAGTAGAGCTCAGCCTCATAAGGTAATTTAAGATGAGTATTTCTGGAGTAGTCAAGTAAAGTAAAATTTCTTCTACTGAAATTAAACAATGAAAACTGCAACTGCAGTACATTTCTGTCTTAAATGCATTACTGAGGATACTTCAACTTTAAATAAGATTCTCAAGACAAAAATATAACTTAATATACAAATACCTCATTTTTTTATTACTAATTATGATGTAAGATGGAGGGTGCAAAACTCTAGGTAAATACAGATAAATAAAGATTAAAGAAAAAATTAAACATACTTGGGGCTTAAAAACAAATTTCATCATCTGTTCTCATACTTTTTTTCTGCGTTACCATTACATGTCTCCCAAGTGGGTTTCCTCCCTTTTTTAATTTTATTTATTTATTTATTTATTTATTTATTTTAAACAGTCTTTCATGAGTCTGTTCTTTGCTTCCTCACATATTCCCTTTTCCTCTCCCTCTTTTCTTCTCCCTGGCAGGTAATCGGGTGGATTTGCCCCTATAGCCTTATAGCCCAACTTACACAGCACTGCTGCCACCCTGCTCCGTTTACTGGGCTTACACGTGCTCCAGGACCCTGAGTCGCACTGGAAAACAGATGAAGATCACAGAAACTGATGGCCAGTGTAGTCCAAAGACTGCAGGTTATTTTGTGGCTAGATTTAGCTCTGAAGTCCACAGTTTATTTTACAAAATGTGGATCATGTGCCAAAATTGTTCCTCATATTACCTGAATTCTACAGCAAGGGTTACACTTCTGAATACCTATGGACTTTCCAGAACATCCCAACCTGTTTTTCATCTTATTTGCATCAAACAAAACTAAACGCAGATCATCAGCCTAATCTTACTGCTCAAAGAGCCACCCAGCCTAAAGATTTATGACTGAAAGGATATTACATGAGAAAGATAAATTGACGCAAGCCCTTCTTAGTTTTCACAACAGACCGTGAACACCAGTTTGGTCAATAATGCATTTAAGCCCTCAGTGCTATGCAGGCTGCTGCAAGATTAATTTTTGAAAGTCTTTCACAGTGTAACAAGGTCTTTAATTTATTTTCACTCTAGGCGTCAGAGCTAGCACAAGCACAGGAATCTTGTTCTCCAGTTATTCTTTTAATATTGAGGCTTTTGCAGGCTGGTGGACAAGGCAGACCTCATGCCTATAACTTCTGCTTTTACATAAATTCACTATGCATTGAGCCCTGAAATGCTGACTCAGGGAAAGTCTGTCCTTAGCACACACTAAATAAACACAGATCTCAACATTGGGCCCAGATTTACTTGCAGCAGTAACAGCTGAGTCAGCGTGTTGGGCGAGACGGGAATTTAAGATGTTTAGGCCTTAGGGCTGGTGGAGTGACCTGGTGGGTTTGCCTTGGAAACTAATGGCAGTGTCTCATGCACGGTAACGTGACACCAATATCGCATAAAAACCTCAAGAAGAACATGAACCTGGTGGTACTGAAGTTGAGAAGGCTTGTGAGGACTGACTGCAACCCCCCAACTTTAGATCAGGGGCCACCTTCTCCATCTGATAAACACCACCAAACTTGCTCGTCCATCTAATATCCAACACCAAACTTGCTCCTCTTTGAGTTGGGTGCATGGAACACGTACATTCAATCAACCAAACACAAAATGACATAGAAATGAAGCTGTCTGTACACCAATGCAGTATGTATGTCACTGCTTTAAGTATGGGACAATGTTAGCCAGCCATGTCCAAATGAAGATAGTGTCCATGGCTGCCTCTTTCTCAGGAATAACGGGGTAAGCAAACACAGTTCCAGAAATTGTGCAACAGCAGTATCTTGAAAGTTCTATTGCTGTTTATCAGAGATAAGGAAGAAATATTTTTTTTTTTTTTATAGTGAGGATGGTGAGATCCTGGTCCAGGCTGGATGGGGCTTTGGGCAGCCTGGGCTGGTGGGGAGGGGTCCCAGCCCACAGCAGGGGGTTGGACTGGATGATTTGTGAAGGTCCACTCCAACCCAAACCAATCTATATATGTTTGGTATCACCAAACCCTCACATGGAACATATAAAAGGGCATTTGCCAATGAGCTGCTAGTTTATAACTCATCTTGGGCTCCTCTTATGGATAAAGATAGGTGTTATCAGGCCATTCGGAGCAGAAATTGTCTGTCCCAGGTGTTCTCAATCTTCCACCCCTTGGTGCTCTCCATGAATGCTTTTGTACAATGCACCTTCTGTGCCTCTAAATGTTAAATAAGCAGCCTCCGTGAGTGTCCAAGGGTATTATTATACCAAAGCAGCCCATCTGCTCCGCATTCACACCCAGCACTGTGCTGATTTGGAGGCTGAACAAATTACATCTGCGATGTGGCTGTGTGTCACTGAGCTAAACTGAGTACAGACCTGGTTCTGTGGTGTACCAGCACGGGCTCCTTAGGGATGGACATCACATATGGCACGGGAACAGGCGGTGTGCCACGAGCAGTGCCGTGGGGATGGAGGCTCTCATCACTAAAGCTGCCTCAAGACGTACCCCGCCGGTATGTTCAATGGGGCTTACTCGTGGGTATGTAACAATTTGTGGTTTGATCTTTGATTAAAATAAAAGAGATTTCTATAGAGTAAGTTAAGCACAACATAATGAATGCAAATCAATGTATATATTAAATTCTCTCCCTTTTACTGCAGAAGAATTACTTTGTTTTTCAATTATCTTCTGAGCAGATATTTTAAATCAACCATTTCAAGAAACCTGAGTGTAAGATACAGATGTGCGAACAACACTACCTTCCACCTGCCACATTTACCATCTGCAAAGTGATCCAATACATTTGCTAAAACTCATTCTATCCAAGCTGTAGCACACCTATAAAAGCTCCACAGTTAGAAATTAAGCATGACAATTCGGCCTGTTTTCTCAAGTTACCAAGTGATCTGAAAGGTTTAAAGCAGTTTCAGAAGATCATGCCTGAATTGCGTGGAGTATCTAAAAAGATACATGGTAAGATCATAGCAAAGAAAAGAGTGCAGTCATCTTCTTGCTGTGATGCATGTATATGTGCTTATTTAATAACTCCAAGAGTTATTCTGACTCTAGCACCCTTCAGCCCCTGACCCATTACGCCACTCCATGGGATGTAAAAGCCATACACTCAGGCACACATTGGCCCATAGATCCTCCTAGTGGTAAGCAGAACTGCTTTGGAAACCCCATCTGCTGGGAGGTCAAGACTTCATTATGAGAACCAGTAAACGAGAGATTAAAATGGAATCTGGCCAATTTAGCACATCTGCCATGGAAGAACATCAAGCACCAGTGCTTTCAGGGGAGTCTAGTTATTAAATGAAGTTTCTCCAGAGGTATAAAGGGTAAGAAAGGCACAGCAGTGCCTCAGCTGCCTCGCACTAGGACAAATCTTCCTGATCCATCCTCCCTACAAATACCCTTGGATATATTATAACTCTGTGCTCACTGAGGTGACTGTGCTCTCATGACTATCTCGTTAAGAAGCTGAGACATCACTAAGTCAAGAACAAAGTTACTGGCACAACACTTGCTTACTTTAAGATCAGACCCAAAACAATGTTTAAAACATTCTTCGATGACATCCATAAGAAAATGTATAGAAGTGACCTGAGTTAGACCTGCACTAAATAGAATTTGGAAAAATAACCCAAAAGGGTAAAATTTCCAACATGAACACAAATGATTTTGTATGCACTAAACTGTTGGACGAATACATGCATGCTGGTAAGCATCTAATGGTCATTCTAGTACTTTATGATTTTAATTTTTGTTAATAAGATTAAGAAATGAAATGTATTTTCATTAGAGAACAAAATTTGTCTGTATGTGTTTCTTTAACCCTGCTCTAGCTACAGAAGGAAGGAAGGCATATTTCATAGTTTTATTTCCTGGTGTTTGCACGCACCAGTAAAGCAATGCTTAAGCTTCCAAATAAATGTAAAACTCAAGAAAACCCCCAAAACAACTCATCAGAATAATACAAAAGAATATCTAAGTTGTTTGGTGAGATGAAGCCCAGTACAATTAATCAATTAATTTGATTCATTCTGTGTAATGACACCATGCCTTGAGAAAGATCATGATTATCACACTACTGCAAGAGATACTCTGTTCTTTGTCAGAAAACCCTGCTTGTTTCTTGTCTTTTTCTTTTTTTTCCTATATTTTGGATTAAAAATAGCCAAAAATCGTGTATTTACAATTCTAAATCTTGCATCCTCAAGAAACATAAAAGAAATAACTCATTGGAAAGATGCAGAGGCTGAAAAAAGCTTTTTGCTCCCTCTCGTTACAGTCCCATCATGATTACCATTTTTAACAGAACAAAGAATCCTGGTATGGTACAAAATTTTCATGTCTGTAAATAGAGCGAGCAGAATGGTCGGCTTCAACTGCTCCAGGAACGTTTTTTTTTCTTTCAACTCCAATCTTGAAGCATTCGTGGGCACATTGCTGTAGTTAAAGCTGAAGTCCACTAGGTGTCACCTACCACTACATTTCTACGGGGACTAGCAAAGCGCTGTCTCCTAAAATGCCTTGCGTTAATATTTCTATATACGTTATCCCTTGTGTTAAGTTCTCACAAGGTACCTATAAATTTCCATTCTATATATTCCTTATGGCCATATGTTATTACAACCATTGTTGCTACTCTTAATTAAGCTTATTCTGTAAGACAAATGTACTTGAAAGTATGGAAGGCTGTCAACGTTCTCAGAAAAGAAATATATATATATATATATATTTCTGTATCCACATCCAAACTAGCTCCAAAGGAAAACAAAACCTGTTCCATGCCTTTTTCTGCAACATTCCTTATGCCCATTCCTTATGCTATTTCTAGACAAATGCACCCTTTCTGAGAAACAGAAATTATTGCAGTCTCGTTATAATGCTACCCCTGAGGTAGTGATGAGGGCTTAAAAGTGATGCATATTTCTACATGTACTGACAGCATCATCAGAACAACGGTGCTGAGAGGTTTATATTCATTGCATAAGTAGGTGGAGCAAGTGGCTGAAAAACAAACAAACAAAACAAAACATAACAGTAGTCCAGAAACACTGAACCATTTACTTCTAGCATTTTGACTTCTGAAAGATACTTTAAGACAAGCTTTAAAACCCCTCTGTGTAATTTCTTTCTACCTCTGGTCATTATTAAAGCAAATAAGATGTTCAGGTGAGATTTGAAAGCAACAAACAGCAAGGTAAATATGCTTTTCAGATACATGATGGAGTTTGTGTATCAGCCAGTACTGATAGTTATCATTAGTGCTGTGGAAGGCATTGATACTGAAACGTGCTAAAAAATTCAATCACTTCTGTTCAAGATCTGTAAACCCCACGTATAAGTACTGAAAGAATTGCTGTCAGAGCACTCAGGAGGACAGGGCTGTCTATGCAAGAAATGGGGCCCCCAGGAAACTGCTCTGTTTAGAAGAGCAAATAAAAGCAGAAGGACATAATCTTATTAACAGCTACTACCTCTAGGAGCAACATCAAGGAGCTGCGAAGACTGAAGCTGCAGCCCAATTCTGGCCCCAAAACAAGTAGACGCCTTCCATGATAATCAATTACTTAGGGTTAATTTGGAAAAGATAAATAACCATTAAAAAGCTAATAATTTTGAAATAATTTCTCAGTTGGGAGTAATAGCCAGCCAACTACTTTTAAGGTGGACATCTATTAGTTATATAACATGATTCCTGTCAAAAGAGGTAAAGAAAAAAAATCATTTTCTGAAGAAACTGAGCTAATATTAACTTTTTATTCACATTGTTGACATAAACCATGAAAATAAATGCATGCTGCAAATTAATTTTACTTTTGTTTAGTTTATTGTCCTTAAACAGTTTACTGTCTCAAAGATTTCATGTAATTTCTACCTCAATGAAACAACGTACTATTATGTAGTAATCATTTATTTGTGATAAGGAACCAGATGGTCCTAGTCAAGAATAATTTTCATTCCTTCTTATTGCATTATTTGTTAGGAACTGAAATGTGAGCTCTAATACAATTTTATACTCTAATACCAGTGGGGCTTTAATACTATTTTTTATGTATTTTTTTATACTTGCACATATAATACTATATTGTAATTTATATTGAAGTATACCATGCAACTAATACGCCATTGCCATATTATGTACTTACATTAGGCCCACAAGCTACAGATTTTAAAATGTGGATTTAAAATTCTACAAGATTCGTAGTTACCTTCTTTTGCACAGAGTTCATTCTGTCCTTCATGGTTCATGCTACAGACTGGACACTGAATTTGTAGGGCATTTAAATCAGTATCACTCTTCTGTGATTAACTCACTCCTCTAACATATAGACACTGACTCAATTCTTGGCACGTATTGTACGATTAAATTAGAAGGTATCTTGAATAGTGCTTTGTACAAGTGGTAGACAGTTTAAAAAAAAAAAAAAGTAAATAAAATACAAAATAAAATAAAATATTATGGGCAAAAAGTGAACTTGAAACCCTCATGTTGAAATGTAAACATCAGTAAATAACAAACAAGCACAGATAACAAAGACAGAAAATCACAATGTTAATGCACAAAGGTAACTAGAATTTTCCCTGCCTCTAGATGGAACGGACCAGCCATATGGATGGGAGAAAGAGTAACTCCAAACACTGACCCATCAGGTGCCTCAAGGCATATGGACCTCACCAGGTCTCATCAGTGGGTATGGCAGGGCATAGCAGGACCCCTCACCACTGCTGGTACACTAGCACAGCTGCTGCCACACTCTTGGTCAGAACAGTTTATTGCCACCATGTAATCTGCAGCTATATTTCTGTGTACCATTTCACACACACACACAAAACAAGCCAAAATGGAAATTATACCAAAGTTTCGAACTTCAAGGTGACTTCTGGGGTTTGCATTTAGCGAAGTAACTCAAAGTAACAGAAGAGGGGGACAAGAAAGCTGTCCCTGTACAGATTTCATTCCTTTTTTTTTTTTTTTTTTTTTTTTTTGTAACTTCATCCATGTAATCAGACAGTATTTAACTGGAAAACACTTCCTTTATTATTAACAAAGACGGGGCAGCTGGGGACACCTTCTAAACGAGTCTCTATTGTATCTCTATTCCTATAGTTTCCCCTTACCTTTCTGTAGTACCAATTTCCTTCATTTTGGTCTCTGAATTAAGAATGCCCATAAAATACTGGTGTACTGAACAAATAACACCGTGTCACACCATATATTTGTACTTCAAGTTTCATATGCTAAATTTGCTAATGAGTTTTCAAATGGCTTCTCTCAGTAGTCCCTTAGTGAAAAGCTTTATGTAGCCCACAGATTTTTAAGTATCTGAATCAGCTTAAATTCCTAGTATTATGGAAAGCTTTTCCCCCTCACCTCCCATGTACAGTTATTTGTATTATGTCTGTATAAGTAGTACTTTAAAAAAAAGATATGGTAGTTGGGCTGCTGAAAGCACTTGCCATTGAACAAAGTAGCATTGTTACTCATCATTGTGGTAGGAGTAGCTAGGTCAGCCTTAAAAGCCACATTTGGTTTCCCACAGTAGTCCTGCACAAACCACTCAGGATGGGAAACCCACATCCTACGTAACAGCTGGTTTTGTACAGTTCCCCCTTCTCCCACTCAATCAGGTCACTATTAGCATTAACCAGAAACACTCACAACATCCTAAATATCTGGCCAGTTCCCAGGCAAAACCACGAAATCCTGTGCTTTCCTCTGATCTTCGAGAGATAGTTGGAAATTTGGGGTCTGCAGACCACAGGCAGTCTCCAAAGAGACAAAGAGTCTGCAATGAATTCGAGCAAACTGGTGAAATTCAAATTATGAGATAAATTTAATGCTCCCAGATGAAAGCAGAAGGAAAGATTTATTATATTGCAGCTTTCCTTTTCAAGCACTGCCCCACAAGTACAGACAGACTCACACCAGAGGCCATGTATTTTTGGTACAAAGTTGCTTGTCAAAAAAAAAAAAAAAAAGAAAAAAAAAACCCTCTAGTGCAGAGTATAATGGATTGGTTGTAAAATGGAGGAGAAAGTGCAATTTGAGCAATGGTTTTAATGAAGAAATGTCTCCACAAAACCTCATGTCAACCAGATCTTGTGCTATTTTAACAAGCAACACTGAGGCTACAAGCTGGAATAAAAGATGGAGCTTTACAAGGCGAGAATATTGTATCAACGTGAGACATCAATCCTGCACAGTGAAGATGTGCTTGTGGTTGGCATTTCAGACACACCGTGCACTGCCTACCCATGTAATTGTCAGGCTGTAACAATTATTTACACCCCTTTCCTCTTCAGCCCCAGATCCTTCATCAGTAAGGGCAAGAGTAGAGCAAACACCTAGACCAACAGGCTCACAAGAGACAAAGAAAACTAATAGTTGTTTTTGTAATTAAAAATGTGGGTCTTTTAAAGGTTAAAGCCCAGCTGCGTAATTACAGTGGGAATTAATAGAGTTTCTGATTTTTCATTAACATTTTCCATATCCAGTGGCAGTGGCAAGATTGTGAAATGTGCCTTGTGCTGAACAGCCCACTCTGCCAGCACTATAACCAGCCTCATCCCCCAAATCCTGCCAGCTCCAGTCATCTAATAGTTCAAGCAGTTGTTACTTATGGAGCTTTGTCTTTATAACAATACCTACATAATGACAGGTTTGGCCCAGGAGTAAGCTCACACAGAAAAAAAAAAAAAAGAGAGAGAGAGACCATTTTCTCTGCAAATAAATACACGGCAACATTTGCAAAGTTTCCAAATTATTTCGTTTTCTTGTGATGGAGAGGCTGTAATTGGGTGGGCTGTGCAGGCTCATTCTGTCTTCTGCTAGTTAAGCCACGGACATCCATCTTTCCACAAATAGCTCAAATTGCTCCCGTCTGCACTGCGTGTTTTGTTGTCTCATTTTAACTGACCTATCATGCCATAAAGAGTGGAACGAGGCCTTCACATCTCTTAATTGGTGTCATTAGGAGTCCCTTCTTGTTCGGTATGAAAAGGACTAACACCTCCTCGAGAAGTGAAAGCCTTGCATGCGACCTCTCAGATGCGAAGTCAGAGGCTATGTTGATTAACTATAATTCTTCATTAGGAGACACGCAGCAGCCAGGACTGGCTTTTGAGCACACAGACATTTCTCCCTGAAGTTCAAACAAGCCCTAACAAAGTTTCCCTTGTGGTTTCCTTTCTTTTCTTGGCGCAGGCTGTGGCTCTCTGTGCAGGGGAGCAGCAGCATTATTTCCATGTGACTCTGCAGACTCACCCACTTTGCCCGAATAAAATACATTATTCCCAATAAATACCCACTGTCAGAAAGAATGTATTAGCCAAATGCCTTGAAACTTCAATTAACAAATGACCCGTAGGCAGGGGTGCCTCGCTGCGGTTTATGAAAACACACAAAGCGCTATTAGACCGCAGTTATATTAAAGAGCCTCATAGAGCACTGAACAGAAGACATTCTGCTCCCTTTCTACCTTCACAAAAGACTTTGTTCCTTTACCGATGCTGCACGGTACGAATTGTTCTCAGTAAAACACCCTGCTTGCAAAACACAGCGCTTATGCGCAGCGATGGACTACACAGAAGGGCATTAACAAAGCTGTGATCCAGTCCCTCGAGAGCTCCATCGCTATCCACAAGCAGCATTTAACAAAGACATTATACTGCATGAATATCCCGCAATAAGGTCATCTTTACTTGCCCAGCCCTGTTAACGAGGTAAGCTCATGCTGGCCAAAGTGAGGTGGTAGAAAGGATGCGCAGGAGGACTGGCAGCTGGCTGCAGCCCCGATGGCTATGGCAAGAGCCTGCTCTGTGTGAGCCACGAGTGGTGGCCAAGCTGAGAACAGGCTCAGAGACACTCGGTGGCAGCACCGGGAAGGCCAAAATGTAAGACAAATTGCCTACCACCAAGCAGATTTTAAAACATTTTGGCTTAGGCTTACATTCCCAGTTTTAGCTTTTACAGTATGGAACAAAACAATGGCTGGAAAACCCTGTAATGCATTCAAGTACCTGATTAAATTGTACCATGTTGTGATTCTGTTGGACTTTCCAGGGCTGCTATCTGTTAATCAGGCACTTTATGGAACTCTTTCTTGGAAACGTATTGTAGCTTGATGGCTGCTCAGTAATTCTCATTCCATAGGTGATGGGATTTGTACTCTATTTCCGAATGCTTTTCAGAAACATATCAGGAGCCTGTTTCATGACTATCTTAATAATTTGCCTAATTTAAAAAAAAAAAAAAAAAAGCTGCAACAGCGTTTTTGGCAGCATTTGGAAAAGGAAGGCTTTCTCTTGACTGCAAATGATGCAAATAATAAAAGCAATCCAAGGTGTAATTTGCCCTCTGCCCGAAACTCTTGCAGTCACAGAAATTATATATGCTCAGTTAACAGCAGAATTTCACTCCTGGTTAATAAGTAAAAGCACTTATATAATCAATGAAATAAACAAGTTGTAGTACTTCTGAACCTCTTTTCATCCAGGGCTATATTTTAACAGCTCTCCAATTAAGACATGGTGAGATTGTCCCTGCTAAGGGTTTTTCTGTTTGTTTCTTCATTTCAGTAATCATCTGATGGACCACAGACATGGTGAAATCCTATGTATCCAGATTTCTGTTCTGCCTGGTCTTGTAAACTTCCTCCCCACTTCATTGCCCTGCAAATTTCCCAAATTTATTGATTAGAAGTGTCTCTATATAGGAAGGTTCACTCCAAAGAAGCACACTGCAACAAGCATCACTCAGTACCTAAGAAAATATTGCTAGTCTTATCTTTAGCCGTAACAGCTGGCCTGAAAGCATTTTCAGCATGTCCCTTGTGTAGGACACCTGCAGTTAAAAAGTGCTTGCTGCCAAAAGTTGCAGTCCTGCTCCTGTTAACATCAATGCAACATGATTTTGCAAACACCAGTTCCCAAGAAGAGAGAGAAGGATAATGCTGTAACGTTTTTCTCACTTTTGTCCTAATGACACTTGGTTAATTATACCTGGAGGGAGGCAGGTCAACATTAACGGGGTTCATACATCCAGATAGAGACCGAAAAACAGCTCTACTGAATAGCTTAAGTAGAGTAGAATTGAAGTACTGATAACCCAGGTGCTTTTCCTGAGACATTTTACAACTTTCAGATGGAATATTTTGGATATTTATTTTGATAGACTGACAAAAAAGCAAGCCTTCAGATGGATAGACTCATCCCCAACACCCTGCAAACTTCAGATGAAATGCAAGTAGAGTGTCTGTCTTCTGATCCAGTTTCACCTTCAGTTTTACTGCTGTCTATAGGAGGGAAAGAGTCTGATGATCTGTGATGGTTGACAGAGATGTAGTTACCAGATTCAGTACTTGGCTATTGCAGCTCAACAAACTCAGAATAGAAATAAACTCTTAAGCTGAAGTAATAAACCCAGGGGAAAACTGATCAACACCTAGTGAAATGTTAAGATCAAAGCCGTATAGGATGGGTTTGTATCAACTAGTTCCAAGTATTTAAATTACAAGGCTAGCCTAAAACAAAGTACAGGTACTGGAGATAGACAAGACCCCCAGCAGGCAGCTCAACTTATGTTTTAAGTAACTGAAGCATGTGTGATGAATCTTCCTTGAAATATGCTTTTTTCTTTTTTTTTTTTTTCTCTTTTTTTTTTTTCCCATTTACTTAAGAAAGCTGAGAATATACGACTATTTTCTAGAGAGACGAAGTTAGGTGGGATACATTATTCATCACCTTTCAAAGAAGCAGAGGCTTAATCATCAGGCCTAATGCAGGTGGAATTTTATGTCATATGTTATGCCAAAGGTCAGATTACACATAATCAAAATGGCCCTTTTGACTTTAAAATCTATAATGGTTTTAGATTAGGAACACCTCCTTTGAAGGCAATGTAGTTACAGGGATGGGGAACTGATGTGAGATGAAAGTCATTCATGACAACTCTGTTATATTTCTTTTTAATAATGGATGTCCATAAAGAACAGCTCAGTTCATTTTTAAATGACTGAACTTTTTGAAGCGATCTGCTAATGGCTCCAATGACATTGACAAAAGCTGAACAACATTTATCAGGTACATAAAGCTGAGAACATGGTCCTGTACCTCAGAGAAATTTATCCTAAGCTGTCCCATACTTGCTGACATCTTTAAAAATGCCCCACTTTTTTTTTTTTTTTTTTTTTTTTACCCAATAAATATTAATACTGTCTCAAAAGACTGATGATATAAAATTCTTCCATTTACCAACAAATAAATATATTTTATCTGTATGGAATATTGTTTTTCAACTTGTGTCTGGAAATAATGCAAACAAGCACTTTAATAAACATAACTCAGCTGGGGGTGGGGTAGGGGGAAGCTGAATAACCTCAGATTCATGTCCTTTTTAAATAAAGATTTTCTGACAAGGTTCTAATATTTTACCCCATTCAGTTTAGATGTTTTTGCTGGGATTTTCCAGATATATGCACCTAAATGGGCAGGAATGAGATATAACAGTATAAAGGGCTGGAATTTACTGGTAAGACAGGAATATAACAGAAAAATCAGAGTACATATTTTTTCTTAAAACATGTACCACAAACCCTTCTTATTTTTTCTTTGTGATGCTTGTTTAAATATGATTAAACAGAACAATACAAGACTAATTTTTTTTAAAAAAAATGGCTAGAGTTCTCCATTGACAAAACAGAATGATGTACTTTATTAATATACTGACATTTTTATTAATACACTGACATAACAGAAACAAAATAATAAACGACAAGAGAAATGATTATTTATCCTAGCTGTGAAGGGTACAGATGTTCTATGGATAGGAGAAACAAGATCTCATAGCTACAACTTTCTCTGAAGCACTGTTAATATGATTTCGATTATCAATTTCTCTCCCTTTAATTTAATTATCTGAAGACAATTAAGAAATTATTATAAAAACAATTTGTACTCTGAGAAGAACTTTGAAACTTAAAATTGAACATGACCACTAGACAGCCTGCAGAAGTTTTCTCAGGGATTATAAAACACTTAAAAAAAATAATTTACAATTAACTTAAAGCCTAACTTCTGTGTGTGAAAGCTACAAGTAAATCTAGCAACAAGAAGAGATCATGTCAGTTTACAACCATCATTATTGTCCTGCTCCCTTTAACCATACGGACTTAATTGAATGAGACAGTTCCAAAATATAGACCAGGCAAATTGCTCCCCAAAATCCTTGTTCATTTATTGTAACAGAGACAAAAATCCTGCTGATCCCAAATTTGGTGACTTTAACATTCTTGAGCAGAAGAATTTAATGCCAGTAGGAGCACCCGGTCTGTAATACATGTCTAGGTGATACGAGTCTCCAATGGCTCAGAGCAAGGCAAAAAGAGTCAGAGAAATGCTGAAACTAAAGAATGAAGAGGAGTAAAGTCTTAATAATAATGATAGCCTTGGATTATGAGATAAATATAGCATAAAAACATTTCGAATACTAGGTATATCAAGAGCTTTTTCAAATGTTCTCTGGAAACAAGACATTATCATAATAACATCTAGGAAAATACGTAAATAAAACACTTTATTGTAATTTCAAATCTGCTTGGATTTGCTCCTGTTTCTCTTTTACTTACTATCAAAATATTCTTACTCAATTGCACAAATTAAGTTTTTCAGGCTGTTCCTCTCCATATTTGATGTATTAAGTTAGAGATTTTAAGATACATCGACTGCATACAAGGCAAGGGTAAATGAGCAAGATGTAATTAAGATTTTTAAGGCACTTGAATGGCAGCACTACCATATCCCTACAATTTTACAATGGACAATTTTATTTTTTTTTACAGATTTGTATCCTGTTAAGTGATCAAAGATTATTACTTTTCCAGTGAGGGGAAGTTATGAGCAGAATCCCACTGACATCTGCTATGGGTCTTGGCTCATCTGGATATCCATAATTGATCTAGGGCTGGTGAGCTAATGAAAACTACTTATGATACCAAAACATTCAGCACAGTAAAAACTAATAACACTGTGAATGGTTGCAAGGAGCTTAGAAATAAACAAACAAAACAACAACAACAAAATCAGCTGAAATTCAGAATTAAAGTGCTTGCACCAGCACAGTAGATTAAAAATAATAATAATGATAATAATAATAAATAAAAAAAAAAACTTTCTATTTTAGCAATTTACTCAGGAAAGAAATCTTCTGTCAGTTTGGGTTGTTCCCTAGAAACACAACTACAATATTCTTGGATGATAAAGAAGATAAACCAACAGAAATATTTCAAAAGGGCTAAAGAACAAGACAGTTTCTTCATGAATCCATACAGATGTTGGATGTACCTGTACCTGCAATGCCACAAGTGAACCAACAAACAAGGATAAAGAAGGAACAGAAAAGAGTAATATAGTTGTATATATATATATATATATTATTTTTTTTTCTCATTCAAAATGAGCTTTCTGAATAAAAAAATAAGCAGACCTATGCATTTATAAACCTCATGGAAAAGGTGAATAGAGGGCAATTATTCACTGTTCTCATTATACAAGGCCTTGGGGACAACTGCACTGAATGATTAGACAGAAGAAAATAAATACTTACTCTCATACAAACATTTGTCATATATATCTTGGAGTCATATATAAAAGAACTGAAAAAGCAGTAAAACAAATTCAAGAATTATTATACAAGATGTCCCAGATGCAACTTCTATCTCAAAATTCCTCGAGTCCAGAAGAGAAGGATCATTTAGCACTATATTCTTTATTTAAGCACCTGAGAAAAAGGCTTTGGCTTAGTTAGATCTTTGGTCTCTACCACCACTGATGTAACTATGTTTTTAACCCATTGGAAACACCCTAACTTCTCAGCTCTCCAAAATCCCTTACTTTGAGTCCCCAGCATGCCCTGACATCTCAAACTGCTTTCCACAAAGAGCCCATCATTGCATGATGTCCCCAAATTCTGGGTCACTCAAAACATATCTTCCCAACCAGCTGTCCAGTCCGATGAAGTGCATCCATCCTCAGACTTTCCATGCAACCCTGAGTTCTTTGCAAGCTCCTGCCTTACATTCCTTAATTCAAAGAGCCCTTTCTGGACGTTAGGGCTCCTTCTGCTTGGTTTGCTGAGACCCCAAATCACACACCAACAGTCATTCTCTCCTAGCTACTTTTTGATGTTTGGTTCTCCTACAAGCTTTGCTGTCCCCAGAGAAGCACAGCCAATGCACTTGCTATGAAAAAGATCAAAAACAAACAAAAACCCTCAGGCAGAAACCTGTTATCAAAAATTGTGTTATCAAAAAATGACTTAACTATGGAAGAAAAAAAAAAAAAGGAAAAATATATAAAGATATAAAGAAAAAAAAAAAGAAAAGAAAAAAATAAAAAAAAAAAAGAAAAAAAAAAGAAAAAGAAAGAAAAAAAAAAAGCATGTATAGGTTGTTTCCATGCAGAAGAAGTTACACTGACTGATTTTCAGAATATTTCCTTTTCTTTTCAATGCTCCATTTGGGGGGAAAAACATCCTGCGTCATTTACTAACACAAAATGCTCTTCTGAAGTGTGAATGCTTAGTATCCTTAACAATCAGGCAATTTATTCAAATGTCTAAAAATGGATATAATAGAAAATGATTTCCTTTCTGTCAGCTTTTAAAAAAATAGGACACTGAGAGTCAATGGTTTCTGTACTGTTGTATCTTATCTTAGAAAGGCTTAAAAAAACCTTGAGAATGCCACAACAAGCCTGTAGATGGGTTAGATTTTTCTGTTAAAAATGCTTCTTTTCCCCAAGCACATAAATAATTGCTGGGAGAAGGATTGCGAGTCTCATCCAAAGTCAGTAGGAAGACTCCTACTGACACCATCATACCTGGACCAAGCCCAAGGTTTGTATTATTGCCTAATGTATTTTTATAGCAGCACTGCAATGAATTCCAACAAAAACGAAGTTTTCAAATGTTAAAGGTGAAAGAATAGGTTATGCTGCTATATCCAGGGAAATTTTGAAACCAATGTGCTTCCAACATGCAGAACATCAATTCTGCTCTTCTAGCCCTGTCTACAACAAAATAAAAGTCCCAGTAGGTGTAAAAATCTTCTCATAATGCTGTCTCCTTTTCAATACATACAAGATAAAATGCAATCCCAAAACATATTTCCCTTCCGAAACTGGTAGTTAAGTAACAATTTCGCCTCCTCTCCTCCTCCTTATTTAACTCCCATATCCCCTTTCTCTAGCTCTAAACATTTAAAGGGCTTCATACTGCTGCTGATTCCTGTTTGATTCAATTTGCAAGGCTGTTTATTTCTTGTGGTGGTTTGAGAAATAATCTATCAATGGAGCTCTCGGCTTCTCAATAGAGTAGATGTGGGAACATGTGCTCTTTTCTTTAGGGGATCAATTGGATTTTTCATATGTCGTTGCTTAAATCAGACTGGGGGGATCCAAATCAATGGCACTGAAGTTCTTTGAGGAAGTTTCTTCCTGCAGAAAGAACATTTGGATAAAACTTGGTTGAGGTTAAGGTGGGAACCTTTACTTACAAAACAAACCACCAGCAGATGAAAAGCTAATCCAAAATGATGTACATTCCTCTAGGGATAATCACTAATTTTATATTCTGCACTTTTAAAACATGCCAGGGAAGAACCGGTGAGCACATTCACAATACTCGATTACAGCTATAGAAATGTTATGATAGAAAATGAGGATTTTTTTTTCATCAGAGCAGAAATGATGGCAAAATCTCATTCCCATACAAATGCCAGGTCAGGTAGGATCATGAATCTTTTTTCTTTTCTTTTCTTTTCTTTTCTTTTCTTTTCTTTTCTTTTCTTTTCTTTTCTTTTCTTTTCTTTTCTTTTCTTTTCTTTTCTTTTCTTTTCTCTTCCTTTCTTTTCCTTTCTTTTCCTTTCTTTTCCTTTCTTTTCTTTTTTTCTTTTCTTTTCTTTTCTTTTCTTTTCTTTTCTTTTCTTTTCTTTTCTTTTCTTTTCTTTTCTTTTCTTTTCTTTTCTTTTCTTTTCTTTTCTTTTCTTTTCTTTTCTTTTCTTTTCTTTTCTTTTCTTTTCTTTTCTTTTCTTTTCTTTTCTTTCTTACAGGATGTCAGATGCATCTGCTGGATTGGGATGCAGTAGCTGTTTTGAGATCCACTGCTGGACATCATGAATTTCAGAGTGGAAGGTTGTCTGGGAGATGAAAGACTGCAGGAATAAAAGTTTAAGGGCAAGAGGGTGTGAACTCATCAATATTTTCACTTCTGGAGGATCTGAACCTTGGCCAGATTCTCCTGTAGAGTCACTGTATGGTCCTTAATGTAAACAGCACTTTTTTTTTTCCCCTTGCTCAGTGAAAAATGGTGGTAATTACATAAAACTGCACAGCTACCAAGAATTTAATTTTGTGCTTTAACAATACAGAAATTAGGCACCAGCACAGCTTCTCTAAATGAGATTCGCTTCATTTCCCTCTCTCCTAGACAGAATGCTCCCTCCTTCCAGAATAAAATACATGGAAAACTGCAATAGCCCAAGGGAATCCCCTCAATGATGGATCCCCTGCAGAATATGGGCTCACAGAAAATAAATAAATAAATAAATAAATAAACTGGGGGGAGTCAGCAGGCTGAAGGGCATCCAATGCACATGCCTTTCCCCAGCCCACCTAGTTTTTCCCATTCTTCCTGTGTGGGCTTAAATAGAATATTTTTTCACCTTACCCTCAGTCTACTAATCCCTCCCAGGATTAAGTTTCTTCAGCTGTTTCTCTGCTGGTGAACACAGCAAAATCTGAGCCCTGTGGACAGGCTCAGCATTCTCTTTGTTTGACAACAATTTGGAACTTGATCTGTCATGCTGGCACACCAAATTTTGCCATACTTAACTGCTAGGCACAGAAGTAGTAGAAGTATTTCAGAGGAACAGGATTTGTAAGGAAGAATTTAAGCATCAGAATTTTTATTGCTTTTCTTCTTCTTTTTTTTTTTTTTAATTATGTCTCTTTTTAAAAAATTCGGTCAAAGCTACTATATTCCAAGTGCAAAAAAAGTCCTGATTATACTACTGAACAAATCAAATAAAGGGGTGCATACCTAAATGTCAATACTGTACTGTACTTTAATTTATGTCTTCTCAATAAAATCATATGAAATGCCTCTTCTTCCACCTACAACTTATCTTGCAGAGTTTTTTTTGTAATGCATATTAATGCCCTTTGCTGATCTGATGTCACTGATAGCAGAACTAATCCAAAACTGCAATAAATACTGATAATGTAATCACAGAAAATAAGGCACAACACAAATAAGAAATGCTGTAAATCACTACAGAAAGCAGACGCAATCAGGTTCTTATCAAGGCATGCATTCTAGCCCAGATCTAACAAAGCGCTTTATTGTGTACGTACACAGAGCACATCTGCACATTTTAGGTAAGAAGAAAATTTTAAGTGCCTTATCACATCAAAACCAAGCTCCCAGAAATATTAATAGAAGAAATAATGGTCATTATTATTAAAAAGTGAATTTGTGCTACAATCACTACCAGAATGCAGGGGAGATATAAAAGTATTTCCCTTTAAGTTATTTGGAGAAGCCCAGGATGATGCCATGTCTCTGAGACAGTGCACATCGCTCCAGTGGCCAAGCTACACCCACTTCTTGAGAGGAGAAACCTGAATAATAGATATCTGAGAGTACAGTTGCATTGTAAACCGATAAACATCCTGTCAAACCCAGCAGAAAAAGAACCTGAAGCTTCACGGGTTTTGGCAGAGAACCTCATTCTATCAAATGGAAAAAAAAAATAAATAAAATCCAGGAAGTAACCCATACTGCAACTTTTTGAGGCAGGATGAGTTTGTGGTGTGTTTAAACTTTTTTTGAACACTGTCATTGGTCCCCAGCTGTGACAATGTGAGTGCTGGAAGCAATCTTAAAAGCAGTGCTACTGCTTCTCCACCCACATAGAGGTTTATGTGGTTTTCAGACAGTCATGCCTGCCTCAGGTGCCAAACCCATTCGCTTTTTCTGTCACTGAGCTTAGCATGATGCTTTAATTAATTTTGAGGTGGCAGGCATAAAAGTAAAGGGATGCTTAACCTAGTGACAAAATTATAATGCAAGTTATGTGAAAATTTTCCCCCTTTTAAAATACATAAGTACAAATTATCAAGTAATTCCATGGATGACCTTATTTCAGTTATTTCTTTACTTACTTATGGGTTGAAAAGAGGGTCGACTGGAAAATTGATAAAGTTATAAAAATAAAAATAATCCTGACATTATCACAGAAATATTAAGTAAGATCTGTAGTAGTTTTAAAAAAGATCACTTCTGCTTCCAATATTGGCAGTATTTAGCACATTGATTTCTGGAAGATGTAACAGTCTAAAAGAAATTTCACTTAAGCAAAGCTCTATCACAAAGAACGCAGTTTCTAATGAAGCAGGTAGCATTTCCCTATCAATGGTAGGGAAAAAAGGACCAGAAACCAGTATGTGAGGTTATTTGCACATTCTACAGAAGTCAGTTGTAGACCATAATGGAGTATCTTTAAGCAAATTTCCATTGCAAATAACATTTATGTATAAATATTAATGCATAAATTCTAGCTGCAACTATTTTGTACAGCAACATTAATACAGCTTGCACATCCGGGACGTAAATAAAATAATTCACTGCTTTTAATTTTACTACTTGTAAGACAAGACTTCTGGGCATGTTTTATATAACTTAATTGTATAACACACAAATAAAATCACATCATGTGCAGTCAAACCACAGGATGGAACATGGGAACCATCATCACAGGTACACTTACACTTTGTACAAAAAAACTGTGACCATAGTAAAGATAGTGGTAAAACTTGAACATCAATGAGCATATTGCCTCCCATAATATGCATTTAAGAATGCTTTACAGGAAACTATAATACTGTAACACCAGTTATAACTATAACTATAATATTGGTTGAAATCCATTCAAGGAGCAACCTAAAACTTGCCAAACTCTGCCAAGTGAAGTATGTTTGAAGGTGGAATATTCTCCCAGGGTGAGAGGCAGAAGATGTTTAATTACCAATTTTTAAAACATGACAGTATGAGAAGGACCCTCATTTTGTAGCAAAATGGAATGAATAACCTAAAATGGCATTTCATTCATCAAGTAAAAAAAGTCAAGAGAGGTAGGAAAATTATCGGCCAAATCAGAAATACTTCTCTGTATGTCAATATGGGATGGGTGTTCCCATAAAAGAGCACCAAAAGCTGGACATCCACTCTAACAATCCACTCTAACATTAAGGCAGAGAAAGGGAAGGAGCACACAATTTATCCTACCTGATTTGAAACACCATAAAATTCTGCCTATAAACTGCATTAGAGTGGAAAGAGAAATGCATATCCAGAGCTTTATGCTACCCACTCTAAGACAGGCATCTTGGTCAATAAAATCACCCTCTTGCGTCCCATTTCTGACAATATACAGAACATGCAGATGCTTATTTTTAATCCTCTAAAGAGAGGTGAAGTGCAGAGAGGGCAGAGCCCTGGCTGTGTACCTGCAACAGCCCAGCACAGCTGAATCAGCACTGGCTGAAAATTAAGAAGAATGGTCTATGATCTAGATTTTGATGGTTTCCTTGTGCATCCAAATAGAAACATATAAATTTCATCCCTACTTCACTCCTGAAATAACACAGGTACAGGCTGCTTCTTTTTCAGGGTGAAATACCAGAGTTTGCCCCAAACATATGCAGTTGTCATTCTTTTGTTCATGCATAACAGAAAACAAGTATAGCTTTTTCTAACTATGCTATGAACTCAGCTCAACTGTCAAGCTTCAAAAGCTGGTCTAGAGTCATATTACTGGATGATGAAAATGCTATGAAATGGTTACCTAATACTGATTTGTGCTTGATTCAGTCTGTTGAAAAAACAACAACAACAACAACAACAAACTACGTTATGTGATCTAGATGAACTTCACTGTGTGCGTGCCATAAATTAAGGAATGCATTTTTAGCTACTTAATGCTTTTCATCCTAGACCAGGCTTTTGAAAAACAGACCAAGGTACCAGTGAAAAAATAAAGTACCACTGTTTTAAAATAAAGACCAGTTTTTAAAGTAGTCTTTGCCAATAGTTCAACAGAACGGCACATTACGGGCTGCGACTTGTTCATAAATAGTTGGAAAACCCTTGGAAAAAAAAATCTGCAGGGACAGCAAAGATAAAAAATTGAAGTAATTCCAGATGAGAACAACTCCTTCAAGCTGAACATATCAGTTCCCTTTCAATTCGTACCCACAGCTTCACAGACTCTAGATTTATTACTTTTACATTGCAAGTGGAGACACTCTGGTCATTAGTGTATAAAGCCACTAACTTGTACATTTTAAGAACCTACAGAGCTATTTTCCAGATGACTCAAGGGATGTTTCAAATACCAGTTTATATTTTCCCTGTCATTTATTAACTTATATTTTCTTAATTGTGGACTTATGCATATTGGACTACCTGCAAACCAAATCCTGGGCCTTCTGAAGATAGAATATATTGCTCCTGAAAGACTAATAAGATACCAGTTAGTGAACTCTGCAGTGCTAACACGTAGGGTGGACCCAGGCTTTCTAGCTGCTAATGCCTCCATTTGCTTTCCTTTCATGTAATATACAGACAGTTGAAACTTCCCAGATCTCCTACAAAACGTCGACAAACAGGAGAGAAAAAATAAACTGATTTCATTTATTTTTATTCCCTTTTTTCCTACCATATCAATCAGTTCCACTAACAAGAGCAGTGGGATACAAACAGCATGTTCTGAGACAGACTGACATGGGACTACCGGGACCTACGATTGGCATTAGCATTTTTACAGGTACTGCCTGCCACAGGAACTATAAATATACAGGTGGTATAAATACAGAATTTCTCATTGCCTACAGAGGCAGTTACTTCAACAATGAAAGAAACTTGTAGCCACAATCTTCACTGTCTTATGGCAACTTTCTATAATCCAAATAATTCCACTGAATAAATAACTGTGGAATAAAAACCAAAATTTGATTGCAAAGTCAAAAATGTAGCAGTGGTAAATTGCATCCAATATTATGTTTAGGAAGATACATAAATGAAGCTATTGCTTTAGGGCAGGAAATGTAATTTTCATTGAGTATAGAGCATTTACCATTATAGGAACCAAATCTGCCTGATAAACATATATAGCCAAACAAAAAAGTCTTTTCCAGTAAATCTGAATACATTTCATCTACTTGTTTATCTCAACTAAATATTTATTAACTAATTAAAATTTGAAACATGGGGCATGCAAACTTAACATGGTAGGTCTGGTTTTGCTGAATATGAATCCTATGCTTTTAGCAGCCATCAGTTTCATGGTTTGTGCGCTCACATGTCATTGTGAACCCATTTGCTGGCTTCCATGTATGTACACAAACTTAAAAATTATCTACTCATCTCTAGAGAGAATCTATGAACCCATCTCTCTGTGTAGTATTACTGCATAGGTGGGTGGTAGCGGTTCTTTAGATACTAGACTTCTGAAAACACATATTCAGGGAAGTAGAAGAGACATCCTATTTGTTCTGCCCCTTATAAACAAGCTATAAGCAACCTTCACTCAGAGAACCCAACCAGAGAACCCAACCCTAGGACCACACCATCATGAGACATCTTCAGTAGTGCTGCTATGCACAGAAGAATTTCTTTTTTCCTTTGCTCTAGGCTAGATTTAAGGGTAGAAAACCTAAAGTTCTAGTTTACTTAAACCAAGATGGCAAAAGTCTTTTAAGTTCAATTTAACTAATGAATTTGCCATTTGGGAATGATATTTTTTTTCAGTCCAATGATGCTGACACTCACCTCGAAAACTGAGCTTGTAGTTGGCTCAGTCCAAATCCCATTAAAGACAACTAAATTTTGCAATTTAGATTCCCATATGGATAATCAATTCTCACTTCCTCGGCTCTGTGCTAGCCACCAAACTTTTCATTAACTCACATTTTTTTATTTTCCTGTTTCTCTGCAGATATTAGAAAAAGTGGTTAAATACAGCAATACTACTGAAACAATGAAATTTTAAATACTTAAGTTTCTTTTGTAGGTTTATTTGTTTGTTTTGTTTTGTTTTTCCCTCTGCTACACTCAGTTTTGCTGGTCTAGTCTGAACTTGATCCTGCTCATAGCTCTGAATGGCTCTGATAATTACTGCTCTTATCTGATGTATATATATATATATGTATGTATATATGTATATATATGTATATATTATGGTAAGAGGACATTCCTAAATTAATTCCTCAGAAAATGCGATCCATTTTCTTAGGTGACTTCTGCTGGTCCAAAACTTCTTGGGCACATTTTGACTCAGCCTCAGGAGAACTGAAATTCTGCTGGTACTTTTCATCATCAAATTGTTATTGCTCAAGTTATTCAGTTATGTAAAGAACAAGTGTAAAATTAATGTGGCTTGATTTGCAGACAGGATAATGAGCAGTAAACCAATGAATTATAATACAATAAAAACAACTGTCAGGTAATCCCTGTTTATTTATTTATTTATTTTTAGAAACTCCCTAGCAAAGCAATTACCTGGGTTATACCTGAATTTCTGATCCATCTGCTGAACACTGTCACTTCCCAACATTTTTACTCACTACTTCATGACAGGATTATCAGATTCTGGAAGCTAGATCATTATCTTGTGAATGGTACAAAACACAATCAATACTTTACCAAGAAGGGAGGCACGAGTGACTCCATCATAGTGGTATTCTCCATGATTCATGACATTCTCTCTTCACAATCCCCCTTTTTACCCCCAGATAGCCTCTATTAAACCCAGTAGAGCATATTCAAAAAAAAAAAAAAAAAAAGAAGAAAACGCAAATCAGAAAATCAGCTCTTCAAAAGTATATTTATTAGCCAGGTAAAAAGACACTTGATGCAGGGTTGATTCACAAATATACATAGAGGACAATCTGTGTAAGAGCAGAGAAGTCTTTCTATAATCTTTTCCTTAATTCTGAAAACGTACTGAAAATATATATGGATATACAGAGGAGAGTAAAGTGGAGAGAAAGATAGACAAGCATACATGTGTGTTTATCACACACAATCACTTGGCTCTGAGTACACTTCAGGGTCTTAATAGCACCATATGCTTTGGTTTCCAGAAACAGTAAGGTAGACATGAACATCCCATTCAAATCAATCCCATTACTCATAAGTTTAAAGACAAGCACATATTAAACACCTTGCTGAGCAATAAGAAACTAAAAATGCTTCTGGCACAACATATTGTTGGCACAGTTCACATTGTCTACAATGCAACAATATATACAGGCCCCTGCCTCTGTGTTTTTAAACAACATGCACAGTTTTAAGTTTGATGCTAACCTATGCATTGAATGTGCAATTCAAATATCTCATATCCCATATCTCATATCTCCTGCTTTTGTTTAATATTTCCTTCCCGTTCTTTTGATCCATCCCCCCCATTTCCACTTTTCCTTGTAAAAAAAATCCCTCATACTTGCACCCTTGCATACTTGACTTAGCTGATTATATAGTGGGGAGGTCTCCTCTTTACTGTTGGAAAATTATTGAATATAACAGCAATATATTCATGGAGGCAACCTTAGGACAAACCAGTCCTGGAATGCGCTTCTCGCAGCAACTTAATAGTTCCTTGTAAAGGAAACATTACTAGTGGGGCTCAGGGAATACATTGCTACTGAAAAGAAGCACAAGCACCATATCTTGCCCGATAACATACAGAAACTCTCATACAAATAATACTTTTATTAAAAAAAAAATAAAATTAGACCATCAGGGTTTGAAATTCAGAAATGGAATTAATGCTGCAGGCTTGAAGAAAATTACCCACCCATGGAAATCTATTTTCCTCTGGCACCCTCTAATGAAAAATATAAATAAATAAATAAATAAATAATAATGATAACAATAAAAAAACCAAAACACTATGAATAAAAAGCCCTCAAATCTATGCTAGTTGGAAACACATTTGTTCAGAACTAATGTCCATTTTGTATACCCAAAATGTCTGACATTGTATCCATGCAAGCTGCAGAATAATGCAACCCAACACAAGCCTAGATAGGTAACAGCAAAATCTTTTCTTATTAGGGTAACATTTATCATAGAGAAAATGGTTTTACGTTTTCAATCCTTGTAACATAAATATTCAAAGCAAATACAATTTTAAGCAGGCAATTAAGAGAACGGTAAAAAAAAATAAAAAACAACACACACACTTCAGAATGTCATTTGAAATAAATTTATCTCCATGTTAAAATGGAAACTTATTAACTTTGCCAAGTGTTTTAATGAGACCTTCTTTTTAGAGCTAACACAGAATCAATGTCTGAAGGAAAGTCCAGCTCATCAGGCTGCAGCAGCAATACTTGCTGACTTACTTTGCCTTTAATAATTTATTGGCTTGACTTCTACTTTATATGAGTTGTCTTGTCTTAACAACAGTAAATACAGCCACGAAGCAATGAGAAATATCAGCAGGATGATGACACTAATTGTACTGTCTTGACTTGAATTGAAATTGCTGAACAGTAAATGAGATTACTAGCCTAAAGATAATCTTAATTTAAATGTGCAGCTGCATTTATCTCATCTCAGATGCAATTCTCTGAAGTGCTTAAAAAAAAAAAAAAAAAAAAAAAAAAACAGGCAGACATCTAATAGAAACCTTTATTTCTGTAGGTTTTAAAGATAATGAAGTGCCTTCGTGTTTTGTTCTATTGTATTTTATAACAATCTTTACTTTGCAGGTCAGAATAGAAAAATCGGGTAATTTCTTAAACTGTCATAACTTTTTCTGTCTTTCATACTGACATTGTATTTATTTGTTTGTTTGTTTATGGACTTTTCCAGCACGGAATATCTTTGAAAAATAGAAGAAGATCAAGCAATTAAAATGAAAGATGAAGATGAAATTTCACACGCTTGTGATGTGATTACGGATGGCCTGTCCTTGATCATATAATTTTCTTGTAAGCATTGAAAAGCATTAGAAAAGCTCTATGAAAATGATTTAAAAATATTACTTAGTCTACCAATTATAAATAGCAGCTAATACGTCAGTTTTTTCTATTTATTAAAAGATTATGTGGACAAGCTTGCTTAGGAGATTCACAAACAGAAATCATGCTTCCAACCTATTTGCAGGAATTATACTTCTGTCCCCCAAATACATGAAATTTCCCTGAAAACATGTTTGCTTGTTTGTTTTCTTTCTACAACCAGTTAATATATTGAAAAGATGAAATTAGTAAGGGCTTCTATGTCCTGCCACATATTGCAATTGAAGTGTTTGCAGAAACTTGTGGGGCAAGAGGGGAAAAAAAAAAAAAAAAGCAAACCTTTAAGTCTAAGATAATTCAGAATTGATGAAAATATTTTTTTTCAAGTATTAAAACGAAGATTTTAACCAGATTAGAGAGTCAACATCTTTGTGAAAATATCTCACACCTCCTTCAGGCTCTCTTTCAAATTTCCTATATCCTTATCGCTGTGAAGTAATACTATTTACTATTATCTAGTAAAACATTATTATTTATTACTTCTCAGTTGTTAAGAGTATATTTTCTGTACTTCAAAAGTCTTCAAGCACCTTTCTTTCCAGTTTAAATTGGATCAGGGCTTTGCGTTGCTCCATTTGGAGTGTAAAACGAGATTTTCAACTGCAAAGACTCTTGTATACAACATAACCTGAAGCACATATGGTATATTAGAAGTTCTAAGTAGTCATCACTTCAGCTCTCTTTTCCCCACAAATGAATTCACACCTGAATTGTATGTCTGTTAATGCAATAATTTTGCTCACATGAAACATCAGTCTGAAGAGTAATAAAAAAGGAGTGTTGTAATAAACAAAAGTGTGGGAATTTGGCAATTACTAACTAAAAACACAGTAGCACTTTAACCTAAGTATAGAGAGATGCTTACAGCATATATATCTATTCTGATAGATTTCTGAAGTCCCTCTGCAGTTAATAGGGACAGGGCACTTCAAGGTCACTATAAAGTTATCTTCAAATATGTGTGTAGAGCACATCAGCTGAAGCACCCACTAAAAATTCCTGTTTTTTCCCATTAACTATGGGAACATTAAGGCCAGTTTTGATGTGGGCTTCCCCACTGTGAAAGCTGAAAACAGAATGAGATGAATCATGTTGCTTCTGAAAAAGTCAGCTGGCTGTGGCTTTTTGGAAGACCAGAAGACCAATAGATGCTCAACTGCTTTGGTGTTAAGCATCTAATAACCCTTGATATGTGAACTTCACTGGTATAGATGCATAAAATCCTCACAAGATGTCTTACATCATCAACATATCCCAATATCCCTTTCCTGTCTGCAAAGCAAGAAACTACAAGTATTCTGGTGAATGTCTGCCTTCCTATGAGACATGTGTCTCCCATCAGGTTGCAATGCTGGTCATGCAGACTCAGCCGCGGCAGAAGTTGGCCTCTTTCACTCTGCTGTTGTTAGTGCTGTCAGAATACAAATACTTCCCTGCGTTTCCATATTTGAATGCTTTTGCATGTAGCTCTGTGTGCTTCAATATCAGGGTTTGTATTGATCTTCATTTGAAAGGCAATGCTTTTGCTACCTGATAATCTTTTATGCCTACAAAATTCCAGGCTGGCATTTAACAACAGACTCCAGGAGCCTGTGGAAGTGCTGAAATGTAAAGGTCAAGGACAAAACAGACACTTTCATGAATTGCAGCTCTCACATCATGTTCCTTACAAACATGTTTTTTGAATTTGCAAGATATGTTGATGCTGAGCAGATGCAAGAAAACTGACTTGGTTTGTCATCCGAATTACATTAAATAAAACATCTCTTTCCACCTAGCTGAGAACGCCTTTCTGTTCTATCCATCCATGATGCTGGCTTTGAATTTGCCATATCTCGTAAGACATGCACACCAATTCTGAAACATTTACTTTCTCACAACTCACAAAAAGCAAATGCAAACTACATTTCATGTTGTGATAGAATATCCCAAGATGGATGAATCAAAGTCTCCAGTGAAAAATACAGTTGTTTTCTATACCTTTGGTGGAAAAAGTGTTTGGAAGGTATATGAATGAAATCCACTTCTCCAAACTTAAACAAACATTGAGATCAACTTGTCCCTTCCCTAACCACACACACACACAAAAAAAAAAAAAAAGCAAAACACAACAACAACATAAGTAATAAAGTCCAGTCTATGTCATCCCTCCCAGATGAATCCAAGTTCTATCCACCAGGATCAATCAACTTGCAGTCCAGATTTACTTTCTTTAAAAAACTGTTCCCTCTGGGTAGATGCAATTGCATGTGGCTAACAGCAAGCTGAACTCATATTTTACTAGAATAATATTCTGTTACTAATACTTGTTCCCTTGACATTTTTTTTTCTTGCAGAACATACATTTATAAAGCAGAATCATTATTCTTTAATTCTCCTACTAATATTATGATATCCAATGGCATGTTCTGAGTAAGTGCAAATAGTCTCTTAATTCAGCATAATTATTATGCTGAATATATTATGCTGAGAATTACATAATTATTAATACTGGTGACTTTATATTTCTATAAATTCTCCACTTTTTTAATGACTACATTAAAGTTGTTCTATTGGTTCAAAAGCAATTCGTATAGATATTATGAATTAAGTTTAATAGTGACATAAGGGTAAAGATAACTGTGTAAATGTACAAAATAACAGGTCCATCATAATGTCATCTGTGGAATTAAATACAGTAAAACTTAAATGTAGATGTAGTCATTTTTTTCTTTCCTCATATATTTCCAGTTCTCATTCTATATTTCTATAATCTACTCTTTTTTGCTCTCTTCTTTAA
Source organism: Anas acuta (assembly GCF_963932015.1). Lineage (NCBI taxonomy): Eukaryota > Metazoa > Chordata > Aves > Anseriformes > Anatidae > Anas > Anas acuta. Next base: position 4,013,148 of record NC_088982.1, on the reverse strand, counting down.
AAAAAATAAAAAAACACACAGTATAGCATTACATATTTAGAAGACAGCTTCCATTTAGAGATCTGGCTGGTGGTCTTTCAGTAATTCTTTCATGACTATTTGTAAAGATATACTCTACAGTGAATCAAGGATATGACTCACCTAATTAATAGGCATGAAGTGTCAAAATAAATAACTTAATTCAAAACATTGAGTCTTTCAAACTGACCTTCTTCTGTACCACCAACATCCACAGTTATGTTAACATATGAGGCAGCTGGGAGTTGCCAGAAAGACTAACAAACAGAAGGGTGGAGGAGGAGATGTAAAACAAAAACAAATCTGAAAGTCTCTCCATTTCCTTGCAAAAAATAATTTCCAAGAGAAATACTGGACAGTTGAATAACATTTTCTTTCAGAAAATGATGGAGGCTATATCGAACATTTTAGGTCATTATGATTTTTGAGGATTTAAATGTAAAAATATTATTATATATATCTTTATTAGCCTTCTGTTCCATTAATCACCTATCCTGTTTCTCTTCTTTACTTCTTCTGATGTACTGTGTGCTTGTATGTTCCAAAACAATAATCTCTGTCATATCTAATTAATTTTTTTTCTATAGGAAATAGATGAAAATGAACCATTAATATTGTTAATTTACATATGATGACTAGAGCTCAGACAGATTAAGGACTGGATTCATTTTATCTAAACATAGCCATGCAAAATTGATGTATCAAGCCTGAGCTAATTATCTTGACTGTCTTTGCAAACAACCAAGAAAGAGGGGAAGGCCTTACCAGGATTCCTTCCAGAAGTGGAATCCACTTCTGGAGAAAATTCAGCTGAATGCATGGGATCCTAAACAAGCTTAGATTTGACCCTTGCATTTCGGATCATTAGAGCATGGAGATGAATTCCACCCCTGTGATGCTAAGGTGCTACCTACTTATGAAGAGAGAGCTTAAACTTATTAAGAGCTAAACAACATTGTCATGGTACAGAAACAAAACACACCATGTCTTAAAAGATGTGTAGTACAAAATATAGATGAAGCTTGTGTTGCAGGAAGTTAAATAAATAAACACCTAAAAACTGATGATTTTCCTTTTATTAACTCATAGAATTTTATCCAGTATCATGCAATCATAACATAGGATGTGTGCTATAGAAGTAACAAAGAACTAATAGTGTCCAAGTCAGCGAGCTTTGAAGTGAAGAAGAGGTAGACTAGGCTTTAGAGAAATGACACTTCATTTGCTCTTGGACTGCTGCAATATCCTCTCTGATACTTTGAATTATATGACTGTGATCCCAAAAACTTAGGGGATACTCTTTGGACAGTAAAGGCAAACTCAAAAGAAAGAACACTGAAAATAGTATTACATAGATTTTTTTTCCTTTCTTGCCTGAGGAAAAAGCCTCCACTGCACACAGCCTTCACGGCATCTATAAAAACACATGTCCCTGGGGCTGCAAGGCAAGGTTCTGTTTTACCTCTCCCCTTACATTAATTTTCTAGCACTGTTCTGCCACTGTACTTTTTTTTTTTTTTTCTCTCCACGCTCAGTCTGTTTCCCTCAGTTTCTTAACCATGAACTAATGTAACAGCCTTTGCTTTTTATATTTTATTTTACTATCTACTTCTGTGGCTTCAAAAGCTCACCTGCCACTGGAGTTACCCTGAGTCAACAGGTCCTACCAAGAGACATGAGATGGATTAAATGTTCCTCTAAGAGTTCTGTCTCTCATATTTACCTTAGTTCATCCATTACCTCACCTACTTTATATGAGTGAAATGATCCATGAAAATATCTAATGTTTCCCCTGTTACACCCTAAGTTATGATCGTATGAAAATTTTGTTTCCTCTACCTATTCATCATTCTCATGTCCTTGGTAACCCCATAGCAATAGCGTCCTGAGGGCTTTCTTTTTATACATCTTATATGGATTCTGTCCATATCCTGAGAATTTGTTCTGATGCCTCCTCTTTCTGCATGCTAAACTCACCTGTCTTCTGCTGGGATTAAAGCAGCTTGACTACTACTAACAGCAAATTCACCACTACCTGTAAGACTTACCAGAAGAGAGTAACTATCTTACATATATAACTATACATAGATAACATATGCACTATCTATTCTATGGAGACTAGTATGATTATTTTATCAAAACATACTTATGAAGAAAGAGAGTGTCCCAACCTTCTTGTCGAGGAGCAGATTAATATATATATATATAAATTAAAAAATGGAAAAGCAAAATCAAAAATGCAGGACTTAAAATGTCATAACATAGCTGAAAATACTATTTCAAGACTATCTCAGGCTTGTGTGATCTTTTAGATTGCTTTAGCACTCTGGAATTTTGCCTGAGCGCAGCTCTTCGCTCAATTCTCCTATCACAGCAATGTTAAATAAAATCTCCCTAGCACCCTCTTCTTTCCCACTCAGCAGAGAATGGCACCTCCATGTACCCGTGTGTATAGAAAGGAACATATTCACTACTGTGTCTTCAGTGATTGCCTACAGCAAAGGTAACAGTGGTACTTAGTGCATGCCTGGGGTATCCTAGCAGTGGTCAGTACTTACAAGAAGCCTCCAAGAGCAATCAAGGTTGTTGCAGAAAGTGGTGGTGTTGACGTGAGATCGCAGTTGGCCTGCTTCTCTTCATGCTAACAGTAAGCTAAAGACTTGGCACAAACACACACCTTACTGAGACAGTGGTGAGCTATTACAGAAACTACTATCAAATGAAAAAATCAACTCGACGTCAAAGAAGGTTGGCAAGTGTTGGCAATGAAGATGGCAAACATTGCAAGAAAAACAAGACAGAAATCCTGGTCTTGTAATTAAGACATAGCTGAAGAATAGACGTCTTGCATGACTTGGGATATGACGTTAGATTTCTCAGACATGGATGGTGCTATCCAAGTTCATTGTTATTCTACCTGATGGGACTATTTGTGTAGTAAGAAATGATTTAATGTAACTATCAGGAGAAAGTCTTCTTTCCTGTAGCCTAACTCTTCATATTTAAATTGATAAAATACCCTTTATTCATTGCCTAGTTAGAGTTTAAGTTCTTCAGAGCAGAATTCTTTTTTTAGGATGTTGCAACGTCTACTGCAATGTGCCTCCAAAATGCTTCTGGTAATTCCAGTAAAAAACCCTATTTTCACAATATTCTGATTTGTTTAATTATTTTTCTCTATCCACATTTTCATCTAATATTCATATTGATCAATACTTCCATGTTTTTCAAATGTTGTTATATCTTTTTGAAAATGCTACAACCTTTTAAAGGGTAGCTGCACTGTGGCAATAACTAAAAAATAATTGCAAATGAAATGCTTTGTATGCTTTGAAGGGAAGAGGGATGTATAAAACTCATCATTATTTTTTAAAAAAAGTACGTCTTAGGAGGCACATGGAGATATTCTTCTGTTGCTGTTTTAAACCTAAGAAGAAAAGAGAGAGGGAAAGACACAAAAAATAGGAGGGAAAGGAGAGGAAGACAATAACAAAGAGAAAGAGAAAGTTAAGTGAAATAAATATCATGAAAGTGGCAGAAAGTGGAAGGAAACTATGTTAATCTCCAAACCACTTCTGAAAACAATGTAAAGTTCATTCGGGTTTTACTAGAATACCTTTTCTGTTTCTTTTTTCCCTTTTATATTCCCTTCCCTCTAGCTTCCATTTGTGTACTCTGGTGCAAACCAAACTTTGTTAAAATCCTAGGCTTTTCTTGTTTTGGAATATATGTCCTCACAACTTAGTATTTCAACTTCAGTTTTGCATGATGACTTTAATTTCTTTCCCATGTCCTCCTGACAATAATTGGCAGATATGAGAAAACAGTATCAATACCTTTATTAAGGTCATTTAACAAATCCCATGCTATTCATGTCCCCAGCTGTTTTCTTAATAACCCTAATACTTTTAAATTTACAATGGTACTTTGACTTTTATCCAAGAGTTAGCAGCTATCAAGGAGATGTCCTTAAGCTAACCTGTTTGTACTTGGCCAAATTATGTTTCACAAAATCATTATTTTCACTCTTTACTGTGAAGAATAAGAGCTTGCCAGAAGCATGCTGCTAAAACCTTTCAATTTCTAACCACAGTGAGCATCACACAATGTCTCCAGAATTATTTATTGATCTGCCACAGAGCAACACATACAGCATAGACTAAACTTACCCTTTCTTCCACGACCATAATCCTCTGATAGAGGATACACCCACATTGCAAACAAGGAAATCATAAGGTCTGTAGTCTTCTACTAACTTCATTTAATTAGATTTTGCTTTTCAAAATAGCTATTGATGGATCAAAACCCCCAGACTCCACAAACAGGAAATAGAGCTATGTTTCTAATACATTGGAGCAGTGCCCCATCCAGTAGAGTGATATTGTAGAAGCTGTATGGAAATTAAAATTCTTATTTCATAAAATAATTCTCTGGGGATGCAAAGAACAGTATTTTTGAACAAATACCATATTACTCATCAAATAGCAATGCCACAGTTTTCTAGGAAAACTCAAGCTACCATTCACTTACCAAATATTTTCAGTCTCCCCGAGCTATCTATAATGCTTTCACCATAAGCAAGCAGTGAAAAAGTGAATAGGGAGTTTGGGAAGTTGACATCACCAGAATTCACCCCAAAGTGAGATTTTTGATTCTAATATTTTCCCATGGAAAATGTTATAGTAGGAAATTACCAATCATTTAGGTACATTTAGGTACAATTCAGCCCTTCTTTTCAGGGGCTGAGCCCCACTGTGAATCTAAGCGGAGGCAGATCTAGAAGTCAACATTCTTTCAGACATTACATCAGCATCAGAGGTAACTTGCACACACATGAGTTATCATTTCCAAAGCAGCCGTCAGAAAGCCCAGTCTAGGTACAAGGCTGCACACCTTGATTAGGGACATGCATTAAAACAAACAAACAATCAAACAAACAAAAAAACAAAAAAAAACTAAACGTACAAATTATTTAGCATCAAAACAAAAGGCAGGACCCTGAAGCTTAGCCACAAGCTTTCTTTTTCTTTTCGTCATCTTTCAACTATAGACAGCCTCATTCATTATATAACACAGCATAAGTCACTGATCAGTGGTTACGATCAAAGCTTAAATATTAAAGTTTAATTGTAAGACATGTTATACTTTGGCCAACACTATCATTTAACCTGAGAGCTTAAACTCTCCTGTTGTATTCAGCCATTCACTTCACGAATTTCCTTTTTTAATTTTTATTTATTTACTTTTCCTTCCAGTTTCATCACATCTACTTTGCACAACCATTCTTTGTCTCTAAAATTTGGTAGGGTTTTAGAGTGACCTACTAAACTTCCTGACATCATTCCAGCTTTTATTTTATAATGACTGATTTTTTTTATATTATCCATTCAACATAATCGTATTAAAAGTACAATTCTAGTTTAGATCAGAAAAGCAGAACTATCTGACTACTGAAAACCAAAGATTTTTGGTTTATTCTACTTAGAATGTATTCTTCAAGCTTAACCAGGCAGTTTGCAAGAATCAAAAATTAAATGCAATTGCAACCACTGTAAAACAGAGGAGAGAATGGAAATATCTGCTATTTGAGTGGTAAACTCACCTAAACCACAAAATAGAATGACATTATTATTATTATAGGTCAAAGGAAAAGACATCATGTTTAAAATAGTGTTAAGAAGTGAAGATGGGATATTACAGTTTTGCACTGATTTATGTTAGAAATAAGCTATACCAGCTTAACAGTTGCATCCTTTCTGTTAGCAAAAGAACAAAAAAAAAAGTAACAAAACCCAACAAAAAGCCAACGGACTGTTTCTTTGTAGCACATAGAACAAGAAGAGATAGATGATTTACAAACTTGAAATTCAGATCAGTGGAGGGTGTTTTTATATAGCAAGTGTAAAACTTTACAAATTATTGTTTAGTCAATTCTTTCTCCTACTGTGTACAATTTTTCAGCACCATATCTCTTTTCACTTCCTTCCTCCCACATAATAAATCAGAAATATTTTCTGGCATTTTCCAGGGACAACAGATGCAACTTACATTGCTTTCTGATAATGCTGAAAAGTACCTTAAGCAGTAAATATTCAGCTCCACTGCCAACCACTCTGTTTTTTCTATTCTGTCTACATATATTTATTCTTACATATATATGTATATATATAAACTATGAATTTCCTCATATGCACACATATTTAGATACATCCATCTATTGAAACATAACAACCCTATTTTTAAATGTTTATTTCTATGGTTATAAAACACAGACACTTAATTAAAAAAAAAAACAAAAACAAAAACATTTTTTATTCAAGTATTAAAGGATCTTAATTTTTGGCATGGTCACCACCCATGTAAGTTTATGGTCTGGAAACCTTTTCACACAGTACCTCAGCCAGTTTGATCTGGGCTGCAAATTTTCACAGCCTGCCACCCCTCTCTGCAGATCCTTATGAAGCTCCAGACAAAACCACAGGGGTTTCAGGCGCTGCTTTTCAGATGCAGCTCCAATCCAGCTCTCACTGTAACTAAGATAGGTAAGCTGTGAAATTTAACCTCAGAGCCCCTTTTGCCTGTAAAAGCTGTTATTTTTGCTAGCAACTGCTGAACTTTTTTTTTTTTTATTTCTTGTTCTTTTTTATTTTTTTTTTCTTTCCCTACACTGTAGCTATTGGTATTTCAAAAACATAAAACTCATTTATACAGTTTGAGTCCCACAGTTGTATTGCTTTTCCTAACAATTCACTAGGCACTGTTCATTAGAACATGTAAAATCCAAAGGAATTATTTCCCTAAAATAAAATACACTATAATCTCATAGCAAAGCTTGGTTAGGAAATAAATACGAATATACAGACATTGTCAGAAAATCTGATGCTAATTTTTTAAGATTCTTTAGTAATCAAAATGAAGATTCTAATATGTAAAGATTTGGAAGATTTGGAAAAAGAAACAAAGTACAAAAAGGGGTAAAAGCAGGATAATTTCTGCAGTAAGTATCAAAACATGAAAATGTTATGAGGACCACAACAAATCCTTGCTATTAAGATGACTACAAACTTGTCTGTTGTTTTCATTTTAAAAGTACCTGCTTGTTTTAATATCCAAATGCCTTTGGAAAATAATTTCTGCTTAATGCAGTATTTTCCTTTCAGCTCCAGCATAACAGAAGAAAGGACAGGAGTTGTTAAGAGAAAGAATCAAGCACAAGATATGTTTGCTTAAACAAAAGACGAAAAGAGGAAGAAATCTACAAATAATACACAAAGCACCCTTATTTGTGATGAAATATCAGCATAATTTTAACCTATTAAGAAATATAAATAAACCTTTCACCTGGAATCAGCAACATACCCAGCTTTCTTGGCAACAGGAGAAGACACTAAATGCTGACTCTTTCTTTCCCAAAAAAAGGAAGATATAGTAATTGTGAAAAGCAACAATTTGAATGTGACCCCATGACTGAGATGGCTATTCAGAGTTTATTACCTTATTTATTTCATTATTTATTTTAAACAGTGCTATAGACTTTATACGTGGTTCAACCAAATGTTACAAGTGGTAATGGAAATCCAACCTGGGCTGAAAACTTCTTGGAAACACCATGTCCTAATGGACAGGGCATTAGACACGGTAAAATAACTTTGGGTATTACTGTCGTCTTCTCTGACTTTGAGTAAAATAACAGACAGTACTTAGCTTCTTTATCTGCAAAATTCAGTAGTGATATTTCTTATCCTTTGGCATGTATTTTGACATCTCTAGATAAAAGGCAATAAGGCAGATAAGTAATATTAAATTCTTTATTTGTGATGAATGCAATTATCTTTATCCACATAACTTTCTGTGTTTTTTTTTTCTTAATTTGAATAGTTAAGTATGAAGAGAGTTTCAAAATCTAACTTTATATTATGCTAAATGATATTATTTTAGAAAAAGAAAGAATAAAGGATTATTATACTTGACAGTTTCAAGGGATAATTCATCCCATCACAAATAGGTATCTTAAATAGTCTATGATCTTTTTTTTATCCTCTGTGTATCTCTCCAATGACTATGATTATCTTAAACTGGGTGCCTAATTTTTACACAGTTACAGTTAGCTGATAAGAACCTTATCCACACAGAAAGTCAGGATTTGGGACTTAATCTCAAAGCTTAGGGGTTGTAAACTGTAAAAGTGCAGAATGTTTTTAGTATGCAATTTTTCGGCTAAATGCATTAAATAAGGAGTGTGAATTTTCTTTATTTTTCCAATTCATTGATGTGATAATTTGGGAAGTTGGATTTTGTTGCTGGTGTGTTAAAAAATTATATTTTTAATTGGAGGGGGATAAAAGCGTAACAGAGATTATCATGCATCGTCTTGATATGCGTATCAGAAGAGCTTATTGCCAATATTTTATTTTGGCTATGGATTTTGGCAACTAAGAGACAACTCAGTTGTCTTGAGGAGCTCACAATCATTGAGCCACTGCTTCTGTGGAACCACTGTGTCAGTCCTTGTTTCCTTATCAGGGGAACAAAACTGCAAAAAAGAGCTTGATGTAATTATTTTGGGGGTGAATCAAGCTGTTTTAAAAACCTACCATTACTTTGTTTTAAATTAAAATTAAAATTTGTTTTCAAATTAAAAACAAAACAAAACAAAACAAAACAAAAAAAAAAACAAACACACATTCCATTTTTTTTTCTGCATTTCTACTTAACTCTTTAAAATCATAAAGAATCCATGTGCATATAGTTAGGTGCTTAGCTACCTAGGATAATTCCTCACTATACAATAAAAACTTCTTCCAGAGAAAGAAAATAACAAGCATTCAAGTGAGCAAACTAGATATAAAACCTGCACACACATATATGCATATAAACTCTCTTATAAATAAGCCATAATTTCCCACTCATTTACAAATAAACATAATTGTCCATTCTTAGAGTTGTCTTCCAATTCCAGCTGAACAACTCAGCTACTCGAAATAACGAAGACTTTCTAATATTGCTAATCTGGTTAGAGCCAATATTTGTTCTGCAGCAATAGTTTATATTGTTTTCTTTTCAACCATATTTTAAACTGTTATAGAGACATTTTTGTATTAAAAAATAATGGGTTTAAAAGTAATTCAACATTTATATTCTGATCACATTATCTACCATATATCCAAAGGCAAGCATACTGCTGATGGTAAAGGGCTAAAGGAAACAATACTGTTTATCTTGAATTAAAATGGCTAAAACGAAGCTGTTTGGGGCTGGAAGGAGCCTACTGCAGCCTTTACTGTGATGCAGCCTGAACACTGATGCAAGCACCAAGTAGGTGACAACTGGAAGTAAGCACTGGCTGTTTGAGCACCCTAGGACTCTGCAGAGACCACACAATGGCTCTCTACCTCACCTCTCTCGCTTTTCCTCAGGGTTGCGCTGGTGATGGGGTTAAAGCAATTGCTGATGAAGTTTAAAACCTGTGCCTGCATCATAACAATGCTGAGATGGTCCTGGCTTCCCTTTCCCTTCCCTGGGGGTCTTTGCAGAGCAGTCAGGAAAGCTCTGGAAAAATCGTTCTGCTATGTGTAATTATACCCCTGCCAAGCCGGTAATAGTAAATAACCCAATCTCAGAGCTTCAGGGCGACTCCGTCTTTTAGGTACTGACCCTAAGCGCTGGCAATCTATAAATCATAAGGGCACACACTCATACGGAGGAGAGCTGAATGATGAAATCAAACAGCACAGGTATTAAATGCCATATACCAATATCACAGACATCACTTAATATCTGTATAATGCAGTGAAATGTATTATCATTATATACATATGCAGAAATAAATTTGCAGGTTATCTTGGATGGCCTAACAAGTGCTGAATGTAGTGCAATAAGCACATCCCTTCATCTCCTGGCTGCCCTCTTGCTGATGCAGCCTAGGGCACAGTTCTGGCTTTTTGGCTACAGGGAAGTGCTGCTGACTCACGTTACGTCTTTTCCTCAGCCTGCCTGCTGCTGCCACTAATGGCAGACTACCCAAACAGAATAAATTTAAATCTTTGTTCTTCATCATCATCACCAACATCAGAAAGGTATCTAAGCACTAGTGGGAGAGTGGGAGGTTGTCTTGTAAGAAAAGGTAAATGCAGCTGCACTACATTAAGCTACATTATAGGAAAAAAATATAGGAAAAATTATTTTGTGGACTAACACAATAATCAGTAATTTGCATGACTCCATTTTAGCACAGAGGTTTTCAGACTGCTTGCCCCGGTAATTATTATCTGCCACTCAGATAGTTTGAACAGTGAAATTAACATAATCATAGTCCTAGCAAACCCAGTCAGTACTACTAAAAAGTTAGACTTTTTTTTTACTTTGCACCTTTATAGTTGTATTAATATATTTTAATTGCCAGGCACTCCAATTTATCTGGTTTTAGCCAGTTATCCCCACTTGTTTCCAATACTGCCTGTAATTTCTATTTTTGAATTTCTAATATACCACTAAATATCTTGAAAAAGTAAAAAGCTATGTATTCACACAAATCAAAATAATTAAAGAAAAATAAAAAAGTTAAGCCTATTAAAGTAAAACAATTTAAAGTTATGTTTTAAATATAAACCTGTCTTGGACATTTCAATGGCCTTTTTCCTTCCCCCCAGTCTATATTTTTGCAATTCTTTTACATAGGTATAAAAGTGAATCTGAGAGACTCCACTTCAGAAATTGCAATGTCCCCCTATTGCTTCTGGGTATTTCTCCACCAAAGAAGATTTGCAGCCTTCAACATTGTTTAAAGTCATGTATAGCTTTATCACCCAGCCAAGCAAATAGTCAGAATTTGGCTGGACAGCAAAGTCATTTTTCAAATCCTGCAGCTACCTGCCTCAGAAAGATGATCGGGCCCAGAGACTTCATTTTAATTAGTCTTTCTTCTCCCTCAGGCTGATCTTCCCTTGATTCAAAAAGGGTCAGGAACTGACCTCATCCTTGACTGCAGAGATTGCTTGGAAATTCTAATAATAATTCACCTGAAGTTTGGATTAACAGCTTCAGATCTTCTCAAATATCAACCATAGACTTTGTATTCAGTTAAGAAAGCAAACAAACAAACAAAAAAGACACAATAACTTTCTTTTTTAAGCTATTCTTGCTCCATGAGACAAATCTTTTCGTACCCAATATGCATGCTACAATTGCTACACACCTTCAAAAAAAGGCCAAGTGTTGATGAAAGTCAGCAATAATACAGTATTCCATACTGAAAGATACATCTGGTCTACCAAATCACCTTCCTCAGTTCAAATCAGTCATCTGATCATGGTCCTTACCACACATGCTTTATGATTAAACTTCCCAGTGAGTCTTATCTAACAATGGCAAACAGTCCACAGAGCGTATGGACTGGGTTTTTGCCAGACGCAAGCAATAATCCTGTACCAGAATAACACTTTTCTAGGTCAAAAGATTGGATGGAGCTTTGGGCAGCCTGGTCTAGTGGGAGGTATCTCTGCCCATGGCCGGGGATTGGAACTAGATGTTTTTTAAGGTCCTTTCTTGAACCAATTCATTCTATGAAAATAAAATAATGTTATGTGTATTCCAGCCCTGTGCCTGCGCTAACTAACTGAAACATCTCAAACTGTTAGCAACTCTTCCCCACCTTCCCCAAGACAGGTATCTTAAAGGCACATCAGAGAAAGAAAGAAAAAAAAAGTTTATCTAATTAAACTTAAATTGATAAAATTAAGTTTCCAGTGGACAGCACTGATTTCTCAGCCATGCAGGCTCCAGAGAGATCAGCAAAGTTGTCCATCACTCATTCGAGAAAGGCAAAACTCTTCACTGCAGGACACAGCTTTTTATTGCTTAGCTTGAAACTATAGGGAAAAAAAAAAGAAAAACCACAGAAAATAACAAAAAAGTCTATGCTCAGTAGACATATAAGGAAGTCTAAGGAATATGCAAACACGTAGATACACTGAGATAAAAACACAGATATAAGGAGATAAGAAAACAGATTTGGAGAAGAATGTCAAGAATATTAAACATTAATAATGCAAAGTCTGTCTTTACAGGCAAAAGTATTTTTACTCTGAAAAGGATTGGGGGAAAAATAAACAGTTCATAGCAGCTGTTTGCCATATTAAAGTAAAAGAAAATGGTTGGAAAAATCTTCAAACTAAATAAGCAAATTGAATACTGCCATTCCTAGCATCAAAGAGACTTCTTCCAAGAGGTTCCCATGGTCTGTAGGCCACCTGATGCATGCATATGCTGTGCATTACATGACAAAGAAAATCCATTTCACAATTCAGAGAAAAAAAAATGTCTGAATATAAGAACAACAATCAGAATGTAGCATTAACATCTCCCAGCGGTCACCTCCCCTCTCCTACTATATCTTTAATTATTATTATTTTGAAACACTGTATTGAAGAAAACTCTTTGAGTGACTCTAGCTGAACTCTTATATAGGCCAAGCTGGGAACCAGCTGGATCTGCATTTCTCATCGTTCTCTGGGCTGCTTTTCTCTGCCAACCTCCAATCTGCATCCAGAATTTCAACAGTGGAGATGTGCATCAGACACAATTGCTACTCTTCCACCTCTCATTAGCACGCAAAAACCTATTTTTCATACTGGCCCCCAAACCTAAATTCAGAATAATTTTACTGAAGTAAATAGCTTACTCAACCTGCCGATCGAGCATTTATCTGCTGGTGGCAGCTTAGGTGTTGGTGACTGGGAGCAAAGAGTTACTCTCACATTTCAGCTTCTCCTAGTAGCTGTGTAAATTATGATGAAGCTGTTTTCCAAGTCACACTCTTTCATCTTTCAACATAAGAAATTCTCATTTGAGAAGAGATTATTTTTGTTGTTTTTCTTAATCCAGACTCCTAAATTAAGTCCTCCTGCAGTTAGGTCTATTTTAAATTCTTTCTCATGTGTAATAGGATTTATCCACGTGAGAACGCTGTTTCAATTTAACCGATCACAATTTGATTTAGTTGAATGCAACCTTGCTTTATTTCCATTTATCTTGTTACAGTTTAAGTTAATGGGGAATTGACTGAAGAAGTGGCTGAGCTGCACAGAAGCAAACAGCTGTAGCGATTTAAGATGATCTCCTGATGCTCGGTCTGTCCCTCTGCTAAATAATACTGCCCCTAGAAATTCAGCAAAAGTGCTTAAGCCTTGGCCACCATGGCTGATATTTGTGTAGTGTTAATGCAAGTCCATCTTCACTCATTTTCTCTGTTTGCCTACTAGATTTGTGCTAACCCCCAGCAAGGGACAGCACAAAGCATAGACATTGCCACATATAAAAAGCTGGCTGATCAGATCTGACATGCCACTCAGGGGACCTTCTAAAAACTGTTCTTCCACAGACATCAGAAAAGTACCCCATTTTTCTCAGTCTACATAATTTTTTAAATATTTCACATATCACAATAGGTTTATCTACATGCACTGCTCTGCTTGGATTCCTTGCTTTCAGGGAAGCCTTATACCTGCCAAGTTCATTTAACTAATTCCAACTTCCAAAATGTTAACGGATAAAAAACAATTGTAACTGAGGAATTCAATTCTTGATTCCAAAAAACAGGAAATGAACTTAGAGAAGAGAAACATTTAGCATAATATAACGTTAGAAAAGATCTCCCTTCCAAGATGCCAAATCGAACTTCTTTTTCCCAAAAGGGATGACAAGGGACACACCATCCCTCAACAGGTCAGCACCTTTCCAAACCAATCATTAAAACGGACAAGGAAGAAGAAGGCTACTATGGACTTAACACATCAAGTCCAGGACCAGTTTGTTTTGAGAAGGTCTGTGTACCTGGATACTTCCCTGTTTTCTCACTCACAACAGGAGACCAGAAACACGCTGGCTGGTTTCAAATTTTAGAATCATCTTCCTGCCGTTCACAACATTTTCATGTTTCGTGGGGTATTTTTATGAAGTGAATGTGTATCTCTCCAAAGCTATCATTTCACTGTCATATCTCCCAAGACTATTCATGGCATTGTACAGGTGATCGCTTATGCATGCAAAGTACTTTTTTTTCCAAAGCCATCCTCCCACCAACATTTCAGGGCTCATGATGTCATAGCAACTACCTAAACTTCCAGAAAACAGATCTGCCTCAGAGCCCATCTGTCAAAACTCCATCTAAAATTACATTAGTGACTCTTCGGAGAAAACAAGGCTGAATATGAAGCTTGTATCATTAAAGAAAAAAATTATTTTCTGAACAGACGCACTAAAACTGCTTGGGCAAAGTTAGGGAAGCTGGAACGGAAGATCTAAAATATCTACAGATTTTTATATTAGCTCTAGAAATAGGTAATACTTGTGAAATGTAAATAGCTATCATGGTTAAAAATATTTTTAACCACTACCTACCAAAAGCTCCTGATACTACAGTAGACTTCATTGTTTTTGTTGGTGGATTTTTATTTTCTTTGAAATTCTGTTTTTCCTTTAGATTTTTTTTTTTTTTTCCATATATTATAAAAATACCTTCATGTAATTATAGGCATCTAATTGGTTTGGGGCTCCAGCATCATTTCACATTGTAGCCTTGAAAACACTTGCTGCCTGAGGGCTATTATTCTTTAGGTTTTACAGAATTATTTATTGCCTGGAGTTTATTTTTTTAACTGATTAGCTGACAAAGCGATATTGTGCAGAAGAAAATAAAATCCCACTTCTGCTTTCACCTATTTGTTTTTAAAACAGAAGCTATTAAACTTTAATAAATGTGCTTTTACTGTAATTCTTCCTTTAAAAGTCAAAAAGCTAACCCAGAAATTCTGAGAACCTTAGCATCTATAACTTTTTTTTAATCTTTCAGCACTGAACACGGTCTTATGTTACAATGCAGGAGTCCTTTTTATTTTTATTTTTATTTTTATTTTTATTTTAGAACAAGATAAAAGACAGCAGTATGTTGAAGGTAAGAGGCAAGAAAGCTTATCTGATGTATCCACACTTCATGAAAAAAAATCAGTACTATCTGAAGAACTTTCAGCCTTTCTTTCATTACATGGTATGCAATAAATCAAGAGAGAGCTCTCTCCAGGTCTTTTCCACTGATCACACTAGACTTGGAGTCACAGAAGACTTTGTTTTCCTGCTTTTCTCCATCATCTTGTCAAGAAAGACATTGCCTAAGGTTCTAGCCAAACTCTCTAACCAATAGCTCTGCACTCCTTCACTGATTATGGCACCTCAGCATAAGGTAAAATATCACATACCGCATGCATATCTGCACTGAATAAAAGCATAGTACAACAATGTCTGAGCTAGTGCAGAAGCTGGAATAGTTTGCTTGGGGTAGATAACTTCTCCTTCAACTGTAGGGACCCTCTGATTAGGCCCATCTCCATAAGTAATACGGACAGGTTGATGCTTGGACTTGCTGATTTGGAAAGTCTTTTCCAACCTAGATCATTATATGATTCTCTATATATACACACAAAGCCACAAAATCAATTTCCAGCATGAATGCTGAAAATTCAGGTGGCTGAGCAATGTTCTGACATGACTCCACCCATTTCTCCTGCAATGCCAAAAAGAAATGATAGGAACAATTGGACTTTATATCACAAAACTGTGAAGAAGTCAAATGATTTCTTAAGACATGTCCATGCCTACAGATTCATCCTGTGAATAGATTCTTCCACGCCTCTCCTAGCCTACATACTCTGTTTGCTGGTCTTTACTCCTCTTGTTGCAAGCAGAATTGAAGATGTATTGCCAGCACTCACAAAGAAGGAGACTGCCCACATATTTCTACTATGGCATGCTAAGTGGACTCTTAGGTAAAATGAAAATGTAAACTGTTTATGAACAATACCTACTGCAGTGCATAGCATACCACTGAGGAAAGTAAGTGCTGTTAATCTCTATAAAACAGAAGAGTGAACTGAAAATTTAACATGAAAGGCAATTTACAAAGAAAACTGACACAATTTCATGAGTGGCTAGAGGGAGGAAACAGTCTGGTTAGTGGATTGAAAGACTGACAGATGTTTCTTAGAAGTTTGAAGATGGACAGCACTAGACACATCTGTAATGTTGTTCAAAGGTATAAATCAATCATTTCCAAAGCAGTAAATATAGCATGAGGTATTTGGTTAGGTACATTTACTTGCCTACTAACTACTTCAAGTATTTTCATCATAACTTTTTCTACAGCTCATAGGCACTCAAACACCAAAGACCAAACCCCAGCCCCATTCCCCAGGATAGTGGTGAGTCCTTATGTACTCGCCAGCCTGAGGGATCTGCGCGCTCACAAAAGGCAATCAATTTCTGCAGAATTGCATATATTGTTGCCCAGAGAAGTGGTGTATGCCCCATCCCTGGAGATGATCAAGCCTGGGTTGGACGAGGCCTTGACCAAGCTGATCGAGTGGTGGCATCCCTGCCTATGGCAGTGGGGTTGGAGTTTGATCACCTTTAAGGTCTCTTCCAACCCGATCCATTCTATGATTCAATGATTCTAGGACACTTCCACCTCCCAACAACTGTCCTCTTCTATTAGGAGTATCAATCAATTAATCTGTCCTAATATGGTCTAAAGAAACGGGAATGTGGAGGTAGTAGGCACCTACAGGAGAGGACACCTGAAGAGAGAAGCAAGAATGGAAATGGTGTGTGACAAACAGGCTGCAGATGAATTCTTATTAATGAGCACAAACAGAAGAATCAGCTAGGGAAGATGTGTCCAAAAGGGTCTTATAGTTAAGAGAGAAGAGGGAATCATTTCATGGAAATCTCCAAGGCAAAATGCAGCCTGCACCTCTCACCAACGAATCCCTCTGTTCACTCCACAGCCAGAGCAGTTTTGCTGCAGTTCATCCAGGTCTGCAACTGGGTGTAGAGAAATAAAGAGGAAAGTAACAAGGCAGGAGGACGGTCCCCATGTCTTGTCTTTCCACCTGCACTCCTGAACTTTTTTCCCTAGAATGGTGAAAACTTACTCTGTACTACAGAGCATATGCATCTTTACATCTTTTTGTCAAGGGAGAAATAATTTGATCTGCAAAGAATTTAATTATGATATTTAATAATTTGGTTTTCACGAATGCAGACAGAAAACAGATTAGACAATTATTATTTTTTTTATAACCTTGATTTTGAGGGAACCAAAAAGAAAAAAAAAAAAATCATTTCAAATGAGAAATTGAGGTTGAGGGGAAAATAATTACTACAAATCATCTTTTCCAATTTTTTGGTGCAGCATTTCAGCCATCTGCAAACCACCTCATAGCCTCCCACTAATATGACTTTTCTAACACACTGCAGGTTGACATCTATTGGCATCAGACTTTAAAAATGCTTCAGTCAAGATCTGTATAATCCTCATAACTAAAATGTCTTTGTTCTGCTTTATGATCAAACATTTCTGAAAACACAGCTGCCACTCCCAGCAAGCATTCAAGATGCTCGCAGGTGAGTTAAGACACAATAAAAAGAACAGTAATCTAGCAAATCTCTTTGGAGAACATGTTGTTTATCACCGTGCCTGCAGACTCTTATACTACAAGCGTATTGACAAGCATTTCTAGCAGATCATATACAAACATGAATGCAATTTGAAAAGTTTAGAGATGCACAGAAAAAGCAATCAGCAGCCTCAACAGGAAATTTCAGGGGGGAAAATAAAAAAAGAAAAAAAAAAAAGATTTTGTAAACATGAATGATTAGTAAGTTCTTCAACAGAAAATAGGGGGAACTAAAGAAGCAATGACCTTTCCTACCCATCCTTCAAACAGCAGTTTTTAGAAACTTTTGTATTGCCCATAAAATTAGCTAGAAGATAAATCTCACTATGGTGATTTGCTCTTTATAAGTCCAAAGTCAGTGTTCTGAGTTCTCACTGTATAATTACTTCAATATAGATAAAGCATGAGTCATCTGTTCTAGTCTAACCTTTGCATTTAAATTTGAATTTTATTCTTGCTTATCTTTTTTCCTAAATTGATATTACTGTCTACTATGTTTATTAAAAACAACTTAAAGCCACAGTGCATGTCAAACTCTGCACTGAGGCACCATTTGTTGTGTTATTTTAATTAACATGTCTCAGGGAGATTACAATTCTAATCATTTCTATTAAGTATGTCATAGTTTTCTTTTTCTTAAATGTCAGATTTTGTTTCCCATTTCAAATTATGTCCCAATATCCAAGAGGCTTTCAGCAAATGCTCTGCACAGCTAGGCATGAAACTCAGAGGCACTGTCTGGTTTTCCTGCACTGATTAGGCAGAATCCTTGAGCAGGTTCCCACATTTACCCCTTCTGGACCTCCTCCTCCTCTCCAATCCTCAGTGAGACTAAAATGAAGAATTCATAAATAATACAGGTGGGAAAGAAAACACTGAGGGGTAACTATGGTACCTTCAGGAAATACATGCCTTGACAGAGAATGAGACCAGTTGGCGCCCCCCTCCCTCCAATTAGTAAATTAATCCTAGAGCAGGAATGTACTCAAATGGAAATTAAAAAGACGAGTTCCCACATCTGGACTACAGTGACAGCAGATTTTAGGGTTAAATGCTTGGCTTTCTCTGTATATTTTTACCCATGACTTATCAAAATCCTTCAAACACATCCTTGTGTGGTAAACTGAATCTCATCATACTCAAAGGGCTACAGGATGAGCCGCTGTGCACAGAGAAAAGATTCAGTTAATACCTTGTTTAAGTGAATTTCTCACAAGGCTTGACCCCACAGATATCTAACCATGGCTCTAAGCCACTGGAAAAAAAAAATAAGAAGAAAATGAAACCACCTTTCTAGACTTTAGGAGGTTGTGGATATTTTGAAGGATTCCCTTTTCAACCCATTCCTTCATTTTCAGGGTAGCCTATTAAAAATACATTAAGATGTATTAGGGCAACAAAGAGGAGGGCAACAAAGCTGGTAATGGGGGTGGGGGGCATGTCCTGTGAGGAGACGCTGAAGAGACTTGGGTTGCCTGGTCTGGAGTAGAAGAGGCCGAGAGGCCTCCCTGCAGCACCCTGAGGGTCAGGCTGGACATCAGGAAAAATAGTCCTGCTGTGAGGGCTCAGACACTGGGACAGGTTCCTGGAGAGGGGGCTGATGCCCCCTGCCTGGCAATGCTCAGCAGGCCTTTGGTTGATGCCCTTCTGAACACACTTTAACTTTTGGTTAGGCCTGAAGTGCTCAGGCAGTTGGATTTGATAATCCTTGAAAGTCCCTTCTGATTGAACTATTCTAATTCAGTGACCCAACCAGGTTATCTCTCAGTTTTCCCCAGCCATTATAGAGCTATGTAGTAAGCTGATCTGGATAAATGAAAACACAGCAGCTCCTCAGCATTTTGAATGGGATTCCCTTACTTCATCAGATCCTCCTCTCTTTCCAATGACCACTGGATACGGGAAGAAGCAGTGAGAGCTCGGTGCTCGTCGCAGCCGCCAGGCTGCTCAGCAGGTAGCTGAGTCTGGGGAAGGTTTAGGTTTTGCAAATCACTAGCAGACAAAGCAGACAAAAGCATGTCAGTCTCAGAGACTCCCACACACCACACTAAGACACTATAGGAAAAACTCTTTTTTTTTAAATGCCCTCTTTTTTTTTTTCTTTTTTTTTTTTTGTCCTTTTGTATGTTAAAAGATGAGTGGTCCATGTACTACCACCCAGACAGTTCCCCAGTTTGACAGACTATGAGAGTGTTTAAGCTCCTAGTTTTCAGACAGTGGGATGCGCTGACAGGTGAAACTTCACTACTGCTAATTAAATTCATCAGTACTGTCTAGCTGTTGCTTTGGAAATCCAAACAAAACTAATTGACTCTAGATTGATTTTTTTTTTCCTCCAGTATAGAAAAAAAAAAAAAAAAAGAAAGAAAAAGAAACCAGAAGCAGTACATAGAGGTTTGGTTGTACAAGCCAATCTTAAGATATATTGTGTAACTCAACAGACAGCATGTGAAAGTAGACCTTTAACTGCAGATTTTTGTTTGGTAATTGTTTATAAGTGGGGGTCAGGGTCTTTCAATGGAGAAGACTGAAGTGTTACCTAAGAAAGAAAAAACCTGAAATCTTTACACAAGCCCAGAGGGCTTTGCCTCCTCTTAGCTGTGAAATGCAAGAGAGAATAGAAGGAAAAGCCAACTATTGTGACAGCAGATACTCTTAAAGCTAAACAAGGTCCTTTAAGAATCCATCTCAACTTTTTGTTTTCTCAAAAGCATGGTATCCAAGAGGATGGTTCCCATGCTCTTAATCCCTTCCCACACATTTTTGCTGAAAATCCTTTTTCTATTGTTTGTCAAATTAGCTGCAATATGTTGGTGCAGACAACTGGAGCCATACAATTATTAGCAGGATTCTACACATGTTTTCACAATTATTTTGCAGTGCTGTAGCTGTCTGCACAGATTTCTGTACCGCAGTAGGTCTAACCTGGGCCCTGGTGCAATCAGCAAGAAAGTGCTCTCTCAGGTTCACCTGAGCAAGAGGTCACTATTTTGCAATTTCTAACACAAACATGGATTTTTTCATTCAGTGCCTGAGGGTTTTTTGTTGTTGTTGTTGTTGTTGTTTGTTTCCTTTGTATTTGAAAGTAGTTTCCTTATTTTCCCCCTCCTAGTGGAGAAAAACAAAAAAAGTTATTTGGGTTTGAGCATTCATCAGTCCATGTTCAGAAAGCACATTTTGAAACTACAGCAAATGTAGAAACAAGGAGATGCAAGAGCTCCTTTACTCTAAAAACTTACAAGCAAGCACAGGAGAAAAAAAATTAAAAACAAACAAACAACAACAACAACAAAAAACTCAGCCCAAAGCAATCAGCCTTTCTAGATTTTTTTTTTAATTTTTTTTTAATGGACACTATTGACACTATTCAAATAACATTCACATTATCAAGACCTACTCCAGCAGGGGGGAACAGAGGCTGTCTCCCAGTGCAGGGAGGCATTTTAGCCTCTCTGCTTACCAGATCAGAGGTTCCTATCTGGGTATATGTAGGGGAGATGAATGCCAGTCTTTTTAGAAATGTCAATCCCTTCTGGCTCAGCCACGTATAAAGAACGAACGAGATTAATGCCTGAGCACAAATATTTCCTATCCCCTGCACTGAGCTGGGATGGAGAAGGAACATCCCCCATCCCTGACACCCTACTGTAACCCTAATGGGGCTGTGACAAAGTCTTGGAAATCCTGATGCCAGCTGATGCTGGCAGGATTGCAGAGGGCACTTGAAACAAAGCAGCAAATGCAGGATTTCACACACACATCTTCCCATCCTTGTTTGCCTTAAGTCCCATTGGACTGAAGTAGTTGAGCAAAATGGACACTAATGATAAAAACAGATAAAATAGTCTTATAATCTGAAAATCAAAACACACTGCTGGCATTGCTACTGCCTTCCTGGCAGCCAGTCTGGCTGGAAGAGGAGGGGAGTCCAGCACGTGGAATAGGAAGCAGGTAAATTTGGAAACCAGGTCTGCCCTCCTGGGAGCCATGTTACATAAATATCCTTTAAGAATTCCTAACATCCCTTTTAGGCTCATGTGGTGAAGGGCTCTCTCACAAAGTTACACGCTGGCTTTAGGAATGCACCTGTAGCAGTGAACTTACTGCAGAAACTTTTAAGCACAACTTGGCCATAAGCCCTGTAGAGCTACTTAGCAAAGTAGTATTTAAAGCACTTGATGGGATTTGACAGCTTTCCCTCCATAACCTTCTTCAGTGATCGGGGAGATGCAGAATGAATTTTGCTACAAACTGGAGTCTCCCAGTTTTTGCCCGTATTTTTTTAAAAAACGGTGTAAGGAAATTCTTCAGATATGGCCAAGACTGAAATCTTTGGAAGAGGTTAGGATATACATGTATATACATACACATTAAAATAACAATAATAATAATAACAATAACAACAATAATAATAATAATAAACAAAAAAAGCAGCTTTCAGTTCTACGCATTCAAGACAAATAACAAAGGAAGTATAAAACAAATACTGTACAGGACCCTGCTTTGAATCAGTTGCTAGGAGAAGAGCTGAATGGGAACAAGGGAAAACGAGAAGCTGAGGAAGAATCCATCCACGTACATTGTTTTCTGTTTGCATCCTTCAGTTAAGCCTTCAGTCCACATGAGTCTTAACCAAAGCTTGGAGTGACAGGACTATAATACAGTATGACTAATAAATAATAAGTAAAATATTTTGATTTTCTATGTCTTTGCTGATCCTGACGCAGTTTCCAGATTGATGACACTGACCAGCACCTACAAGGTACACATGGATCTTGGCACCATGTTAATACCGAGCAAATTCTTGCTCAGAAGAGTTAAAATGCTTCGCTGGGAGTTTCAGTGTTTGACAGAGGCAGATAATTAGTAAGGTTTGTTGCTTTCCAGTATTGTGTCAAAGTATTCAAAATAATGTGATATGAAATTATTTTTTTTCTGTTTGTTTGCTTGGCAGCTACCCAGCGATTATGTAGCAGGGTGGCTGCTGTGCTCAGTGCTGAATTGTCCCAACACATAATTGTACAATTTCATCTCCGTACTGCACAATCAGGCAAGGGAAGAAGATAAAGTATTTTTTAATATTTGATCTTTTCAACAAGTAAACAAACTGGAAGAGTAGATTTCAAATTTTGGTTGGGGATTAACATACTAATGTTTGGAAAATTAGGGATATAATTATGTGAAGTCAATTACAATTTTCAATTATGTATTTCCTGAGGCTTTATATTAGCAGTGTTGGGCATCCTGAGCTGTAACTCCTCTCAGTCTTTTGTAGCATCTGCAAACAAATATCAAAAATGGCCCTCGCTCAAAAAAAGATAAAGGTGTTAAGAATTCTGCAAGTAAGCAGAAAATGAAAAAAAAGACTCGTCTATCTGCTTCACAAAATATATAGGGTGGTCTAGGGGCTCCTAGCCATCGACAGCTTTCACGGTTCCTGTGATAGCAAGAGAAAACTGAGCAACCAGATATATTTTTTCACTCGTAGGTCTGTTTATTTTAGGATTTAATTGCAACATAAAACAAAGTTACTGATTAATAAAATAAGTGTGCGTTTGTGTGCCTTTCTCAAATTTTATTCATAGTTTATAAGTAATAAAGAAGTGTGAGTCAATTAACTGTATTGAATGTAATCAGAAACCCATAAATTCTTTTTACTGTATTGAGTTACTGCTTTGCATACTGATGGCTCATATTCATTTCCTTTCCTTTTTTTTTTTTTTTTTTTTTCCTGGAAGTTTTCTGTGCAACATGGTAATTACATCAATTGCAGCATATTTTTTAGCGGCTAGGGCAAACAAGCAGTTATGAATTTTAAAAGAATCATTGTTTCCTTGCTTTAAAGAAAGTCTCACATCTGTACACCAGAGCATCACATGCTTGAAGGCAGTACTGTAGGGAAATATCTGCTATTTACATGAGTGGAGAAGGTCAATTAAAATATTTTTCAGTATTAGTAGAGTCAATAATAAATAGAAAGACAAAGGAAAGGTGACAGTGGCTAGGGGAACAAATCCTTAGATAAAGCATTGAGTCCAATTAGGGCATCGTACTTTAAGATAACTGCAGTCTTGTTGGAGAAGGTACATAGGAAAACTGCAAACACCTTGAAGAGATGCAGGGAACACGCCCAAGGAGAGAAGATTATTTGTTTACTCTAAAGAAGAAAAAAAAGGATGGATTGTTACACATTAGTGAAGTACAGCATGAGTAATGCCACGCTCTGGAGGACTTTACCAGGCTAAAAGCGCATCTTTTAGAGACAAGCTCTATTTTATCTCACCATTAAATGAGAAGAAGGGTCAGGGTGAATTCTTTAGGTGTACTGCAAACAATTCTGTGATGATTTAAAAAGAAGATGAACAGGCAAATTTGAAACTGAAAAAAAAAAAACACACCTTGAACTACTTCATCTGAATTTTTAAGATCTATAAAAGCCGATCACCTTTCATTTCTAGGTTACATACACCATAATTTCCTACATACTCATTACCTGACTACATTACAAAAAATATTTAAATTATGGGTGGCCACAGGAATTGCCATGTTTCTCAAGCAAGTTACTGACTACCCTTAGCACAACTCAGTCTCTATACTAATGGCCAAACTCATTGTTAGTATTCTTTCTGCTTTTCACTTATTACAGTCCAGTTTGGGAATATAAAATGTGCTTGATAAAATAAGAGTTTTCATCACTTACATACTGCCGGCTAGCAAAGCAGAACACAGAGAAAATGGCTATTTCTATTTCATATTGCTTAGTATCCATCACTTTAATGGAAATGAGATAAAGTAGATAATGGTAATAAGAATAGTATTAGCAGCACATACATATATTACATATTTCTCAGAGGTACCATTGTTGTACCATTTACACTGTTAATATTAAAATGTCTCGAGCAGCACAATCCAATGTAACCAATACTATAAATATTACCTTTAATAAAAAGAGTTGAATGAGATTTTAACCTTGAATTTGATACAATGTTGAAAATAACTTTTATACTTATATGACCTAGCTCATGTGAATAGCTAAGTACTTTTTCCCTCAAATAAATCTTTCTCCAAAGTAAAACTTCCTTGGACTATTCTTAGCTGTAATATCTATTGCACATTAAGTGATCATAGACCTTTTCTGTACTTCTTGTAAGCGTAACTGAGAGGCAGAAATGTCAATTTAGATGAAGCCTTCGCGGGTAATATTAAATACAAAGAAACACTTTCAGAAATGTTCCATTTCAGGGTTATTTCATTAGAGAAAAGTGTTCAGGAAGGTTATCCACATGTTCAAATATCCCGAGTCCAAGCAGAAATACAATGTAAAATGGTTTTTGAATTAGAACACTTCGCAAAAGAAGAAGAAGAAAAAAGTTTGGATTCTTCTACATAAGCGGAACCTGGACCACAGAAACACTGAGGTTGGAAGAGCCCTCGGGAAGTCTCCCATCCAACCTCAAAGCAGGGTCAGCTATCAGAGATGAGGAGTAATTATTGAAGCTCATCCAACGTCTCTGTACCCTGACAGGCCAAATACTGAGGATGGAAATGTGCAGTGCACTGAGTGCAGCTCTGTGCACTGAGGCTGTGAAGGAGCAGGTCTTCACCTTGCTCATCCAAAAGATCATGTACTGCCATCTGAATCAGGCTGCCGCTATGACCATTTTGATAAAAAGATGGTTGGATCTGAAGTATAATATTTATAATTTGCAGTTAACCACATAACTATGGAGAGTCATCAACTCGCCCTGCTCAACCTCCCCGTTTTTTTAGCATAACATACCTTGATTTAATGTAGATAAGATAGGGCACATCGTACCCTCAGATATTCATGCAGGCAGTCATGACATTTGATAGTGCAGAAAAATTGGAATGAATCTTCAATGCAAAATCATGAAGAAATGGATAACCATGAGGAACTATGAGTGTTAAATATTAGACATGGGTTAGAAATTAAGAGTATGAAGCCCAACCTCTTAAACTATGGACTATTGATATGAATTTGTTGTAAGTCATGGAATCATCACATGCAAATAGCAATGGAGGGAAGACGACCCATTACTTTAAATAAATATGATGTGCCTGTGAATAAGGGAAATGCAATACTGGGACTGTCAGGTGAGCACAGAGAGAAAATATTATTGATATTGTGTAAGGTAATGGTGAGTTTTCATCTGGAACACTGTGCACCTCAGTCATTTATATTCAGGAAAGAGGAATATATATGAGCAGAGTAGGAAAAGGTGTTAGGGGGATGTGCTAGGATGCTGTTGTTGAAAAAGGCTGACAAAGCTGGGATTGTGTAAGTTTAGCCAGAGGAAGGCTGCAAGGTGACTGTTCTGTTGAAAGATGCCATGAAATGCACCTGTCCAGAGTAAGATTTATTTAAGTTGAAGGACAATGATGGCAGAGAATTAATTGGGTTTGAATGGGCTGGAACTAAATACAATCTGAAAACTATAAAATTTCTAAAAATAACAAGACCGAGGTTCTGAAACAGCACTTCAGAATTAACAGGGGCAAAAATAAGCTTTAATTCTAATGAGAACCTTCATAGGTTCAAAAACAAGACAAAAAGATCTGTTTGCAGTAGTAGGAGTCTAGTCACAAGAAATGCAAGAACTTTCTTTTTGGCTTGTATTCTTTCTGTCATAAATCACTATAGAGACAAGCATCAATTGTTCATCAGTATGGGGCTTTCACTCCATACGCCAAGACACAAACTGCTATCTCCACGGCACAACAGGAGAAATACGAAGTCCACTATTGAGAACACAGGTACTGTTTTATTTTTCATAAAATGCTATGATAGAGTGATATAGCAACCAGGAAAAAAAAAATAATAAAAAAATCAACTTCAGATCTCCCAAGAATGACATTAAAAAGTTAAGCAGCACTTAGACTTCTGTAGGATGTCATTTCTGCTTAGTGTAACTGTTAGATGCTTAATGCAGATAGATGGGCTAAGCAGACTCTGCGAAGACAAAATTTCCTCCTTTACATCCACTCTAAAAGCTTTTAAAATTTCTCTGTCAGGAACAATTTGACTGCATATCAATTGCATTCCCCTACTACTGCAAAACTTATAATAAGGGAATATCATGGAGAAGAAAAAACACATTTTGATAACTCTGACAGTAAAATGAAACACTGTCAATCTAATCGGCTGGAAAGCCAGGATTGCACATTAACCTCACTTTGCTCATTAAAGTTCTCATTCAATTAAAATAGCAGCTGGGATACGTCTGAGTGATACCACACTGTTGTGCTGCCAACAAGTTAATTACTGGTGTTTCACTGTTGACCTTAAGGATAACGGGATCTGGCACTCCAGAGTTTCACAAAGCATCCACATGGTTTATAATACAGATCAACTAACAAAATATAAACTGCTTATTTATACCCTTGGCACAAAAGATGTGCAGTGCCTATGTGTAACAAATGATTCAGACATTTCCCAGTTATTTTCAGTGTACAGTATGTGGTTTTATACATCTTTAGACATAGGATTTATGTAGAAAAAATCACTCTGCTTTGAAAATATAAGATATGGAAGAGGTCTTACTGCATATTCTTCATTTTTTCTAAGTTGATTTTCTTTCACAAATTAGAGAAGAAGAAACCAAAGTTTATAACTTAGCCTGGAGTTCTTAAAAGAGAAAAAAATCATTTTTATCCATGACTGTATATCCTTATCAACACACTAAAAGGAGCATAATTGAATCATCTTCCATATATATCTGTAAGAACAGTCAAACTGATCCCCAGGGTGAGAAGCACCATTTCCTAAACGCCTATATTCTGTGCATTAGTAAAATTATAATTCTCCTCACATCAGTCTCCATTTCAGCTCATAGTTTTCATAATGCTCCTAATAAATAGTAATAGAGGTGGATATTTCCAAAGGACAAACTGGTGGCTTTATTCTCAATTCACAATACCAGCTAAACAAAAGAAGAAAAAAAAAAAAAAAAGAAAAAAGAAAAAAAAGCTAGACATGCAGGGAAGACTGGGAGCAGCTCCATTAAAGTCAATAGTTATACATAAAAATACATAAAACTGGGGAAAGAAGAATAACAAACGTCTTTAGATAATGTATGAGAATCACAGTATGAACCCTCAGCAGAGACACATTTACGAAGAGAAGGTAGTCAGGGATCCAATTTTTAACTTGCCATTCCAAGCTAAAGGGGGAAGGAATAAAAAATTCACAGCATCAGCATTGTCTGAAAACTCCTTTGTGCTTAAATACTATGCCCTGAACAACTTTAGAGCTGGAAGTATGAAAATTAGCATCACAATCCATTGCATCTAATGCATCCATTCATGAATGGAGATTGTTACTTCGCAGTAACAATTTGGCAATCTGGCAATCAGGTAATCTGGCATATTCAATGACCAATGCATTGCTTAAAAAGAGAGGTCTTATTGGCCAAGGATAAAGTATTTGTATCATTTTTCAAAAGCCTTAAAAAGTACTTAAAGGTTTAATAAAGTTGAATGTATCTCTGATTTTCACCCCTGTACCAATCCAATTTAATAAGGGGAAAAAAACTTTTTGTTTTTTGAAGATTTTATAAGAAGCTTTATTTTAAAGAGGTAGGATAAATTTGTAAACAAGCAGGATTACTAATAGCGCTGATCTGAACTGCTTGTGTACTGATAAAAGAGACATCAGTGACATTTCTAAAACATGTATTTTGACATACCCTTCCACTTTCCTAGGAGCACATAAAAGGCTGCATTGCTTTTATTCAACAGAAAATCACTTGTAAGCTGCTGGACAGGAATGCTGGGCTGGAGGAAGGGATCTATGGGGAAACAGCAAACAGCAAGACTAATTTCCAAGCTTCTTCATTAAAAGCACTATGGCTTTTGAGTCTTTTTTCCAGAGTTATGATATTCTTGTGTAGTATTTTGGTATTAAAAGGGAAAAGAAAAAGAAAACATTTTGGAGATTAGAAAGCTTCATGGTGTATCTTGGCATGCTTTCTCCCAACAAGAGGCAGTTATCACATGGCTCTGTCAAGTTAAGTTTTACACCCTTATCTGGATAGAGGGAGGGACTTCTCTAAGTAGACATGTCCCTAATGTCTATGTCAGAGTTAACTGTCTAGGATTTCTTTATAGTCAGTAAGAAGAAATCTAAACTCCCAGGGTACAACATTTGGAGCTCCCAGGGTACAACATTTGGAGCTCTAAAGAATCTCTTGGATACATAATAAAAAGCGTTCACCTCCTTAAAACAAAAACTTATTTTCTTCTTTGTCTAGAGAGTGGTCCTAAGGTGAGAATCACGAGCATTATCTCAGAGATGGATCTCAGGCAGAACAGCTTGCAGAGACGTAGCTTCATGAACATAATGGTAGTGTCTTTTCTCTCCCAGTAGACAGCAGATGGCATTGATGAAAATTGCACTACTGTAAATATGACTGTATCTGATTCCTGCATGAGTTTGTTCATGTGGCTGTAGAATTGCTTTGCTAATTAGGTATTTTCTCCAAGAAAGGAGGGGAGAACATTCATGTTGCTAGCGACTGTCTCCACTGCTCTTCCACAGTGTGCTTGGGTTTTGGTACTAGGACACCCTAATGAGAAGCATATTTTTCATGGGCATTCAAGAAGAGTTTCAGATACTAGGGAGAAGATTAACAGATTTTTACCACCATGACAACACTATCAGATATTATAGAGAGTAAATACCATGATAAAATGAGATTTAAAAAAAAAAATAAAAAAAATCTTTTATTTCAATGGATATCTTACGTACCAAAAGGTTTTTAATCTCCAAATAGTAATCTTCTGTCCCCATAATAACACATTTAAGGAGCTAAACGAAACATGTTTTAACATTACATGACTTCCCTGTTTTGTTCCATGGATATGATTTGACCTAAGACTTGGACAGCTTCTCTATTTTTTATTTTTTTTTTTCCCCTCACATATTTGTTTCCAGGGTCTTCCCCTTGGTGACCAGAGTAGCTGCATTCATAATGGCTCTTCGCTGTCAGGCAGCACCACTGAAATGCTGAAAATGTGAGACCTCATAAACCTAAAGTCTGAGAGCAATGCAAATTCTTTTTGCTGGAGGTAAGCCAAGTTAGCAAAAAAAAAAAAAAAAAAAAAAAGTGCACATTGTCTTTTCTCCTCTTTCCAGATGACTACCCTGTCTGTATGCCAGCCCTGTTGTCTTCTCTCCTCTCCATCCACCTGCTCCACCTTCTTCCCCCATTAGAGCAGCTAGCACTGAGTTGACCTGCAAAAAGCACACCAGTGGCACAGGACCAGTTACGCCAGAGCACCCCATGTAAAGGCCACAAGAGCACAACTCGAGGATCAGGGACCCTATTCCCAGCTCTATTTGCCTTTGAATTATGCTGTACGAGGTGTGCCACCTCTCTGTCCTTCAGATTCCCATACAAAATGGAGATATTAATATACAATCTTTTGTCAAGTAATTTAAGTCTACAGCTGGAAAGAGACACTATTTCTTTTTCCTCATTAAGCCTTCTGATTTTGGGACTTGTTTTATTGACACTCTTCATTTTAAGATTGTTGGTGGAGTTGGAGGGAATTAAAGAAGTTTGGCAGCATGCTGCACTGTAGTCCTGCTCACTGAGCCTTTAAGATACAGCTCTGATGATATCTGGGAAACTCAAGGAGTGGTTGCGTGGTACATCCAATTTGTTTACCTTTCAACAAATACATTCAAGCTTTATGATGCTTCAGATTCTTATCAAATAGTTGTTCACTTTTAAGCAAGATTTTTTTTTCAATAACACGTACAATGAATCAATAAAATGCCATCTTTTGCTGAATATTTTACACAGCTGTCACCTAGCAGTTAAAAATATTCAACAGATTCATAATGAACTTCATTGTCCCCAGCTGCACTTTTGTTTTTTACATCCTTTCACACCTAATCCTCACCATCTGCACATTCAAGATTAGACATGATCCCTAGCGGACCTCGCAGCGGATGAGCCTCCAGCTCAGTGGTTCTGACAAATTTCCCTCATCACTCAAACCACATCCCATGCACCTACAATTACTTCATAGCATTAGAGAGGGAGAGACTCAGCTGAGTCAGAGAAATGCATTAATATTACTTTGCAATTGTTTAGTACCTGGGAGAATTATACTTTTAAATGACTCATAGATAGTTAGTATGCAGATGTTACAGGTTTTCCCGTATTTTACATTTTTATAACAGAATTTTAGTGTCTGTTTATCTGCATATTAACAGTGCCAGACTTATTATATCAGATTTAAAATTTAAAATAGAAGTTTGATTGTTTGCAAACAATCTGGGTACAAACTATGTAGAAATACCTATTAAAGGTCATCTCTAAAATGACCATTATGGTTTTGGCATTTTATATTTTTTTTGGAATTATTTGAAATCTTAGAGCTATTTGCACAGAGAAATATGAAACACAGTTAAAAAAGTTGAAATACTTAAGACAGTAGGTGCTGCATAATTCGCCTTTGACATCATTCAAAGATGCTTTTACAGCTTTCATTAATATTGCAAAGTTAGCAGGAATATTCTTGGCTACAATGCTTTTGATGTCATGATTATCTCTGCCTTCGAACCAAACAATAAGCTGACATATCTGCTAGCTTATTAAATGCTGTCTACTGTGATGTTTTTTATTAGTTTGCAAAGGAACAGATTCTAGAGTCATTTTTCATGTGAGAATTAAAGCCTCCAGTCTAGCATTAGTGCCCATGTGATCTACATGACATCCAGTTATATATCTGTGTTTGTACGCAGCAATTTCAGAACCAGAAAGTTAGGGTTACCAAATCAATATATTTGTTTTTCTTACTGAACATGTATAATTTAACCAAAACTGTACCACTTTTGTCAACAGTACTGAGTCACTGTAACTGGATGGGACCACATTCTTTTAAGAGAAAACGAGCAGAAAATGAGCAGAAAACGAGCATCAGCTCCCCTCAGCTCATGGCATGTTCCTCAGTCCAGATACTTTGGGCTAGGAGAATGGTTTTACACTCTGATTTACAACAAAGGAGCAAAGATCACGCAAAGCTAGGGCAGAGGTTCTTGAATCCAGTCCTGGCACAGGGCTGAGGCACAGCAATGATGTGCGCTGTGCACGTGAATCTGGGGGCTGGAAACACTCCTGCCCACTTCTGTTGAGATACAGATCTTCTTGGTCTTTTCTATCATTTATAATCTCTGCACTACAGCCTTGGGTACACCTTGAATGGGGAGCTAAACCTCAGTCTCCATCTTCAGAACAAGCTACTAGTTGAATAAGAAATAAAATAATGATTAAAAGAAAAGCCTATAGTAGTTGGTCTCTACCACAATGTAAAACTAAAGATATTTTTTAATCCTATGTAGTGACTCTCTTCCTTTACAAAAATCCTGGCTTTCAGAGACATTTGAATATATGGGAAATACCAATTTCAAGCTACTGTATTTTCCTTGTTACTTTCAAAATAATGAATAGTTTTAGACAAAAGAGAAATGAAGCTGTAATTTTTGCCCCAGAAAAAAAAAAAAAAAAAAGAAAAAAGAAAAAAAACTATTTTCTGAAAAGCAGTAAGCATGGTTATCTTCTATTGACGTACAAAAATAATAGGTTTTAATGATGGCACTTCTGCTAATTTCATAACCCTTTCTCCCAGCTGACTGAAACACGCTTTGTTCAATGAACCTCAATAAATTCAAACATCCGAGCAGCGGAAGGCAGTGCCACTGCAACACCATACAGCATATCTAAACAGTACAAATGCATACATTTTAGCTACCTTCAGTAGATAAGAGATTTGTTGCATTTGCACTCCTCAACAGCAAAAGTTCTTTAAAACAAAATTGGCCTTTATAAAGAATATTCCAAAACAGTCAGTGAGCACACCTAGCTTGGTGAAATGCAGTGCACGTTCTGCAATAATACGTCCTCTAGTTCCATGTTACTGGTCTCAGTGGTTTCCCATGAGTTTTCTCATTCCTCGTGTTAGAAAACAACTGTCTTGCTCATCAGTTTATTGAGTATATATGATTCATTTCCAGGAACATGAAACATGGATGTCAAAAAGCTTGGATGTCAAAATCCCCTGCAATGAGTATTACCAGAAGATTCATGGTACATAGATCCAAAATTTAATATCTGTTGTCAAAAGCATGATTCTTATTACGCTTTGAAAAGCTACACAAAATCGGTCAGTATATGATCATTTCCAAATTCAGTGGGACATGACAACATCCAACCTGAGCAAACCTTTCTGCCTTCTGCAGTCCTGCAAGTCAAGTTAGAAATTGGTTTATGTAACATAACCGTAACTAGGTAGATGGTGCCACTGTGTTCACTTGAGCATCAGTCTGTTGAACTCCAGAACTGCTCTTGAGAGATGTCAAGAAAAACAAACAAACAAACAAACAAACAAACAAACAAAAAAAACACACTTGAGGAACTTCCCAAGGACATAAAGGTGATGGGGAAAAGGAAGAGCTGGAATAAGAGTCAGAAAGGACAATACAAAGAAATACAACTGAAGTGAAACTGAGCAGTACCAGAGGAGTAAATTCTAGTGGGAGATGTCCCTGCCCATGGCAGGGGATTGGAATTAGAGGATCTTTAAGGTCCCTTCCAACCCAAACCATTCTGCGATCCTGTGAAATGTGTTGGGTAACATTTACAACTGATATGAAGTGAATGAGACAGGGTTTCTGCTGGGATAACAGCGTATCAGAGTGTAATTAAATATTTCCCATAATGAGTAGTCACAAGGGAGTAGCCATATGCAAAACTCGCATTTCCTTCTGACTGCTTGGCCTTGCAGCCCTAATAGTGCTCTTTTGAGAACTCTGAGTGTGTGTGTGTATTAAATGTAATTATACACACACACTTCACACCACACACCAATTTTCATATGGGCATATTACCATTCCTAACAAATTAATTAAGCCTAACGAGACACCTATAATTAGACTGCTAAGGTTTATTATTTCTGTTTTACCACTGGGGAAAAGGCCCAGTGAGATTAACTGTCTTATCAAAGCAAATGAACCTCTAAATGGTGGTGGAAACACAAGCCGAAGACCCCGATTCCCAAACAAACAATATTAAACTCTAAAGACTCTGTGCACGGGCAGAAAACAAATTTGCCTCTGTTCAGTTTTGAGTGTGTCCTTTTCCAGCTGAAAAATTACTTCTACAATTAGGTATCAACTGCAATATTTACCAATATTTTCTGTAAAAACAGTAATATAAACTACATATATATAAACTTATTCTGCTCTTTATTTTGTGTGTTTGCTTTCAGATGACTTTCAGCAACAATTAGTCCATTTATATACATCTCTGTGAGATGCAGGAACAGTGCCCTTACTAAGCCACTGGTCTAATTAGAATAGAATAGTTCAGCTGGAAGAGACCTAAAAAGATCATCAAGTCCAACTGCATTTAATGAATTGAAATGCTTTTGCAGATTGACAAATACATTAGATAAATTACAGTTTCTTGCGTCTAACCATCCGATCAATTTAGACAGGAGCACATACATATATTGAAGCATCATCTGATTATTTTTAACCTTCAGCTATACACAACTTGATAAAAAGGCAGTGAGATTTTAGCAAATGATTATTCTTTCAGATCACAAATAAATAAGTACTGAAACACTACTTTCAGGTGACCATCACTTTCACAGGCCATTTCTAACAACCCTGGAAGAAAAAAAAAAAACAAAAAACAAAACACAGGTTTTTGTTGTTGATTGTTTTAAGAAAAAAGCTATTGGTAATAGAAGTTTCAAGAGTCCAGTGGAACTAAAAGACCATTAGTCTAATCCAATGTGGCAGTAGCTATATTCCTAATGAAAAGATGCCACATAACGACCTACAGTCAAAGCCATTAGTAAAAGTAATGACCAACTGACCTCAAATCACATTTTCTTACTCTCTGTTTAATTACAAGATCACTGAACAACGGCGATTTGAGGTCATCGAGGTCCAGCTTCTCATAAAACCTCGACACAGGGGGCAAGGAGTGAGCCGTAACCGCTCCTCCCATCAGAAGTCATCTCTCAACACGTCAACTTGCCTTTGTGTAAAATTCAAGAACCTGAAAGACAGTTGTCTTTTAGGCTTGAAATCCCTTATTATCGATCTGCAGAACGTAAATGTATTTCGTGGTTTGTTTGTTACATAAAAATAGTAACTAGATTGTGTTAGTGCCTTTTTTTTTTTTAAAAAAAAAAAAAAAGAAACAACAAAACACAAAGTGGGACAAGCCTCAGCAGGCAATCGGGTTCTGCTGATGCTCTTTGAAAAGGTCAAGTCTGTCAGCTTCCACCTTGGAAAAGCCAGTGTAAGAGACTCCTCTACAGCCTCACAAGACTCATCTGTGCACCAACCATGCTCTGCAAGTCATTGGAAGCCTCCTCTGCTTTTTGGGCATTTGCTGTGCTACCTTGAGACTGCAATTGGACTGAACTTTTCTGCTTTTCTCTCCCTGACCTCTACAACCTTCCCAGCACATATACCCACCCTGGTCCTTCACATTTCTTTTTTTGGATTCCCCTGACTTCTGCTAGGTTGGTGATGGCTCTTTGGTCTGCTTCAGTATTTCTTGCACAGGGGTTCAATACGATAAAACACAGAAGTGCAGCCTGTATCAACCATTCCAAAAGAAAGTGATGGGAATTTGAATTTCTACACTAAGAAGCTATATTAGTAAGCTTTTTATTATTATTTTTATTTTTTTTCCTTCTTCTCTTTTTCAGCATAGTAAGTATTGCTTTTTCCTGCTGCCAAAGCAGTAGGCACTCCATAACCCCTCCATTGCTCTCTTACTGTCAGTACCTCTGCAGTTTTGAATTCTTGCTCTGCTACAAGAGCACTCATAACAGCCTGGCTGGAGATGCAAACACCAGCAGCCCCAGAAAACAAAATAACTTCTGACAAAATGCAAGTACAGTGTAACCTTGTCTAACACACCAGATAATGAATTTGGAATCAGACTGCAAGCTACTTGAACCAAAGAAGAGCAAAGTTAGCCAAACAGTGATTAGTTACTACAAAGTGTTCAAAATTTGTCAGATACACAGGAACTTTTTGGCAGATGATACCTTTTTCCACTCCTAAAAACAATAGGAAAACAAATATTTATAAAGAAACAAAGGATTCTGCTTACTCAGCTCTCAAACATGCGAGTTGAGCAGGAGTGCCTGGAAGCCCTCCAGTTTCTCTCCTGATCTACAGAGACACTCAGAAGGGCTCCAAAATTATCTGCAGACATAAAGAGTTACCAACTACTTGCTCCCCAGACTCCTGCTCTATTTCTGTCCATAAATGAAATAGCTAAATGCAGCCTAAATGGCAGACAAAAATATAAGAGTAAACAACTACTGAATGTCGAATCAATCAGACAAGAAATAGGTACACTTTTTAAACAATGAGACTAATTAACCATTAGAAAAGTTTGCTAATGGTTATGCTAGATTCTGGGTAATGGGCCACTTTAAAAGAAAGCAAGGATTTATTTCTGGAAGATATACTCTACTTTGAATAGGAATTAAAATGAGGGAAATTCATTGCTCTGTGTTATGCAGAGGTCAAAACAGATGATTGAAATGATACAACATCTGTAAATCTATGTCTGTTTTTTGCCAGAAATTCTATTTATTTGTTTCTAAAGGATGATGGGAATTAATTAAAACTTTAAGAAATTTTACTTGTGCTGCACTGCAGTCTGTAGCAATGACAGCAAAGTAACACATTTTTTCATTAAGGAAACAAGGAAACATATTATACCAGGACTATGATGTGTTTATTAAGATGCATATGATTATTTAGAACTAATTAATTAAAAGTAAATTTAGCTAATTACAGTAAAAGTAGCCTAAATTTGGAAAAATGAATTCAACTGTTCATAAACCATCAAGTGTTGCAATTGCAAAGAGTAAAGTGATCTTTAACTTGATGTGATATCCACACAAAGTAATACAGAATCCTAAATTCTGCTGCACACATACTCCCAAAATACACAAAAATGCGTTTCTTTCAGGAGGCAAACAGATATATGCCCCTACCTTTGCTACCTGCGGTACAAATGTTTTTAGGGTTGCTTTCATTTACACGGTTCTTAACGCAGTCTTGTGGTACATAGGGACGTTATGTTATACATAATTCTCTAAAATATTTTTCCTGTCTTTCTGTATTCTTTTTGTGGAAAAGCAGAACCCAGCAGGATCTTTGTTCTCCACTTGCTAATAACCTTAGTGCTGAGCAATATTCTTTGTATTGATTTATTTTTTCATGCTTGAAACAGAAAGCTGCCAGAGCTTAAGATTTACAATGTGCATGCCATTCTTCTCACCTATCTCCCCTCATTTAATCTCCTCCTCACTTCCCTTTTTCTAGCTTACTTTATTCCATTGCAGCAGCTCCATTGCTTTTATTTATCCTCTCTCCTTTCCTTCTCCTTTCCTCAGTTTATGCAGCAATCCCCCTCCACCCAGCACGCAGGTGCGTGTGCAGACAGTGAGGCCAAACCTCTTGGTCAGAGATTATCAATCACATGAAGAAAATAAGAAAAAGAGAGGGAGAAACATAACTATACTATAGAGAATAAAAAGAAACAAGATGTTTTTAAGCTGCATAGAGATGCCTACACCAAGAACAATAGGACAGTGAGTCACAGAACTGAAGAGTTTCCTTTAGAAGAATTAATGTTGGAAATGAAAACCTTGACTTGCCAAAACAAACAAACAAAAGGCCCCGCAAGGTGAATTTCTGCTAGTTGGTCGAAATAGAGTAGGCAAATATATCAAGGAAGGAGGATTTAAATGTTCGCAGGTTTTCAGACCAAGTTTTCCTTCCATGACCTAGAGCTTTGACTCTACCTGCCTGAAAATTCAACTTCCAATGGCATTTCCTTCCATATCTCCCAGTTTAGCTGAGCTGTGAACCACCTGCTCTGTTGCTCTGGGGTGCAAGCTGCTGATAACAATTTGACACCGCTTCCCACTGCGCACTGAGCACATTCCAGCCCTTGCTCCTACTGATTGCAAATGGGGCTTAGGGATCTCTCAGATGCACATTTATTTCGGTATCACAACGCTTATGCCTTGAAGGCCAGTAGTACCTATCTAGCAGTGAAAATCTCTGGAATATGCAACTCTGACAGACAGCACTAAAAGCTAGGGTGGACAACTGATATCTCCTAAAACACAGAATTGCCTCCCAGTGGGGTTATAATCATTGCATGTTAAATGCCCGTGTTGAAAAGGGCAGTAACATAGTTTTATCCTAAATCGTTTACAATCTGAAAGACAAGAAACAGACACAAACATGCACAATGTGACAGAAAACGCTGGCTCCAGAAGCGTGTGATCAAATCACAATTGCCAATACAAATGGAAAATGAAATTATATTGATGTCAATTAGTCTTCATGTCTTCTAGCAAAAGCCCAGTGTCCTGAACAGGAGACCAGATCCACCAAGCAATTTCAGTATATCTAATTCTTGTTTACTTATCTACTTCTATCTGCACAAGTGTTTAAATAACTTTGTGGACTCATGTTCAAATTCCTGGATTATGCATTATTCGAATAAATCCACATGAAAACTTTGCCTCGATTTCTCTGATGCACTTGACTGCAGCAACAGCTAACATCTCATTTCCACTACACAGCTATGTTCATCCTCCAATTATCACTAATGACCACCTTGCTTTATAAAAGATCAAGGGTGGTGAAGGTACATGAAATAAATATACCTGGAGGTGTAAAGAAGCTGGCTGAGAGGTACTGAAAAGCAGATGGAAAAAAAGAACAGAAAAAAAAAAAAAAGTTCATTTTTTTCTGTCTTGTGGAGGGGAAAAAAAAGTGAAGACAATAAAGAGAATATTAAAATTATCTTGTTTATGAAAAGAGAGGAAATATGCATGAGAAATACAGGGTTCACAGTAATAGTTTTTGCCTTCTTGTATTTCCAAATAAATCAACACTTGGGAGGTATTTGGGTGTGATTCTCTTTTTTTTCTCCCCCAACCTCTACTTTAAAAAGACAGAATAAAATCCTCATTCACTGATTAATAACTAGAAACTTAAAGAGTTACCAGAATAAATGTGCTAAATATAGATACTAAATTAACTGCTAAAGCATAAAATAGAGAGATTTTTCATCGTGCTTTTCCCTTCACATTCACACATCCCTTTGCATGTGTGCTTGTACCCACAGAATTATTTCTTTTTTTGAAGTGGGGTGTTACACTTTTGAATGCTCCTTCCCACCTTAACAAATATGTTTTTTTCCACGTCTGGGTCTATAGCAAAGAAAAAAAATGACCCAACTCAGCAAACATCACCCGATTAAGACAGCAACAAAAAAGGTGACCTGGGAGAGTAGTCTGGCTAAAAAAAAAATTAAAAAAAAAAATAAAAAACAAACAACAACAAATGCTAAGTGAAGGAAACCAGCCCACCTCCCACCTCCCTTTACAATAAAAGCCTGAGAAATTTCAACTGTCCATGAGGAACAGCGTTTCTCTTTCCCAATGGCAGCTTCCCAAGAGCTGAAACTGCAGCCATCTCACGGCAGACACCACGCTAATACCCCAGCTTCAGATTTTGACATTAATGGCTTTCCTTTAACCGATGATGGAGAAAATGCCTCATTTCTCCCCATCTCTCAGAAGCGTTTTAAGTTTCTCCAGTCATCCACAACTATAGCACCTCATATACGCCATTCTTACGATTTTGAAGGGAATCGGAAAAACTTCTAGTGTAGAGGAAGCAGCAAGGACTTCACTTATTTTATGCAAAACAAACACATTAAAAAAAAAACAACCAAACTTCAAATTAATTAGCAAGACACCATTATGTGTCTTCACATTTAGGAAACTAGGTTTGGACACAACTCTATCAAAGTCATGAGAGAAATCAAAAAACAGATGATTATTTTATAGAGAGCTGGAAGTAAGCACCTACAAAAAGACACCACGGCACATTGCATGTAGTAAACCAACCATTCCTGGGATGCAAGCTCCAAAGCTCAGCAGTAGATGTGTCCTCGAAGCAAAGCAGCAGGAGCTGAACCTTCCCCAAAATCCCAGCCTGTGCCCCAAGAGCAACCACGCCAATGGGTGCAGGACGCGTCGTGGCTGTTGGGCCAGGCACGGTGGCTCTGTTGTTACCAAATTCATTGCTGGTACCGACATGAAACCAGTAGCCCCGAATTATCCTAACTGCTGGTTGGAAAAGGTGCTGCACTCTTCCAAAAGTCAACCCATGGTGCTGCCTTCACATGCCACATCCATGGGGTTCCGGAGAACCATATTTGCAGTGTTAGCATACTTTCCTCAGTCCTTTTCTTGTATTATATTATTGCTGTTATTTTTATGAGGGGACCTGTCAGACACATCTGCCCTTTCCTGTACTGACAGAATTACCACTTTTTCCCTGAAAGCAGCCACTCAGAACAATGTGGTATTCTCTTTGAAAGATCTTCAAAGGACAAAAGTTGGAAGAAGATATTTACCTATTACATAGAAGATAAGATGGCTTCTTTTATTCATTTAAATCCATTAAAATTCAGATTTTATTTATTATCTATGGTCTATAATCTCACAAATAGCATTTTTGACCCCACTCCACATCACTGCTGTTGTTTAGTGAAACGACAGCATCACAAAGGCGGCATTAGAACAGGCTGCTACAACACTACTGCTAGGAGGGAAAGTGTGAATAAAGGATCCTGGATGCTGAAAACATGAGCGGAGATGTTTTAATTATTGTTTGCATTGTGGCATATGATTCAGGCTGCACCAAAACCAAAGGGCAAGTCCCTGTTGGTTACTCATTAAGTAATTTTTTTGTGCACAATGAGCTATTAAGGTAATAAGGAAACTCCTACAAAAATAATTTAGGAATAGGTACATGCTACAGTCAAGCCCTTTATTGTAGAGCTTGAAACTTGTTTTCTACTTCATGGGGTATCCACAGTCTTAAGTTTTTCTTCCACAATGCACTTCATAAGCAAACCAGAGGACTTACCCTCTGGCCACTACACCAAGAAGAATGCTCTCACAGCACTCAGTTAACCTCTTGGCAAAAGAATATTTCTAAGCATATCTCCGTGAATTTGGAGAAAAGAAATAGGCAGCATAATTTTGTGCTGCATTTGAAGTACACAAAGTAAATATACAAAATATTTTATTGGGCTGAAATTGCTTCTGGCACTGATGCTCTGAAGTGCCCGGTAATGCAGAAAGAAGAGCAGAGAGCAAGGCCAGAATTAATTTACTTTAGCACCAGAAATGGTCTTCAGCCCTTCACATGCACTACGAGGTTCAGTTTATTTCAATTCCCACGCATACTTCTGTCTCATCTTCGCCACGCAGACTCAGCAGAAAGGGTTTTTGTGGAGGGCACTTTTGTCCTTTTTTCTTCACATTTTTCCTGCCTCACAATAAGGCAAAGAAATAGCACCAGTGTTTTTTTGTGTGTTTTTTTTTTTCCTTCCCCTCCGCCCCCCCCCAAACAAATCTTTACAGCATTAAAATAAATTTGGCTTTTGTTTGTAAGCCTAAATGTCATTATACAGTAAAGAGCCAATATGTCTTGCAAAATATAAAAAAGCAGAGCTAAAATCTACGGGTTTCAGGTATGATTTTAGAAATGCAATTTTCTGCCTTGGCGAGCTTTCCTTCCTGTTGGCATTATAGCACCGTGATTCACTCCTGGAACGAGCACCGAGAAGCACACATATACCTGTATTCTCCTGGTGTGTTTGCCTGGTGGTGTGGGCATTTGTGGCATTTGGTCCAGCCACACTGAGTGATCGGAGGAAGGACTTGAGCCACTGCACCGCGGGCTGTGCGACACCAGGGACACAAAGTGTGCTGCAAGCTAGGGGTACAGACACAAGCATGGGTCCTTCTCTTGCCTGATGATCCTCATTTTTATTATTCTTTTGTTTAGAAGGGAAGATTGCAAAAATTTACCCATCTGCAGTAGGTCAAAGAGATGCAAAAACATTCATTGACAAAAGCAATCATCTCCTAAATCACTGACATGTAGGACTGAAGCTTCATTATTTCTCTGACACACGTCTGTAGTGGCCCTTTGTTGTATTTCATTTGATGATGGTAACAGAATTTCTGCCTGTGCTCAAAGGTGACTATCAATGGATGTTACAGCTTTCTGACAAGAATTAAAAGTTAGGGCTGCTCTAAGTTTGCTCCTGCAAAATTCCTGAAGATAGTTACTGCAATAGAGTACACTAGTCCATGGAATTTATCCTACTACTAAAAACCAAGTAACAACTTCAAAATATCCCCTTCCGCCTTTATCTTTTGCTTTAAAATTAAGCAATTTAAAAACAAAAGAAGCAAATGAAAAAACAAACACAGAAGTTAGATAGGAGAAAAAATTGGGTACTTTCTTCAGCCCTTCAATGTTAAAGACAGGTGAAGGGAGACTTTTTGCGCGATCAGATACCAGCAATCAGCAATTTTCACTCACTTCATCAAATCAGGCATTTTTTATAATTTATTTTGTTCAAACTCAACATCTGACGCATGGCTGCCTTTGATTCAAGACATTCAAAGTGACAAGAAAAAAGTTTACTGTTAAAGATTAATCATGTTCTTCTGTTCCCACTCTCCTTCTGCTCTTCGCTTTAGGAGGATGCACTGAACTGTAGCTTTATTTTCACATTATGGAAAAATCTGTTTTAGATTCCATTTATTTGTAATTTATTCTTCCACATTTCATTCTCAATAGACAAAAGCATATATTCTGTGTGTAATAAACATTCATTTCATTCATTATTTTGTACTTGACTAATAAATGGTGACTGCTTTCACAAAGTCCTTCTATTTATCCACGACTCTAAAATGCATGGATTGTCTTTTTCTTCTTTGTTCTTTTCACCTTTAAGCAGACCTTATGGTCATTAATCCTCCATTTACTATCATCCAGCAAAATTCTTACTCCTGCCTCGCTGCTTTTGGTACAGCAAGCATTGCTCTTTATTCTTTTTCAACTGTTTTTAAGGTGCAGCTCCAACCCTTATAAGAAATCCTGTAAGAAAATGCACGTGCTGTACACTGCTTGAGGATGTGCTTCAATCTCCTACTATATCAGGAGCAGAGGACCTATCACTCCAAAACTGACCTTATATATATCAAAATTTATAATAGTTAGTAACAAAAAGGGAAATAAAACCCCTTTTTTGGTTCAAAATATCTCATGCATTTCTTACCCTAAGCTTAACGAAGCTATATTTTCATGGTAGGTAGGAATACTTCCCACATGATTCCCATCAATGTCTACAGAAGTCTAGCTTTTATTTTAAATGAATTAAGAAGAGGTTCTGTCATTTACAGTCGCGAAGATAACTGCTGAAACATGAAAGCAAGAATATCAATGCCATAGCTGCCTCCTCAGCCTGACAGCTGCTGTGCCTCTGCTGCTGCTCAGAATGAGATGCCAAGCAACCAGGGAGTGAAATTAAAAAAAACGCAACAAAACACAAAAGCAACTTTTCTCACTTTTTTTTTTCAGAATGTCTCCTCCCTACTTGCTGTTGCTCCTAACAAACTTACAAGTCAAATCTTTGCTTTTCTGCTCGTCTACTATGACAGCTTCTGATTATGTAATGCAGACAGACAATTAGAAACGATTGCAATTGAAAAGCGTTCCTCTTTCTAAAAGGCAAGCACGGTGTTCTGCAAAAGGGAAAAGAGGTGAAAAATTGGATCACAGGGGAGGAAGAGGAAGGACAGGATGTACCTAGTTCCTTCTCTACACTCACTCTGTTGTCACTGTACTTTTTGTCCTTTCTCAACTTCCACGAACAGCATATCCTATGTATCCTACATAGGATACGGCAGTCATCACTTCAACCTGGGATTAATGGCTGTGATACCAATTCATAGACTTCTCTTTGACGTCATCTACCCCACTCAAAAACTGTTAATTTATCTCAACACAACTCTTCAAATACATTTCTTACAACATCTTTTTCAACAAGACTGCCCTTTCCAGCATGGAGATAATCAAATACGTGGGCTATCCTGCTGCTGGTTACATTGACATCAGGAGGACAGATAAAAATATAGGTGAGATTAGAGTATGGAAACTTTGCAACAGCGCAAAAAGACCATGCATCATGGATCATCAAAATCCTGAGATTCAAGGGGGCTAACTGGCTGCAGCACTAAAATGAAACATATAAAAGTAAACACATTTTATTGTCAGTTATTTGCAAATGTTTAGATAAGCAAAGTAAACAAATGTAGCACTTCATTTTCAATAAACTAAATACTGAGTGCCACATGTCAGCAGTAATTAGACAATTTAGCTGTATATTAAACAAATGAAGTAAATATAATAGTGTGAAATATAATACCTCTTTAAAAGAATGAAGAAACTTTATTTCCAAATAAAGAAATAGGCAACAGTGGAATTAAAACTGGGTAAACCTCAGTTATACAATTACATTAGCAATTACAGCAGCCCTACAGGGTTAGTTATTGCCCTGTGATTGACTAAATCTCTCCATGGTAATGTGCATTGCATTCAGAAATGAAGGATGATATTTTATGGACTGCTGGAGGCTTTTAATTCTTTTATAGCACATTAAAATATAGTCAGTCTTTTAGCCATTTTAACCTTGTTTAGCACAAATGGTTGTACTTGAAATTCATTGACTTATATGGCCCATGGAAGATATCATTAAGAATTGCTGTACTGATTTTTTTTTTTTTGACTTGCAATGCATTTAATTATTAACGTCCCTCTAACATTTATGGCCCACTGTTTTTCAGATTTCCCACATTTTTCACCTTACTTGTTCAAAGAGTTACAGGAGCCAGAACATGATATCCCAGGTACAGACAAAGGCATTTGCTGTTATCACAAGACCCTGCATTACTCAAGAGTACCTATACTTTGAGTTGTGGTGATTATACAAATACCCAAGGTTACACTGAATAATGACCTGGGGGCAAAGCTATCATATAGGCAAGACGGTCAGTATGAGATCCTATACGCTTGTACTCCGTGGAATGTATTTTTCATGCACATACATATGCATTATTTTAGTTGTTCTTCCTCTAGGATAAGATGACCTCCGAAAGTAATTTTATTTATGTT
This sequence comes from Anas acuta, assembly GCF_963932015.1. Lineage (NCBI taxonomy): Eukaryota > Metazoa > Chordata > Aves > Anseriformes > Anatidae > Anas > Anas acuta. The sequence goes on along the minus strand of NC_088982.1, from coordinate 3,968,484 downwards.
TCTTTGATCTACGATACAAATTCAAGAATATAGGTTAACTACCTGGTCTTCAGTTACAAGAAGGGTTGCAACCTTCACCGCTTATTAATTTTCATAAGTCTGCCTTGAAGTACACCAGTGCTGTTAGATTTTAATCTGTGATCTGCAAAAGCTGATTTCCTTTCTGCAAAATTCAACAGCAGAGAGACAAGCAGGACATGCCTCTGAAATAATAAAAGGAAAAAAAAGTCCCATAAAAACTAACCTCAGTCACCTAGCTGATACTTGTCTTTTACTTCTATGTATGCAAAAACAATGATTTCTTTTACAACAATGCTGCGGGAGTCAAGGACGGTCTTTTTTTTTCCTTAGACAAGAAAAGCAACTGTATGAATAAAGCACTGAACACAGAGTTAGTTCTCCCTCATTCGAATCATTCGCTTTTGGCCACTGTTTTGGAAGTAAAATTGGACCAGGTCTTCCAATGAGTCTTATTCCTCTGGATGACATTTTGACATCAGTTGACGTGGCTTCAGATGCACACCCCAAACTACATTTTTGGTACTCAGTACTCAAGTATACGATCTCCAGGTGCATGAGAGCCACCCCAATGATATGAGAGCACTCTGAGTCTCACCACCATCATCTGCCATCCTCCACAGGGAACAGTCAGAGCCCAAAAGTGAATTCAGAGGGATTTAAATAGCTATAGAAGGAAGCAACTGAGCTAAAGGACTGGCCTGGTTTAAGATGTGGATGTTCAAGCTCTCAAAGTGACTGATGGCCAGAGAGGTCCTGGTTAAATGGACATTTGCAGAGGTGCCCACATTTTCTCAACCTTCTGTCAATGCTACTTGACTCACAAATGGACCCAAACACCTATCCCTTGGAAAAGGAGTGTCAGAAAAATGATGTTGGAGGAAAGAAAGGAATAGTAGAGATAGGAGCCTGAAACTCTGCATACTCCATAAAAGAATTTATATGAAAATACATACTATATATCTACGGCAGAAGAAAAAAAAAAAAAGATTAACTCCATGCAATATTGGTCCATTAATACTATCAAAAATAAACAATTGATTAGTTTTCTGTTGAAAGTGCTAATTTATACAGATTTATATAGCCTGTGTGATTCTGTTAACATCACTGATACATTGACTGGGTCCCATCTAACCTGCTGTCTTCCCCGAGCTTTGATGAAAGTTATCTGACAAGGTATCAGGAAGCCCAGAGTTGAACTGGTCGAATTCATATGCTTCCTGATTTTTTGGCAAGCCATCTCTGGGAGTCAAGAAGCCAAAGGTGATTAAGAATACTTTCTTAAAATGACATTTTGAAAATAAATCTGGGAAATACAGAACATTTGGCACTGATCATCAAAATGACGGGAAGTCTTGCATTTTCTGTTGTGGCCACAGTAAAACCTGGCATAGCGAGAAGTCTGTGTTGGTAAAGAGTATCCGGATATCTTTCAGCTCCACCAGTCAGCGCAAACAGCTTAGCTTCAGCAGCAAAGAATATGTTCTTTCCTTTTCTGGGCATACTTTCATTCAAACCCAATTACTACAAAAGATCAATTTAGCACCTTCCAGTGGAGCATTACGCGGCACAGCTCACATCAGCTTTAATAACAGAAAGCAGAAATACAATAGCAAAGAAGGGAGTTCAGTATGGTAAACTCCTTATAACATGCAACACCCAACTCTGTACATAAAGCAGGGGCCAGCACTTTGAAACATACCAGACTTTTTACTCCTTTCACTTTTCCTTTTAACTTGTAAAGTTCTTTACAACTTGTCTGTGGTGCTGCTTGAGAAATAAACAAAACAAAAGAATTCACTGGCTCTTGAAGAAAGTAATGATTTGAATACATGCATCTATTTTGAAAAATATATGTATGGCAGTACCTTAGAAATAAAATAATGAACAGGTTTTTATGCATCCTGATTCAAATTTGTATTTTCTTGCCAAAAAAAACAATCAAGAATACCAGTAACCAGTTAACCATAAGGGTTTAGAACTGTGGCTATTAGATACATATTTATAATATCTGCAGAAGGAATTATTGGAAAGAAAACTTGTCCACTAACTTTTTAACAAATGCATTTTACATATTCAGCCTCATCTTACTTTACAAGCTGTGATTTAGCACAGGCTGGGAAAACATTGCAGGGAACCGTCACTCCGTGCTTCTTCTATTAATATATTTTTCTCCTAGGCACCTCCTGTTGCCTATGCTGTTCTATTTTTTTTTTCACAAAGTTGCAGGGATTTTTATTAGAAACTGTTTTCCAAAGAAGCTATGCCATTCATTCTGCATATTAAATTACAGGAAAAAAAAAAAAAAGAGAGAAAGCAAGGGTCTAGTCCCACAGGCTTCTTTCATAGCTGGGAATACAGAGGCAGGAGCTTCCATGTGCAAAAGCTGCAATAGATATATTTAGGTCTGGTAATTCAGTACAAGCAGAACAGACTGTATTTTCTATACAGGAAGTCCAAAATCAAAACAAAACTAAAACCTGCTCAATATGGTCACAGAATAGCCAAGTATAGTCCTAAAATTCCTGCACAGTAATGAAGAGAAACCAAAACTTTCAAAGTAAAACCAGGGCAACTTTTACAGAATACTTTATTTCTTCTACATTCAATGTCACATTTGGTATCCATGTGGCATTATAACAATGACAGCAAATCAACAACTGTGTCTGCTATGTCCAGCCGTTATAATTTTGAAGAAAACAGAGCTCTAATGCGTCACGTCTTCTGTGAAGAGTGGGTAAACAATGAATTTTATCACTTTTTTTTTTCCCAACAAACAATCCTCATTGAATGATCAACACAGAATGACACCAAGAGATCTACAGTAGAGACAGAGCATTGCTTTTCATTTTTAATTTCCAAAATTTCACTAGTTTGTGTAATAATTGCTGTATTACCTGTATTTATGTATTTATCTTTGCTGCTTACATCTAGTCCTAAAAACATTAGCAAGATACCTGTATCTATAATTCGATATGTACATACATATACATATATATATAATATCTGCTTATTCATTGCATTACCTAAAAGAAATATTATGTCACAAAGAGACTAATGTATGAAAAAACATTCCCCAAGGTTTTAAGATGTTTCTGCACAATATTCATTATAAAAGGAAAAATAATGAGGAAACTTGTTTAAAAATTGTCTTCATTTTCTCAGGGGTTTAAGATCATCATTTTAAAAGTGCATGAAAGCTCATTTTGATATGTTACAGTCCTTAGCCATAAATAAGTCGTATTGTTTCTCAAAATTACTATTCAATTAATCTTCTGGTGGTTTTGTCATTTTTAACATTATTTCAGAATCTCAGCAGACAGCTAACACAGTAAACACTCAAACAATATCTCCCTTACACAAAATCCTTTCCAATTTTGTTATTAATTGGCCTAGGAATGGTTATCCCTTTTGGTCATGACTATGTGAACAGACACAATGCAAAATGTAAATTTAGACAGGCCCAATGTGCAACATGAGATAAACATATGCAAACAAATAATAAAAGAATGAGTAAAAAATGAAATAATAAATGCTTGGTCCAATTGCACAGGAAGAAAAAAAAAATCAAACTGAAGAAGAAATTAAAAGTGAGCTGGGATTTTCCCTTTGAGAAAAGGAAGGAAATGATCTTCTAATGGACAGAGGAAATGGATAACTTTAGATGTACTAGAAACAGCAAATATCATTCCTTTTTTCCCCTGCTCTTGGTGGTACTTTTCCATGTCCCAGAGGTACCAGGGATTTCACACATACTGGATTCTCCTAGCTTTATGAAGAATCCAATTTCAGCCCGCTCTGTATTTCGGGATAATTTGCACAACAGCCGCCTCATGACTTGTACTGCAGTTCACCTTTAGTCCAGAAGTAATTTCAAGTAAACATACTTTCTCATTATACTTGAAAAATATAAAAAGCAAGAAAGCCAGGCTACATGACCGATACCTAGCCCCTTTTCCTTTTCCACTCACTCTCACATGGAAACTTCACACTTTCTATTTCTTGTTGCTGCTGAAATGTATTGCTGGGAGGGAAACCACACTCCATATCCTCTGGTCAAAATGTGAGATGAAGTTTTTCCCCTAATGTCAGCAGGATTACTTGTATACATAAAAATCTTCTGTTTTTTTTTTTTTTTTCTTTTACTTTGAAAGTCACTAAATTACTAACCTGTTGACTTCATGACTTCATGCAAATCACTGTTAATAAATGCAATTTCAAATGTTTTCTCCAAGAAGAAAATATAGTTCAATTACATAGTGCACGGAGCTTCTCAATTTATTATTATTTAAGGATATCATAATACAGAATTTTGGATGTGCATTTTTTCCTCATTCATCACCACTAACAAGAGTTCTTTAAAGTAAGGCATTAGAGAGTTTGCAATGAGCATTTCCTGAATCTGAAATCTTGATTCAACCCTAATCCAATGTGAACTATTACTTTTTGTAAATTATAATCCAACAAAGGTGTTATAATCAAGCTCATTATGTGTGTGTGGGAGGGGAAATGAGTGTGCTTGGGTCTGAGTTAGAGAGCTGAGAAGTTTTCCAGTGAAAGGCTCTGTTGATAAATGGTGGTTAGGGGAAGAAAATTGGTTATTCAATGAACAAAGTGGTGTGTAATTTATTTTACTTCATTAGATGCTGAATTCTTCAAACACTGCTAGGAATTAGAATGCTTTGAAACTAATTATTGTAAGTATGTTTAATGATAGCTTTGAAGTTACTTTCAACATAGCATGCTTTTTTAGATTAAATTATATCTTTCTGCCATTCTACTGCAACCACCCAGCTCAAGGGCAGAAGAGGAGGAAAAACACAAAAAAGCAAAACCCAACAACAACCAAAAAAAATCCTGTTAAATATTGTAAGAAAATGTAACAATAGTTTTGCCTTGTTTTTTCAGAATTATTTCCAGAACCCCCTATTGCTACAAGTGTACCAGTTCCCACAGAGTACTAACTTTTTCATAAAATTTAATAATAATGTTATGATATATAATATAAATAATTTCAAGCAGAGGAATAAAATAGGACAAAGATAAATGAAAAATGTGCATGTAATGTGTGGATTTGCTGGAGCAAGAATTAAAGGACTTTAATATACTTTCTCCCTTGCTGCGTGAGCCTGTGGTCACTTGTATAATATCAGGATTTCAAGCATGATACTTAATATTTGCATGGTACTTGTCCTGATCATGACAAATGAGTGCTGAAAGGAGCTATTTTGGTTTGGGCCTGATACTTACTCGAAAGAAAAATGTGGTTTAGTGATTTAAGCAGGGCAGAGCACTATGCGTCTTCTCCCCAGTCATGAGCTTGACTTGAACATTCTCTGCAGATCGAAGTAGCTGTTTCAATGGACAGTGGTACCTTGAAATTTTATCAGTCTGATAAAAGAATGCAAGTGTAGTTTCAAGTAGCTTTGCTGATCTCACCGATCTCCAATCACCTTTCCTATTTTTAAATGTTCATGTTGTACTTCAGTGATTTAACTGCATTTTAATTGGTTCTGGAGAAAACCCTAAGTGAAGAAAAAGAACGGTTCTACACTCATCTCTCTTCTTTCCTCTCTTTTCCCATTATGGATAGCACCAATACGATACAGTAGGAATATGCATTATATTAGAAAAGTCCCATCATCTCACAGACGACTAATATATTGAAGGAGAGAATAGGACATCTCCTTCTATTCTTTCCTAATTGACTGCAAGCAGAGATTGCAACAATAAATGGTAAAATTATCTTATGGCAGAAATTGATGCATTAGAGTCAAGTATTATATTACATATATCACAGTATTTCTGTCTTTACAGCATGGGCTCTTTATTGCATTTGGCTGAAAGGTTGAGGAAGTTAACTGGGTAACATTTATTCATCCCTATCTCTTTGCAGAGAAACCCTACAGCCTCAAATAACCACACCCTTAATAATAATAATAATAATAACAAATCCCATAGAAAGACAGAGGTCAGTATCAGCCCAATTGTCATGGTTTCATAATAGAATGTGGTACATAAAGCTGTTTATGTGGATAAACAGAACTAAAATATTTCCAAAAATGGCATAGTGTGGTCTGGAGACAAGAGCTCGTGAGGGTAGTTAGAAATGTCCAGAGAAAAAGTAAAAGAGGTAAATAGACAAGCAATGGCTTAGCTGATTTGGCTGACAGGGCCTTCTTAATAGGAATGCAGTGGTACACAAACATAAAATGGAAAGAAAATAAAAAAAATAAAATTATTCTCAGCAGTATATGGAGAAAGAGAGGAAATAAGAGAACATGTCTTCTTCCTTCAACTCAAAAGCACAATATTCAATAAATAATTGCAGCCTATCCCCCAAATGTCACCCAACTAAAGAAAAAATCCTTAATGGCACAAAGCAGAGGTTCTGCTTGTTCTTTTTGCTCTTCTTTCTTTTTAATGGCATATTCCATCAGTTCTGAATTTGTCAGAAACAGTGATTAGAGGAGAAGAAAGAAAAAAATCTTTTGTTATCTTCTACCTAAAAGTTCAGATCAGCAGTGACAGTGAGTGAAACACAGCCCTATCAAAGTGAGCATTTTTCACTTTGTAAGATTGATATTTATAAATTTACAAGGCTTTCCTAATCATGCATCCCAGAACTATCCTGCAAGCAGCACATCACAGAGACTGCAAATAATTCTGAAGCATTTAGTTCTATCTTACCAGTACACAAGAACTTCAGTGCAGACACACTGCTTCAAGAGACAGAGGGAAAAAATAATAATTTTCCTTGTCTGCACCTACAGAAAAAAGACTCATGAAATGTTATTACGTACCATTTGTTTTACACACGTCCTGAAATTCATTAACTTCAAGGTTTGGCTCACCACTTGGCACCGCTTGTTTTGCAAGGGATTTTGTTCAGAAAGGTTAAAAATTCTTCCTTATATCAATTTTAAATCTAACTTCTTTCAGTTTAAAACACTGTTCCCCATCCTGCCTCTACAGGTCTTAGTAAAATGTCTTTCTTCATCTTTTTTTATAACTCCCCTTAGGCACTGGAAGGCTCCAGCCCTCTGAGCATCCTTGTGGCCTCTGGACCCACTCTACCTCCAGCAATGTGTTCAGCCTATCCTTGAACGTCCACATCACTAGGAGCTGACATAACATCTTAATCTGTTTTGCACTGTATATTGATAAAACATTATGAGATTCCTAATAGAGAATTTCCCATTATATTATTTAAATTAACTACTGGATAATTTCTAAGTAAATTGAAAGACTCGCTAACACGGCAGTAACCTGAAGCTGGATAAGAGGCAATTATAGACAATTTTCAAAATGAACAATATGTGCAGTGTTTCCTTAGACAGAGCAAGCAAATAATTTAGTAAAGGTCTTTTAATCGACAGTTGCAGTTGCATAAGACTCAGAGAAGAGCAACATAATATTTCCTTTAACTTTCTGCAAGAATTTTCACTGGAACAGGCTGCCCAGGGAGGTGGTGGAGTCACCATCCCTGGAAGTCTTCAAAAGATGATTAGATGTAGAGCTTAGGGATATGGTTTAGTGGGGACTGTTAGTGTTAGGTTAGAGGTTGGACTCGATGATCTTGAGGTCTCTTCCAACCTAGAAGTTCTGTGATTCTGTAATTTTAGCATGTGGTGTAGTAAATACTTCTACCTTTAAGTTTGGTATTGGAACCACATTTTTAGACCAAAATCCAACAGTAAATCATGTACTTTCTTAAGGACATTTTCAAATAATCTCAATCATAAAAACCTCTCTATATAAATTACTGGGGAAAAGAACTTGACTTGTGTTTTAATTAAACTTTTATCGCATACATTCTGTTTAAGCATCCATTTTGAACATATGTAAATTATTTTTGGAATTAGATGTCAGTAATAAGAAGAATAAAAGTATAAAAGATATATATATATATAGTTATTTATCATTTGAATGCTTATGTTGTTTCCATGTATCAAGACACAACAATGAAAGCTTTCCAAAAGAGAGATAAAAAGAGGAAATGACTTATCAATTTTTCAGCATTTTGAATTCCCTGAAATCAATGTTTAGAAGCCAGCAGTTTATGAGATGCTGCAAAGTGATACATTTATTCCCCAACCCTTACTAACTGACACAGTAAAATGCAACAGGAAGCATATGCTGCAAATGCCAAAACCAAATTGCTAAATAAAAAGTAATTTGAAGTCTGTTTGTTGTGGGTCATATAATTAGGAATATGATTTTAATAAGATTCTAATTCTCAAGCCTCTGATACCAATAAGTTTTAAAATATTAATATACTGCTTTTATCACTTCCATGCCACTGTGTTTTCAACACCACTATATTCAATGCAAAAAATGCTACATTATATGGGGTTCTGAATTATCCTATTTATTTTTTAGGTACCTACATCTCCATTACATTTTAGTGCTCCCTGTAATTACGATCAATGGAATAAATATTCACAGAATCATCTAGGTTGGAAAAGACCTTCAAGGTCATCAAGTCCAGCTGTCAATCTGACCTATAATAACAATACTAAAAAGATATATTTAAAAAAAACTTTTTTTTTTTAAGCTTATTATTAGATACGTATTCTTCAATATTTTGTAGATTCTAAATTTTGATATTTATTATACCAATCAGTACTGTTATATCTAGAGGTTTAACTTCCCTCCGTAATAATTAAGGACTACTAGTCTGTTAAACCAACCTTGCAGAGAATTGTCAACTGCCAAGTAAAAGAAGTAAAAGATTTCTAGCAAAAGGAATTATAGAGGAGAAAAAATAAGAGGAACAGCTTAATATATTTAAATACTTATTGTTTTAAATTGCAGGCAAATAAATATTTTGCCTATCATGTAGGCTGTTATTGCAATAGTCTAAGTGCTCTATAAGATGGCAAAACATACAGCTGCTTAAGAAAAATTCAATATGTTAGGAGGCTTGAAAATTTAGTCTTCTGCTCCCATTAAAAAGCGAAACATCCCTAAAATAAAATAGACAGGTGTGGATTTTAGTCACACACCAAATTCAGGACTGTGACCTTCATACAAAGACTTGGCAAGCTCAACAGTCATCACAGACCCTCCAGGATACCAAGAAAACCCACCGATGGTCAGCACTGAGTTCCTCTGATTAAATTCAAAATGGAAAATCAGATTTTCACTGTGAGCTTTCTTGTGCTTTCCAAGGATTATAATCTAAATGTTACTTGGTAATTAAAGAATATAACAGATGTTTTAAGAGACATGTAACCCCTCCAGGTATTTTACAATCTGGCTTAATTTATAACCATGATGTTCTGTTGTCACTGGAATAGTAAGGATGAACCACCAATGAAAATAAATAAATACGGCAGTGTTAAAGGCAGACTTAAGAATACTGCATATGGTGAAATCTTAATGTTATAAATGCAAATATTTTCTTTACAAAACAGAGTACCAAGGAACTTGTAAAAAGTTTATATAGCAGAAAAGTACAAGTAAGAATAGTGGCATGACACTATAAAAAAAATATAAGATGGCAATGTGAAATAATCACAATTTAAAAACTCCTTCTGACATGGCAGTTGTTTGTTGAAGTCAATGAAACAAAAATATAGTCTTATGTGGAAATAGTGAAAACCCCAGAAATACATTATTAAAGACTTACTAAAGAAAATAGCCATTAAGATTGACTTGGTATCAGATATTCCATTGTACTTCTGTGCCAAAAAAAAAGGAGGCATATTCTAGCTCAGGCCTACCAATGTGGATGTGTCAAACATTTCCACCAGTGCTACCATGGAAGTTGCATTAATGGAAATCCAAAGAACCAAGAAACTAATCAAATGTGCAACCACACCACCAAAAATAGGACAACTCAGGCAAAAAACATCACTCATTCAGCATCAAGTGTCCTATATATATTGCCAGTTGGTTGTACTAAAGACTCTTCCCCTTCTATACACCATGAACTTAACATAAACTTTGTATATGAATCAGCATTTTCCTGGTTGAGTCCAAAAAAATCCCTAAAAGTTGTAAAACAGAAATCACATTCACCCATGTTACAATTCATTCATGTCCAATTTGATATTTTGGATATTTTCATGTGCCATTTGAAATTTTCCAATTTGATATATATCAACACTTTGTGTTGATGAATCATGCAATGTGTATCATCGTTTATGCAATGTTTTCATTCTAATATTTCATTGTGATGCTGTAATAAAAATATTGACCATGTAAGGAGAGACCATAAAAGGAGACGCTCAGCCAATCAGAAAAGTCCAATTTGTCTGTCATCCTCAGGAAAAAGAAATCAAACTGAAAAAGATGAAAATAGCCTGGTGATAACAGATAGTTTCTGATAGTTTTTGTCATGGGTTTTACAATACTAAGAAAAAAAAAAAAAGAAAATCAGAAATAAGTTAATTATCCTTATTATTCATTGCTTTCATCATTATTTTTACTGATCTATATGTTTTCAACTCTCACATGTAGAAAAAAATATATACCCTTCATTGTAGAGAACCAGTACATAGCAGATTTATGAGGGCTTTATGTTTTTACAGAAAACATCAAAAATACTTCATACAGCAAAAGTTAAAATGCTGTCTGCAATCTACTCACTTTAACAGATGGGCTGTTTGTAGTACAGCAGCAGAGAAGGAAGGAAATGAATTACACCAAAGCACAAACCGCTCTGTTGGTGTAACCGGCTGTTCCACGACGCACAGAGCCCCAGACAGCACACACGGCGCTCCTGCTCAGGTTCGAGAATATTCAGTATTTTTCAGAACAAATTTACAACAGTTTCTGACAAACGACTCTATGGGAAAAAAGAATCACAAGGACCAACTTCTGCTGTTCTGTTGTCAATGATTTTCATGCACAAAGCCCTGCACTTGCAGCTCCTATCTTACCTAGTAGCTAACACCTAGGTGTACCTAGGGTTTTTATGTGTATCTTCTAGTAAGTCAAACATTAAAGATCAGTGATTCAAAGTAGCTAGTTTACTTATCTCTCATTTTTATGAGTAACATAAAAAACGGAAAAATGTCAGTGTGTCATTTTTTAGACTGCAGTTGAGACATAAAACACATCTCAGTTGGCAGTATTGCTGCTGCTTCTGAGAGCCCCAGCGGCACCCAGCTGCATACATACTGGAAACTGGGTGTGCATCCTGAGAGTTCTTCCATCATTCCCATACACAGTTATACAGAAAGTTTTGTGGCGTATGAGTGGGGACAGAGAATGCAGGTGTCTAGGGCAAAAGAAGTTTATTCTTGGCAAATGCAAACCACCTTGGGAATTCTCCATAAATAACCTCAGGAAAGGCAGCAGAGTTGTACTGACAATAACATTTCCAGAGCCGTGACATCCTTTGACAATCTAGAAACTACGTGTTTCATTTCTGAGGCTGCCTTAAAATACACTAAAACATACGTGTGAAAGGAGATGTAAAAGCCTGCAACCCCCCTACAAACCTCTGTAAAACACCATTTGATGTAACACAACCTGGACTAGGTCTTGATGAGCCCTGAGAAAAGCCCCAAAAGAAAGCATTCGTAATTTGCTTCCTTTGGCGACTCCCATCACCTGCATGGATCTAACTTCTTTCTCACAGCTTCAAAAGTTCATTTTAAAGCAGATTGTTAACAAATAACTTCAGAATGAGTACAATATTTCTTGAGCTACTTAACATCTCATCATACAAGCTGATAAACCATTCCAAGACAAAACAACTTAAGTAATGATGATACGAAAACAAGCCCCAAAAAATGTGTGTGATAGCCACTAAAATAAAAAAAAAGATTTTATTTATTATTATTTTTTTTTCTTGGTCCAAAGCTGTATTTTTTCAAAGCACAACCTTATCAAAGTACAAAACAGTGCTGGGTCACTCTCAAGGCTTTCATACTGACAGCAGGCTGCTGTCAGACTATCAATAAATTGTACCAGAAGCAGATTACAATGCTTTAAAAGAGCAGTTTAAGGAAAAGCCTAGAATGCTGTCTGTTCTATACAGACCCTCTTCCAGAACAAACAGCCTATGACAGCTTTTTTCCAGGCTTAAACTTACCTCATTAATGAGAAAAGTTTGACTAATTTAAGTCAAACTTCCCACTTACCTTGCTTCATCTACTGCCTTTCTATTGAATGTCTAGATTTTAACAACATTTCTACTTGTATGACTTAAAATGGCAAAATGATTTTTGTGATTGGATGAGTGTCTATCTTAATACACCATATGACATGGTATCTTATAGCTTAACAGTATCTAATGAGAAAAGATCCGCTCATTTCTGCAAATCCCCTGTTGTCCAAGACCTTCACTAGACAAAATGTTTCTGTGAAATTCAGTGATCTAATTAGCCTCTTTGATTATTTGAAACAAAATAGTCTCCAAAATGACTAAGCCACCATGTACTTTTCCATCAAATTAATTTGCTCTAAGTAGAGAAAACCTGAATATTTCTCAGGGCACAAGAAGAATGAGAAATCTATGGATCTACACGTGTTTGCACAAGTTAAAATACCTGTGACAACTTCTGATTAGCAGTCCATACTCTAAGACAGTGGGTGAAAGGAGATTCCTATCACATGCAGATTAGGGACAGATCAAAGTCTGAGACATTTCTATCCTTAGCTCTTAATTCTTCCACCTCCAAGAAAAGGCCAGTAAGAGCATCTTGCACATGGAAAGCCTCCAGGAGTATCTGCAGCCCTTATTCTTTTCCCTCCTGCTTGCTCATAGTCTTCCTCTCTTGGAGGTAAGATCATCATGTTAAAGCTTAAAGCAGAACCTATGTCTTCCCTGTGTTTAAAAAGCATCACGTTTGTGGTTGTATTGGGTCTACTTGGCAAGGGTTTGGTAGTAGGGGACTGCAGGGGTGGCCTCTGTGAGCAGAGCCCAGCAGTTGCTCCATGGCAGAGCAGAGCCAGCTCCAGCTTTTAGTTTCTTACTGCTCTAGTCTGCTAGTGATAGGCAATAAATTTTATTAATCTCCCTATGTTGAGTCTGTTTTGCCCATGACAATAATTATTGAGTGATCTCCCCGTCCTTATCTCAACACTTGAGCCCTTCACATCATCTTTTCTCCCCCTTTCCCTTTGAGGAGGTGGAGTGAGGGAGCAGTGAGGTGGAGCTCAGCTGCCCAGCTGGGTAAAATCACCACGACAATGGTGTTTTTAAGTGTTTATTGTGTTTATCACGTATGAATTCTCTTTTAGAAGATACAAAAAAATACTGATTTTGTGTCTTCTTGATGCATGAAACTCAAGGCACTATACCAATTTACAGGGAGATTTTATCCTTTGACCTACTTACTTACTTACTCCCTACTTAGCACCTACATACTGCCCTATGAGAAGCCATCCGCATGACAAACTATATACATGTATACTAGCAGAAGGAGGGTAAAAGATGGTATATTCCAAATAATCCCATTTTGCTCTTCCATATTAAAATTGTTAGACTCCCTCCTAGTCATGATTAATCTCATTATTCTTTAATTAATTTAGGAAGACCAGCAACTCATTTTACACTACCATAATTATTTTTATAATGCTAGCAAAAGCTAATTATCTTAATACATTACAAATTAACACATGATGGTCCACATTAAGTTGTTGTTTTTTTTTCCCTCTAAAAAAAGAATGCATGGATTAAGGAAGTTTAAGGAATATGTCTAACACTGCAAATGAATCTAGGCAAAATCGAGAGAACGCATGTCAAATCTACAAACTTATTTTCCCCATCATCACATCCCATTAAACAGCTCGCTGTAACTTCATTACTTTGTCTCATTTTTTTTCCAAGCATCTACTTCTTATTTTGATCCCTTGTTTGTTGTTAAAATGGCAGTAATGTTTTACAGAAATAGCCTAAAATTAAGGCATTGTGCTTATTGCTGCAAGTTTTGAATTCCTTCCCCAGTATCCTTTTCCAACATTACAACGAAAACTCCTGAAAATCTAATTTCAAGAGTAATTAGCAAATTGTATTAAAAACAAATTAAATTGATCCACCCTAATTTGTCAATATTATTCAGCTGTAGCTAACTGTCAGCCAAAGGTCACTCAAAGATAATAAATTGTGTAGCATCAGCACAAACTTGCCATGTTGTAGTTCCGTGCTGCTGATAGCTACCATGAATACCGATGAAGATACCCTCTCTGGACACTTCCCACTCCAGTGCAGAAGGAGTAACAGCACTGCCAATTCCAAGGAAACTTCACCGAACCACTTGGCTGGAAACCAGCCCTGTATAGATTGGGATTTGACCTCATTCTGTTCAATTCTGTGAAGATGCAAAGCAATTCTCTAACTGTCCACCTAAGGTTAATAAGTTGTACTGCATGACTTATCACAGCATCTTTCTTCGAATGTATTATTCAGCTGAATATGAGCACTGCCTCCACATTTTTAAATTAACTTATTAAATAGCACCAAGTTACTAAACATTATATGAAAAGGGATTTTGAAAGATAATCACATACACACTGTATGACCAGAGTATTCTTTCTTTAAGAATAAAATGACAAGGCAAAATATATATTTAAGGGCTTAGCATCTCTTGAGAGACTAGTGTATGGTGCAGTTAGGCTTTCAATGAAAAAATGGTCATTAAGACTGCAAAATACAGAAAGGCAAAGACCATTATTTTGTAACTTGGCCATTAATCAATAAATTAGGAGATCTAAAACAGAATGTCTTGAAAGTACAGAATAATAAGGTAGGACATTTAAAATGAACAACAATAATTACTATTTCATACAATATCTAATTAATTTCAGAAACTCTGTTGCAGGCAAGCTCACACATATGAGTGGGTTCAATAAGTCTTTAGAAAAATGAGTGGATTATAGGTCCATTGATGGCTATTAAAATGGTGATTCAGATGCTAATTTCAGCTCAGAAAGTTTCTAAATCACAGCTGAATGGAAGCTTAGCAGCGGAATGCTCGCCCCATGATTTCGTTGCTCCTTGCACTCTTTGCTAAACACCTGCTACTGGTAAACATCATCCCGACAACACCAAGCTAAAGGACTATAAGGTCTGACCCACAATGGCAAGGTCATTGTTTGTTTGTTTTTCCCCCAAATCCTATTTCTTCCCAGTTAAAACTTTTCCCCTGTGGTAGATTCTTTTTCCTTTCAGACTTTGTTGTTCTCTTTTCTCAGATGACAAGTGATAGGACACAATAAAATAGCATCAAGTTGCACTAGGGGAGGATTGAATGTCAGGAAGAATTTCTTCCTGATGAGGATGGTCAAGCATTAGAACAGGCCACCCAGGGAACTGGTGGAGTCCCCAGCCCTGGAGGTATTTAAGAGATGCGTGGACATGGCACTAAGGGACATGGTTTAGAGGTGGACTTGGTAGTATTAGGTTGATGGTTGGACTCGACAATCGAAAGAGTCTTTTCCAACTGAAATGATTCTGGGATTCTGGCAAGAAACAACCAATAACTTGTACGATTACCTCTTGCATGACTTGGTATGATTCCTGCTTGTCTGGGTTTTGTTTTTGCCTGATGGAGTTAGCCAATGAGCAAATTTTTTCTGCTTAATTTCACATGCAGGTACACTCTATCGTATTTTCCAGACATTGATCTCAATTTTGAGACACAGGTTTGCTTACCTCTGTGGGGCTCTCCTGGTTCACATAGTGTTGGTATGAAAGTAGCCAAATGTTATCATTTTCCAAATATTACTCTTATACTCTTCCTAAATAGGAACCCTGGTTTCAACAATACAAGCTACAGACACATAGTATAAAGTTACCAACACTAAAATCTGTTTCCTGGGGACAGGATGGACTCTTTGAAAAATTCTCCCATGAATGAAAATGAAAACTAAATCTCAGCCAAACAACAATAAAAAAAATCATTGGCCTTTTCTCTTCAAAGCTACTTTGAGACTATGTCTCTTTACCAACTTTGATGTTAAGTTCACAGAGAATCTGACCATTTCCAGTACTTTTGCATGGTTCATGCAATAATAGAATGCTGAACAAATTATATAAAAAAATGGTTAAAAAATTCAATGACCACCACCATTTCAATCTAGAAATGAATACTGATGTACTGAATATAAGTGGTAATACTGACTTATATGTCTTGTTGAGAGCAGTCTTTTACGATGCAATTATATCCTAAGTGGTTTCCATTCCATTTATATACTGAATATGTTGGGTAGCCAATAGTCATAAGTGAACCCTAACTTCACTCCAGTTTATTTTAACTTTGCAGTGAAGAATGACACATGAGGTCTTGACTATAATATGTGAAATTGAAATTTCTGTATGAATGTTTGAATTGATACAGACAATATCTGCTGGTGGTGCTGATAAAAGTTCTCAGGAAAACACATTCATTTAATTAACTAAATTACTATATAACCTAAACATTATTTATTTATTTATTTAAGAGCACACTACACAGAAAAAGGAAAGCATATGCATAAAATCTCAGTACTCTGTCAATGAAATTGAATTCTCTGGTTAGGATAGAAAAATAATTATCCAACAGCCCCAGGAATGTCTTTTCCCTATATGAAAAATCTTTGTTACTCCTGTAACAAAGTAGAGTACATGATTTAATTTTGGAGAAGGTTTCCACCTACCAGTAAAAGGATGTAAAATCCTTAGTTATATTATGAGTAATAATACTGATTTAAAAAAAAAAAAAAATCATTTTTAGTTTTAGTTTTGTAGTGACAGCTTTTTAATGCAATCATGTTATTTGAACATACAAGAAACAGCGCCTGGTGCTTAGAATTGCTTGTTATTTATGAATTCTTTTGAAAATAACGATTTCGATCATGGGCATCAAGTGGAAACTACTAGTCATAACATGACAGCAAAAAGAAAAATGTTTAACTAAAGGCACAGAGGTACGATACATTACTCCAAAGCTGGGGCTGGAACTAGGGGAATCATCCACCCAGATACCTCTTTATAGATAAAGCTCCATAAAGAAGCAATTTTGGAACTATGAGCGACTGCATCTGCATTTTGAGATTGTGCATCTGGGATGGCTCCTGCTCAGTACACTTTGGTTCACATATGGCCTCTGGATATGTGGACAGGATTGCTTTCAGATAAAAGTAAACCAGGAGGTGCAAATCAGGAGCTCCAGCCACTGCCAGGTGCTTGTGCCATGAGGCTGGACTTGTCCTAGATCAACAGAAATCCTTGTGAAATGGATGTGATGTGGACATCAGGTCCTCAGCACAAACTACTTTGTCCCACGGATGCACTCCTTTTTCTGTTGGTCTCCTCCCACGACACAGCTTTCCACTGAGTTTTCTCAGCTCTGACAACAGAGTTTTTCTTTATCCTAGAATACCATGAACTTTATTTTGCAATCCGTTTGGTAAGGGTAAGTAGGTGCTGTGGGAAGCCTGTTCTACGGCTTGCTTGGCACTGTGAATTTGTTACTTCAAAGGCACAATGAAATCCTTTGGTTCTGATACCATCTTATGAGTGACTATTTCTGGAGCAAATCTTGAGGTTGGCAACATAGCACTTTGAGACCTTATGCTCCCAATAAAGTTGAAGCTGATTTATACTAGTAAATTAACACACAGAAGCAGATGCTAAGTATGTAGTACAAATTATAAGTTCAAAAATAGGAGTAACAGTTTTATATTACCTTTACCAAATCATGCTAAATTGTTACCCCACTTCTCAGCCTATAGGACTGTACAGAATGTACTTTATTACATTTTATTTTGAAAGAATTCTATGCTTTTTACCACCAACAAAATATATCCTTCACAAATTTTACAATATTAGGAAATTAAGGCAAACCAATAAGAAGAAAACAACATGAAGAAAAAAAATAATATATATATATATATATATATATATATATATATATGTTAACCATTACAGAATTTCTTCACCATTCTACCATTTGCTTACTGACAGCTCAGTTCCATGCCCTCATTCCCCTTTCATAACCTTCCACTCCTTGGTTACCTTTAAGGTTCATTCCAAGGTACTCCTTTCTTTTCCACTGACTCTTTCTCCTGGTTTTGTAAAACTTAGAAATAACAAAGCAAAACAGACAATCTAATAGTACTGAAGGAAAGAGAGGAGAGAAAATAACTGAAGTGAGGAAAGTGTCCCTGAGATGTTTAACTTGGAAGGAAGGTATTTTCAAAGAATCCACCTTTAGTGACACCAATATGGATTTTTTCTGTACTGGGGAGAAGTAAAATGAGGGAAACAATCAAAAATAAGCAACAACAACAACAACAACACAAAGAGCCCCAGTGGATTGGATGAAAAATAGGAGATTTAAAGGGAGGGAAAGAAAAAAAAAAAGAAAAAAAGAAAAAAAGAAAAAAAAGTATTAGACATCAGGTTTGAAAAAACAAGAGAGGAAAGAAAAGAAGCAGGAAGTAAACCGAGCAAGATATTTCAGTGAAGTAAAAAACTTAGGCACTTCATGCAAAATGTGAAGTACATACAAACAATAAAGCATGCATTTTTGAATGGTTTCAAAAAGAACTATTAAAACAAGCATGAAAGAGTTTCAAGTTGCACTTGTGAAATTTAAAGCTTCATTTTGAAGACTAAGCAAAGACAAAAGCAAAATATGTTGAAATGCATTACTTGTCCACTACTTCTAAAACCCTGTAATTGTGCTTACTCTGTATTCCTGCATGCAACATTGAATTCATCAGACTGCTGCCAGGTTTTCACTCCATATTGTGTATTATTGAAGTATAAAACCGCTGAATGAATTCCAGTGCAATTTTAATCATATTATAGAAAATGTTCCAAGCTGATGTAATCAAATGCACTTAATTAGGGCAATCAGATATATTATCAGTTTACTATTGCTAACCAATATTCAGGACACAAAAAACACCCTGAAGTACAGCATAGAATAACAGAACGGTTTGGGTTAGAAGGGAGCTCAGAGCCTGGCCTTGGGCACTGCCAGGGATGGGGCAGCCACAGCTCCTTGGGGCAGCCTGCGCCAGGGCCTCACCATCCTCATAGCAAAGAATTTCTTCCTAATGTCTACCCTAAACCTACCTTCTCTTAGTGTAAAACCCCTTATCCTCTCACTACACTCCCTGACGTACCATCCCCACCCAGCTTTCCTGCAGCCCCCTTTAGGTACTGGAAGGCCGCTGTAAGGTGTCCCCAAGGCCTTCTCTTCTCCAGGCCAAACACCCCCAGCTCCCTCAGCCTGTCTTCGTAGAAGTGGTGCTCCAGCCCTCTCATTATCCTTGAGGCTTCCTCTGAACTCATTCCAACAGGTCCACGTCCTTCTTGTGCTGGAGACCTCAGATCTGTACACATTACTCCTGGTGGGGTTTCATGAGAGTGGAATAGCAGGGGAGCATGCAATAGCAGTGTCTACCATTTATACATGACTTGATTCAACCTTACAGCAAAATACCTACTTCAGTGTAGGCAGAAACACATTACTCTTTCTAAATTGTCTACTTTAGAAAACACGATCTTTAATGGAAACGAACACATTAGGCATGACAGGACAAGGCTCTGAGCAACATGATCTAACATAGAGGTTTGCTCTGCTCTGAGCAAATTTGAACTAGATAACTTCCCCCAGTTAATTTTGACCAAAATTATTTACTGATTTTACTAGCGTAGGAATGGCTGTTCAGAAACTTCAATTCTATGTGCTTCCATTGTCCAAAAAAAAAAAAAAAAACACCACCTAGTGTTACTATGCTACTGAGAAGATAATTCATGGTGAGAACTTCTAAGAGAGAGCTAAGTTTCCTTGTTAAGTACACTGAGTGTGATTATTTAAATAAATCATAATTTCTTACTAATCAGACAATCCTTGCCAGAACAATAAAATAAGAAGCTGCCATAGTTATGTGAGTGAATCAGTTTGAGTGGGCTGTGCACGTTGTCATGATATTAGGAATTCTATTTCAGGAAATCATTATCCACACATGATGAAAATGATCAATCTCCTCGGAGTTAGTAACAAATGCGCAGTGTTACATGGTTCATTAGAATCCATGATGCAGATACACAGAACAGAAAGTTTCTTTGTCACTGATAGTCACAAGCACTGCAACATGTTTTTGCGTGACTGAAACGGATAGGAGTCCTGTGGACAAAGAAAACATCCTCTTTTCTCCTGAAATGGTGTCAGGAGTGAGGAATATAGCATTACTGAAAGGCTATAAAAGGAAGAACCTAATTGCCTATGATACACTCGGAATATCTGGCAATATTGTGAAGGTAACTGCCCCCTCAGCCAGCATGAAGTAGTAGACGTGTCTGGCAGGACAACTCAAAAACTATGGGTGACACAAGCACCGGAATGATCTTAATGGGATAAGATCAGCAATCTCCTCTCAGGATGTAGTGTTGGGTAATTTTAGCACTTCAAAGACAGAAATGGGATTCATTGACAATACTGACATGAAAGACTGAATCATTGACATAGACTCACTCATGGACAAAGAAGATTTTTAAACGCTGTTCCCAACTGCATTATGCTCTGAAGTTGCACAGTTTGACAAAGAATAGGTCAAGAGACCTGAACTTGAGCAGAGTGGAAGAAATCTTGGGATACCTACACCTGAGTATAAAGAAAAAAATAACACCGTCACTGGTTTTAGGAGCAGCATTTATTTCTCTTAGTACTGCCAAACTCATGTTTGTAAGGAATTATTTCGTTTGACAGTAGTTAATTACAAAGAAAGAAGTGTTCCACTGTGATGGCCCCAATTCATGAGGTGAATTGACTTCAATAAACAGCTAAATTTTTTAATTACTATTTTAAAAGTGTAGATATTTAAACATGGCTACGAAACGTATGGTAACTTTCTAATTCAGAACCAGTTTTTCCATTGAACTCATGGGGGTTGAGGGTTTTATCTTCTTTTCTCGAGGGAGATGATTTTCTGTTGATTTTTGTCCATTGCTGGCTACATCTTTTTTTGTTGTTGTTGTTTAAGCAGTTAACACTTGTCCCATCTAAATTAAACCTAAGAGCATGTTTTGTTGAGAGGGAAAAAAAAAAAAAAAAAAAAAGCAAATGCTATATATAGCAGACTGGTTAGTAACATAAACCCTGCTAACACATAAATTTTGTGAGTTTTATGTGTTAATGCCATCAGAAACAAAGCCTGCTCACTACTTAGAAGCTGGACACTCACAAATATTGCTAGAAGAATCACAGAATCACAAAATCACAGAATTGTAGGGGTTGGAAGGGACCCCAAGAGATCATCAGGTCCAACCTCCCAAGAAGACAGACTAGAGATTAAAATGGTCCATGTAAACATCCTTAAGTAAAAACTCCCCAAAGACCTAAAAAACAAAACAAAACCTCATTACAGATCCATGTTCTACAACTGGACTTGGATTTGTATGCTCAGAAAAATTAGATATTGATTCTGAATTTTTATTTTTGCCTCCAAGAAGAAGCATTGCTACCACTGATGCTGAAGGTATTATCTGACGTGTGCTTGTTAGAAAATTTTAAAATGCAATAATGGAAGATAATCACCAAAAAATGTAACTTTATGAGCTCAGTTGCTCATAAAATAATGTGCATTTAAACACAGTACCTCAAGGCTGGATTATCATAAGCTTAGTCATTTTAGCCAAAAGTTAGGCTAGTAAAATGTAGATATTTGGCAATTTAGATATTTGGCATTTATAAATTTAGTATTTGGCATTATATAATTCCCAGAATCTTGTCTATTGAAATGTGTTTAATGAAAAGCTTATGACCATCTTATCTGACCATGTACTCTGCGAAGTTAAAAAACAGAAGAATCTGTATTTTTATAAATATTGGGAGAAAGATGAAAGTGAAAATTTAGATTAATAAAGACTCGCACAAACTAAAGCCTCTGCAACCACAAGACTATCTGTGCAGGGCGCAGTCTGAACTTCCAACCCTATCAGCAGTGGAAGAAATGAGCACCATTCAAACCTGTGATCTATAAAAGCAGCTTTGACTACAAAAACTGAGAAGAACAAGTTAGATTATATCTGAGAACTCATGAAGTACACAACAGCTTATCATTCAACATATTATTTCTCTTTTGGCAGGAGAAAGCATAAGGTAACTGCCCTTTGAGATGAAATGCATTGAAATGTAACAAGGAACGCCCCAAACATATTTTGGCTGAGAAGATATGTGTTTAGCATATATTTTAGACTTTCAAATTTTTTCCTCACAAGCTCTTTCCCCTAAAATTCATATTTGTTATTTGATATATTAAAGAGCTCTAATATTTGCAGACTGTCTCAGAAAACTCATTAATCACCTCCTCAAAACACCGTGCCAATTAGTATGTATGGCACCTACAGAACAGAGCTCTGAACTGTGTTGTTGTTACTTACTTCCCTCTGTAATAAACTCTGCTGTCATCATTATTATCTGCAGTGGTGACCCACTGTAGACCTTTTAAAACACACATAGAAAACAACACGTTTTAAAACTGTCATTTCTTTAGTAAATGATTTCTTCAAGACACAATCAGAAAGAAAATAAGAGGCAGAGGTTCACTAAGTTAATAAACTAGTTCTATATATTTAACACTCAGTCCTGGTGTTCTGTCCTTAATAGAACTGGCCAATATTAAGAGGAACCCCTATACACCCAACATGGTATCTCTTTAAATCTTGCTTGAAAAACCTGCATTGAGATGCAGGAGATTCACATGCAGCATATCAGAGTAAGAATTTCTCTGTTTTGCTATTAATGCGAGTTTTATATAAAAGATTAAGGAAAAAAATGATTTAAAGAGGATGATTTACTGTAAAAATTTAATTCACTTAAAGGAAAAGGATACAACGCCTTTGAAATAAAAGCAAAAATACTAACAGCCAAGTCTTAGTTCCAGAAAGACATACAACCTATGCATCAGACAGCTAAAATATCCACAGGTTACCTATTTTATTCATAATTACTAGCAGCCTACACTACCATTACAAACTGCAATAAAGTGATTCTTTAAGAGAGTATCTTTTATCATTTCCAACTAAGAATATAAAAATATACTACCTTAACTAAAACATGAATTGCATCACCTCTAAAAATATACCGGTATCTACAAGAGTTCCTTATCTGAAGAAATTTTTAGTGATATATCCAGGCAGTAGCCCAACAGCTCTTTCAAAAATTAACAGGAAGCAAAAAGGGGCGAAAAATATCTATTTCACTTAGGTCAGGCAGACTCATGCAGCATCGTATGATTTTTAAAGGCTGCCAGGCAACAACACGCTGTCTAGCAATTCTTGTCTCCACTTCCTAAATTTCTCAAATGTAAGGAGCAGAGCAGTATGAAATGTGCATTAATGAGGAGAGCATCCCTGTTTGTGTACCTTCCTCCCCAATGCCTCCCCAAGTCCTCTCCACTAACTCACTCATTTCAATTCTTGCAGGTTTTGTACTTTTAAAGGCCGAAATCTTGGAGTCAAAAAGAAAACAATCACAGAAAAAGTGAAAAACAGAAAAATGTATGAATATGGCTCAGTAGTAAATCAACTAGCATAGCCCAAAGGCCTGCTAACAGGTATTCACTGCTTTCAAAATATCTCGAAATGATTTGAATACTGCTTAGCAACACCAACATTATTTAAAGGGCTGTGACAATATCGTATGTGTGAATAGGTCCAGAAAATATCAGCTTCACAGCATTCATACAGGTGTTTTATCTTGAAATCAGTGTTCTCCCTTGTATCCTCCCTCTCTTGAAGGAGCAGGTTCTCATCCCACAACCCAAGTAAGTTTCACAGGGTCTGTATGTGAAAAACTAAAATAATGTTTCAGAGACCATACATTTCTGGTTTTAAACCCCTTAACAGTACAGACATAACAATTAAGCTGTAGCTAAACTTATTCTCCTTTGGTAGGAGTAATTAACACATTACAGGATGTTGATTTCCTGTCCTGTGTTTATAAAATCTAACAATGTCTTTAAAAATGGGTAAAATGAAGGTTGTTTGACTAAGAGAAAGGGGAAAAAAAAAATAAAATGCTGCAGTGGGGCTCCTGTTACTATTTCAGATTAGAAGGGAACTGGAGAGGGGATACAGAGATGTTCATGCCAGCCTAACTTTTTCCAACAGCTTATTTCATTCCCCCAAAGAATGGGGCTATGGGACTAAAATATCAATTCCCGAAAGTGAAATGGTGGCAGCAGGTCACCCAGCACCTACTCATTCAAAATAAATCAGAGAATGGGTGTTTGTACACTGGCTGGCTTCACAAGCTTAATGTGCTGTAACTGCTGCATGGGTTTTAGAGTTAACCCACAATAAGATGTTGAAGAACATAGGGCAGCAACACAAAGAAAGAACTGATATATATTATATGCACTACCTGCTATAGAATATAGTAGCAAACATCATTATAGGAAAAAAAAATGATTTATATATATATAGAATAGAGATTTGGGGACATTATTTTCTTGATGTGGTACATCATAGGCATGAAAGGGTTGAGAACTTCAGAATTATTGCAAGGAGTTTTGCAAAAGAAGCCATTTGCAAGGCACAGTAAATTTTATTAATTCTACAAAATCCACAAACAATGCTACAGGGCTGCCACCTACTGGAACGCTGTCTGAGAAAATACAAATCTAAGGCAGGATTGCTACATTAGTGACTGCTGGATGGAGAAAAAGAGGGAGTGGCTGGTTACAAGGGAAATTGTGATATTTATAGCAAGGACATCAAGATAAAATTGGATTAGATTCACACATCTGAGAAAAGAACAATGATAAATCCTTCAGACAAATCATGTTTAGGGATCCAGACTTCAGCAACATCTCTACACTTTATCAGGAATGTCTTTTTTCCAAAGGTTTTGGGCAATGGTCCAAGGCATGTAAAATAGATAGAAAAGCAAACAGAATGCACATCCTACCCCAGAAGCATTCATCCTAGCGTAATGCATCTCAGCTGTAAATCTCTACCATTATCAGACTCGTAAAACCATGAAAACATCAGAAAAGACATGAAAACATCAGAAATAAAAATGAAGGGTTTTCGTTTGTTTGTTTTTGTTTCTTTGTTGGTGGTGTTTTTTGAGTATTTCTACTGAATGGATAAATGACTCTTATTTTTATAGGAATTGATCAAACTGACCTGTATTTCAGGTCTAAACACTATTGCTTTTCCAAATGGGACAGAGTTTCTGAATCAAAACAGTATCCAAATAATAAATGTCTTAAAACTTAATGCCCTGCTGCATGCTTTCCTTTTTTCTTTACTTCTTCTACTTCTTTGTCTCTACCTTTTCATCTTCTTCCTACAGTTCCTTTTACTTCTAATGTTTCCATGGCAATGACAGGAAAAGAAAAGATTAAATATCCTCTGTGTATTTCTTCCCTTTTTACATAAAATTTTAAAAGAAAAAAAATCACAAATCCCTCAGAGAATGATGCAAGAGTCAGGACAATAGCTCATTATGCAATCACGTAGATT
This sequence comes from Anas acuta, assembly GCF_963932015.1. Classification (NCBI taxonomy): domain Eukaryota; kingdom Metazoa; phylum Chordata; class Aves; order Anseriformes; family Anatidae; genus Anas; species Anas acuta. Next base: position 3,943,040 of record NC_088982.1, on the reverse strand, counting down.
TAATAGCTAACAGCTATTTGTACGCTCAACTTCATAAACATTTAAACTGAGCACAGAAGTTCTAAAGATATCATGTTAAAAGAGGGAGCGATAGTAAGGAAGTACAATGAAATGGAGAGTTAAACTACTTAACTAATACCTCTCAGATCTTATTTTAAGCATGGAGATACCTTCAGGATAACCTCTAAAGTGCATTCTGCATTTTTCTCATTGCAGTCTTTACATTATGATAAGAACCTATCCTATATCTGCATTTTTTAACCCTTTTCAAAGCCTTTAACAGCTCTTCAGTTTGAAAAGAAATTCTGCAACCAGGCTGTGATTGCCACAGCTCAAGAACCTGGCAGATGCCCTAAAAAGACAAATGAGACTGCTGAAGATAGAAATAATTTAGAAAATAACTAGTATGAATTCATTCTATTTTTCAAAAGCCTTCTCCTGAAGCATCCATGGTTCAATAGCAGACATTCACAAGTCTTTCATGTTAACCAAAATGAACCATACATATTCAATCCAACTCTTATAAGACATGTACACTCAGATGTATGTGCCCATGTAATTTAAGACAAGCACAGTTAGTTTTGTGAACTTAAACTACCATACTTTTTCATTTACAGCTGTGAGACCTCAGGAAACCTGAGCTTTCCTTCCATCATGCCTCCCAACCTATCCAAGTTGGAAAGCTGGGAGATATCCAAGCTACTTGTCATATTAGGCAAAGGGTTAATGAACAGCTGGCTTTTGTTTTGTTTTTGTTTGTTTTTGTTTTTTTTTTTTTAGTGAGAGCTGTGAAACAAAACATTTCCAGATTAAGTCACTAAATATAAAAAAGGTTGCAAGGTTTTGTTTCAGGGCTGTTTTACTTGAAAAGATTTCAAAGTGGTAATTAGGTTATACAATTATTATTTTTTTGAGAATTTATCTGAGATTACTCAACCTCTAAGTAAAATATACCTTTTAGAGTTAAAATGGACAAAAACAACCAAGGTGCCCTAAAACACAACTGCATTACTTAATTTTAGTTAAAAACAGATAATTTGGGTCTCTGGCTCTTCCTCAAGTTCTTCTAGATATCCACGTTAAAGTTCGTTGATCCCTTTATTTAGACATAGGAATTTGCTACAAACCTCTCTTGCTTTTCCCCTTCAGTACTCAATCTTTGTTAACTCTGAATATTTAGAGAACTGGCCTATTCTTAGAAGAAGAAATTATTAATATTTCTTGTGGCGTTCAGGTACCAAATAGAAGTATCCAATGCTTGGGAATTCCATTTCCACTATTTAGCTGAAATGTTTCCCTCCAGCATGTTTTAAGTTCAAATATCTTTAATCTTACTTTAATCACATAGTTACTGTATGTAAACAGAATATAAAATATTTCTTAATCTCACATGGGGTTGAAATTCTATGCATAATATACCTTATCAATCAAATTCTTCAAATATCTTTTGGGCTACTTTTTTTTCTCTGACTCTACTTCTTAAAAGATCCTCCACACTTTAACCAATAAGAAACACTTCTTTTTTTCCTCTTAGAAATTGGTTTTGCTTTCAAATTTTCAAATTACTGTAAATTAACATAACTGTATACATTTGGTTCTTTATTAGATGCAATGGACAATACTGATTAACTCTTAAACCATATTTTGGTCCACAGAGAGTTTATACCACCAAATAACCACAGAAAAGCAACCTTTCCAACATGAAAGTTCTGTGGGATGTTTAAAGCAGCCCGTTATAAGAAACTGATAAATGTTAGAAAAGTGGACATTTCTAGTGACTGATGTCCATCCCACATTTAAAACTGCTTACACTGTTACTCTGTGGACATGAAGATTCTATATTAATAACTGAAATGTGTGCAAAGGAGTTTAAAAGCTAATAAAATGTATTACTTCATTTGTTTGCAGAAGAAATAAGCATACAGGCTCCTCATTGAATATCAAACCTCCTGTTTAATGTTCATACCAGAGTTCCTATAATGTAAGCAATCTATCTTTATAGACTCTTTCAGTGACAAATTTCATTGTTTTCCCTCAGTAAACACTCAGCAAAGTGACAATAAGTACTTTAATGGGGGAAAAAGTGATGATATGAGCATGTATTAAATTACATTTCAGAACATCATATGACAACATATATTTTTCTTGATCAGAATCCATTTTAAAGTATATCTCTGTTTCTTTTTATTTTCTTCACTTTGAGTGCTTGCTCAGGTCATGCCAATTTACAGAGCAACCTTAATTTTAAAGCCTTTCAGGCCTCCTTGCCCTCTACTGGGAGTTTTCTTTAGATGGATCTACACCATTCTGACATCCTTACTTGGCAGTCAAAAGTTGCATTAAGTTGTTTGGACTGAAAATGTAAACTCTTTTCCTCTAGAAACCTGTGACAGAATAAATTTCCTATAAACAAAACCATTTTTCCAGAAGCCATTCTTTCCAAAAATGTTTAAAACAGAGTTTCATTGCAAGGCAAACACACCATTTCAGAAGATGAATCTTGCATTCTTCCTAATGTGCAGACACATTGTCTCAGCTGTTTGTGAACTTGTCTAAGCATAATTCAGCTTAGTTCCAGAATCTCCTTTCTGCACCCAAGAGCCTGTATTACGCAGATCCACTCCCTATTTTTGCATTGATTCGTGCGTCATCCTGCTCAGGCAGTTGACAGTCCTTTCTCCAGATCCCTTCCCTTATTTGCAAGATGAATCCCTTAACTGTCCACTGGCTTTTGATTGCTTTCCTTGTTGCTTTTCCAATGCTGTCATCTAAGCTGCTGTGCACTAAATCAGCATCTTCCTTAAAACTAATTATCCCCACTATTCAGGTTTAAGTGTTTCCTTATCTAGATCACTATTTTGACTTCTCCTTTTCAGTTCCTCTAACACTCTCTTTGATCTGATGTAACACAGATTAGCTCATCATAAACAGGCAGCCAGAATGGACAGAGAGAAAATATTGATGTAAAAAGTATGCAAATATGTTCCCGCATGCACAGAGACAGTCTCAAATGATCGGTCTGTCTTTTTTGGGCAGCACAGCACATTGACCTTGTACCAACAGATCTGATGCTTCTCATGTAAATACCTTGGAGTGAAAACAATCTCAAGACCCTCCCCTCATCCTTCTGGTTACTCAACACTATTTTTATAAAGCGAGCAGCTCCATGTGATATGATTCCCACCTAACAACTTATAATGCCACCGTGAGATTAGTGACGAGGATGGAGGTGTCCATGAAGATCTGTTACCATGTTGGTAACATGTGGTAAGATAACCATGTTGGTTATTTTAACCCAGAAAGGCTGACAAACTGGTAAGAGGAACCTTTCTGGGAGCAGACGGTATCATTTTGGTCTACCACGTTCTCAGGGTATTAAAAACGTTGGAAAGATTTCCAATAGAATTTTTCAAACAGGGAAATAACCTCTTGTAATAGAAATGTGTATAATATATTGGGGTCTTTGCAAATACATTGTCCTGAAATGCATGTTTACATACTCTTATATTTAATTGAGGTTAAAAAAAATAAAATAAAAAACTCAGAGCTGGGAATATATAACAATAAACCAAACACAAAGCAAGCTAGGGAAACCAACATTTACAGAAACCCTGATCATTCCAAAAGGAATTTATAAAGGAAAACTACACACAGGAAGGTTTAAATTGCTAATTTAGAGAACGATGTGAAGGTTGTCTATTAAAAATTATTCTTAATGGTATTTGTGACAGCTTAATTTGCCTATTTAAAATAAATATACTCCAATTCCTTTTTCAAATGCTCTTCTCCCACTCTTAAATGATACAGGCTCATTTAACAACTGGTAGTCAAACATGTTCCAACAATAGCAAAGCAAACTGCTGAGGATTATTACAGGCAAAAATAATTCTGCCATTCTAAAAAAAGTGGCTGGCAATTAGTGATTTCAGTTGGCCTTTTCCCCACAGTATTTAGCAGAATGTTATATTTAAGCCTTATTAAAATGTACAGAGATTCTAAAATCTTAAATATAGATTTCCTTGCTAATTCTCTTTCAAAGTCAAATAGATAAAACATAAATGTGGAAACAATCATTTTTTTTTTTTTAAAAAAAAAAAAAAGTAAGGTTGCACTGGGTTATAGAAGAAATCCTTCCATGAATACAGCCATCTGGATCACCTTTTGATATTACAGAGCAGTACTTCCATGAACACTGAGGTTAAAACACCCATCTACATAAGAGTATCTTGAAGAGCATGTTTCTATGTATTACATTTATGCTGTTGGCTAGCTTCCCCTCCTAGTTAAAACTCTCAAATTCCTCATACAACTTTTTAACACACAGGAAAATCAGTGCTTCACTTGTCAGAAATAGTCCAGTCACAACTGAGGACTTCAAGAAAGCATGGATGAACCAGATAATTACCTGAAGTTCCTTAAACTGTATTCTCAATTCACTTCTACATTAATCTCTGCATTTATTTATACAATACCATGGTACTAAAAATAAAGTTACTACAATGAAATGCACCACACAATACCACAGTACTAAAAATAAAGTTACCAGAATGAAGTACACAACACAATACCATATTTTCATTTGCTTTTGTCAAAAAAAAAAAAAAAAAAAAAAAAAAAAGAAAGAAAAAAAAAAGAAAAAAGTAGTGAGCTAGACTGTGGTCTTCAAAATGACTAGCACAGATTGTCTTCAAAGGTTTCCCCTTTTGCAAGAGAGTATCATTAGAGAGCATAAAACTTCAGAACATCTTCTACGAAATCTACAGGGGAAGAAAGTTTATTCAATTGAAAACAGAAAAAGAAATAAAAGGAAAAAGAAGAGTCATAGTAATGAGCCACAACTATCTGGACATTCTTCAGGGCCATGCATAGGCCTGAAAAAAGCTCGATACACATTCTGACTCCTGCTTGCCCATACTGCATAAACAAGGAACAAGGATATGAAGCACTTCTCATGATAAAGTTCATTTAGATTCTACAAGCTATATAGCCCCTGTGGAACAAAGAAACATAGACTAGTGCTGTGGAGAAGGGGGGAACACCTCCCCATATCAAGCAAAACCTACCAAGTGGAAGTATCAAGAGAGATGACACAGTGATTCCTGGTAAGTTTGTTTGTTTGTTTTTAAATGTAACATTTCCTCCTTTGACTTTAAAAAAAAAAAAAAAAGAAACATGAAACTTACTTCAATCAATTCCTGTTCTCTCACTGACTATATAGCAAACATAGAAAAATTGAAACTCTTCAATTATAACGAGTATAATAAGAATATTAAAAATTAACGCAATGAACTAGGTACTTCTGAATATCCAGCACAAGCACAAGCATTTGCCTTCCACACTTTACAAGCTCAATATATATAACAACGTTCTTTTTCACAGGATTCTCAATCAGCAAAGACTTTCTTTCCCCCTTAAGTTGGAAGTTAGGATATGTATAACAATATATTAATATGGGAGGCAAACTTACAGCTTAGTGTGATGAAACCATTCATAGAATAGGGCTAATAGTAGCGACTGACCTTCCAAATTTTTCCTGTCCTTAAAACTCTACCAATATTATAACAAGTACCCCAGAGACAGGTGACAGAACAACATTGCTAGAATGTCTATGCTTCCATTTTGCAGACGTGTGTGTATGAGCGAATAAATATATATTAGTAAATAACAGAGAAACTAAGTCAAATTAATGCACACAATCCAGCAAGAAGTTTCTGAATCACAAGCAATTGACAATACACATATTAATTGGAATGATAAAAAAATTGTATTAAAATACAGGTGAAACCTATGTTACAGTACAGGAATTATAATGAAGGTTCAGGACACAGTATGCCTAAACTATCCTTACAAAGAGCTGACAAAAGATTATCATTCCTCAGTGAATAGGAGGAAAAAAATGTCAGTTTTCCAGTTCATTAAGAATGAAGTTGAAAAACAAATCTTGTACATATATTAAAAAAAAAAAAAAAAAAAAAAAAAGATCTGAAGATCTGAAATTCCGCAATTTCAGATATGGATACGCTCAGGATCTTTATCACATAGAACAGTTAATGACAATCAACTGCTTCAATCTTTCATCTTCAACATAATTTATTCAATCCTTGAACTTTCAGGACACATAAAGCCCCTATAAATATGGTTGTTTACTTCCCACACAAACAACCACAGCAGATATACTGCAAAACCTGTCCTGCTGAAGCTGGAAAAACATAATTTAAATAAAATCCACAAACAGTTTCTTCAACACTATTCCTACACCCTTCCTCTCTCTAGCAAGCTCATTCTCTCAACTCCTTAACACTTGAAGGAACATTTTACTTTTTCTCTTGCAGCCCACGGACTGCATTTCTCACACTGCTCATACATGAAGTGTTACATTTTAATCTCTAAGACACACATTTTGGAGCCTGTACCTGCATGTTCTTGTATGTAATGAAAACTTGTAATGCCTGCCTTTTTTCTCCACCAGATTTCAATCAAAGAGAATCACTGAATGGTTTGGGTTTGTAGAGACCTTAAAGTCCATCCAATTCCAGCCCCCTGCCATGGGCAGGGCCCCCTGTCCCCAGCCCAGGCTGCCCCCAGCCCCATCCAGCCTGGCCTTGGGCACTGCCAGGGATGGGGCAGACACAGCTCCTCGGGGCAGTCTGGGCAGGGCCTCACCACCTTCAGGGGGAAGAATTTCTTCCTAATGTCTAACCTAAATCTGCCCTATTTTAGTTTACAGCCATTACCCCTTGTCTTATCAACATACCCCCTGACAGTATCCCTCCCAGTACCTGAAGGGGGCTATGGAAATGCCGGGCCTGCCGTTGTAAGCTCTCCCTTGCAGCCTCCTCTTCCTCAGTCCAAACACCCAAAGCTCCCTCAGCATGGCTCCATAGGAGAGGTGCTCCAGGCCTCTGATCATCTTCATGGCCTCCTTTGGACTTGTTTTAGGTCCATGTTCATCTTGTGCTGGGGGCCCCAGAGCTGAAGGCAGGCCTCCAGGTGGGGTTTCATGCGAGCAGAACAGAGGGGGACAACCCCCTCCCTTACCCTTCTGGCTATGCTGTTTTAGACGCAGACCAGGACACGGTTGGTTTCCTGGGCTGCAAGCACACATTGCCAGCTCACATCAAGCTTTTCATACAGCAACACCCCTAAGTCTTTCTTCACAGGGCTGCTCTAGATCTACTCATTGCCCAGCCTGTATTCATGCTTGGGATTGTCCCAGTCCAGGTGTAGGACAATGCACTTGACCTTGTTGAGCTGCATGTTGACAAACTAAAATACAATGTGAAACCCTCCTGTTCATTTTGAAAAGCACAGGCCGCATTTACACAGAAGGCTCTAATTACCATCAGGGTACCTGTCCTCAGAGAAGTTCTAGGTTGACCTCAGAGAAGTTCTAGGTTGACAAACCCCAAAACAAGTAAAAAACATGTCACATTTTCCCATTCCCCACAGTGTCGGTGGAAAGCTTGGGGGAAACTAGCACACACATTTTGATATGTTTTGAAAACTGACCTTTCTCTAATAGGGAGAAATGCAGTTGTTGTTGGAAAACAAACTTCTCCATCAAGATCCACATGAGGAAGATTTCAGTGAGGCATTACCTGCTGAAAGGAGCTAATTAAACAGAATTGATTTCCTCCCAAATGTTTGTTCTGAGTTACAGTTTAGGAACTTCAGTAAACTTCACTGCACACGAGATCAGTGAAGAAAGAAGGAAATCCCAAACTATGATATATTTGAATGGCAATTATTTTCTGTTTCCCAGCTGGATCTAGCACTTATTTGAAAATGTCAGAGAATTCATTGCTGTGAACAAGATGGTCCAGGGCACAAAGTTCAAAATGCAGCATTCACAGAAGGCAATAATTAGAACTACTCAACCACACTAAGATGCTACCGTGATTGAACAGCTCTGTCTGCGAGTAGTAGGGTCAGAAATTTAAAGTTGCACCATTTGGTGTAATGGCTATGATTGCTGCTTGCTTGTTTTCACACCTATAGTGGAAGGCAATTAAAGTAATATCCTTTTATTTGTAATTAGTTTGCATTATTGCTTTAAGCTGAAATCGAAGAAATGGGTAAAGGATCAGAAAAATGAAGAAAAGAACCAATTTTCTAACTAGCAGGTCTGTATCTTCCTGAAACTGCATTTATGTCAGAAAACAAAATTATTTAGTAAAGGCCTGAGAATGAAATGTCTCTGGACTTTATTCTCTTTTTTTCTCCAGTCAAAAAGACTAGATATGGAATGAAGTATTTATATATATATACATAAGGATATATATATATATATATCCACACACACACACGTATTTTCAAATGGAGCTCTTATATTTAATTTTAGGAAAAAAATGTATTAAAAGGATAGTTAAAAAAATAAATGTTTAGTGTCACTGAATATTCTGATTCAAACACAGACACACGCCTCTTGGGATAATGGGTATATTCTTCAGCATACATAGAAGAAAACAGTCTCTGAATCAGAGACTGTTCTCTGTATTTGGAAGAGAAGCTTCTTTTAACTGTTGAATTTCATTTCACAACCTTCCTGGACCTCTGATGAGGTGAAAGCTTGCACTGAGATTAGAGAAAGATTTGACAAGCCATTTGATATATTTGCCTTTAATAACTTTGGCTTTGCAACTTTCAAGGAGACTGACAAGTGACAGGCAAAAAGAACAGACAAAGAATCTAGTTCTGTGACTACAAGCTAGTCCCAAATAAAAGGCTTTTTTTTTTTTTTTTTTTTTTTTTGGTAATGAGTGGAACAACAATACAGTGGTTATGCATTAAAAAAAAAAAACAACAAAAAACAAAAAAACAAAAAACAACTCTTATCCTAAAAGCAAAGAACATTTGATCACTTGATATATCTAGTGATCAAGATGAAAACTTGCAATAGTTTGAACACAAAATTCAAAAATGTTCTACACATGAAGATAATTAGAATATCTGAATATCTGGTCAAATCAGCATTATAGATCTGTTGGAGGTGTTCTCAATTTAAAATAAGTTAAGACTGGTGAAAAGGTCTTACAGAATTAAAATTGTTTCATTGTTAATATGGCGCTATATCACCAGAAAAATCTCAAAGACTTTTTCTTATTTTTCTTTTCTTTCTTTACTGTAAATTGTGAGTTTTACTACTACTTTGAGATTCTTGTCTAAACCATCTTAAGCCCTTTCAGAAATAGCCTCTACAAGCAGCTGCTTGCCTTCAGAAGTCCTACCAGAAAGGACTCCTACCTGGCTCATTCTAGAAATGCTGACAATGATATCTCAGAAATACAGGATCACCTGTAAAAGTCCACATATCTCAGGTTCTAATACTATGGTGCCTAGAGTATTTTATTCTGCATGCAATCCAGTAAAAAAAAAATTGTTAAACTATTTATCTAATGAATATAAACCTACATAGGCCAATAAAATCACTATAGAAACCAAAATAATTATGGGTACAATATATTTATACATTCTCCATCCCTTTACTTTTGAAATTAAAATATAAGTAAAAAACAAGCCAGTGAAATCCATCCTCTTAAATATGCAAATGTATCTTGCATAAGTTCCCAGTCTTGAGTCATATGAGTTGTACACAAATCCTAAAACACTAAAATAACATGAACTTGTTAAGGGGTAAGCTTCTCCTCAATGAAGTGCATAAATGGAAGTACATCAACGGAATTTCTTCAATTACTTTTTGTCTGCTGGGACTTAAAATTCTTTATATAAGCTTGGCTGAAGATGAGTGCTAATGCTGGGGGGAGATTCTTGAGAAGAGCTACTAGAGGATAACAGTATTCTGTTATCAAGCAATGTGAACATCGTGCGCAACAAAATCTTAACTATGAAATCAACTCAGCTCTGCCATAACTAGAAAAGCCTCTAACTGCATATTTAAGGAATTATAATTTATTCCATTTATATGGCTTTAATAATAATATAATTCTAGCAGTATCTTCTCCTACTAGGACTGAAAAGGGTACTTAACCGACAAAGTATCAAAAAATTAAATAAACTGTTATTAAGATTATTTACCAATTCGGTTGGAAGATTAACTAAATGCTTCAGTGTTCACACCACCTACTGTTACTGTTTTTCAATGATAAGTAGCACTATTTGACAGTACCCAAGATGTATGAAGCAAAAAGCCTGATTCCATGTCTTGAGAAGTTTCCCTACAAGAGCCACAGCCTTCCTTAAATCTGCTTACAAAACTCTGTAAGTAGTTACTGGTCCTGTTCAGCAGCATCATTATTGGAGAATCCGTGTTTTTATTTTTTCTTATAAAATCTTACATGGGTAAAATTCTGCTTGGAGACAGGAGTCAAAACAACATACAAGGCAAGAGAAATAGTGTCAGAAATGATCAAATAAATTGTTGGGTTTGCTTTTGAGTTTTTAAAAAAATGCAATCCCCTCCCTCAGCTATATGTATGGCTGTCTTATCAAGGAAGAAGGGGGAAACTACTTCATAAAACATTATTAAATAATAGTGTTAAAAATCTGTTTCAGTAATAGTAAATGTCAAAACTCAGTAATAGCAAATGTCAAAGCTCTTGTAGTCTCTGAGCCAGCAGTAGCTTCTGCAAACATGATTTATTCCTTCCATTCCTAACACGCTCTCATTTTTTACCTGATTTTGCCTAAGGAAAGAGATCCACAAACTCAACTGAAATTACTGTCAATATTCAGGAAAATTATTGCAAAAGTAGGGCACTGAAATGATGAAGAAGTAAAAAGGCAGGATAGAACAACTCTATATGAGTGAGAGCCAAACAGAACAGGAAAAAAAAGTATACATAAAAACTGCCTAATCTCAGGATGTTAATCTAGATGTTAATCTAATCTCAAATGAGATTAGTAATAACCTCTAGATGTTAATCTAATCTCAGGAAGAAATAATATGATTTGTACAGAAGGAGCAGAGGGATCATGCAACAATGTATTTAGAAGGAAAAATTTGGGGAGATATAGGAAATATATGTATGCCAAAAGTTTGGAATTGAAAGTGTTGATGATACAGCCTAAAAATTTTGAAAAAACAGGTTATAGTAGGTGTCTCCTACTATATCACCCCCTATTAGCTGATATGCTAATAGTTTGCATTGTTGGGATCTATTGGTGTATTCATGATAGCTAGCGCCCAGGACCCTAAGCTTCTTCATGGATTTAGAGGATTTAAATACTACTGAGAGTACTGCATTGTATTCTCCCTCTTCACGAAGAATTCCCTAAAGATCCTTAATTCAGTGTAGGCTGAGAGAAGTAAATTTACAAGCAGAAATGATTGTATAGGCATTTATCCGTGCATTTTCAAAAATCTGAAGTAAACTAAAATAAAACATTAGATGATGTTGAGCTATGATCATAATTATTTTCCCTACAATATTTAATGAATAATTTATAATAAATAAATAAACAAACATCAAATCACTAGGAATTAAAATATATCAGTAAAACATCCAAGAGAAAAAAAAAAACATTCTTCATAACTATTACATCTTCTTACTCAATAAATGGTTTCAATAACGTACATCATTCATTAAAAATGGTTCATCTCCCTTGGCCTTTATTCACTGTTTAATATCTCTAATGAACTTAATGTAGCAAGTGATGTAATCAGACAAAAGGATGGTAAGAACTCTTTCTGCCACTATAAGCACAGTCATATTTAATTAAGAATGTAGTGCTAACTGAAGGCATTAGTTAATTATTACACACCCAACATGTTGTCTACCTTATAGAAGCAGTTTCTTCATCAACAAACAAGAGCTGGGATCTAATTGTTGACTCTTTAATCTTCTAGGTGCACTTGTATCTCATTAAATGTGCCTTACAGAACAAAATGAAGTTTTTGCTATAATGGGAAAGTATTAACAAAAACATAGTAAGTTCTTGGAGGCTTTATCTGGGAGCCATTTACAAAAGAAAAGATATCATTTCCCATTAAATACAGCATACCTGAAAATGGAAAATAAACGATCCATGTGGGTCCCTTCCAACTCAGGTATTCTATGATCCTAAGTGTGTGTAAAAGTACTAATTTGGAACTCTGTGATTTTAGAAGCTTTTCTACCATCTACTAATTTTGTTTTCTATCACTATATACATTTTATGTTATCATTTTGTTATGATTCTACTATGTATATGTTGATAGCACTCTTCTCTATGCATTACACTTTGCATAAATTGTAATATATATATTTTATATATATATATATATATATATGAAAGTTTAGTTTTTGTGGGGAAGGGCGTGTGTTAGTTTTGAAAGATAAGTATTCTAGATCTTCCTATTTTGCTCCCTTCCTTTCATGAATATCCCTTCCATAATTTCATAGATCAGCATTCCTGTGATTACCATGGATAAAGGATTTCTGTTAGAAGTTAGATATTACTTTGTTGTTAACTGGGCAGTACTATTTCTTAAGAAGGTCTCTAAAGTGCTTATCTTTTCATAGCTTAAAAAAAAATGTTGATTATTACTAAAAGAGTATGGTAAAGCATTCAGTAGATGTTTACTTGGCTCTCATATCAGTCTGAAAATGTGATTGTAACCAAGAAAAATCTCCCAGGATCACCTCTGCTAGATGCCTGAAGTCATTTTGGCTTAGGGATTCAGTGAGCCACAATTCGCATCTTTGTTTATATAAACCTATTAGATCATACAGTTTGGCAATATTGATAGAGATAAATTAATCCCTTATTTTTATATTATATATATTTTTTTTCAATTTTCAGTAAGTTAATTATGTAAGATAAGGCTCTGAAAAAATAAAGCTGAATGCATGTACACTATGAAAGCAATTTGCTTTTCTGATCAAAAAAAATAAAAAGCCTCAAAGCTATCAGTATTTTTCAGCGGTGTACTGATTTTTCACTGAGTAACGTCAACAGGTCAGAAATGCAAATACCATAAAATATTATTTTATTTTTTCTAGCACACTGTGCTGAGCAATTTGATCCATTATTGCAGTCTTCAAAGAGAGCAAGAAAATAGTTCATATTTAATGGAAATGGTTATAAGTAGTTTTCTTTAACAACAAAAAAATAATGAAGTAGAGATGGGCTTGTTTTCCTTTTCACCTTCAAGAGATTGTTATCCCTATGAGAAAGCAAATTACTTAATATTCTGAAGAAACTGATAAAAATCATAGAAATTTTAGATTCACATGCAAAAGCAAACTTTCATTTCCAGTCTATGTTCATATATTTACTGACATAAAAATTGAATTCAAGCTACTTATGGGCCAAAAGAAACAGGACAGCCCTAAGCATGATGTAAACTTCAAGAAAATATACAATAAAAGATGTTAAAGATGTTAAAAGATGTCCAATGACAATCATTGCACCATTTACTCTAATTACTTATAATAAATCCACATTATCACTGCTGTTACGTGGTGTCCAATGAACTGCAGTTTCAACATGAAGAAGTTGCTGGGTGATGTTATATATTACCAGTTGCAAAAGGTGAAATCTCTGCCTCACTGAGTGGCATAAGAGTTTAATATTGACTTACAGGGATTATTACTGTCTTTTGATGATCACCTGAATTTTCAAAATAATTTAGATGCTTACAATGCACTACCTGTAGATGGCTCAACTGAAGACAAAATTCCCTTTTTTTTTTTTTTCTTCAGGTGGCGTTATGTCTAACAGTGTGGTGCTTGTTCATCATGCTTGCTGGCTTTTGCAAATGAAAGGAAGGCTCCCTTTTTCCCCCTTCTAGAAAGATTTATATATTCTCATTAAATACATTTTTCCATACTGAATATAGAAATAAAACATCCTCTTCATATTTATCTCTGTAGATCTCTTGTGACCCCAACAAGAAACTAGAATGCCAATACTGATTAAAACCAAATAATTTCTGGAGTATTCATAAGGAAATCTGACACTGGATATTTTACTAGGGACTTCAATGACACCAATCTATCATACCTTATAAAAACTAAACAAGATATAATAGAGACACACCAATAAAATCATGTATTAATTGTCTCATTCCTGTGCCCTCTACAAGTATCTTCTACTTTTATAGGAGAGAAAGCAGATTCTCACACCAGCATAGAAAAGTGTTCAATATTTTTTTCATTTTATGTGCTTAATTTTGCATTAGCCATTAATAAATAAATAAAAACAAGTAAAATAAAATAAAAATGCCTTGAATCACTTTAGAGCAGATAGTACATAAACAATCTATTTATCCAGATTTTGACAAGCTTCTCTTATAAAATCAGCCTTCTTCTCTGAAAATACAAATCCTATGCAGGTTTTAATGACTGTAGTTGATGAAAAGACACTTAAGGAGTTAGATTCAGGTTTCAGATTTGTGAATTCATCTAAGAAGTAGACAGCCTGACCTCTTGTTAAACATGAGGACTGAAACATCAGAAAAAAAAAAAATAACCCTGGGGCAGTGTCAGGAATTTAACTCTCAATTTTAATTAAATAGACAGGTTCATCTACTTTGCAATTCCCCAGTAAAGCTACAAAAAAGTTTCTAAACACAGTGCAAGAGAAAAAAAAAATCTGAAATAAATATTAAAATGAAAAAAAAAAAAGAAAAGAAAAAAAAAGTATATTAACTTTCAAATCCACACAAGTGAATATACTTTCAATATACTCAAAATTTCAAACCATTAACTGCAGCACTGATCAAAATAAATAAATCAAGCATAAACCAAAATACACAGAAATATACTCAGGCAAAAATAAGCAGAAAAGAACAAATACATATCTAAGGAATCTAACCCACAAATTCACACAAAAATATATAGATGCACCCCCTTGGAAAAACTTTAGCTAAATAAAATCAGGAATAGCAGTTCTGATTTATATTCACAAATAATTCTAACCACCTGTGTGGCTGTTGCAATCTATACCAGATCTCCTATTTATCATGTCAAGGCCATTAAAACATGAAGGCTTATTTTGTATAGGCACAGCACTTTATATCAGAATGAAATATAAGGTAGATCAGAAGGAAGGGACGACATCAGTCAGCCGAAAGATGCAGTGCTGCCATCAGTCAGTGCCTCTGCAGTTATCCCATGACTTATTACTGGATTAGTTATTTATTTAGAATAAGACAGGAAGTAATATATGAGGAAACAGTAAAAGAATATTTATTTGGGCCATTTGAGCAGAAAGTGTTTGAAAAGTTGACCACATTTCCACAGAAGGCCAAATTCTCTCTCACAACAGGATTATCTCCTGTAGATACAGTTAAATATCTACCCTTGCTCTCTACTTCAAGCACCTGTGGTAACACCACTCCCTAATAGTTTTAACCACTTTTATTTTCCTCATTGCCTATTTTAGATATCTGCAAGGTTTAGGACTGCAAGGTCTCCAGACCAGTTTCTCTGCAGGGCTTTTACAGAATGCCTTCTCTTTCTTATTCTTGAATTCAGCGAGTTAAGATTGAACAGAAAGATATTCTGTGCAACTTTCCACTTAAAAAACAAATAATACAGCATGTATTTATAATTACAGGTATAAAATTAAGCCACGAATGTTTTTCGTTAACAATGTTGCAGTCTGTACCCATTATTAAAATAAATAAGACTTCCAAGTAAGTGTTGGACCATTTGCTCTGATTGTGCAATGAGTTTTATGCCTTCTTCCATAAAGCTTCAATTTTCTCTTTCTTTCCTTTGTCTTCTCTATTTCCTTTTGTTTTGGTTTGGTTTTGTTTTTTCAAAAATCTTTCTAATCATAACTCTTCTGCTAAGTGTTTAAGCAGCAGTTTACCTGATAAGTTGTTTTTTGTTATTTAATAACTATTGAACCAGTACCTTGTGTGTATTGTAACAACAATGCCCTCTGCCTGTCTGAATATCGGCATTTAAAGCTATGACAAAGTCGTTTATTGAATTGCAGGATTGAGTGGCAATTGTCACTGAACACAAACAATTTACATGAATTATCAGACTCTATTAATACCAAGTACAATGAAATAAGCATTCTGCACCTTGTGCTCTAAAATAAGTTTCACTCTGCTTTTGTGTTTACTTGCTTTTATAAGATTTATTGCAATAATGTGTTCCCTCTGCAAATTAACTGGAAAAAAATATCATTTTAACTTTTTTAAATAACAAAATTTTCTCGCAGAATCGTGCTGTCCTTGCCTCCTAAATGCAGCACATCATTCTATGGAAATTAGTAATGAATTAAAACTAAACCAAGGAACCTAAAAAGTTCAGAAGATACTCTAGAAAATGTATATACAACATCTTGAAGGCAGGAAAAGATTATGCCAGCGAGAAATTGCAAATAAAGAGCAAAATGGGCAATGAGTTATGTGCTGACTTCATGCTTATAGCTGCTTTTTCAATCTACATTGTCAGTTATACTTTTTAGTTGCTACCTCTGGTTACAGTGACCAAAAAAAAAAAGTAGTAAATAAAGAAATACGGACTTTTCTTTAATTTGGTTTGTGCAAGAACATGCATGTTTGATTATTTATTTCTTTTATCTACGGCTAGCAGTAGGAAATCCTTATCAGTATGTAACAGTATCCAAATTACATTAGGTGTTTGCTTTTTCCATGGTTAGAATCAATGTCAGTGAGCTGCAAAGGCATTTTATTACTAATTTCAGTAAGCTCAATTCTAAAAAACTTGCACGTTAAGATGGTCACACACAATGTACTTTTAAGAGATATATAATCAAAATATTAGTTCAAGAGAAATATACTTTTATAGTAGAAACCAGAGTTCTTATTTGGGACTGGACTTATGCAAATGATCTTCTCCTTACAGATTTTTTTTCATCTTTTAAAGTTATGCTGAGGTAGAGCTACATAGAAAAAAATAGGATGCAACCCCACCTTACCAACTTAATTAAATAATGGTGTAATAAACATATATACTATATGTACACACTTTCAAGCTGTATCAGCTGTATGCATTGATTTTAGAGGTGCTTTAGAATGCTTTTGAAATTCAGCAGATGCCAATTGCATGCAGAAGTGGAAGAAATGTAGGACCTGTCTGGGAAATGGTAGAATTCCTCATTAGTCTGCCTTCACGCAATCTGTAGGTTAGAAACTCTCCAGGTGATTACAGAGGACTATCAGGATTAGGTACCACCAAATGTTCTATTTTCTACGGATTTATATAATCCTTCTTTGAAATAACTTAAACTCCTGCTTTCAAAACATCTAAAGGCTAAGTATTCTACACATGACATGCAAAAGAAATTACTTATGTCTTGTTTGCTTTAAATCTGATTTCTTAAACTTATCTCTACTTCTTTATGGTACAAGAGAGTGAACAATCATTCCCAATCTACGTTTGCTGTAACACTCTTGGCTTTATCAGATCTCCTACAGTATCTCCCTTCAACTGTTCCTTAAGCAAGACGAAATATAATTTCTCTCCCTTTTTCAGAGGCAACTCTTTATTTCTAATCATTATTGTCAATCTTCCTTGAATGTTCTCTGTTCTTTTTAATATATGAATAGAGCTACACTTATTCAAAATACAGGTGTACAATGAATTGGTACAGTGGCAAAAAAAGCACTTACCATATGGCTGTCTATTTCTTCACAAGTACTCCTTTTGAGGTCATGAGATGATGCTTTCTCCCCTTCCTCCCCAACTCTTTGACCCAAGTGATAATGGATAATGTAAAGCGGAGACATATTTAGTAATTTTGTCTTTAATCATGTGCTGCAGAGATGCAACACTGAATTCATCACCACTGAGTTTCATCTATTTCTTTTCTGTTGATACTCTGTGTATGATACCGTTCAGACCACTTAAACAATGCTGTACCACCTGCAAACTTCATTACTTTATTACTTACACCTTTGCTAAATTTATATATACCTGCACACACACATATTTATTTAGCCTTTTGTATAGACCTGCTAGTGTTGGCTTCTTCCAGTACTCTTTAGGTCTTTCTTTAAAGCTGGATCATATTTGTCACCATTTTTCCACTAGTACCAGTGCCAGCTTAGGCAAGAGGTCTAGGTAAGAGCCTTCACAGAGGCTCAAATTGTCTTTTCCTTTTACAGACCCTTTCACCAGAGCAGCTCGGAGTCCAACAAAATAGTTCTAACCATATCAGTAGTTCTGTATGCTAAAATTCCTCTTTTTGCACTGAATTTCATTCTGGCGATCCTATCGTAGATTCGTCTACCCTTATTTCTTTATCCAATTTGAGTCAAATATTTCTTTTCTAATGCAAAGTGCATGGCAAGACTCAGCCTGTCATTCCTGTACAGTTTCTGCCTTGGCATTACAGAGTTCATTGTAAACTGTAAGCCTTATTGATGATATCAGAACTTGTTTTCTGGTGAGGAAACAGGCGAATATTCAGACAAGTAAATACATACTGTTTTGCTATCGATCCATGGGTCAATAAAAAGCAAAGACAAGGAGGACCACTAGATCATCTAGTGTGATATCTAGTGTAACTCACACGAGTATATTTCATCCAAATATGCTATAAAAAGACTTCACTTGGATTAAATATTTCCAATCCTCCCTGTCCCTTATCCTCTCAAACAAAAACAGAAACAGGGTACACCACAGTAAGAAAACAAAAAAGGCATAGGCAACCATAATGGCAGAAAACTAATTAGGAGAGAAATGTGAAAGCAATGCTAGCAAAAGGGTGCCAGAGAAAGGCAAAAGTAAACAAATAAAGCAAATGTTTTAAGTTCCTGTTCCCATCTAAGCTGGGGGAAGATTCAATTACATTTTCATCTCTAGCATTCACCCCTATAAATGATTTGGGATTTGCATTACAGGAGTCAGGTTCAAAAGGTACATCATTATTAGAGGAAGCAATCAAAATGTTTCAAGCTTTTAGGAAAAAGCAGGTTTCTGGCAGTAAAGGTAACATTTGTGAATATTGAAATAGCATACATGACTCCATCCTGCAAGTTGATAGCCCACATACCTATTCCCAGGAACCAGGCTGGACTCACCAGTCCTCATGTGCCCAGGAATTCATTTCCCAGAATCCCACCAAAGCCAAGGACCTCCTGGTCTTCTGTCTAATCCTCAAGGACTAATGAGACAGAACAAGCAAAACACATGGGAATATACAGAAAAGTTTTACATCAACCTCAATGCATCATTGCATTTACTCTCTGAATAAACCCCGAGCTGATACAGATCTGTAGAAAAAGCTGAATACTTCCTATCCCTCTTGGGGACTTGCTAATTCCCTTTGGTGCTCTGAGTCTGTATGCCCTGAAGAAAGGCAGAGCCTCATCCAACTTCTGATACAGGCACCTTACCATCATTTTGTACAGCGGAAGATGACCAAAAAGAGAAGAAGTACCTCAGAGGCTGTCTTTTCTCGTTCCCTTCCTCTGCCAAATCACTGATTAGCTTCTTCCAGACAATAGAAGATTTTGTTGCCAAGGTGACCTTAATTCTGAGAACCCAGATCTCTTCCAGGGTGATTACAAATCCAGGCTAGAGCCCTGAAGGAAAAATTCTTCAATGCTTGTATTTATTTTAATCTCTGCATTCATCTACAATTTTTAAAAGAGAAGTAAATAAAACATTGAAAATTTGAACGAGTAGCTAATTAAAGATATGTGGTATCTTATTAACATTTATTTATAATGGACAGGCAGATTTTTCCAAACACTTACAGTATAAAGATGAGACTGTGAAGCTGTGAAGCAACAGATCAGTCACATACCGCTGAGTGTAACTCACCTTCAGCTTGGTGAAGACAGAGAACAAAAGAACAACTCTTCTGCCTTCCCCACATTTCAATTTACTCACTGGATAACATAATTGTTATTCCTTAATCACTCACCTGAAGTGCTCACCTTATAAGATTTGATTACAATACTTTTCACTCTAAGACAACAATTATTAGCATGTTGAGATCTATACAAGAAATCTTGGTGTTCTTTAGTCACAAAGTCCGGGGGGGGGGAAAGGGGGAGAATTTACTCTGAATATGGATTAAAAGAGTATTCCATAAGCTAGACCATAACATACAGTTTTCTTCTTCTGAGCCTTTAAAAGTATGTAAAACCACTTGGTGTGGAAGAGAGAAAGAAGGAGAAAAAGTCTCTAAAACAAGCACGTACTGGAAACCAACTCTTGCCCCAAATGCACATGCAACTTTTCTAGTGTATTTTATCATTTTCAACAAAAAGTTGAAATGTATTTTCACACACTCGCTACCCCCAAAATGCTAGGTTCTGGGTTAGTACACTAGTAGGGAGTCTGGGATCCAGATTCCCCCATAAGAGGAGAATGTAAGTTACCTAAATTTCCGCTTCCCAGGCACATGCTCAAGTAGGCGGAGAAAACAAAGAAATGGCACTGAAATGGTATTGGTGACAGAAAGAAGTGGAGAATACATTTGTCCAGTCACTATATCATTTGGTGAAAGATAAATTGGGATCAGGAAACTCCTTTCATTGTTTTCTCTTTGTATGATGTAATTTGGTGATTTAGTTAGCTTTCTTCATCTTTTTGAAGGCTTATATATAAAAAAAAAAGAAAAATCATCATCAATAGTCTATGTTCTCATAAAACACATTTTAAAGTCTGCTTCCTATAGCAGTTTTACTTTCATAGTTTGAACATAGTTTAAATGACAATCAATCAATGTGCTTTAATTAGGTTAACTCAACACATGGTACTGCCACAGAATTCAAAGAACGTTACTGGAAAACTACAAAAAGAAAACTTTTAAAGTCAGTTCTTTCCTTATAAATTAGTCTGTCCTAGCACAATCCAGTGTAAACCACTATTTCAACAGATCTGCTTTACAAATACAGACACACTGGGAAATCTGAAGCATTTTCAAGGAATGTGAAATTATTTTCTAAAACAAAGATGGACCTCATTAGTCTTCTTTTGCTTCATGAAAGATGAGGTTGGCAGAATGTCATTTCCACTAGAATACTCATAAATCATTCTTTCTTTTGGAAATGATAAGCAGCAAAGAACTTATCTGGAAGTTTCCTTATGCTGTAATGATATAGGTAATACAAGTTAATAACATGTAACTTATTTGACTTTTGAGCTTTACATTTACCTAACTTATGTGCAAATTCCAATCATATATATTTTTGAGGAAGGAAAGGAAATGTTTTTCCAAGATCCTGGGCAAGAACAAAAAAATTTAAGTACCTCTTAAAAAGACTTAAATAAATGTACCTTTTATTTATAAGTACCTAGTATATATAAAAAAATAAATAAATAAATCAACATAAAAAAAGTTTGCAAGTATTCGTGGGCCCAACTTACAAATTTTATTTTTTTGTCATAATGTGCAGAAGCAAAACATATCAAAAAACAATAATAGAGTAAGTGCATCTCTAAGGTAAAAAAAAATAATCCCCCGTACCTGCTATCAAAATATAATAAACACTTTTTTTCTAATAACCGACTATTGCTAATTTATCACTTGTGTTCTTTTTTTCCCTCTAAATGGTTTAGAAAAGCAAAAGAAATTCCCAGTTGGTCAATGAATGCAGGTGTACATGAATGTAAAATCATTGAGCCCCAATGTAAATTCTACTTATGTAAATAAATCTATAATACAAAACTATAATACTTCTGCAAATCCATTCATTTTAAACTTTGAACAACATACCATAAAAATCCATTCCTCGGCAGTGGATTTTAATTACTGGTATCTTTCAAAAAGATTCAAAGAAATTTTTGAGGACTAGAGAATACAATGACAAGAACTAGATTATCAAGCTCCGCTAGTAAATTCTTGATTAATTGCAAGCAATTTAAGTCTCACTGTGCTAAAGTGCACACCATGCATGAAAATGAAATATATATATGCATGTACATATATATAGTCATATAGTATGATAAAGTGATTCAAGCTTTTCAAGTAAAAGTCATCAAATGAATGGTGTTGGTTTTTGTGTTTTTTGTGTTTTTGTTGTGTTTGTGTTTGTCTTTTAATTATTTTATTCTGAAACATAATTTGCTTGTAGAGTTCAGGGCTCACGCAAAAAAACAGATCACTTCTTCAGTAGTGAATTTACTACATGAATTTGAGATATTAATTAAATTACGTAGTGATGATTTTTTTTTCCCCGATTTGAGGAAAAAAACACAAAATACTACTACGATCTTTCTGCATTATAATAATCAGCAAAGGAGGAGCAAATGTGATGTAAGTAGGCAACATCTACTTTTAGCTTAAAAATTGGCAGAGGTTCATGGAAAATCAGTTAGGAGTTAAGTATATGTGGGTACCATTCTTCTACAAGAAATCAGTATCCATTTTTAATTAATATTCTACTTTTGTGCTACTTCTTAAGCAGACAAGAATACCAGTTCTAGCACACACTGCAAAATGCCAGAAATAGAAGCTTGTTGTCAGCTGGAAACGTGCAAGAACTCTGAATGTCAAATGGTCTGTTGCTGTGTCCAAACTCTCTTAAACATCATAGCCTCATAAAATACTAAAGGTTGGAAGGGACTTCAGAGCCACCCGATCCAAATCCTGCTCCAAGCAGTGTCAGCTATGAGACCAGACCGGGTTGCGGTTGCTCAGGACTTCATCCACCCAGGTCTTGAAAAACTTCATGGATGGAGACCTCTAGGCAACCAGTTCCAAAGGCTGACTGTGCTCTTGGTGGCAAACTTGATAAAAGCCAAATCCCTTCACAAACTAAGAAGGCAGATACAGGGGGAAGTTTGTCACATTTACTTTGAGTTCCATACAAGAAATTACAGAAGCTAGCTAGCAGCTATGTAAGGAAACCAGCAACTGGGAGACCAACCCTTCCCACAGATGTAGACTTCCATCGGGAATGTCCTGCTTCCCTTTCTCCTATGTCATTACTTAAGTCCAAGACACCTCTAGCTAAAAAAGCACTTTTACCAGGCCAACAAACCATGCAATGTTTATGAACTGCCAAACTCAGATGTGTCCCTGAACCACCCTGATATAATGTTGAAAGAGAGACAGGCATTTTTCTTTTCCCAAAAATGTCCTCTGCCCACAGGATGGTATTTTAAAAGAATTCAATGAAGATGTTTTTAGGTTTTAAAGAGGACAGGAAGAAATCAGGTTTTCCCAGCATCCATGGCCCACTTCTGCCCGTAGCTTATTTAATTAAATAAATATATCAGAATAGGAAGACATTTTTTCTAGAACCTGGAGGACAAATGAAAAAATAAATGTGTTTTTACAAAAATATAAACTATAAATATATAAAATATAAAATTCCAGATAGGGGAAGAAAAAAAAAAAAAAAGACCTTTATAAAGCAAAACCGGATCAGTTTATAACTTACCTCAACTACACTTTTTACCATCCCCATCAAAGAAATACAATCACAGGTGCCAGGCACACTTTAATATCAAAGTGACAGGCAAAGGTTGCATTTCATATCCCTGTGTCAGGCTCTTTCTGCTCCCTTTCAGCCGGGGTCTTCATGCATTATGTTCCAGGTAGATCTTGTCAGTTATATGTCAGGAAATGTTGAAAGGAAATGGAGAAATGAAAATGACTCTACTAAGAGTAATACAGACATCAAGATCTAGATGAAAATGGTAAGAATTACTCTGAATTCTTAATAACTCTTTCAAAAGGTCATTTAGCAACTGTGCGTTTCAGTTCTTCTTCTGCAAGAGAGAATTGAATAAAGTCAAGAAGACAAACGTTACCATGTTGTTTTCCCTGAACTAGCAAAATTAGCTAAAATATGAGTTTTTACATCATGCCTTATATACCGCACAATGTGCATGCAGTATAATTTCTTTTGCAGTAATACAAACAATTAAAAAAATATGTAGCCTCTTGCCTCTGCTTAATAAAGGCTTGCAGTTTGTAAAAAGCCTTGCAAAAATGCTGAAGACATGGACCGAAGAGTTGGACACTAAAACCATCCATATAGTTGTTAGAAAGTCCAATCCTTTAGGAGTCCAATTCTTTAGTTCTTTTCATTTTAGGGAATGACTAACCTACAAAGGCTGCAAGTTACCCCTTTCTTTGGAGTCACAAAATGCAACTGTGGCAACAATTAGCAGCATGTAGGTGAACCACAATAAATACTTTTGCCACAGCCTTTGGTATCCAGCAAAACAATGAAAGTAATACTTGCTTTCTTAAGTGAAGATTTGGATGTCCAAAATCAAATAATTAACTTCTTTCACCTGGTATTTGTAATAAAGGCCGATACAAAAGCCAAGGGGTTCTCCTCCCCATATTGGTGACCTGGAAGACGAAGATGTTAGTCAACTGCAGATGCTGCATGTGAAGAAGTGTGATGAGGAATCCAAACAAGGACAGTATTAATATTTTGAGAAAACAATTAAACAAAGCAAGATGAAGGAATTGTTGCCATTACTTGGAGATGTACTTCTGACTGTCAGTGCTGAGGCAGTGGGGCATAACTAAGTTATGCATGCTTTAGGAGCCAAGTTGTTCTCAGGATCATGATATTCATGTAAGTGGTAGTATTTCAACCCTATCACAGCAAATATATAAACTGCATATTTATTTTTAGGTCAGATTTTTATTTATTTTAAACAAATGTATTAGCACTCAGTTGTTGAAATTATCAGAATGAATTTTCTATCCAAAGTAATTCTTGATGTTGCTTAAACCTTCGAGGTCTTGAAAATTCCAGATATATTGTAATAGCATAAGCATCTCTTCCACAACAGAGGCTTGTTTTTAATGTTCCTGTCACCACAAATATGAAGATATTTAAGAAAACTTGTTAAATATTTTGCAGAATGCAAATTTAACAATCGTGTAGCTTTCTAGTAAAGGAGAAATTATGTACATGCATATGCATTTGTTTGAGGAACTTTTCTGTAGAGAATCGAAGAGAATTTACAGTATCTGACTTTTAGCTGCTATATAAGAAGTATTGCTACAACGAATACCTACTTTTTATTTATAGATTGTTGTAATTGAACATTATAAAACTAGAAAACTGGTTTGTATTCTATTCTTGGTGGATGTCACTTCTTTATTACTGAAGATAGATTTAATTTTATTTCCATCAGCTGGTGTTGCACTTCTGTTATTATAGTTCCATTGGTTGTAATGAAATGTCACTGCACTGCAATACCAGAGTCAGGAAAAAACATTAGAAAATCAATATGATGGTTAGGATATTCTTGGCATTCATAATACTTATCGTCTATTTTATAAAAATAGTGAGTGCTAACTGTATTAAGTTTTCTTCCCCTTGTATTCTCTAATTTTCAATTTCCCGTGATATTGAAAACTATTCAGCTGAAATTCTCCACATTGGGCTCTACCTGGTGTTCAGTTCTTTCAGAAAATGTATTGATTTTTGGAATAGGCAAGAAAAAAAAAAAAAAAAAAAGATGCAGCAAATTGCAAGTTTAACTCAATTTAAACCCCATACTATGCATTACTGAAAGCAAAGCTCCCTCCCTTTCTTTCATCAGATTCTTATTTGGGTTCAATAATGACAGTCAGGGATTCAACCAGTGTTTAAATGGTCACAAAAAATGATCTAGCCTACAAAAGGTCCCGTTTGAAGTCAAACCCTAATGTCTCCTTTAGCAAGCTCCCCATGCCTTGTTTCTGCCAAAAGGTGGAGTTGTAGATTAGCCCAGCTCTGCTGCTGATGATATACAGCCAGGGAGAAATTCATGGCTTGCAAGAGATGCATGGCTCAAGCACTACATTTGGCCACCCAAAACCACTGAAAAAGTTACCATTTGCATACATCCTGTGGAACTATTTTGTTCCCTATCTTCTCAAATATTCAAACTGTTCCACCAAGGCAAAAAATATCCACAATTTGCCTGAAAAAAATATTAAGCTTAAATTTAATAAAAATGATGAACATCATCCATGTCGTATACTCATTACTTGATGTCATTGTGAATACTCCTTAAAGTATTGTATTGGTGCACATTATTAATATGGATTTTAGAGAAATTTATTTTATTGAACAGTTGGAGAAAATTGATTTCTATCTTCCAAACATGATTAAGAACAATAATGGTGGTGGTAATCTGACTTCAGGCTGAAGTAAAACAAACTAGTATGATGTATGATCCGTGTGTGAGTGTGCATGTGTCATGGGATCATAACTGCAAAAATATGACAATTTATTCCTGTGATGCACATACTACCCACCTAATACAACTCAAACTGCTTCTGCCAGCTGATCTGAACACCAGTAGTCTGTTCCTGATCTGATTGTTCCCCTCAAATTCTGAACTACCAAGAATACCATTATGTCTACTGTATTTTAAAAATGTTTCCATGGCATAAAGTTGGAGTGTATCATTATGAATTTGGATGGAAAAGGCAGAGGCCATTTTTTGACACAATAGATAAACAGAGGAGAGAAACCTCTTCTTTTTAATGGTTATGTTTTTTTGTTTGTTTGTTTGTTTTTTTCTTTTCCCTACTTGTTTTCTTAGGCCCACCCTGCAATGAACAACTATAATCAAAGCATTAAACAAACACTCCTCCATTTCCCCCATGATCAAAATTAACAAAGGATGCCACACAGTGAGAAAAGATTTTACAGACTGCGGTACTGAGTGTCTTTAAAATCTATTTTAGCATGCTCTGAATAGATCCTCCTTCTTTAAGCACAGTCAAGGAGAATATAATGCTGTACTTCAGATCGCTACCACAGTCTCCCTTAGATGAGACCATGCAGATCACTACCCAAACACCTGTATGTATTGGCTAAATGTTAATGCATTCTGACAAAACCAGATTACCTTCCATACTAAATTATTCAATGCCATTATCGATATCAGCCATCTGCAAGCCTAATGCCCTTGTGTTCTAAAATTCTGAGTGCCTGCTGTATTATTTTTGTTTTACATTCCTGCATAAATCCGTTAAACTCAATATGTTACAGCAAATTCACAAAATCAAATGCAGTCTGCTGGCCTATAAAATACCAGTCACTGAAAATCGAAGGGTTTAATACAGTAACTATTCAAGGAGTCAGTATGCAGCCTTTGTGGGCTGAAGGTCGAACCACATGCTAAGTAACAAGTTAGATAATCCATGCTGTAGAACAAGGTATGTGTTTGCTATACATAGTATGGCCTTGAACCCATTCGTGTATTTCATATCTAATAAAAATCTGAACAGTTGGTCTGATTGGATTTTAAGTGATGCAAATTTGAAAATCAAATAGGCAGACTCCCTTTAGACTTGGTCTATTTAAACTATAATTGTAAAGAACTGCAGGATTACATTTACAGTGCTGCTGAATTCTCAAGAGATTCAGAAGGAATTTTACAGAAGGAAAAGTATTTATCATTTTAAAATTGTTATTAACAAATAAAAATGTACATAGTATATGATGCTCTATCATTTTGTTATTACAATTTTGCTTACATAGCAGTAAACGTGTAACTACTCTTCAGTGAATGGAATGCTCTTTAGTTTTCATAGTCATTTAATTATATGGATTGACAAAAAAAAAAAGAAAAAACAAAAGTTATATTATTGTCATTATGTCTAGCAACACAAAGTAAAGAGAAAAAATACCACTTACGTTTCCCAGACTACAAATTAAGGTATGACTCAGAGACCAGATTCACATTCTCAATTAGAAAGTAGTTTAATCTTCAAAAACTAAATCTTAAAAGTAATGACAGATTTGAAAACAACTTTCTACCCAACACTTAATATTCAGTGAGAGACTTCACGTGGCTTTGGTTAAAGAAACAGAAGCTAGAAATGTGAGAAACACACACGCACACACACATCCTAATATATCAAGAAACGTGAACTCAGAAATATGAGCTCAAATCAGGATAAAACAAAAAAACACCTTTTCTCTTCCACTGTGATTAGTATCTCCATCAGAAAATGACCTGTGTCCTAGTTCTTAAAGAGAAATTTATGAGCACTGGGAAATCACAACAGTATTCCGATTTTATTTCGCTTTCACATCTAAAATTATTTTTTTTAATGTTTTGACTGCTTTTCTTCCTCCTTTTAGGGAAAAAGTTGTTATCTTGCACGTTTTGGGCTCTGACTGATTATAGCAAAACCCTTTTACTGAAGCAAAGCTTTATTAAACATTTTCCAATATTTTCTGACAAAGAAAAGTGCATTGGCAAAGTCTGCGTGATCACTCAATGCGGCTATGAGATCAGGAGCACCTGGAAATGCTGCCCTTCCTACCAGGACACAGCTTATTTAGGAAGAACAAAATAAGACCACACAACGTTCCAGACCATCTTCCACTCTGCATCTTCACAGCTAATTTTAGGCAGGTTTCCCCAACACAGGAAATCACATTGCTATCACATTGCTTTGGAAGTTACTGGAGCTAGAAAGAGGCAGGTAGAGTTGGAAACCGACAGCACACAGAAAAGCAAGCAAATCTCCATGTATTAAACTTGATACGTTGAAAGGCCACAATGAGTTTTGTTCCAGTATTCAAAATTTAAAACAACAACAGGTAAAGCTGTTTATGTCTAAAAAAAATTATTCAGTTAAAATTTAAAATACCTACAAAGAAAACTACCAAAGGTAATAGTACTTATATTTCTCTCCTTCCTTATACATCCTGGACTAAACAACTTGAAAAACTAAACGGGGCAAAAAGGACAAAATGATTAAAAAAAATAGATATTCCAGAGGCCTATGTAAATCTCTAAAAATCTTAATGCTCTACAGACAATTTAAGTAAGGATCCTCAATTACTCATTTCTCAACAAAAGAAGATCAACTTTAGTTCAGGAACTCCCTGAACCATAAATTGCTCGAGGCGGAGAGAATAAATTTGCAAAGAATCACAATCACAATATGTTTGTCAGGTTCTTACACTCTTCTGTGACCATTATCAGAGCTTAGATGATAAGCCACATATATCTGATCCCTTTTACATCCTCTTCCCTTCAAATGCAGCCACCTTCTTTCAAGAACAATTTTCTGTGCTGAAAACCCATATACAATTATTTAACATCACCGCAAATCCCACAAGGTATGAGCAAATCATCATTTGAAGTTACTCACTGTGAACAGGCACTAAATTTGCTACATCAAAATTTCTTTCACATACGGGATTGCTGAAAAGACATAGGGGATCATTTGTACAGTATGTCTGACACACTCTTCCAAAACCATCTCCAGGACACCCTTGCTGACTTTTCCATTTGTAAACTGCCCTTAAGAGAGTACTCCTCTCTTAAGGCTTGTTTGTGTACATTTTCATGTCTTATTTACAAACTTGTCATGAGGACACTAGTTCATGCTGAGAGAAAAGCATCCCTCAAAAACAATCAACTCAAAATATGGTGTTTGGAATGTGTCAAACTCTTTCAACTGACCAAAGGGAATTCACAATGCTCAGGTTCCTTATACCTGAAGAAGGTTATATAAGAATAACCAAAAATTCTGGAAGACATTAAAAAGCCAACAGTAGTCTTTCACTGTCACCTGTGCAGAATCATTCTTCTTCCACAGTTTATACACAACCACTTTCATACGCACTCAGACACGAGGCAGTAAGAGTGGATTTGATTTTTTATTGAAACAAAATCCAGTAGAGATAAAGGCAGTCAAAAAACTTCCTGACCAGAACAGCGAGGGTATTACAAATTAGTAAATATATTGGAAGATGATGCAAAGTTCACATTAACCATTTATCTTCTAAGGCAAAAACACTGTGTTTTACACAGTTCTAGCAAAAGCTGTCCCTCAGCAGGGCCAGTAGCTCCTGTTTGCTAAAAAAAAAAAAAAAAAAAAAAAAAAAGCAATTTGCCTAAAAATCTAAATCACACTAATGCAGTTAGACTACTGTGGGGTTAGCCATCTGGCTTAGAGGCTCATTAGTAAAGAAATGACCCCTATGCATAAAACACAGTTGGGTCATTCCAGGCTAATGAGCCTTCAAGTTTTATTGTTTGGTACACACAAATGGTTGGATGTGGATGTACTTTGCAAGTCTAGTCTTGCACACTCTCAATCAGGCATACCTTTTATTTATTCATTCACTTATTTATTTATTTACATTGAAAGGAGAAACAATTGCTTGAAGAAATAAATAAAATGGCTGTTCATTTAAGGTCTGAGCAGGCTTCAGTAAATGAAGTTCCTTGTTAGCTTCTGGCAAAAATAAATAAATAAACAAACAAACTGTCTCTGTTTTTCTGTTTCAAAATATATTTCATCAGTTAAACCATGATGTGAAATTGCAAAACATTAACTTCTTTATGCTTGGCTTTTAAACATTTCATTTCATAACTTTTAATTTAAATTCACACTGACAAAATGCTTGCAGTCGAATGTTTGGATTAACTGTGTGCTGGCTCTCCATGCAAAATCCTAGAATCACTGAGGTTGGAAAAGCCCTCCACGATCATCTGGTCCAACCATTCCCCTACCACCACTATCACCCACTAAACTATGTTTCTAAGCACCACATCCAACCTTTCCTCAGGGATGACTCCACCACCTCCCTGGCAAACCTGTTCCAATGTCTGACTGTTCTTTCTGACAAGAAATGTTTCTCCCCTTAAAATGTGACAATAAAATACAACTAAAGTAACGTTAACTAGTTTTGTGCATTCCTGGTGTTCCAAATAACGTGGTTATTATTATGTGTTTGAGATTAGATACCATCATTTGTCTTACCTCTTTGTAAATTAAGATTTGTCAATCTCTTTTCTACTCTACAATGTTGGCTCTTTTCAGCAAGAAACTGTACAGTGTTTAACACAATGGTTTAAGAGAACCAAAGATTTCATTACATTAATATGTCTCTGGTTAATTCTACCTTATCTACTTATTTGGCTTAGTCTTAAAACCCAATTAAAATCTAATTTATCTGATCCTGGAATTCAAGTACGGTTTGGCAATGAATTTGACAGCCTTATAGTAACTAGATTACTACACATCGTGCCCCAAGGTATTTTAGATGCTGTCAGAAAGAGCTCAGTCACTGTCCACTTAAAGCTCCATAACTGTCTTTCTGTCTTTTGGGGATCTCTGACTTTACATTGAAGTTTCATTAGAATTTAAAAAAAAAAAAAGTGATGTTAGTAAAGATATGAGCCAATCCTCAACATAAATTGGAAGAATTTCCATTAAATAAAGAGAAATTATAACTTGTAGACTTAACTCAAAGCTTTACCAAGCGCCTGAAACAATTTCCAACATTGTCATGTACTGTAATGCATCCATCTGGGTTTTCAGTCTCTCAGTTTCTTTTTAAAAACAATTGCCTAACAAATGAAAGAATTGGTCAAGATATCTGTTAATTAAACTGACAAACATATAAACAACCTACATAACATATGCATTGTGAAAATATGTAGTCAATATGTTACCCTAAGCTTAATCATAGCTTACTTTACAAAGCACATAAGCTCAAAGCTTTATTATAAATAAATCAATTTCACAGAATGTTTCATTCCATTGTGTTGAAGCCAAATGCATGCTAAAATATTTTTAAATTAGTTGCTGTATCTGTTAAAAGGAGAGGTTCTGAAAAAAAGAAATCCAACTGTTATGAAAATTGGATCAATATTTAAAATTGAAAAATAAATAAATAATCCAAACCAATACAGAAAGTACTTATTCCTCCAGCTCAGCCTTCTTAAAGAAATGAATAAATGCCCTTTTCTTTCTATTATGTCACTATGGAAGGTTTAGGGAGCTGATTACAGTAGAGATGCCTATTTTTTCTTTCATTTCTCAAGGCCAAATACAAAAATGAACTACACGTGCTGCCAGAGTCAGGCTAATACAGAATTCTGGAAAAAGCAGTAAGTTACCAGGTCATGAGACATTATCTGTCCTCGCAGCTCTGCTGTATTTCAGAAGCCATAAGATAATTTACCAGGTCAAATGTCAAAGCCCAGTGCACATGGATATATCTCATCACATTTTATCATATATGACTGTTTTAGAAAGTGATTCATAAATTAGTCGTTACTTAGCATGTGTTCTTGAGCTTTGCATCATACATCTCAAATGCCAAAAGGGCATGGGAGGCTCTTATCCCTTGCCTGCCAAATTTGCTACTGAAATATAAAAATATCAATGCATTTCAAAAATGCAAGTAGAACTTAACACCCAATTTCTACTGGATAATTAATGCACTTATTATTAATTTGATTTAAATACATATATGTATATATATATATATATCATTTCCTCAAATAGCCATTTGAATCTTTTTTTTTTTTTCCTTTAGCTGCTAAAAAGTAACCTCTTCATTTTGTATATTATTACATTTTCTTTGATTACAGCTATAGCACATCAGAATGCAGATCTTCAGCTATGTAGAAAACAAAGCTGGAGAGGGCAAGTGTGCCCTCTTCTGGACATCTCCAAATTATACAAATTCTTCAGTGCAGTGCTCTTATCTTAAATGGATAATACAAACCAATGCAGTGTGCATACGGCAGAGCTTAGTGGACGCTAATGTATCTTCTTGGGTTTGTAGTTTTGATTGCTAAAAGAAGTGTAAATACCATAGTAACATTAATACGACGAGTTGTCTCCTTTGCCTGGGGGAAAAATTTGCCTTGGCACTATTGTAAGGTACTCGATGGGACCAGTTTCTCTTCACATCCTCTATCCCTTCAGCATTCGCACGTGACTTCTACAGACTTGTAATGAGATGTAGGAAAGACTGCTCACACTGCTCAAAGCTGATTTCAAGCATATCACAGATTTAATACCATTTACTACATCAGATTTTGGCAATGCTTGAGAGAACTGACACAGACCCATTTCCTAACCTGGGACGCAAATGCCCTTACCAAGAATACACTGCTGGCGTGCACCTGCACTCTCATGGAACCCAAAGGCATCTTTGCAGCTACTCCCTCCTCTGCTCAGCTGCAGAATAATCAGATCTCAGAGAAAGAGAAACAAATGTGTACAGTTAATTTACTGTTTATGTTTCCATTGATGCCTTCGGGTTTTCCACATGATTACCAAAATTTGGTCACATTATGAATATTAAAAAATAAAAATAAAAATCGCTTAGGTGAACAGAAGATTTTATGGAGCTTTCAAGAGACAGAGTTTTGATGTGGGTTTCTGAACACTCACTAATTTCGTTAGATCCATGCTTATTTTAGTGAATTTCCAATAACACTGAAAATATTCTGCATGTATATTCTGCATGTTTTACTGTGCATCCAAAAGCATACACCACACAACAATATATATCTGGACTATGCAAACACTGAAATAAGATGCATACACAAAAAAAAAAAAAAAAAAAAAAAAAAAAAAAGCAGATGTACATAGGGATAATAATCATATTGCTACTGGTATAGTCTAAAATGCATGAAAAACTACTTTCTCACTGATGCTGACTTGCAGACAAGGAAAAATAACAAACTAATGACCCATAAATGCTAACTTCAGTGCAAAGAAAAAACAAAAAAGTTATGAATCATGCTGTATACTCAAAATTGATAAAGGACTTTTCTACAGGTGAACAAATAGCTTTAACAACATTATTTTCAGATAGCCTAAGTCTCACAAACATTACCACTGTGGTTTCCAGAATATTAAAAGCAGTGATGCAGAAGTCATTACTTCTGTAAGAACACACTTCAGAAAAATCAAAACTAATTAACGCAAAATAAAATGAGTCGCAACATGACATTCAGTAGGAGAAAATGTAATGCTCTTTTTTTTTTTTTCCAAAACGTTTTTTGTTTGAATATACTGAATTTAAAAGGGGCACATACTCTGATAAGGTGTCAGAAGTATAGCATGCATGTGTAGTTACATGAGGTAGAACAAAGATGGATAATAAACACAGTTGTTAAAAAAAGAAAAAAAAAAGTTTTCTGGAGGCCAAGAATTACTAATTTGGGCTACACTTACTAAATCACATTCTCCAAGCCATGGCACTTAGGAAATAAACATTCACATTCTATAGGAAAGTTTGGGTTGGTTAGAAACAAAACAAAATCAAATATATATATATATATATATATATACACTAAATAAAAAAAAAAAAAAGTCATCAAAATGAAATCCCAAACAATCTTCCCCACGGCTTTTGAGCCCATGCCATTCTGTCCCACTTCATTCTTTTCTCCCAGTTTTCAGTTCAATAGTCAAACCAACAGAATTCCTTATTTGCCCAGTTAATTCCAGTACAAGTACTGCAGTGAATAAAGGAAATGCACAGAGTCTTTAAAGAGGAGGGAATTAATCTGAAAGAAATCCTACATCTTTGTACAGACAAGCATTAATACATCCTCTAGCAGTCAAACACTACAATCAAACAAATACTGTAACATTAGTACAGATTTTTTTTTTAGTGTGGAAATGTCAAAACTTTTAAATGTAAATGACTAACATCCAACATGACTTAAAATACCTTAATATTGATATGTTACTTCTTAAACTTCTTAACAATGAAGTGATAATAAGGAAAAGAACTCATAGAGGCACTGGAATGTAACATGATTTAGACCTTTCCACTCCCTTCCTCCCCCCAACCCTTCAAGTTTTTTCAAAATTTCCACGATAATTTAGAGGGAAAACAGAAAATATCATAGAATCATATAGAATGGCTTGGATTGGAAGGGACCTTAAAGATCATCTTGTTCCAACTCCCTGCCATGGGCAGGAACAGCACTCCCTAGATCAGGGTGCCCAAAGCCCCATCCAGTCTGGCTTTGAACACCTCCAGGGATGGAGCTTCTCTGGGCAACCTGTGCCAGGGCCTCACCATGTGAGTGATGAATTTCCTCCTAATAACTCAGAAACATCACTCAACCTAATATACCAATTCAGCTTTGGATTCCAAAAATCTCACTTGCTTTATTTTCATTTTAACAGAAGACACAAAGCTTTCCCAATGGCACATCACAGTCTTGCTTTACAGACACAGAGCATACTGTAGGTACCTATAAAAACTTTTCCATTGGACACACCACCAAGCCAAAGCTATCAGTACTGCGGTTCAGAAACTGAATTTACTCCCACAAATGGATCTGAAAACCTACTAGCTCCAAACAGATGAAACACCACAGTGCTGTGTTATTTCACGACCAGCAAAGCCGAAAGTTAAGGGAAATTGTTAGCATATTTGTCATTTCCGCGCTATAAAGTTCCACTTTTACACAGGGCTTTTCTACTGAAGTAGCTTTTGATGACAAACATTATTGTGGTTCCCTGGATCTGCTAGGAAAAAAAAGAAACACTGAACATGGACCTGAAAAAAACAGAAAATACCAGAATGAACAGATTAAGAAAAAAAAAAACCCTCAGCGGTGCAGCAGTTCTGTAAAACCATCATAAAAATACTACACATCCCTATGGGGCCTTGAGGATACCATCAAAAAAGAAGATGTAGAAGGTTCCTTAAAACGTGGCTGAATTCTTTTGAAGTTATATTACAGGTAGCAGACTCAGACAGTGATTTATGTACAGGCAGGAGAAGTCGAGGCACTCAGGGGGGACGCATAAATGCAAAGCCTAAAGTGACTGAGAAGCAATGCTATAGCACATCATAAAATAATTGCAAATTTGGGGATATATTCTACTCCTCCGGTCATAACTACTGTGTTTCTACTTGTTTCTTCCAAGTTAAGAAGGACAAAACTGCCTGTATAACCTCCAAAAGAGCAAAGTGAATAGTAAATGAGCTTATTTCCAGCCTGAAACAGTTTGGAGCTTCAATCAAGCCATTCTTTTAAAGAAATGCTTCAAAAAACAGGAGCTCAACAATGGTACCAATCGAAAACCCGTCCTGCCAAGATGGTTATGCCCACATCAATAGATCCTGGTGACTCAGCAGCCAGCCTCCTGTCACTCAGCCCTGGCTGCTCATCTCCGGACAGCTCCGGACATCGCTCTGCCTCATAACTGTAATTTACTGCTCACTGTCGCCCAGACTAACCTTATGCAAGGTTACTCACGAGTTATTACTTTTCTCTTTTAAATATGAATTCAGATGGAGCTGTTAAATACGGGAGCTGACACTATCTTGAGAGTTTATAGATTTCCCTTTGCTATCATGTTTTTTTCATTCTCCAATCAAGCACAATAACTTTAGCTGTCCTTTAAGGACATTTCATTTTCATGTAGTGCAGCATTACAATTCTACTTTGAGCAATTCAAACTTTTTACTGATATATCTGTGAAGAGAAGCTGACAGTACACTTGTGTTTACTCTTGCTGTTTTCTTACATTTTGCATCTTCAAGATATGACATTTTCTTCTCTGCAGGAAACAGGAATTAGAGCCTGTAACACCTCAGCTACAGTGAACAGAAGTCAGAAATGGGGAGTAACTTTAGAGAACAAGATTAAAAATAGCAAACACAAAGCAACATTATTCCTATGGTAATATCAGTAAAATATCAACAAAAACAAGCCTAGCCTGTAGAGTTCTGGATCTCACACCTACACATTAAATAGTAATACAAGGACTTCAGAAAGGACTGTTCATTCCATTTGCATACAAAGAATTGTTTTCCACCCCAAAACCCTAATCCAATTAGAGCAAACCCCACGCTCTTCTGAAATGCTGGCTGTGGGTGAGAGCAGGAGCATGGGGTCCCAGGCCAGTGAAGGTACGGGAATGAAAGCTGGCCTAAGAACAAGCCCAAAGGTTTGAGAAGATAACCTGGTATTTGAACAGATGGGAAATGTCTTTTCAAATGTGGACTTGTACTCATCCAAGCCAGGATTCAAGTGATTATAGAGGTCTTGAACAGTCGTGGCTTACTCACTTGTCAACTGCTTTCCAAAATTGTCTTGGATACTCCACAGCAATCCAAAATTCACAGTCTGCCTCTTTTTGGCACTGAAACCAGTGATGTCAGAGGTATTCAAAGCATCTTTTTTAAGCATATTTTTCTAAAGATACTATTTTCTTCCCTTCTCATCGTAACCAGACATCAACACAGCAGCACCCTCATGCTTGCTGGAAAGGGTACCCAGAGCTGATTTGCATCAATTTGCCAGTGTACTTCTAATACAGGAGTCTAAGAGCTAGAAATATATATATATATATATATATTTTTTTTTTTTTTTTTTTAAAGATTTTTGCTCCCTGTCAGTCTGCAATACAAAGGACGAAGGATCCACAAGAGAAAATCAGGAGAAAAAAAAAAAAAAAGACCACAATCAGAGCTAACCATCCGCTAAACATTTTTTTTTTTTCATTTAGATAAATGGAAAGCAATTGTATTAAGAGCTTCTGCAGAGCTGTATTTAGTCCTCTGCAGGACAGAAGACTAGTAATGTAATTTAATAAATGATCATTTTTATTACAGATACCTAAGAACGCAGAGGAAAAAACCTCTGATGTTCTGAGAGATGGAAAATGTCATATCTAGTCTAGCAGACTGAGATTCCTTCTGCCCCCACTTCCCAGAAATGAAAAATTTTAAAGTTCAGTTGAGTTCAGCATGGCAATAACAGATACCATGCTGGGAAAATGTTTTGACATAGCTAGTGATAAGACAAATGGAACATATGTATTAATAGATATCTACTACAAGATACACAAACGATAATGAAACAGTTTATATCTCATCTCCATACAAGTTCTTGTTGAGTGCTTATGCACTGTGAGACTCCAGTCAATGCAATGTATTATACAAATACATAATTGCTCATAGAACTGGTAAAGATCCTAGGGACTAATTTTGCTGTAACAATAATTCAAAAACCTCCTACAACAGTAATTGCTTAAGTAACCTCTGAATTGGGACCAGAACATCTGAGTATTTGTGAATAGGAAAAAGCTTGAAAAAAATCTAAGTCAATACGTAGGAAATGGAATAAACCAACATTTATCTCAGGAGAAGGAAGGAGGAACCAAAACACCTCTCCAGACGTGTCTTTTCACAATTTTGTTTTTCATATTTTTGATTTGGTTGCCAACATTCTGAAAGTGGGTATTTCCATATTTTTTAAAAACCCTACGCCACATATCTTGAATTTTTGTTTCACCAGTCTTGTGTCTCCCTCACCAAATGATAAGATGACCTATGGCATTTGACTATCTAAGTTTTCTGAATTGCAAAACCAGCTTTAACTTACTTCAGTAAAACTTTTGATAATAGAGCGATTTCACCCCTTTTACAAAACTAACAAAGAACATTGTTACCTACATACTAGACTGTGATGGATCCATAAAGACTGGGTAGATGAATAGAAGAAACAACATTGTTGTCAGTGCTAAATTTTACTTTCCTGTGTAGCAGAGTATATTGATCTACTAGAGGCTAGTGAAGCAACTAATGACAAAAACAGATCACAGGTGCAGGGAGTGTTAGGAGAGGTGACAGACATACTAAAAATGCCCTGCATGAGCACAGAGCATCCATGACTCTCTGAAGTACACTTTCTAAGAAAGAGATGCACACAGAGAGAGTCCTGCAGGTCGAGGAAGTTTTCATATACATCCTACACTACCTAAAAGGCAGAAGTTCCTATGCTGTTTAGCTGGATGCTCTTTCCTTGTCTTGCAAGCAAAATCAGGCAAAGCCCCCTTTTTCTCTTTGCATTGCCTTTAGCATTCAGCACAACCAGCTCACATCATTGCACAGCCAACCTTGTATTTCAGAGCTGCCTATAACCCTCCCCGTTCATGCCTAGAATACCATCCACGGGTGCAATAACAACAGATCAAGAATGAAACTTCAAGTATGACAACTCTATTCTGAGCGTGTTCTTTTGCATTCTATATTCTACTTAAAATCTATGGAAATTTAACGTAAGATAGAACATAAACCACAACCAATTTATACAGATCTTTGCAGTGTAAATGCCTAACATGGTAAACAGGATTATCTACTTGGCAGCCAAACAGTTGAAACTCCACTCTGACCCCAAATCATAGACGTAGATAACTTGAAGTGAACAGTTTTAAACCAGAGAAGGATTGAACTAGAAATGGCTGTAAATGACATTGCCAATACCCAGCAATTCATTGTAACCGGAAAGTATGACCACAGAAAATTCAATTTTACTTTTTTTGTACCTCATAACAAGTACCAAAGAAGTATGCACATTTGATTAACAACCATAAGCGAGAAATGATCTGTCATTTTCCATATATATAAATAAATATATGACTGAATTTTGCACGATTGATACTACGTTGTATCAGTCTACCAAGTAACCGTAAGAGTACCGATGTAAATAACAATGTTAAAGGTTCCTCCTTGAACATTGTTTTAATGATTCCAGCAAAATAAGATCAAAATATGCAATCCTATAGTCTGGTAGCAAGCAATGACAGACAAGAAACAGCAAACCATATTGTCAATCTAATAATGTTTTTTTTTCAGATACCTGTTTTCAAATATTTCAGATCATATAAAGTATGTTTGTAAAGAGAGTTTAAGACTCTTTGTTAGTCTTATATTTCAGTGCTCAAAGGGTTGCAAAGGGGGCAACCATAGGTACAATGACTGCTTGTTTCAACTGGCAACTACCACGTTTTTAGAAGGGAAGAAAATATCATTTCTTGTATTTCTCGCAACATTAAATTGCCATTTAAAAAAGGTTGTCAATGTTGCTTAGGATTTCACATGTCCTCCACAGGAAACAGGGGTCGTATTTATGAGTTTTAATATGTTAGGCGGAGAGAATTTTCTGGGATAAGTTAGGCAGAACAAAGGTTATGCACTGCAGGTTAACACCATGTTGAACAATTCAACATCTCTTGAATCCCTTCATAGGAATAAAGATGCCGTATTAAAGACACTGCAGACATCTCTTTGTGTGAGCAGCAACACTGATTAATATTACTCACTACTTTCAGGGCAACTGAATATTTAATAGCTCCAACAGCAAGCACAGAATTTCAGTGGTTTAACCCACACAGCAGAGCATCTACAGGTAGCATCCTAACAAGCACACACAATGACCATTATCGCACAGTGGAAATCACTTTGATAATGAAATATATTCATTTTCAATAGGGAAAATTCTTCTTGGGTCATTTCCCACTGACATTTCTTGCTGTTAGGTTTCATTTTAATCTCAACATAATTATTTGTTGGCTATTTAGTACCTAAGAAGCAACTTCAATGCTACAGCTATGGGGAGCAAGGAGTTCCTTCACAGACCAAAACACATTCCTGTGAACTTCTAATTGTACCAAAGTTCTGTCAGAAGTTCGCAACACGTTAAAAAATTAAATAATTCAAATAGTGTTACCTTTACTCCCCGTATGAAGAAGTATTTTTTTTTTTTTTAATAATTAAAGCCAGAATATTATATACGGAAAATTTAAACATCTACAGAAAAGAAGCCAATACTAAATTTGTGTAACTTACGTTATTCATATACTCGCTGAGCAGATCTTGCAGGGCCTGCCGCACGGCGTTGCATTCGGCTACGATCCTCTCCCGGCGGTCATCTCGCGTGCATGAGGAGTCTGCCATCAGTGCTGCTCCACTGATAATGCTCTCCAGCCTCTCCTCAAGAGATGGTCTGAATCGGGCCTCACTGAAAGTCATGGGGTCTAAAATGATTTTATTCTGAAAAACAAAACAGGAGTGAGAAGATTAGGAGCATACACAGACCTTGCTGTTTCTTTTTTGTTGTTTTTTTTTTGTTTTTTTTTTTTTTAGCAGCTTCACGGGGTTTTAATCTTTCATATGGATGAATTATCTACCAAATTCCTGAAAAATCTATATCAAAGGAAGATCTGGAAACTATGAAATGCCAATGTATGTACGAAAATAATTCACCGCATATATGTGTGTTACAAAACACTACTGGCATGAATAGCACAACTGGCTCAAATATGAATTTTGGAATCATAAGTAAAAAACAAAATAACACAAACTATAGAAGCATGTATGTAATATGTTTGTATCTCTAACTGCATACATTGTGCATATATATTTTATCTTGATGTACAGTAAAGTCATGAATAATGTTATTTTCTGAACCTTCTGATTTTTTTTTTCACTGGTCAAAAAATTAATTTGAAAGGTGTAAATATTCAGCCTTTTTTTTTTTTTTTTTTTTTTTTTTTAGAAGTGCAAGCTTTTTTATGACTGAAAAGAAAGGTGAATAATCTCCGTGTTTATTAATTCCTTCATTTTGATTAGTTGTATTAGTAGACTATACTGCTAAAATGCTACTACATTAGTACAATAATAAATTTTAAAAATTGAGGGAATTTTCCCTCAGAAAAGAGGGAAATAACACTACAAGAACACTACATTAGGAAATCACACACAATTTGTGAAACATCTTTTTAATTCCTTTTTCTAAAAGCTTCTCTAAGCCATTATTATTATCATCATCATCATATTGGGAAAAAGTGCTGGATCATTTATTTGAATAACTCTGAGACTACACTACAGGAAGACAGTCTAGACACATCTTTAATTTGTCAAATAGTACACAAATATCTTTGCTGCACTAGAAAGTGTTTGTTTTTCCAAGTCTGTCTTCTATTTACAGCGTTTGAATTCTTAAATTACAATCACTGCTAAACACTTTATAATATCAAATGTGCTACCAAATATCAAGTAGGGCTAATATACACAAATTCTTCCCCAGTGGTGTACAATCTCATGTCATATTATGAGCCTTGAGTCATCAGTAGATTATCTTCTGCCTTGTTTTTCTCTCCTTGTAGTTCAAGGTAACAAACGCAAAGAAAGAATCTTGTGCTCCCACTCCTGGGCACCTTAGCAACACAATGGAATTCAGTAACCTTTTGCTGCAGTCATGCAAATAGGTTTCATAACCACGTATTGTCTAAAAATGTTCTCTACACTGTGCAATTCCTATCTGAGTTTTAAAAGAAAATAAAACATGATATGAATAAAAGAGATCTGAAAAAAAATATGTTTTTTAATTATCACAAGTACTTTAAAGCAGATAAGTTTTTTATTAATGAACCATTTGATTTTTCACAGCATTTTGATGACATTTTGATTAGTCTATTTGCTGAAATAGCCAACAGCAATCAACAGACACAAGCTAAACACTGCAGTTAATTTGAAAACACACCATATAGTGTATTAAAACGTACATTGAGATTTAGCAACAAGATATATACCCAATATCTTCCTTTAACACCAAAAATTTTATCAGTTCCATGTATTATGAATTAGCAGATGTTCAAATAAAGTTATTCTAGGTTAAATTCTGATTCCAAGTCAATATGTTTTCTTTAATTTAGTGAGGTATGACTTTCCTGAAAGATTTGCTTAGTTCTCAATAAAACTTCCAATTAATTATTCCACACACACAAAAAAACAGAACTCCCATTATGCTGCACAGAACATGGATCAAGCCCTGAGAAATGTGTAAACTAAGTGAATGCAAAGCAGCTAGATAGTAACAAATGCAAGGACGTCAGGAAATTTATTAAAATTTATTATTTAATAAAAAGGAAAAAATGGAAGAATTCTAACCAGATATCATTTTGTTCCAGCTCCAAGAACTGCTGACTTCACAGAAACAAATGCAGCATAAACTAGATTGTAAAATAACATCTTGCACATATCTTCTAGGGTCTGTGTTTCACAGCAGTAAGCAGAGCAGTTTTACAAGCATCTAAATTAGAAATGACTTCTCTGAGAGTTGGGCCTATGCATATTTATGTATCTGTGCTTTTCAGTCAAATGTTAATACTTAAAGTTCACTGTCGCACCTGTGTTCATAAGCACTACAATTTTTAGAAATCGGCTATAGAAATTCATCTTTACAATAGCATATTTAATTAAGAGTGAAATTGCATCAAATGACCTATTTTAGCAATTTGTGACAATAAGAAGAAAAGTTGTAACAATAATTAGCTGCATTATTTTCTGTTCCCTTATTTAAATACAATATTTTTGTTAATGATGAAAAATTGTGATTTTAATTACCCTAGAACTTGTCATGATCAAAGATAGCAAGTACTCTTTACTAGAGAGTAGAGGATTTCTGATAAGCAACTTTTACTACTTGTAGTGAACCTCTTAATCCATGAAGTTGATCAAGGCAACCTCTATACAGCACTGTTGAAATTTTCATGTTTCAGCTACAACAACACAGCCAGTTCTTCCATAAATGTTTAACTTTTCCTCCTCTTCCTTACATCCAAAAGTGTAAAGCTCCCTACCTACACATTTACTTTCAAACACCTCTCAGGGAGTCACAAATCCCATTTTTCTCCTTAGAGGTTTTGGAAGACCCAGAACTCCACATTCTTCTCTGGGAGCCGAGGACCTACCAAGGACATGTTCCTAAACTATTTCCATCCTTTGATGTCCTACAGTGTGAATAAGCCACAGCTCAAACATTTCCAATATCTCTGACCACTGAAACCCAACTCACTGTTTTCACAAGCAGTTATGTTATACTGCATGAATAAATTTAGGAAGTTCTGCACAAGTTACATTCAAATACTGTTTATGCTTTACATAATAAAGTGTGTATTGTTAAGAGTTATAATTCATCCAAGCCAGCTTTCCTTACTGTAAAAGTAAATAAATAAATAAATAATAAAACAGAAAAGGAAGATATTTGTGAACTCTTTTCTAAATCAAGAGGCCTTTATGACCATCAAAACGTAGCTTACAGAGGACAAAAGAACTGCATTTATAAATTTTTCATCTATATCCCACAAAATATTTGTTTATAATAAATTTCTTATTTACTATGCTACAGAAGTCTGTTAAATATTCGAGTGGGATATTATGTTAATGAAAAGTAAGAATCCTAGAGTAACTTAGATTGGAAGGCACTTCCAGATGTCACCTGCTTTAAACAGCTCCTTAAAGTAGAGCCTACATTGACATAGGGCCAGATTGCTCTAAGTTGTTTTTATCCAGTCATGCTGTTAAATCTCTACCCTTAGAGATTTTCTAAATCTCTCTGCCTCTTTTCAGTGTTTTATCATCTTTTTTTAAAAAAAAAATATATATTTTTTTTTTCCTTCCCCCCTCTAATATTCAAATAGAATTTCCCTGGTGTCAGTTGTGTCTCATCCCATTACTATGAATTTCCAAGTACAGTCTGGCTCCAGCTTCTCTACGTCATCCCACTAGGCAGCTGAAAAATGCCAACAAGATCCTGCCCAAAAAACTTATCTTCTGCAGTCTGAAAAATTTCCAGCTCTGCCAGCACCTCCCCATTTTTCATGTCCTAAAGCCCCCTTGTCATCTTGAGGTCTCTCTGCTGCATCTGCTCAAGTATGCCAAAATACATACAAAGAAAAACTAAGAGATGTTATGTCCCTGGAGAGAGACTTTTTTTTATCAGGGAGCGTAATGATAAGAGTGTGTGAATCTAATATGAGAAGCTAAGAAAAAAAAAAAAACTGTAAATTTTGAAAAATATTCATGTAGTAGCATAAAACTGATAAACAGCAACTGCAATTATAGCTGGAGCTCTGCAGGTGGAGGAAATAACCTAGATAGAACAGAAATACATTTCAAGTGTGAAATCTCTGTATAATACTGTTTTGCAAAAATGAAAATCTAAGATAATTCCAGTAAACTGAAGTGATATATTAAATACCATGATAAACAGCAGAGCACAGCAGTAGAGAAATTTAATTGGGATTTAGGGCTTTACTGACTCTTGTATTA
This sequence comes from Anas acuta, assembly GCF_963932015.1. NCBI lineage: Eukaryota > Metazoa > Chordata > Aves > Anseriformes > Anatidae > Anas > Anas acuta. Next base: position 3,898,546 of record NC_088982.1, on the reverse strand, counting down.
ATCTGTTGTGTAACTGGACAAATGATACCTTCTTTCCTCTACTTCTCTTTTCACACTTTATTGGTTCCTCTATTTAGAATGTAAAACCTTCAGGGCAGGGACTATTTCATAACATGATTCTTGGTGATTTACCACAATGAAAATACACTTTTCAAGGCCAATGCTACTGCAAAACAAACAATATGTCAGAACAAGGAACTAAAACTACAGTGACAAATGCCATTAAAAACATATATTAAAAAAATGATATATATCTTAGACATGAACAATGTCACTACCACAAGGCAGCATGAAAAACTGTCACTGTGTAAAAAGGAGCACATAATATAGTGAGGGACCCAGTTTTTCAGAACAACGTGGGAGCCAACACTGTATAAAGAAGTGTTTAATGTGTTTCTTTGGAGAAGTGCCTGCACAACCGTGAAAATAAATGCAGCGTGCTCACAGGTTTGTTTTATGTGTGTACGTCTATATCCCTCAAAAGTGCAAACAAGGCTATTTATATTTAATTCCTGCTTAGTGACAAAATAAATGTTTTCATCTGCCACTATGCTGTGTTTCAGATAGATGCCACACAGCTGAGATTTGGAAAATATAATACCAACAGAGGAACAGTGCAACAGCACAGGGCGAAGAAGGCCCCCCTTTTCCATCCCTCAAAATGCCCTCATCCTGCTCGCTCTGCTCCCCAGCACTGAACCTTTTGATCAGCCAGTTTGATTTACTAGAAGAATAGAGAAATAAGTGAACATCTTCTCTTCTGGGAAAATAGCATGAATAAATTTGTAGCAGTTTGATGAATAAAATGCTCAGGGCAAGAAGGGAGCAGATGAGCTGAGCCAGGGGCACATGGAGCAGCTCCAGCCCCATCCCCACACAGCAAGGAGCCTTGTCTGACTCCTTGCTCTGAATGGAGATATTACTTCCGTGAAATATTGGTGGTGTTCCTTTATTATGTGTGAGTTATATAAGCATCTCAGAGGTGCTAAATCAACACACTCAAAATAGCAATGAGTATACTTTAATTGGATAGTTTCACTAAGTATGAATTTTGAGCTACTGACAAAACTTTAATATATTTTGGATATAATCATTTAGTCACACTTATTATTAACAACAAAATAAGAAACCCACAATACATTGAATAATGATGGAATAATTATATTGCTGGAGAAAATCTATGTTATGTATAGACATAAATACGTATGTGTTGATTGGATTCTTACACTGTGTTTCATTTTTGTTTCCACTGTCTCTAACAAATTTGTTTGGAAGAGAGTTCACTACAAAGTCTGCTTTGCAAATAACCTGATTATTGCCTATCACAAGCAGTTGTGTTTGAAAAGAAAACACAATCAAAAGAAGTATTAGCATTAAACTTACAAATGGCATTATTGACTGGGAAATCTTTCCACGAGGCTAAATTACTACCCAGGAGAACTGGGATAAAGTGTTTCAAAGCAACAGAAATGAGAAATCAAGAAGTCCACTAGGTGGTGCTCTTAAACAGAAAATAAACGCTCATCGGTATTCTCAACGCTGAAAGGGAAAAGAATGAACGTGCTCCTCACTGCTGGCAGGGAGCAGTGTTTCCCTTTACAGAGGTCACGTCCCTGCTAGACATTTGATACCAAAATCCTGTCACAGTGCAGCCAGTGGTGCGGTGGAGCTGACATTTCTACAATAACACACATTCTTACCCATATACACACAGGCACAGATGAAGCATTAACCAAAAAATGTCATAAAGCCAGCTACCAAGACTAAAAGCAGAAAGAACTTCCAGAGCAGGTGAATAAAACAATTTGAGTTTCTTGCTGATCAACTATCGCATCCTGCATGGAAAATTGTGAATTATGGCGCTTCCCCTCCTATACAAATCTTACTCTAACAGAAAAAAGGAAAGGTTTTGGAGAAAGTAAAAGAAATAAACTAATGGTGGAAAGAAGGAATAACTTGAAACCGCTGCCTTTTCCCTCTTTCCTAAAGCACCAGCCATGTGCCGCACACCTCCAGTCCTGAAGGTGAAAGCAAGGAACAGGAGATGGAAAGTAAGAGACTAAGGAAGGGATGCGAGGGCAGATGCAAAGCTGTTGGCCAAAATAACCAAATGACATCAGAAAAGTGGAAGCTTGATCAGTACCAAGTCAACTCTGAGTCCACATACGCTGTTCTATTTAACTTGTGGCTCCTTCGGAGAAAATAGATAAATAAGTAATATGCTGCAACGATATGGAAGAAAAAGCTCTTCAAGCCCCTTGGCACCACCAGGACCCTGAAAATTTGCTCCGTAAAGTCAGCATCCTCCAAGGTATTTTTTGGAAACATGAAATGTTTAAATATTCTCTAATATACAACTTTGTTCTGTTGTTTACTGTTTTCTTAACATGTGAAGGATGGCTACTCTGGGATTTTTCCCCATTCAAGGGATCCAAGGAGCACAGGAAGAGCCATAAAGTACCTCACCAAACAGGAGCTCCTGAAATACAGGGATGCAGCCAGATTGCTTTCGTATGTGAAATGATCAGCTCAGCACCACTGCAATTTGAAAGCCACTTCAGCTCCACAAGTGAAAAGAAAAACAAAGTGTATTTCAGTGTCATACATGAGATTATCTGATTTGGCATCACGTTCTCTCCATTCCATTCATTCCATGAACCTGGCTGTCCCATTTAAATTCAGGAGATAATTGCTGCTATGCAGAAGTAGTTATTTCACTCTTCTCCCCTGGACACTTAGAGCTAAACAAGCCTGTTTTCAATTTCCTATGGGGGACACGCAGTACATTTTTGCAATTGTTTCTTATGACTTCAATTCTGAAACAAACACGTTTCAATTCTTTTTTTTGAAGCTCACATTTAGTCCATTTTCTTCCAGCATCACAAATCACTTCTCTAAAGAACATATTTACAAATAAATTGAGGCTGCATAAACATTTTAAGAGATTCATTCCCAGGTTGGCCATTTGCTATAGTCATTTGTCCAAAAAGCAACATTTTAAAGGTAGTTATTTCGTGACTGCATGATACTGCATCCCTTCTGTCTGTTACGTTTACGTCACCTTTGGACTACTCTTAATTTTATTAATACTTTAAAAAATGTCCTTTGTTATTCCTTGGTTGTATTCAGGTATGCTGTCTCTTCCGTTCCTACCCATTTTTTCCATTACACAGATATTAGATATTTCGCTCCATTTACAGAGCACTGCATTCACTAACCCTGAAAAATATTTTCAAGGCATTATTCATATCTCAGAAAAGTACATGATGATATTCCACTTATTAATTATGAACTCCATTTACAGCCTGGAGGACAGGGACCAGCGCATCAGCCACTTTGTTTCTCATAACAAGCAGTCATCTCCCAAATGCTAGACTTGAATTCTTTAAAAAATTACTGAAGATTGACTTACTGTGCCTGGAAGTTTTCTGTTCAAATCCTTCTAACAAAATGTGTGCATTTTCAGTAACTTAAATACAGAAATAACTTACATAGGAAAAACAAAAATAATTTTGACCACCTCTTTCACTTTTCTAGCAGATCAATCGCTTTATAAAAGAAATTTCCATATTCATTCAAGATAATGTGATTGTGAAATCAGATAGTAAAAGGGTGACAGGCACAGCAGCTCAAGATGTAACACAGCTGAATGTTGCTGGTGAGCTGCTTTAAAAATAAGTGGATGTCTGCGCAGAGAAACAATCAATCACTGGAGCAATAAAATAACATCAAGTATAAGGTGTGTCTGCTTGAATTAGCATCTGTTAAAAAACTGGGACTATATATATTTTTTTAACAAATGCAATCTCATTTCATTCCATTGATAGATACAGAACTTGCCAATTTATTATGTGTACACACACACAAAAAAACTCAAAGAGAAAGGCAGCTGACCAGCCTCATCAGTTTTCGTATTTTCTTTCTGGATTAATACAAAAGGTGACAGGTATTGGCTTCTCTCATCAATGGAAAACAATTTTTTTCCTCTCTTTCCCCCCCCCCCCCCCCTCTTTCTAAGTCAGAGACTTTATTTATTTATTTTATCATTGACTCATAATCCATCATGGACAACCCAAACCCTGCTCCAAACACAGAAATATTAATTTTTATGGATCAATATTTACTCTTACCCTCACAGCAAAAAGATGATTACCCTACTTGTTCCTATCAAAATGCAAGCAAGACATTTACAATTATTTAAAGTATTAAGTATTTTAGGGTGCCATATTCAAAACTCCTATAACTGGAATTTCAGCAATGCTTACACTTTCAGAGTGTTGTTTGCACATCCCACAACTGCATTTCCAGGAACTTGGAACCATAGAATCACAGAGTCATTAAGGTTGGAAAAGACCCCAAGACCCTACTACTAATGTCACCCACTACACCACATCCCAATCTCATTCCATGATCTGCCTGGAGGCACTCTCTGGAGATGCTCAGTGCCCAGTAAATACCAATTCTGCATGTCACTGACAGCACGTGGCAACAGCAGCCCCTTGGCAATGGAGAGGCTGAGACCTACTCAGCCTTTCCAGACCAAAACTACCATTTACTCAGTGTAAGTACAGTATTTTCAGAATTCACAATAAGTTCTTAGCAAAGTAACTTGCAGAAATTTGGGTAAGTTTCATGAGCGGAGCAAAAGTTGTGCTCTTAGTTGCAGCAAGAACCCAGAATATTAAACGAACATAAAGTATATACCAAACTTTAATAATTAATTCTGTCAATAGTAAATCCAAGAATATCTGGATTTAAATGATCTGAAAATAATGCAGAAACATGTTAGCTAAAAGACAAAAAACAGGCACTGAACATGTACTTTTCTAACTTCCATCTATCAACCTCAAACAGTACTTTAAAGCAGCAAATGCTGAGAAGACACAGATTTGTGAACTCTTCACTTCTACATAAACAATCTCTGAGAGGCAATAAATGATAACTTTTCCCAAAGACTTTGCAGCTGATAACTCACAGGTCACTCAGGCATACAACATTATGCAGTATGACAATTAACCTAATTAAACACAATATTTACATTACATGAGATGATATTTTGATAGAGAAAATATTAAGGTAATTTACACTGCAGTTATTTGAAGTGTTAAACCACAGAGCACTGATTCTGAAATTTAAAATACGGAAGCCCAAGAACCGGTAAATGTTATGGAAAAGTCTACAAACTTTTTTTTTTTTTATTGGTATGGAAGAATTATCTTGTCATACAATACCAGGCTTACTATGCACTTTATAACAAAATCAAATTGATCTCAATCAACATGTCTGATACTGTAAATAGACGTACTATAAAATCACTCTTGCTACAAAAAATAACCTTCATTTCCCTTGCTGACATAGTACTTTTTTTCCTGCCATATTTGTACCCATGACATAGTTAGGTGAGACTGGTAATTTCAGTTACTTTCTAGCTTGTTAAATATAAGGGTAAATTCAGAATCATCCCATGATCAAGGCTTTCCCTGAAGTTAGGAGAATGTTGTCTCTGCTACAAAATTGGGTCCAAACAAATCTCATTCAACAGCTAACCAGGGAGGCAAAATAGGTAGGAAATGTAGAGAGCAGATGAGGCAATACTTTAAGTTTTGGTATCCTCACTAAGAGAAGAAAATTTTTATTTCTTAAAATTAGAAAAATTCTCAAAAAAAAGCCTCGTTGTAACTATGTAGAGAACATAATACCATGACTATACATCTCACATACACATTTATGATGACATTGTGTAAACTGGAAAAGACTTTACCTGCAGATATAAACGATGAACAAATAGTCTCACAAAGAGGCAGGGCACAATATCAGATGTCTCGCACGGTCTCCACAGCCCCATGAATCACTAAATTTACTTTCACTAAGCACAATGACTCCCTTTGCATTGACCAGCTGCCTTTTCCAGATTGCAGTAGCATCATCAGTTTAGAATTGCTAAGAGTCATGTGTTTTCTGTCAGTTTGTCAAACCTCTGCTGTCCACAGCACGCGAAGTCCCACACAAAGCCAGAGGGCAATCAGGGATATTATTCTCAGGACCTTACCAGTATGGGACCTGTCAGCTGAGAAGGCTCTGAAAACCAGGCAGAATTCTTTAAATCTTGACCCACAACAATATTACAGGAGAAACTAGAAATATAGATACTAAAAAAGATTGTATCATCAACACAGGCAGTACTGCTTCTTTAATCTAAAAGCGTGATGAAGTCCATCTCAGCATCCTGCAGCAGTTCTGAACGGTTTTTATCAGTTTCACCTTCTGCAAATCCTTTTCATTCACTACATTTGCAACTTCTTTGGCCAGTGAAGGAGAAAATTGATTATCCACCCTTATGCAACCCTGTCTCATTCCCAGAGCATGGCTTCTCCTGTGCACCACATGAGGCACCACGACATGAACAGAGGATGTTTTCTAATGGCATGAACCCTTCTGCTTCTCAGCTACCAGCCTGTATCTCTCCTCCTGTGCCTATCCATGCATTTTCAGCTGTCATGTGTCCTGATCTGTCCCAATTTCCCTTTTGCTATTATTTGTATACTCATTCTCTGCCTTTTTTTACAGTATCTTTCTCAGTCCTTGAGCTTCCATTGCTCCTGTAATGTTTACTCTTTCAATTACCATCTCCACAGCAGGCCCAATGACAGCAAACCAGAGATGCAGAAGAGAAGCCTAGTTCACTAGGACATGAGATGAACATCCTCCCCAAATTCCTTCACTTTCAGTCCTAAATACAGCAGGATTTAATAGCTCCTGAAGGTCTTAAAGATGCTTGCATAGCAAATTCTTGCATTAGTCTAAGAAAAAAATATACCATTACCTAATAATAATTTTAGCAAACCCTTATCTAAAATCAGAATTAATGGGAAAAAATATTTTCATATACCGTCTTCAAATAAAGTTTTTCTACTTCCTAAAAAACTGCACTCAAGTCTGAAATGGGTTGAAAAAAAAGGGTTGAGAAAAAAGGGTTGTTAATGAAATTAGGTGTTAAGAAAGTTACTAAAGCAAAACTGGAGCTACTACTGTAACAGAGCCTTGTAACAGAATCTTGTCTGCAGCTACAGTTACTGATAATAACTGTGCTTGAAAAGATGTTTGACTCATATATTTGATGAACATAATTCATGACTCAACAAACACATTTTAATGTTTCTAGGACACTATTTTCCACCTGCATCTTTGTTTTCCTGTTCTACCTTCCTCCCTGACATATGGGAAAAATCTGTTTTTACCATTCAACAAAAGGCATGAAAAACGTCACAGAACTAAAACTGACAGATTAATCACACTTTGCATTATTTAGAACTATGTAGTAGAGTTTTCAAGGACACTAGGACATAAGACAACTTCTTTGTAACAGCTGCAGTGTATGAGCAAAAGCTCTTATAATTCAAGTCCATTAGCAGCAAACAACTATTCCTCATTAAAAGTAGCAGATCAATCTCTGCACTTTGCCTCTGCAGTCTCAGGAAATTGACATGAATGAAGAGAGAAATTTGAGTCCTGTTCAAAACCCACTCAGTTAAAAAGCACTCTCGATTTAATGGTGAAACACTTCATTTTCTGCACACTTTTGATACTTACATCAAATTCATTTAGTGCAGCAGCAAGCTCTCCTATGCCAGTGTGCCCCTTGTTCTCATCAGTGGGTGAGGTGGCCTGGGCAGCATTGGAGATACCAGCAATTGCTTCTTGGACTTGCTTGAAGACATAATCCCTGTTGGCCCTAGTGGCTGCAACATCAGGGTGACGAAGAAACGCTTGGGATGCAGTGTACAACATCGTGGCATTCTTCTTCAGAGCACCTCGAGCTGCAGCCATTTCATCCCTGCAGTGAGGATCTTTCAGTTCCTGCAGAAAAACATGCAAATATTAGGTTGTGAATGAAAGTTTTAGTGTTAGAATGTATTGTCTACACTGTAACTGTCTAGCAATATCACAGGAATGGAATTAATGACAGAATCTACCATAAATCCCACAAAATCTCTCTCCTGCTCAGTAAAGTCCACTCCTTCTGTGTAGCTACAGCTCATACATTCTGCTCAAAAAGAGCAGCACCATTCTTAAAGAGCCCATATGTATGCCTTATTCAAAGACCAGCAGACAATTAAGAAAATACATATATAGAGAGAGATATAGATATAGATATAAAATCTGTATTTTCTCTTCCTGATTGACTGGATTCAGTCTGCTGATTCCATAAAGACAACAAGAGTGTAGCAGTATCATTGCAGCATCATATTTTTGTTAAATATCATACTTATACTTACGTCCTTTAAAAAAAAAAAAAAAAGATTTTATTAATGAGTATGGTTTTAGTGCACAAAGGCTTTGTAAATACGCCCCTCTTTATTTTCGTTATAGGCATAATTATATTTTTATTATGGTTATTTAATTCATGGAACATATGCTTCATGGGTTCTTAAGAATTATGAATATTTCATGAGTTGGATTCCTCCTAAAGATTTTTTTTCCCCCTTTTTGTCACGGAAAATGCATGAATATGTCTTGCTTTCCTGTCTACCACTGGCTTTTAGATGCTTTTTCCTACGGCTTTCCTTGCATATATAAGGCACATTTTGCCTTTTCTTCATACTTTGCTCTATTTCTCATATGCTTTACTGTTTGTTTTATTGACATATACTCTCTTTTGTTTCCTCTGACAACAAACATCAGATATTGTGCATTACCTGACCAGAATAAGAAGACACATCCATGAGGAAATTTATAAATAAATATTATCTCCATGAAAGCCTTCCAAACATTAGGTAAGGTTGTCCTAACAACATTCATAAGCAGTAAGAAAACACTATTAATTCTGTTTTAAAATTGTGAACAAAGAATCTTGGAGAGCTGAATAGTTTACTTATGTTCACGCATAAAACCTAAGGCAAAAACTAAGAAAGAACCCAGATGTTCTGGGTTTAAAGGTTTTAGCCATTGATGAATTTCAAACACATGATTGATAGACAGTTCTCAAAGAGAATTAGGTTACCAAAAGCTTTGTCAGTTACAAAACAGAAGAGATTAAAGGAAAGCATATGAAAATCTAAGTACTACCTTCTAATTCTGCCAAGATTTTCCACAAGTATATGGAGCTCTTTAGTAGCATTGTAAAAATGTGCTTTAAGAAGGAAAATTTTAAAAGTTTATACTAAGATTTTCTGTTCTCTTATACAATAAGACCTCGAGACATGTACCTTCATTAGCTTTCCTATTCTGTTTTCACTTTTTCCTGTAATTATAACTACACTTCTGTAAAAGAAGTGTCTGAATATACAAAATAGCATTGGTTACATGTTACTAGGTTTTACATTTTTAATTTGTTAGAAATATACATGTGATACAGAAGTAAATTGGCATCACTGTAATGCAGAAAATAAATAAAAGGATGGATGTGAAAAGCCAGCTTTCTAAACCAGGTGTGCTGTGCCATGGAAGGAAAACATCCCTGAACGATTAGCAGCATTCAAACACAACTCAAGTTGAAGAACCCTTACACAACTCCATAATGACGCTGTCTAGACTCTTTGAAAGAATGGCATTTAGGAGAAATTTCTGTTTAGCACAAAGCTGTATTATTACAGGCACTGAATAAATGTTATGACTTCCTGTTCTTTTTTCCATCTGCTTTAGTAATAAATAAATCGTCTTTTTAAGTATCTAAAAACTAACAATATTGGTTTCAAAAAGTAGATTTCTCTTCTTTCTCTTCTTCCAGAAGTTGAATTAGACTAGACTACTAAAGAGCTCATGCTTTTTTAGCTGCCAGAGCGCCCTCAAATCAGCACGGGTTAGAATTAAACAGGAATAATCAAGTAAAAACTATTCTTAACCTCCTGAATCACTTGCCTTTTCACTCTTTATTCCATTATTAATTGAATCCACTTGAACAATATTCTTAAAGAAAGTAAAGGCATGTTCAAAAACTTCATAACATTCAGAAAAATCAGTATGATTAAATGATAGGCCATGACACATTAATTTGTTATCGTACATTTTAAACCAGAATTGAACATAAAACATAAGATCTTTAGAACCAAGTCTAACTTTCTCAACCACTGCTGTAGAATTCACTCACCTGTTGTCGTCTGGCAGCTACATAGTTCAGTTTTACCATCTCTTTCCCAAATTCTTTAAAGCGATTTGCTAAATCTTGCTCATTTGTTGCATTTTTCACTGCTTCAAGTGCTTCCTCTACCTAGAACATGACACATCAGTTCTGTTATCATTTTAATCCAGTCGCACTATTTGACAAAATCTGTAATTATTCTATTCATTACTCCTTATTATATGAATCCAATTTAGCTTTTAGGTCCATCACTGTACAGTGGCTTTATGATAGTCTCACTAACTTTAATTAGGTTTCTTAATAGAGGAGCAGTCTGATTGCCATTCTGCATGTACTGTACTTTGGAATCATGTAAAGCCAGTGTAAAAGGAATAACTATATTCATTTCCCCCCTCATACTTATCAGATAAAATGTTTAATATCTGTGGGTTTTGGAACAAAAGAGATGGATATGTTCTTAATGTGTGATATAGGCTTCATGTGAAAATACAGTGAAGTTGTTAGTTCTGGACAAGAATTTTAAAGACAGAAACTAAAACTTACTGTTAATATTTAAATTTACCCTAATATATTAAAAAATGCATTATTGTTAAACTAACGGAACAATAGATTTAACCCAAAACATAGTTATTATTTCCTTTTTCTCAGCTTTACCAGGAGATTCTTTTCAGTTACTTCAAAACTCAAAAAAGAATCTATCAAGGAAAACAGAGCTGCAGTTCTTCGGTCATCCTGTAGCTAGCAGACAAACATATAAAGCCCTAGTTACACTAACAAGTTAATCTATTAAATCTATCATAAAACTTTGCCTTATGTACAGCAAGAAAAAAATATATATGAAGGGATAAAATGTTCTTTCAACACAGAAAGCAAAGTAACTTTTCCTGTGACTTGGCAGGAATTCAGATTTGTATTTCTCTCCCTCATGAGATAAAAATTCAATTCCAAGCAAAAAGATTGAAAATTGAATACCTTCTATGCATCCTTTTAAACAGATACATTTTCTCCTCTAAGAGGAACAGCTAATTCCGATAGAGACATACTCCTATACAAGAATATGCTCGCAGCTTATTCTTCAAATGCCACCGGAAATCCATAAATTCGGTAGAAGATGGCGTCTAACGATTTTAGAAAAGAAACAAATATGTGTAGAACTTGTCTTTTAGTAATTTGTGTGGCTCTAACTGTGTTTTTCTATCTGTGAGAGAGGATATTTGTATTGTGATCTCTTAACTACCTTCTGTAGATTCAAGACTATCCACAAATTACAGGGCAGTAGAATAGAAAACTCATAGATTTCTATAGGAAAAGGTATAATTCCAGAACTTAAATCTGTAGCATTGTTGGAAGTATTTTTCTAAGCCGGAGAGCTGCAAGCTACACTTTATTCCAAATCCAATTACCTCCTTTTTTCTTAGAAAACACAGCAGTTTTTAAAGCTGAACTATCTGACTCCTTAACCTACTGAATAAAAATTTTAAAAGCATCACTGCACGAACTAATTTGCTCCTGCAGGTTTCCCTGCAAATTATGAACATTGCTCTTTCATATCATGAAGCATTTATATTAAACCACCTGAATCTCTAACATTTGTAATGACAAACATGGGCATGACAAACTGATGTACATTTTTGTAAGCCCTGCCAGCCCTCTATTAAATAAAATTGCTAGAGGATTTGTTACAGATTCCACTCTGATAATCACATTTTGAAAGATGTTGATTATACTCTACTGTGCATTATCTACTGTACAGACCATGAAGTTTCAAAATGAATAAACTGGTTACTTAGGCTATTTGAAAGGACATGGGCATGAAACCCTTATTTATTTATTTTTATAAAATTACTTTTTAAAATTCATTTCTGAGTAACTTCACTATCCTTAAAAAACACAACCACACTCAACTATGCAGATGGCTTCCCTTGATTAACTAGCATATACTTAATTACTATAGATTCATAATGCTCAATGTCCATCATCACATATTAGTGAAATTATCACAGCACATATTATATTGTTACTGAAAGAAATGACTGAGTGTCCTTACAGATCACAACTGCATATATCCCCTCTGAAACATTAATTAAAATACACTATTTCTGATGAAGTCTGAAGTGTAACACACTTCTTTGACACGCTTTCAATGAAAACTGATTGCAGTACATTGCAGGATCCCTGCAATCAGCCTTCATAACTTTGACATGGTAAATGATTTGAGTTTATTAATTTTATGGTTAACTTACACCAATCTTTGAATGTTACCACTGAGTCAATACAAGAGCTGTCCCATCATAACAGATTTTCAATATATACATACATGTACATATATATATATATAAACACTTTTTTCCTAGTAATTTATTTTTAACTTAAAACTAGTTTGCATTATGAAATGGTAAGATAAAATAGTTACAATGTCCAATCCTCAGAAATAAATTATACTTTTTGACCTGAAAAAGATAATCAAATTTAAGGTCTTGAAATTGAATTTTGCTACGAACAACCACAGACATCTGGCTTCATTGAGAACTGGAGACTAGGACATTCACAGTGATAACTGACAAATGCAGAGATTACAAACCACAGTGCCATATACTGCCCTTGCAAATCCAGGGTGCAAACTGTGTAAGTAAATACACCCATTTCCAAAAGACTATTAGGCATTTGTTTTCTCAATAACATAGCACACTGCCGTAACTGAAGGAGGAAATATCAGATATGAGAACAATATTTCTCACCACCTATGAAAAAGCTTGAATTTTACTCATAGTGCTTAGAGAAATCTGTTGTTCCTAATATTAAGTGTTAGTCTCACTAGCAAAGGATTATTTGAATTATAGTTGTTTGCAGTATTATAGTGGGGAAAAATTAAAAGCATATTCAAGAGAGATGATGTTTACACTGAACATAATCACAGAGCCATGCGTGACAGCTACGAGAACATCATTCTGTTACTAGAGCAGAACTCACTAGTATACATGTAGAAAAATCTGCTTTTTTATTATAAAAAATGTTTTCATACTATTTAGCTTATCTGCACAATTTTCCAGTTGAAAGGTTCCCATCGTTTTGCAAGAACATAATTTTATTGTACAGTCACACTGTTAAAAAGACAAACTAAAGAAAAAAAGCTGTCCACTTTGTATGGACAGTTATTAAAAAGAAGGCAATTCCTCTGCCAAACACACACATGTACTCTGAAGGCTTTAAATATTTTGTATATGAACTTCTGCAGATTTTTTGTTTGTTTCAGAGTTTTGGGGTTATTTATGCAATAAAAATAAAATAGTCTAAAAATGAGAAAAAAAAAAGCCAAAAACAAAAACACTGTATTTCAATCAGTTTTAACATGCCCACATAAAAATATGAATAGTTGCAATTAAATGTGAATACTAATCCATACCAATATATCTTGTAATCTGTAATTCCTCTTTATTCTGTTTCATTGTTGACCGATTAAGCACTTGTACTATTTTCTCAGAAAGAAAAAAAAAAAAAAATCATCTGCTGACACCTCCAGAAGTTGTGCAGACTTCAAGTACCACAACTGTAGTACCTAAACTCTGCCACAAGATAGCAATACTTTACAAGTACTGAGTTAGTAAACGATCCAGGTAAGATGCAAAGTGAGTCAAGCAGATGCATCTGTTCAGTTCTGCGGGGTGCTTATCAGCAGTACTACTCCAGTCATGGAAGACATCTGACAATTTTTGCTTTAAGTCTCCAAAATTTCATTTCCTTAAAATTAGAAAATGAATTAGACCAACACAGAAATGCGTGCTTCATCCTAATTCCCACTCAGCACTTTAAGAAAAAAAACACAATGAAATAGAGTAGGAAATGCGAACACTGATATCCACTACTGATTTGTCCCTATTTGTGTATATACAAAATGCATAAACAATACAGAATGTTAAAAATGCATACAATTTTCAGATGTGACAGAAGCCTCATGACGTCAGCCATATCAGCCAGGATGAGCAAGCGAGTAACGGCAGAAAGCAAGGCACGAGCAGCCCGCACCATGGTGCCTCGTTTCACTGAGGAGCACGGGTCGTCAGCAAACTCTGAAGAGGCGATTCTCATTGTTTCTCCTAGAATTGAAAATAATATAATTAAAGAATAGTTTTACATGTGTTTGTTTTTTTGTTGTTTGTTTGTTTTTTTCCCCAGAAAGTATAAACCATCCACTAATTAAGTGCTGTTGGGAAAATATTAATGGCTTAGTACCCAATATTGAATTGCACAAGGGAAATATATTGTAAAAATGTGTACAGCAACTGCCTTGGTATTTTCCTGTCTTTTTTCTTTATTCCCAACCTGTTGTTGTTTTAGAGCAGTCACATGTAACAATTAAGAAGGAAAACAAAATACCTAGACAGACTGCTGAGCAAACTGCCACAACAAAAGACAGACACCACTGTGTTACACAATTACAGAACTCACCTCTGCCGGCAGAGAGGACAGAGTAAACCAACACTATCACCCCTACTGCATCTCTCTACAACTCCTTCTTCCAGCTACATCCTCCTTCAATCCTACAAGAACTCCTTGCCTTCTTGCTCACATACATATTTACTCTGTGTTTTTCCACCTAGAAGAGCTATCACTTCTACTAGAGAGTTTAAAAATAAACAAACAAACAAAAAAACTGAGTAAAAGAGTAACCATTGCTGCCGTAATTTCATTGTCCAGTCTTCTCTTATCACTCCTTGTATTTTCCATCCCAAATTGCCCTAATACTCACATTTCCCCCCTTCTCCCCTCCCCCTTCCTCCCCATAGCTCCCATAGCTGCCTTTCTATGGACAAAGCAAAACACTCTCTGGGATAATAAATACCACATGCGCTGCCTGGATACATTATTCCTGTTTAATTTTAGCAATGAATCATACCATATCCTGAGTTGGAAGGGACCCACAAGGGTCCTGGAGTCCAACTCCTGGCTCCACACAGGACCACCCAAAAATCAGACCATGTGTCTGAGAGCGCTGTCCAAATGCTTCTTGATCTTGACCGCTTTCCTAGGGATCCCGTCCCAGTGCCTGACCACCTTCTGTGTGCAGAACCTTTCCTTAGCACCCATCCTGACCCTCCCCTGTCCCAGCTCCATGCCGTCCCCTCAGGTCCTGTCGCTGTCCCCAGAGAGCAGAGCTCAGCGCCTGCCCCTCCGCTCCCCTTGTGAGGGAGCTGCAGGCCGCCATGAGGCCTCCCCTCAGCCTGCTCTGCTCTGGGCTGAACAAACCAAGACACCTCAGCCGCTCCCCTTATGTCTTGCCCTCTAGACCTTTCACCATCTTTGTAGCCCTCCTTTGGACACTATCTAATGTTTTTTTGTCCTTATATTGCGGCACCCAAAACTGCACATGGTTCCCAAAGTGAGGCCGCCCCAGCACAGAGCAGAGCAGGACAATCCCTTCCCTCAGCCAACGTGCCATGCCATGCCTGAGGCACCCCAAGACACGGTTGACCCTCCTAGCTGCCAGGGCACGCTGCTGGCTCATGTTCAGCTTGCTGTCAACCAAGATCTCAGAATCCTTTCTTCGCCAAGAAACACAATCGTGTTATTCAATACAATACTTGGTAAGCAGTTTGACATTTTTAAGGACTAACGTCACTTCTCCATTTGAGTAGACAGAAGTATTAAAAAAGAATAAACATTTCTTAGTGCTGGTGCAATGGAAGAGCTGAGGCTCCTTCCATAAAGCTGAGATCTAGTAATTGTATGCTAACATAGCAAATATTGCTTTTAAAGGAGTAACAGTAGGACTAGGTTGAAATACAGTAGCAAAAGAAGGGCAGGGAGTAGCTGAAGGATAATATCAGAAAGAAGGGTGAGCAACAGAAATAAAAGAAGTTTGCAAGATAATAGCAGCAAAGGCTTTGAAATGAAATTAGGAACTTCTTTTCCCCTTTTTACAGCAAGGAATAAGTGGCATACCTAAGCATAAAAGAGTTTAAAAATCATAACTCTCTTACAAAGATTTGGTAATCCAATTTAAGCAAACACAGATTGTGAAGCTCAACTAAACGGGAAGTATTACATTAAATTACACAGAAATGTGATTAACATCACACAGAGATCAGATAAAACTGGATATGTTAAAAAAAAGAAATAAAATAAATAAAAAATGTGAATGAAAAATAAACAGCACACCTCTGGAAGTCAAAGAAACTAATGGTTTAATGCAGTGGTAAGAGAGAAAGAATTGCACACATCATTTCCTTTCATATATGACTCACAGAGGACAGTGAAGTGGCTTCTACTATAGGATGTTTGTTTTTTCTCTAACTACCAGAAAAGCAAAAGAACACATAGACCATGCAGAAATAATACAGAACATATTTCAGACCATAATTTCCCAAAACTATGCCAGCCACCTAAGAAGCAAGTTTTTCGCTAATGATCTGGAACACAGCAAGATGCATTTAAATTTTACAAGTTACTGGCAGAATTGTACAGTTCCAGATACGGGAACCTCAAGCTGACACTAAAACTAAAATCTAAATATTTATGCTAATAACAAATCTGCAAGCAGTATTGTAACATCAGAACTGAAATCCAACTGATTCCTAATTGTCATGTGAGCATCAAGGACGAACTGACTAGAATATAAACTTCACATTATATGCTGAGGCTCCCAGAAAAATCCAATGATTCTAAAAGGTGATTAGAATGTTTTTAAGTAAGCAAACTACTATTAAAATTTGTTATAAAATAATAAAACACTATTCTACGCAACAGGGAGAATATCATCACTTGCTGTCACCTTCATCCTTGTAGGAAATGGGTGATTACATCTTACTTCTCAACAGTGTCAGCTGAAAAATAAAGTGAAAATACATCATATTCCTTAAGAAATGGGAGAAAAAGTATGTATTCAAAGTAGAAATTTGGGGATACTACTGTTAATCCACTCTGTGAGAAACACACTTGTGTGTTTTAAGGGACTTCAAGATGGAAAACAACCCAGTACAGAAACCGCAAAACTAACCTTTCAAAACATTTCAAAACTAAGCCAGCCCAGCAATGGAATACAAACCCATCTATGTATCTATTGGAATTATGGTGTGGCTATGCCAAGCAAAAACAGTTTTTAAGACAATCTATTTAGCTTTCTTTATACTGATAGCCATTGAATAACAAAAGCTCCAAATTCAAGTTGCTTTTTAAAATCTAGCATTAAAAACATAAACTTTCAGCAATTTCTATATTTGAGTTTATGACTTTCTTTTCAAACCAGTTTTATTTGTTCATATAATACAAGAAGCTGAATTAAAAGGTTCATATTTGTTTTCACCTATCTTTCTACTATAATGCCATCAATTCCACTCCACTGTGGGACAGTGACACTTTCAATCAGGCAGGAGCAGCATATGCTGCCTGACCAACTAGCAAGGGGAAAAAGCAGTTTGGACCTGCCATGCTCTTGATGCGAACACAAGTCTGAGTTTGTATTTTGTCTTCTCCCTCCAGTTGCTGATTTTTTTTAAATTGTTTTAGTATGATGTTTATATTCTTTTGTATTGTTTGAAACTAGAAAACAAATATATTAGGAGTTAACAAAAGATCAATAACTATACAAGCCTCATTTCCCTAGGAAATCAGGCTGAAAGAGGAACAAAAGCTATTTAGAATGAGATAGTAACACAAACTTTGCTATTAATGTTGAAAAAAATCCTGTTTCTCTTCAATACAGAAACTCTCAAAGAATTTCTAACAAATCAATACCTGTTTACATTGCCTTTAGGACCATTATAGCAACATTCAAAAAAATACCAGAAAGCATAGATTCCCATAAGACAATGCAAATAGTAAAGGAGATAGCCCAAATGGGTAATTCTCATCAGAACTCTTCGTTATTTTATTACCATTAAGACTAAACATTGTAATTTGTGTGCAGTGTACATGTATCTTGGATGATAAGTCAATAGCACACACTTTCGGAATAATTCTAATTGCTCATGGCCATGGCTGCATATTTTTCTTAAATTTCCATCAGGTTGTCAAAATTCCAAAAATGTTTTTTAAAAGACAAGGAACAAGCAATCACTGCCAGATAAAGAGACAATAAAACAAATATCTAGACATGTTTTAGTGTTATATTGCACAGCACTCCAGAATCAAAGTTCTAGGTATCAACAGCTCTTGGCTCAGATTGTGCTGAAAAATAAGGATGAAAGTTTTGCTAATCATTTGAGTCAGTTACTCAAAATATTCCATTGAAAGTAAGAGGTTGAGTGCAATCACAGAATAATTGAGAATCTATCACGGGCAAGCGTTAGATTCAAATCTCCTAACATTTGATCCAGAATGTAGATAACTGGGATTAGTTTAATCAGAGTAACAACTAGGAAGGCATCATCTTCCCTCCAGTCACTTATTAAAAGAAACTATCACAGCTTTTTGTAGAGAGCCTGAACCAATATGATCTCAAAGAGCATAGTGAGCTGATTTGAACCCAAGGGGGTATGTGTAAGGGTATAAAAATACCAAGGCTATAAGTCTTGGTATTTAAGCCCAAAGTTGGTTTCAGATGAGACAGAAGTGATGCTGAGCAACCAGTTAAAAACCTTTTGTATATGAAAATATTTTGGCTTTAAGTATATCGAAAAAGCTCTGAATTTTGGAACCAGATGCCCAAGAGTTCTTTAAACTCCATTTAGATATTAAAAAGACTTAATAGATCTTTGCCAAATTTTCAGTCAGTAACACTGTTAATATTCATCATTCAGATGAATATTTACATTGAACCATAAAAGAAGTGAATGACAGTTGGTAATTGGCCAGTGGCTCCAGGAAAACAAGCAGAAAAATTACCTTCTTAGGTTTGATTACTCCAGCAGATGTAACTAGCAAACATATTTGAATCAACAGTAGTGGACAAAAAACATATGGAGAGGCAAAACAGCAGCTTAAAAAGTTTGGATTAGATATTTAGCATTTAAAAGCTAGAGTTAAGTAAAAAGAATCTTCTCCTAAGTAATTAAGCAGAAAGTATTAAACATATTCAACCATCTAAGCAAAACTGGAAGGAATTAATATAAAAGTTCATAGCAGGTCATTTGACCCTTGTAAAGAACTAGCATTTCACAATTTTAAATCTAATAGTCTAGCAAGCGAGATGTTACTGGGGAGCAAGGGTTGTCTATCTCAGTGCCACTTAACATATTCTTATCCTTGTACAACAGTGGTATTGAACCACTCTTAGGCCAAAAGAAATGTTAGAGCTACAGCTAGTAAAATTACATTTCAGAGAAACCTTTTTATCTGAAAAAAGCCAACCCTATTATTTTCAGTTATCTGTTTCTTTCCAAATTCATTTCAAGTTATTCTGTAGTCAGTATTAAATTACTTTCAGGGAAAATTAGGTCAGTGCAAGAAACACAGACATCTTGAGTCATCAGGTCTGCTTCCTTGCTACTGCAGACAGTCATGTCATAATATAATTAATAATAATTTTAATATGATAACTACACTCATAAACTTACCAAGCTTCTATCTTTGAAGCAGCTCAGACATTTAACCCCAATTAATCCTACTGGAAGTAGAAAATTCATTCCAAAATGAACTCCAGTATCTGACTTTTTTTTTTCCCTCATTAGGGACACTTTAATTCCATACTGGCTGTATTTATAGCTAATTTATACCCATTTCTTCTTATGCCCCATTTGTCCTTCCATTTAAATAAGTATTCTTCTTCCACTATGTTTCCTACTGTTCCTTTTTCACTTCTTGCATTTTTTGTGATGAGCCATGACAGATTAACAGCATTTCAGTCTCCTCTCTTGCATGGATTTGCACAGATATTCCTCTAATCATTTCAGCAGCCCTATGAACTGGCTGTTTCTGGAATATATGTGTTAAGAACTGCAGTTCTCTGGGAGATACTTTATCATTCTCGGCTACTAGAAATACTTCACCTGATACTCTCAAAGTATATGTAGAGCTTTTTCATAGGCACATCACGTCTGCCATTTTCTGACTAACATCCATATACTAGATTCTTTGGCACCTTGCTTTAACAATGAAGTATAAATTTAATTTACATTTCTTAAATGAGAAGTCTGAGTTGGCTTAGTAGGTGATTTATAAAACCTAGGTCATTCAGCAGAGAAAGGCCCTATCAGCCACATAAGAACTGCTCACCATTAATAAATAACAAACAAAAAAAAAAAAAAGTGAGAGAAAGACCAAACAAAAAGAGAGAAATCCAGCCTAATTCCTGAATACTAATGATCACTCCAAACCCTGCTGCTACTGTGAAATTAGGTCTCATAAATGGACAACATTTCACAGGCTAGGATCCATTTGGGTTGGGGCTGACAGAGCTTTTGGAGATTTTTTTGTTTGTTTGTTTGTTTTGCTGTTGCTTTTCATAGAATCATAGAATCATAGAATATCCTGAGTTGGAAGGGACCCTTAAGGATCATCAAGTCCAACTCTTGACACCGCACAGGTCTACCCAAAAGTTCAAACCATGTGACTAAGTGCACAGTCCAATCTTTTCTTAAATTCAGTCAGGCTCGGTGCAGTGACCACTTCCCTGGGGAGCCTGTTCCAGTGTGCAACCACTCTCTCTGTGAAGAACTTCCTCCTGATGTCAAGCCTAAACTTCCCCTGCCTCAGCTTAACCCCGTTCCCGCAGGTCCTGTCGCTGGTGTTAATGGAGAAAAGGTCTCCTGCCTCTTGACACCCCCTTACGAGGAAGTTGTAGACTGCGATGAGGTCTCCCCTCAGCCTCCTCTTCTCCAGGCTGAACAGGCCCAGTGCCCTCAGCCGTTCCTCGTACGTCTTCCCCTCCAGGCCTTTCATCATCTTCGTAGCCCTCCTCTGGACACTCTCCAATAGTTTCATGTCCTTTTTATACTGTGGTGCCCAGAACTGCACACAGTACTCGAGGTGAGGCCGCACCAGCGCAGAGTAGAGCGGGACAATCACCTCCCCCGACCTACTAGCGATGCCGTGCTTGATGCACCCCAGGACACGGTTGGCCCTCCTGGCTGCCAGGGCACACTGCCGGCTCATATTCAACTTGCTGTCTACCACGACCCCCAGATCCCTCTCTTCTAGGCTGCTCTCCAGCGTCTCATCGCCCAGTCTGTACGTGCAGCCAGGGTTTCCCCGTCCCAGGTGCAGGACCCGGCACTTGCTCTTATTGAACTTCATGCGGTTGGCGATCGCCCAGCTCTCCAACCTATCCAGATCCCTCTGCAAGGCCTTTCCACCCTCATTCGAGTCCACAACTCCTCCAAGTTTGGTGTCATCAGCAAACTTGCTCAAAATACCTTCTATTCCTACATCCAGATCGTTTATAAAAATATTGAAAAGTACCGGCCCTAAAATGGAGCCTTGAGGGACCCCACTGGTGACCGTCCGCCAGCCTGACGCAGCCCCATTCACCATAACCCTTTGGGCCCTGCCCATTAGCCAATTGCTCACCCATTGTATGATGTTTTTATTTAGCTGTATGCTGGACATTTTGTCCAGTAGGATCCTATGGGAAACTGTGTCAAAAGCCTTGCTGAAGTCCAAAAAAATCACGTCAGCTGGTTTCCCTTGGTCCACCATACGGGTGATCTTATCATAAAAGGAAATCAGGTTAGTTAGGCAGGACCTACCCTTCACAAACCCATGCCGGCTGGGACCAATGACTGCTTTGTCCCCCAGGTGCGCCTCAATAAGTTCGAGAACCATCTTCTCCATGATTTTACCAGGCACTGACGTGAGACTGACAGGCCTGTAATTGCTAGGGTCTTCTTTCTGACCCTTCTTGAAAATCGGCACAACATTTGCCAGCTTCCAGTCTACCGGGACCTCTCCAGACTCCCAGGATCGTTGAAAAATAATTGAGAGAGGTTCCGCGATGACGTCCGCCAGCTCTTTCAGCACCTGGGGATGAATCCCATCCGGACCCATGGACTTGTAGGGATCCATGTGTGGACTTGTAGGGATCCAGGTGGAGTAGCTTTTGTTTATTTTGTTTTGATTCTGAGTAATGACTAGAAGGTTTTGTTTAAGTTATTATGATTTTTTAATGACAAAGCTATTATGTAGGTGCTGGGAACTCATCTGCTTGAGAAGGTTTGAGCCTGCAGTTACTGACTCCCAATATCACTATCAAATCACTTCGGTTACTCTGACGAGATTTAATCAGGAAACTTACTCCATCCGTGCTTAGATTTGAAATTAATCAGATTGAGTCATTTTCTCCCAACAAAATTACAGCACCTAGAAATTAAGTCTTCTAGATGTCATTCTCACAAAAAACAAAATGACCAAAAAAATAAGAACCCACCTTTTTTCCATAGATTTTCAAAATAAGATGTCATTTGATTTGCAATATTAAATTCAAGGTGTCATATAGGAGCAGATAAAGATGTCTTTAAGTGTATTTATCCAGAATCATGTACACATACAGGTCACACAGTAATTTCCATTGGGTAATTCAAGTAACACAAGCTTAACTTCTGCAAAAAGCTATCAAGGGATGATTGAAAAGGTCACCAAAACTCTGAAAGATACAGCACATATTGGCTCATTCACTCCAAAAACGGAATGAATGGAATGTCAAAAGTGCAAAAGGAAAGGTCAATCCACTGCACATCTCATGCTGAATTCCACTGAAATTTCTACTTCTCATCACTGAAGTCTTAAATTGGAACAAGGCTCCAACAAACTGGATTGTGTTAAGTGAATACTGTACATTGAAAGGGAAAATCAACTTGAGGAATAAAAAAGAAGCTGACAAACAGATGAAGTCAACGAATCTTTACATATATGCACATGTATATTTAGCAACTATTCGTGTTCCTATTTTTTTTACTGAAAATGTTTTTATTATACCAGTAGCCAGGAAAGGTGTTAATAAACAAGCATCCTATGCTGTTCATAAACAGACATATGCACACAAATATATGCAAACGTATCGAAGAGAAATTAAAGGATGATGACATGATTGTTTTTTTAAGAAAATTAAACAACCTCCAAGTGCAACTGTCAAAAAGCAACCATGCTATTATCATAAATGTGGACTTTCATAAAATTTACAAATAAAATATTCTAATAAAATCCCGTTAAAAAATATCAGTGTGGCCACATTAAGCGGAATAACAGATTACTCATCTTTATAAAAATAGTAATCTGGCTAACTAATCAGCTGTTACTGGTATGACTTGGCTTTGGGAATCCCCAGTTCCTGAGACCAGTGGGAAAGCAGGAAGGCAGGCTTGGTGGAAGAGGATGAGGTTAGGGAACATTTCAAAGGAGCTGGCCAAGGTCATTCTCAATTACCTTTGAAAGACTATCGTGATTGAAGTCTCCTGAGGACAGGAAGAAAACAGATATTGCTCCTTTCTTTGAGAAGGAAAAGAATGTGGATCCAGAGAGCCAGTCTATTTCACCTCGATCTCCGGGAAGGAGATGAAGCAAATGATCCTGGAAGTTCTTTCCAAATTTACAAGGAAAATGATTGGGAGCAGTCAGCATACATTTATGAAGTGAAAACCATGCCCAGCCAACCAGATAGCCTTATACAATGAGGGGAAAATGATGCCCAGAGAAGTTGTGGAGTCTCCATCAGCAGAGATGCTCAAAACCTGGCTCTGAGCAACCTGCTTAGATGACTCTGCTTCAAGCAGGGCCATTGAATTACACTACCTTTAGAGGTCCCTTCCGGCCTCAGTGACTGTGTGAAATCTCCCCCTCTTCCAGATATTAAACAACTTCAAGATCTTGCACTACAGCAGTGCTGGTACAAGACCAGAAGCGTGTGATTTCTTAACTATGGAAGTCAAAATGATCTACCCTCTGGATCTTATCAGCTCTTTCCTTCATATATAACAGCATAATGTTTAAGTCTAGCAGCAAACACAAAACAAATTGCTTATGCCTTCTTTGGGACTAACGTTATTTTCTGTATCCTGAAAACAGAACAACTCCTTTGTTTTTTATGGATATTGAACAGGAATCCTGATTAGAAAATGTTATTCTCTTTGACGAGTATTTTAGAGTACTGTCTTTTTAATTGGAGACAGAGCATCGCTATAAAAGTATTCTAAAATATAATCACATATAGACTCAAACTGAGTTGCAGATTCAACGTAGAACACTGTTCATGACATTAGATAATATGAAAGATTTGAACAACCCATAATTGCTAATAGGCTGTGTTTAAATAACTTAAGTAGTTTTTTTGTTGTTGTTTTGTTGTTTGTTTTTTCTCTTTGTTTTAAATCTTTTTCTCATGGATGCAGTTATGCATCCATGTTAAACCAAACAAAAACAACCCTTCAGAGCAGAAAGATCTGCAGTTTTATCCCCTTTGCAGTCATCCCATCAAATAGGCTGGGACACCCTACTGACCATCCCAATATACTTACCTACAGTCAAGTTTCTGGTTCAGGTATAATGGTCTAAATCTAGTCTTTGATGGCTGTTTTTCACTTTCTATATTCCTCCTGCCTTATTAATCATATTTCATTATTTATATCCTATCTTAAAACATTATGTTTTGTTTATTGCATTTCAAACTCCATTCTCTGTAATTGAAATGAGTGCATTTCAGTAGTAATCTCTATTTGGACATCATATAATCATTTGTTAGCATTTGGGAAGTCAGTTGTAGAGTATTTTCATACTGAAGAGTGCTGCATTGTTACTAAATATAAATGTGCATTTTAAATGCTAATCAGAATTTCCAAAGCTTCACATGAATGCTATTAAATTTTCATCTCTCCTACCCGAACACCTTTGTTTTAAATTTTTAGTACAGTGTCCTCTAAAACTTACTTCCTCTTTCATCAGCAGTTAGGACTTTGTTCTCTTTCTGTGGAACAATGACCACTTTTTCATTGTATTAACAGATTTCAATGCCAGGAAAGGCCACATATGATCTAACTTGATCTTTTCCCATTAAATTGCAGCCACTAGAGCTGTACTCCTCTGGAATTGATTATACAGACAATCTATTTGACTTAAATTTGACTAGCTTTACATTTGACATTTAGATAGAGTGATATCAGAAGATGAATCACTATGTATTTTATAGCACAATGGATATCCTTAAAGCTAGTACATATTTTAGATTCGATATTCGCATTTACATCCAATAACACTACCACCTCATTGACTTCAGAGACCACTGAAATGTATCATTTAAATTAACCCAACTACTTTTTTGCTAAGAGATAGTAAAATACTGAGAACACAGAACTTGAAGACATTTAGCCACAGATCTATGACAATCTAATACAATTATTTCACAAATGCTACACTTCAGAAAGAACTTTTCTAATTAACAGTCAGATTAACAGTTCATTTGAAACATCACTGATACACTTAAGTACAATAAAGCTTTAATTAAATTTCAATTCATAAGTAAATTGTTTTGGATGTAAGAACGTATTACCATTTCTAATCCCTCTTTGTCTACAGCTCTCAGCTACTTCTCAGACTATCATCCTTCAGGGATAGACTAAACAACTGACTAGGCTTCATGGAATTGGACAGCTGATGTAAAGAACATCTTAAAAATTTAAGATTGTGGTTGATGCTAGGGAACTTAAAAACACACTGGGCCTCTTAAGATATGAATAAAAACAGAAGCAAATTTTAAAAATCAAACAACAGAATTCTAATGTGGACTCATTTGTTTCCTGGCACACGTCAAATGTCATGCAGCTGAACTTCAAAGTTCTGCTGAAGACAAGGACAGTGCTTTTGGGTTTATCTCAAAGCAGCATCTGTACTGCCTAATTATTCCTTGCTTTGCTCCTGGTACACCTGATTATCCAACACTTTACGCAAGATACCCTGCTCTCACAGCAGCCAGAAGTGAACCCAACAGTATAACATCCTTTTCAAGAAAACCTGGGTGTGCTTGTTAAGGCAGTTCAGATGCTGTGAGTGGCAGAACTGTCTTCCAAAGATTAGTAAGAAACAGAAAGGATTTCTGCTGTGCAGCAAGATACTGCGGTACATGATTCACACCTGCAGAAAGCCTGTTATTTCTTTTTTAAACTAGACATTTTTCCACAACTTTTATGCTGATTGTAAACATTTGAGATATTAAAAATAAAAGGCTTTGCTTTTATTTTAGCTTCAGATAGCTACAGAACTGAGACAAAAAGCAGATTCAAAATGAGCAGAGTATTTCCTCACATAAGCAAGAGCAAACTTTTTAAGTAACTACAGTGGGAATTACTCGAAAAAGCTGTTTTTTTAATGAACTATAAGTTTATTAAAATAATTATTCAAAAAAAAAAAAAAAAAATAAGAAGAATTTAACTGACAATGAAAAATCTTTTGTTCTAAGCCCTAGCAATTAAAGACTTGAATTTAATCATTTAATGGGTTTCTTCATAACAATTTATGAATTTAATGGTAAAGAGAAATGTGATTAATGTACTCAAGTGAAACATATCAGGTATAGCAAGGAACAACAGCTGAGAAGCATGCACAGATATTCCAACAGTCAGTGAAAAAGAAGCAGTCTAAGAGAACTACTGTGCTGTTTGTCATCAGGCAAACAGATTGCATCATTCTGGATATTGCTTTCATTCTGTGACCTGAAGAGGCTTATAAATACTGTATAGCCAAGCAAGTTAGTCAGTAGATTGTATCTACGTGCTAGGCATTGTCAACGAAGTTCAAAATCATAATTAGAATCAGCTCCATCATTCTGTATTATCACATGAAAAAAATTGCCAAAGGAAATATTCACTTGAAATTGAGATTTTCTGCGATAAGCTTCAGATTCAAGGGTTGATATTTTCTAGCAAGCTACATTTTTGTAACAAAGTTTACCAAAAATTCCCATAGAGTACTGAGAATGGAAGGAACAGTAAGTTACTCCACATTGAGAGCTGACAATGTAAATCATCTCCTGGGAAGCAGGGAGTATGTAGGTAGGACTGATGGTTACACTGATCAATCTAGCGATTGATCAGCTCACTAGATGTTTTAAAGGGTAAGTTTTCCATTGCTTTGTATCCCTGCTAGTTTATACCATTTCTTATTTCTACTCACTTAGTGTCTGTTTGTGAATGACTCGACAGAAGCAGGGACTACCTGGCTCCGATGAGAATACATTTCCATGTGTGATGCAGCCTGGGGTTAATAAAGAAGAAGTTATTGCTGCCCACAGCTCACCAGTTACATGGGCTTTCTGATGGGCGTGAGATAAAAGATATAGGCAGATTATGAACATGATCACACAATACAGAACAGTTGAGGTTGGGAGGGACCTCTGGAGTTTATCCAGTCCAACTCCCTGCTAAGCAGGGTCACATAGAGCACATTGCACAGGATCACCGCTAGTAGGTCAAGGGAGGTGATTGTCCCGCTCTACTCTGCGCTGGTGCGGCCTCACCTCAAGTACTGTGTGCAGTTCTGGGCACCACAGTATAAAAAGGACATGAAACTATTGGAGAGTGTCCAGAGGAGGGCTACGAAGATGGTGAAAGGCCTGGAGGGGAAGACGTACGAGGAACGGCTGAGGGCACTGGGCCTGTTCAGCCTGGAGAAGAGGAGGCTGAGGGGAGACCTCATCGCAGTCTACAACTTCCTCGTAAGGGGGTGTCGAGAGGCAGGAGACCTTTTCTCCATTAACACCAGCGACAGGACCCGCGGGAACGGGGTTAAGCTGAGGCAGGGGAAGTTTAGGCTTGACATCAGGAGGGGGTTCTTCACAGAGAGGGTGGTTGCACACTGGAACAGGCTCCCCAGGGAAGTGGTCACTGCACCGAGCCTGACTGAATTTAAGAAGAGATTGGACTGTGCACTTAGTCACATGGTTTGAACTTTTGGGTAGACCTGTGCGGTGTCAAGAGTTGGACTTGATGATCCTTAAGGGTCCCTTCCAACTCAGGATATTCTATTCTATTCTATTCTATGATCACATCCAGGCTGGTTTTGAATATCTCCTGAGGAGACTGCACAGCCTCTCTGGGCAGCTGGTGCCAGTACTCTGTCATCGTCACAGTAAAGAAGTGTTTTTTCATTTTAGCCAGAACTTCCTGTGCTTCAGTTTGTGCCTGTTGCCTCTCGTCCTGTTGCTGGACACCACTGAAAAGCCTCTGGCTCCATCTTCTTGACACCCTCCCTTCAGATATTTGTACACATTGGTAAGTTCCCCTCTCAGTCTTCTCCAAGCTAAACAGGCTCAGCTCTCTCAACCTGTCCTCATACAACAGGTGCTCCAGTCCTCTGATCATCTTCATAGCCCTCCTCTAGGATTCATTCCCGTAGCTCTGTGTCCCTCTTGTACTGGGAGCCCAGAACTGGACACAACACTCCAGGTGTGGCCTACTCCAGGCTGAGTAGAGGGGGAGGATCACCTCCCTTGACCTGCTGGCAACACTCTTTTTAATGCACCCCAGGATCCCACTGGTCTTCTTGGCTACAAGGGCACATTGCTGGCTCACAGTTAACCTGTTGTCCAGCACGTTCTCCCTCTCTGCAGAGCCATTTTTTTTTTTACTTTAAAAAATGTGAGAAACAGAACCAACAGGTGAAAGGAAGATAGGAAATATGGGTAGTACTGATGAGAAGGTGTGATATATTTTTGTGAAGAAAAACAACATATGTTTTGTCAAATACTGTAGAAATCATGAAAGGATAGAAACTGAACTATCCACAATGAAAAAGACACATACAAAGAAATCCAAAAAAAAAATCAAGTCAGATTTAAAACAATTATGGATGAATGAGATTTGCAAACATCACAAATCACAATCAGATCAGAAATCACAGAGATTCTAGACTTTTAATAGATATAAAAATAATGATAAATTCCATACACTCGAGAGAACTGCATCCTCCTTCAGTTTTCCTACAGAAACAGCAGCCATAAGATCTTGAAAACCTAAACTTCAAAAATTGTTTATCTTTGACAAAGAAGCTACAACTGAGATAAAATGATACAGCTGGCTATCAGAATATGGTAATTTGACACTTATCAGAGGAGAGCAACACGTTATTTAATTAAAACATTTTCTGTTCCCTCAGTCTGTAGAATATTAGTCAGAATAGTAAGCCTTTGTAGTATGTGAAAAATGTACTGCAAGAAACAATGTGTTGAAATGGTAAATGGAAAGATAATTAATTAAAATCTTCTGCAGTTTTTAAGATCCAGACATTAGGAAGTGTAATTCAAATTTTCATGCTGTCATTTTGTATTGCTTCTCTCACTGACTACCACTTTCTGAAACCATACCCAAAATTAAGCCTAACCTGTACTGGAGAAAAAAGCGTCTTTACAGCTGCTCTTAAAGTTGGATGCCATGACCATGTCATGGAAAATGCATTCAAAAATAAAGAACACAGAATGAAACAAAGAACAATGGGGTCATTCAGGTTGGAAAAGACCTCTACGATCATCTAGTTAAACCTTTAACCTAGTATTGAAGTCCACCACTAAACTACGCTACCAAGTTCTACATCTACATGTTTCCTGAAGACCTCCAGGGTCTCCAAGACAACGTCACTGCACATATCTCTGGATCACCCCCTCAGTTTTCCTAACCCTATCCATTGCTTCATTAGGCAGCTGGAGAAACTTGTATTGCTTTTGATCTGTTGAAAACTTCCATCATTGGTGATGAAAGTCAAAGAGGGCACCTACACACAGTCATCAGAGGTCACTCCATTGCCAGGCTACGAAAGGTTCTCCTTCCAAGTACTTGGAATCTGAAGCTGCAAAACAACCAATTTTTCAGTTCAAAGCACAAATCAAACATCTTTTGTTCAACCAAACATGAAAAAAAAAAATCAGTTCAGAATTTCTGCCCAATGAATCAATAGTGATTTCAGGCACTCAGCTGCGATCCAGACGATATTTCACAGAACCATAAATTAGAACAACTTCAAACAGAGGGGCTGAGAGGCTGGTCCCATGGTGCTCTACAGCTTTATGGTAATGGCACTGTTCTGAGGACTCAGAGACTTCAATTCAAATCTCTGTACTGAATTAATACAGAGGCTTAAATACAGATTTCATGCATGCCAGTCAAATCTGCCTGCAGACCCATTGTTCATGGTTATCTCAAAACTTAATTGAAAATGCTTCACATTTAATACTGCTGGGGATTATTGACTGTGGGCTGAAACTTCCTGGTTTTGAAATTATTGCTGGAAGACAGAAGAGGGCAAGATAACTGCCTATGGCACCTTTTCCAATTTGTAAGACCCTACTTTAAAACAAATTAAAAAATACTAGTGAAACTATTTTTAAAATTTGACCTAAATTCAGAAATTTCATGCACTGTAATAGTACACTCTGATGGGTGGTGGAGCAAAATATATACTGAAAAATATGCCTTAGTTAAAATCCTTCGATTTATTTTTTTTTAATTACAGCATATTTCTACAATTCTTTCTCAATTACAACCTTTCTTAATAGAAAGATTGCTTCTAAAGAAAAAAGCGGTGACTTCAGAATCTGATTTTACAATTCAATTCAATTATTTCTGGAAGTACAGTATTTTTATCACTTGCAATTTGGGAGTAAAATTTAAATTTTGACAACTGTCAGAAGCTGACATTCTAAAGCAATTTCATGCTTCCCTTGTTACACAGCTACAACAGTAATATAATCTTCAAAAAAGACATTGTAGCTAAATGTAGTATTGAAAAGGTAAAATCATCCAGCATTAATTTTTATTACTTTTAAAACATATCACTGTGGTTTTTTTGTGAAATCTGTGTCAAAAATCTGTGATATTTGGACAAGATATCAAGTGCCAACCACCCTTCATACTGAACATTTCTTGAAGTCACTTTCATATACTTGAACTATCATGATCTAGAACAAAATATTGAAAAGTGCAATGAATACTAGAAAAAGTCTAAGCAGGGCTGCAACAGAATTGCATCTTTTGAAAATGGTGCAGAAAATGGTGCAGGGGCTTAGTCCTCAGCTGGCTTTAACTGGAAACATTTTACAGGAAAATTTAAAAGTACCTTCATCAGTTCAAGACCTCCCCAACAGCTTGAGCTATTTGGGATGTATACTGAAAATCACCTGTGTGCATTGCACGCTTCCCTATTTTTTGCTTACTTCCCGGGGGCCCAGGGGCAATTACAGAATGTGTATCTTGGGACTGCACAAGGCTTCTTATGGGATGCTTAGGGTGATCAAGATGGCATGGGAAGGAGCAAACAAAGGAAAATGAAGGAGTAAGAGGATAGAAGGTCATGTGCAAGTGAATTACTGTTCAGTGTACTTCTCTAGCTATGCCTTATGGTATATGTGAGTTGTATACGTGGGTTTGTGTACGTGTGCCTCCTGTGAATTTATGCTCAGCCCTACTGCTGCTTGGAGCTGGGGCCATGGAGCTGCAGCTGCCTCTCCACTGGATTCAGCAACCCCTGGCACTATTTATGCATATAACAACTCTTTGAGATTCTATACAGTGTCTGCTCATTCATCACAAGTGCTTTAAATCATTCTGCAAAGGGAACATTAATGTCTTTCAAAAGGTAAATTCTCTGAGAGATGAAATAATTAATGGATTTGAAAACAGACTGAAAGAGCTAGCATTAGAGAATTTGCATAGAATGACATTTAGCATGCTGTATTTCCTAGGATGAGCACTGCAAACATGAATAACCATTGGATTCACTTCTAAATGTAACAAGCAATTCAAAATAGATTATGAATATTTTTGAATAACAAGACAGAGTTTTCAGGCTACAGCTTCAATGACTTGTTGAATACACAGCTTCAGATCTCCATGCTCAAAGCTTCCTGTTGCACAAATGGGAGCCATCAGAGAGACGGGCAAAGAACAAGTTATAGAGTACCTCATCATAGACACTATTGGCAAAATACAGAATATGCTTATTATACACACAGGTTCTTTCAAAAGCGTAGACCAAAATTCATTCTCCCATAAAGAAGGACTGACCACAAGTCCAACTTCATCTTTCAGAAATTATTATTAATTTGACTAAAATAAATTACTGCTCTTCAATTATTTCTTTCTACACACACACAAATTACACACAGACTTTTTCTCTCTCTAGAAATAGTGGTCACTAACTTCTGTAAGCAGAAAAAAAAGTTATGTCTTTCACTGAAGAGGATTACAAATAAACTTAGGGAGACAGTTTTAAGTGAAAAGGCAAGGCAACCTTTCATTATTATTTTTTAAATACTAGCCCCTAATCCGGGTAGGAAGCAATAGCTCAGGTTACTTAGACAAATTCTAAGTGATAAAATATTAGTATCAGCGCTTCCTTCATATTCGCCAGATTCAAACCAAATATCCAACAGTTCTTCCATTCAGCTCAGACTTTGGGAATAATGATCAGTCAGAAAGACTCAGAAAAATGCCAAAAAAGCCCTCAAGCTTAGATATTAGAGTAACAGATAGTTTTAAATACAAGCGCACATCAACCCTTCATTCTGAATGCTGTACCTAGGATTCAGAGTTGAAAACAAATGCAGAAATGAGACGATATTTCCTCATTTGTTTTTTCTATAAAAATGATTTCCTCCTTTTCCATGCCAGATGGTGGTTATATTGTGATACCCAACGGCTTCTACAGAAACGCCTTTAGGATGTAATTCTACTCCCATGATTTTATTATTTATTTATATTTATAAATTTGGAAAAATGCTGAAGAACGCACAAAGAGAGAGCAAGCCTACATCCATTCGTTGAATTCTCATTGACTGAGTGAACCAAAGTTCAATTCATTCAACCAAGGTTTGTAATATTTTAAATTTAACCGCTACAACGAAGATGTTCCAGGAAAGTTTTTAGGTACTAATGGGAACATCTATTAAAAAAATAAATAAAAATCAGGACAGCAGAAAAAGTAGGTTGTGTAAGTGAAGGCTCTTGGAAAGTCTGCTGCAGCTGATTCTCCTGAGCAAGTACATCCAAGCCATCAGTTTAAATTGCTATGAGAAATGTTCACACCCTGGACTTGAATGTAAATTAAAAAAATAAATAAATAAATAAATAAATAAAGGAATGACTTCAGTGTGAGAACGGAATGCAACTTGGGGAAGAAGGGGCAGAAGGGATTTAAAAAAGCATAATCTCTCTATGTCATACTGTTGTCTTTGAAATCAAAAGAGGCATATGAGCTAAAATAGCATTATTATATATTGTTATAAAAAAGATGGCATTGTGTATGTGAACTTAAGAAGGGCATCAAAAACATACTTTCTAGCATGTTCCATCACCAAGAAAAATGTTGCTAAGAATATTAGTCATTTTGTGTCAGTTGTTGATATATACTTTCAAGTTACTGACGCTCATAACAACACATGGATCGTATTCTCTTTATGCAACATGCATAAATCTCAATGAGCAGAAAATTAATTCTACCTCAAGTTTATGTTATCTTCAAACATGAAAAATGTCAGCTGCTATCTCCTGTTCCTTGATTGAAGTATAAATTTCAGATTATGGTGCAAAGTTGCATCTACGCTCCTTGAAAAGCCGAATTTTAAACACACAACAACCTGCTGCTGAGACCTAATCATGTTTCTAATTAAGTTTTCAGTTATTTGCCAGAAAAAATCTAGGAAAATTATACTAAAAGCATTCATTTTCCAAGGACAGATGTTTCCTAAGTCATTTAATAGATACAATAAATATACATTATCTATTTCCTTGTCTTGTTTCCCTTGGCACCCTAAACTGCTTCTTAATACATTTATTTGACCTGAGCCCAACGGATCAACAATTCTTTCATGTGAATCAGAGCCTGAATGTCTCCTCCACAGGGAACATACTTCCTCTGTAGTGATCAGTAAAGGATCAATTGCAATGATCAATAAAGGTGTAACACCTACACCAGGGAAACATGCCCATCTTGTCCTCTCCCCAGACCGCATTTCTTGTTTTTTACGAGTTCCTCTTTGATCCTCTGCATTTCTCAAGCTTTACAGTTTCAGGGCCTAGGGTTATTAGAATAAAAAAAAAATATATATATAAAAATCTCACTCCTCCCAAAATTTCAGTAAGCAGAAGACTGTCTGCTTTCCCTCACCTCTAATGAGCAAAGACACAAATGACAAACATCAGTGCTTCGTTTGCTCCCCATCTCAGTGATATTTTACACAGCTCTGACAACATGTGAATAAACAGCTATGCCACAAATTATTCAGTTGTACAGCAACTGGATAATTTCACTTGCATGGCTTTGAACTGAAGCTTATTTTCACTATTTTGGCTTTCTTAAGACCTACGGGACCAAACTGGACATATATTAGAATTATTATGGGATATAAACACATATACCTACACACTTATGAGTTTTATACATAAAATATTTTTCATAAAGCTGTGTGAAATGCAATAAGAAAAACATTAAAAATACGTTGATTGTATTTTATTCTTTTTTTTTTTTTTTTTTTTTACAACTTAGCTTTGTAAATCAAAACTGTTGATCGTCAGAATTTTCTACAGCTATCCAAATATAATTTATCCTTGCAGATTCCAAGAGTCTTAAGCTATATATTCTTTCTTAAAGCTATATATTCTTAAAGCTATATATTATTTTCATCCACATTCCTTCCGAAGTATTTCACAAATGATAGAGTACACTTGTTACTCTACACCTATCAATCGAAAGCAAGCCTGTCCAGGATGAATTACAACTGTATATAGTAGCACAAAACAGTATAAAGCAATTTAAGACAGGAAATGAGGAACACCAGAGCCAGCTGTAACTGCAGAAGACATTTTTAGGTTGATGGTGTAATTATCCAAGCTGGAATTTTGCCAGAAAATCAACAAGCAATAGTCTGGCAAAACACAGCCCCGGTTTATTAATCCAGCTCTGTATGCCACTGAGCTAAACATATCGTTCCACGTTGCACCAAGGCTGGTCTAGTTTATGTGGCTCATGTGCTAATATTGACGTTTCGCATCTCCTGCTCTCTTAATTATGGACTTGTGTTGTACAAACCCAAAAAAGCTGCTCCACTTTTCTGACATACATTTTTCTAGGCTGTTGACAAAAGACGTCTGTATCATTCTGCACAATACTGCTTAAGCTCTCTATTTGTCTCTCTACTGCCTGCACTTTAAAATAAATAAATATATAAATAAATACCAAAACAAAACAGGGGGGTGGATTTTAAAAAAATAAAAGGCTCGTTAGCAATTAAAAAGTCAGAAATTCATTTTCAAGAAGAAAACCAAAACTCTCCACAGCATTCTTCTTAAATGCCTCTAGCTTTACAAAGCATTAATGTGCAAAGAAATCATTGTTAACTACTATAATGATCTAATGACAAAGAAAGCTAAATAAGGAGCTCAGACACAGTGCTAATGAATGTGGTGCATACGCCTGGATCAGAGAGCATGACTGATGGATCAGGGCTGATGACTCTGAGACAGTAGAAAGCTCCTCGAGAGAAGCTAGCAAAATTGAGCCAGCATCACAGCCCCAAAGGAAGACAGCTACAAATTCAGAAGGAGCACTGAAGATGCTCATCTAGAATGTGACATAGCACAAACTAAATAATGTAAGCAATAGGAAACTGAAGTAGCTGACGAATGAAACTTCATGACAGAACCACCAAGCATCAGCATCAAAATTCTAAAAGAAAACAAAAAGAAACAAACAAAACCAGAAAACTGGCATAATGTTCTACATATGAGAGTACAGCAAATACTGGACTTATTATGATGTACTGGCAATTGAATAAAAAAAATAAATAAATAAACAAATAGAAACAGGAAAACTGTGAAATCAACTATATATATAGTGGAAGACAGCCTCAGGATAGAACAGACTGGAACATTCACAGGTCAACATTTATGTATACAGGATTGTAACCCTGCCCACTCATATGATCACTTGAGTCCAATTTTTAAGAACTGAAAAAAACATCAAATGAATGCTGGGGGCCTCACTGAAAATCAGTAAGTAATTTATACTTAAGTACTTGAGACTCTTTTTCTAAATCTCAGTTGGAAATCTGCCAGTCTTGTTCTAAAGCCTAGGAATGATGGTATGGGCAGATGGTATCTTTAGATTATAGGATTTACAATGGAAAATACCAAAAGGTACTTAAGTCTGTTGCAACAAAGATAATTACCATAAATGTCAATAAAAGGGTAAGTTTTTCTTATGGGCATGTACTGAAGATATATTTTTCCCCTACTACACATGTAAATCTGAAAGCGTCTGACATATGTTTAACCTTTTGAAGAAAAACTGTCAGATGATTCCCACAGAACCATGGATATCCATATTTGTGAAGTTTCAGAGCCTTATTCAAAGCAGTTTTCTTATAATATCAATTTATTCAAAAATTACATTTTGCAAAGCCAGCATAAGTTCTGCCAGTACATATTATCCAATGGCTGACTCCAATGCCCAACCAAACAATTTTCTGTAAGGCTGCTTATCTTAAAACTTGCAATTTTACCTATACAGGTTGAAAACCTGTTAACATTTATCTTATTATCACCAATACTCACCAAAATGTTTTTAATATTAGTATTATCTGCATATTTTCAGACCATGACAACCTTTGCATGTATTTCAATACATGCTTGAAACCACAATTAGATTGTTCAGAAAAGTATGTACCATAGTACTAATCCTACACTTGCATTCACAGACTTTAAACTACTGCTCAAAGTTTAGCTAAGTGACAAATTATATCATTTTGTTACACAGTAGAATAAAAAACAAGTCCAAAATGAAACAATAAGCTTTAGCATTGGGCAGCATGGTTGGTAAATAATATTTGAGTTTACTACTTGGTGGTAGAACAAGGAAAAGGAAAAAACTACGTACTGCTTTACAAAGTTAAAACAGTCTTATTACTCATTGCTAGTGACAATGGTAGAGGTATATTAATATCTGTATGTTATATATATATTATACATATAGTGTCGTTTAAGAGTGGTTTGTCTTACGCTACACTATCAGAGAAGCTGATACACTTGTTTTGGAAGAAATCTTGAAGAGACTCAACCATGTCAGTTACACCCTTGAGTAGTTTGTTCCACATACCTTGTTTGCGTACATCCTCTACAGCAGCAACCAGTTCCTCCTTCAGATCCTGGCTCTCTTTAGCGATTTGATCTCCTTTTTCTAAAAAGTTCTGAGTAGCCTGCTCTACCGAGGCAGCCAACACATGAGCCTTCTTAGAGCGCCCTTTCTTCTTGCCAGACGGTCCCTTATTGCTTGTGTTAACAAGCGTTGTTACCTTTGGGAAAGAGAAAAGAAGTTTCTATAAGTCTGAGCAATTCTTCTGCTCTTAAGAGCAAAATAGATAGTCATCTAATTCAATGTTCTCAGTATTTTCTGTTGAAATGATGCAATGGTCACATGTATTGAATATATAAAATCTAAAGTTCAAAGCCTGAAGCATAGCAACATGCACCCCAAAAAAGGTTTTTACTTTTAGCTTGTATTTAGTCTGGTCTAAGCAAATCAGCAGGCAAGCAGTGAAGGAGAGAAAGAAGAGAAACTTTTGTCACTGGTCTTCATTTTAAAAAGTGAATAAGCCATTAAAATGAAAAGCCAACACACATACAGGTCAGTAACTATTTGAAAAGCAATCTCCTCTAGAGATAAGCACCACCACTTATGTTCAAGCAGTGACAAAACCATTGTGGCTGTTTTCTAGACATTAAGGAATGAGTAGCTCCTGCTGCAAAGATTATACAGGTTAAAACTATTCTGTGTAATAGTGCTTCAGTATATTTAGAACACATTAGTGTAGGACAACAGTGGACAGTAAAGTGATCATACTTTCTCCCCAGTGTTTAAAAAGAAAGGAAATCTGCTTTCATATTTTTAGAATCTCCTACAAGAATTCCTTATTCAGCTGTCAGATCAGAAGCCCAAACCACACAGCTTAACAATACAGCACAGCATATACAATACAGCACATACAGCACAGCTTTTTGGTGGATGGACCACAAAAATTTAACATCGCTCCAGCTCTAGCAGGATGTTTTTCTGTAAAGCCCAAATATCAGATATCATCAGGTGTTCAATACATGAAAAAAAGCAATGGATCCATAACAATCGGTGATCCAATTCACCCTAGCCAGAATACAACCCAGGGCAGTCTATGTAAGTGGCATATCTGTGTGCTAACCTAAAAATCTAGTGTAAGAAAAATAATAATAAAAAAAGTCTTTGCAATAGACAGACAATACAAAGCAAGAAAGATCCTAAAAGGAAGTAAAAAAACCTCACTGCCATCCCATTCCTATTACAAGAAGCACGACAATGTGTTACAGTTGTGACCAAAGAGCCTTTCATCACACTCTTTGTGCCTTTTCAACCACATCTGAAAACAGGGAGACTAAGGAAGCTTAATAAAAATAAAATAGAAAAGGCTGTCAAGGCTTGAAAACACCATACACAGAGAGGTACAGGGAAAAAATGCCTGGATACAGCAGGATAATATTCTACCGTTATCTGTTTTATTCCACTACTTATATTTAGAAATAAATTCTTTTTTTAATTATTTTTCCCATGAAATTATTATTCAATAAAAGTTTCTGAATATCCTTTCACAGTTGATCATTACCTATTTAATAATTTTAGAACTTTATGAAGACACTAGGATAATTCTGTAATATAACTCAGGTTTATCCAAAAGAATGGATTTATCCAGTACGTCATGGGGAGTACTAAGACAACCTTTCAGATGCAACAGGCAACAAAACTATTGAGCACCTACTGAAGTTCACAGAAGTGATCTGAAAGGAAGATAACAACATTGGAACTTGATCTTAATTGTTTGAACTTAATGAACAAACTAGAGGTATATTGCCAGAACAGTGAGGTGATAAAGGGAAGAAAAAGATGTCAAGTAAAGATAAATTGGTCAATAAATGAAGTCAAATCAGAGTATTTTGTAGATCTCTCTCAGGTAGATACTATATCAATAGCTTTAGAAAAAGAATCAAATTCTTCAAATAGCATCAACACAAATAGTTTGTAACTGGCAGACTAACTGCTGAAGTCCTGTGAAGACACAGGATTAGTCAGATTACAGACCTCTTTTGGTACCCTAAAAACGTAGTTTTCCATTAAAAATAATAAAAATCAATGTGACAGGATTGTGCTATCTGCAAGTCTGCTCCTTCTATGAATGATCCGACTACCAAGTTTCTTCTCATCTAACCTTACCTACAAAAGAGTTACACATCTCTTGTAAGAGCATCTAGAAGTACTGAACTGCTGCAGTCAACGAACAAGAATGGGGACTATAACTGTCATAGAATACAACAAGTGTGTTCCTAGAAATAGATATTGTCTCATAAAACAGGAGGGAAACACAGGGTAAGAACAATCAAATAGGTATAAGATTTCTCAGTTAAGTGAAATAAATCCTGAATAAATATTTTACCACCATGATCTCCAAAACATTTTGATGGTACACATAGAATATGTATTTTAGATATATGTACATGTATGCTTTAATAAAATGGTTCAACATGCTGGATTTACTAGCCCAACAATGTTGTCAGTAGAAGCAACAAGCCATTTACACACAGCCCTCAGAGCATAACAACTCTCAACAGGCAATTTCAAATAAAATGTACTTACATAGCAAAGTAAATATCCTGATTTAATTCACACAAACTGTGTCATGCAACAAGAGAGGCTTTCCTCCTAGAACTGTTAAGTATGGGAGAAGTCCTGCAAAAATCCATCTTGTGAATAGATAAGCACGTAATGCGCAAAGCAGAATGAAAAATAGTAATTGGTTGAACATACATCAGTTTTAATTATGTGTGTTTTGCTTAATGGGAGCTGGCTGGGAATCAGTTACTGCTCCTTTTTCTTTCCAAGAAAGCAGAAGGACAAACGCTGAATTCAGTTTTTTGCACATAATCAGATGAGCTGCAGGTGCTGGTATCCCAGACGAGGGAGGTTGGTTTGCTGAATTCCCAAAACGCCAACAGTTAGAAGCCTCGTATCTTATTCAGGATGCTCGAAGGATGGTTGCAAGGGCACATTATAGGTTCAATTAAATCAGAAAATTAGAAATAAATGTTGATACGTTTTGCCTTTTATATTGGGAGCTTTTTCTCTCTGTACCTGTCATAAACCTAAGGAGTTTTCGAAGTAACATTCAATAGTGTTCTTTTTGAACAGGAATGGCCAAAAATATAACTCATATCCCTTTAAAAAGAAAGATAAAGAAACACTTATTTGGGAAGAGGAAAAAAGCTAAGTGGTCTTTTTCAGAGAAAGTGTGCTCACAGCAAATACTTGTGTCAGATTTAAATAGTTTTCTTGGATATCTAATTACAAACACCCACAGAAATGCAATCAAAACACCGTAAAACAATATGAAAAGTTTATCAGAATTTCCTCAAATACATGCAAAAAGTATTTCATCACATTTTCATCAATACTGATTTGTTTGTCCTGTGCCAGTTGTTATGCAAAAACACAGAAAAATCCCTAAAAGGCACACACGTGTCTGTTGGTGCTTCTGAAAGGTGAAGAACCTCCTTCCATAGCACAGCGTGTGCAAATCAGGTTCACACACACAGGCTCTGGAGAGGAGGAGGAAGCAGCAGCAGGGTAAAGCCCTTAATACACCATGCTACTGTGAGTCCAGATCAACCCAGCACAAAGGAGATCACCAGCTGCCCCAGAAGATGGAGTTTTCTCTTACCATGTCATGTAAAGAACACGTAAAACACAGCATAACCAAAGTAAATCTGCTTTTTCAAAAGGAAATGCTGGTGCATTGCCCTTGATCCCAATTCTCTCCTTAAAGTTTTGCTGTTTTCTGTTTTTGTTTTGTTTATTATTATTATTGTTGTATTGTGTTTTTTTTTTTTTGTTGTTGTTGTTGTTGGTTTTTATTATTATTATTATTATTATTTTCCCCAGCATTTAAAAAATATTTAAAAATCTCTGGCATGTCAAAAGCACAGACTCAAATATAACCACAAAATCATACATGACACTGGCTAGCAAGAGAGCAAAGTTCACAAATGGTGCTACAAACATATTGTTTGCCAATACACCTTCGATGATTTGTAAATTTAAGCAAAGACTTTGAAACATGTAAGACAAACAGCAACATCATCTCCCCACTACCTAAACAGCAGCAGTCAGAGGCCAGCATTTTTTATTTTTTATTTTGCTTACAAAGAGGTGACCTGGTGTAACTGGTAACAACACTCACAGAAAAAAACAAAGGACAAATCTTGAGCCTAACTTGACTCTCAGATCAGTTTTACATAAATTCAATTTCTATTGAATACAATAATAAAAAGAAAGTGACTGAGTGCCCCTTATAACTAAGTTGTTTGCTATTCTGGATGTTTTTTCCTAGTACATTGCTATTTTTAGGTTAGTTCTGCAAACCGAGATTAGTATAAGAATTGGACTATAGCAGAGACCCCTTCTATCTGGCAATTTTCACGGTCTTAAATGAAATCCTGGAAACCTGCTTTTTTGTTTCTAAGTATTTGAAACAGAATTAAAAGGAAATGGAGACAGAGCAGTTCCTGCTCTCATTGACAGAGCCCTCCTCAACAATAAGATTACTGGTGACCTGACAGTTTTATTTTTCTCTCTGATTCCAGGTTAAGAGGACAAGAGCAGGAACAGAGAGATTTTTCACATTGTTATTAGAAAGAAAACAGTAAATAAATAAATAAGAAATGACAACTTGAATGTTTGGAGCTTTACGATACACGTAAAGTATTTTTTCTTGACAACAAATTAACTAGGATTAAAAAAAAAAAAAAAAAGACTCCAAAAGCAGAGAAAAGACTGATGTCAGCTAATGAAAAAACATTTCTTAATAGTAAGTACAAAGAAAAGGAACATTATAACCATCAGTATGTACCAGTGCAACATCTTAACATCGCTTGCTGTAACATGTTCTGTGGACAGGGGAGACGGAGAGGCTGCATCGATTCCAGCCCCAGCACAGTCACTCAGGTATTCAACCTCATGCACATCAACTCTCCCAACTCCGGTTTAATTTCACTTCTCTATTCCAAACACTTCAATCTGCTTGGAAAATTACTCAATAGCACATTCACTTAAATGACCTTAATAGATTAAACTAATTACTTTGCTGAATCAAGGTCCCAAACTAATTTGATCAAAAAAAAATACTTCATTTCAGAGACAGTCTCATTTACTGCACCAGAAGAAAACACCAGAGGTTAGTTTCCGTAAGAATAGAAAACGCACACTACATCCTGATTTATTTTAACATACACACCTTTCAGCTACTTGTAACAAAAGCATAAAATTGAAATCTCTGCCACAAGTAATAATTTATACATGTAAATACATGTCCTGCAGAAAAGCCTTCAAGTTCTGAATTCATCAATCACAGCAGGTGTAGGAGTGAACATGTACAGAATGATGCAGCCTAACATGGACTGTTCCTAATATACAGCCTCAAAAAGTAATCAGCATATCAAAACTAGATAATGAAACTTATGAGCATAGCAAAACACCTAAAATCTGTGAGTGCCAGAAATCCCATTCCCATACAAATTTGAGCATATGAGAAAGGCTCAGGATGATGAAATGACATATATAGAGAAGAAAGCATTGACAAGCAGACACAGAGAGCATATACTCTTTCCAAAACATAAATATTTTCCAAAGGACATGATGAAATTTCCTAGTCTTGTGCCATGATGAGCCAGAAATCTCTACTGTAATTGCTACTGCCATGCTTAGAAAGCTGAGCACCTCATTCGATTAACATTTACGGTCATCTTCCTTTTGCATTGATTCGGAGAACACTGGTGCAGACTTACAGGACTGCTAGAGATGCTCCTCTGCATTTATTCCTAGATGACTTACGCTCTCTATTAAGGACGAAGACCTGGTGCCAGCAGTGAAGTTGGCTTGCATCAAGTCACAGATGACAGCAGCTTGGGGACCAGTCAATGCACTTCATGGCAGGGCTGCCACTAACAGGAACCACACAGAAGTCGACGAAGACAAAAGCCTGGTCATGCAGCAGTACTGGAGGAACCCCTGGCCATAAGACTGATTTAGGGACTGATGGGCTGAGGGGCAAATCTGCTTCGAGGGACCTGATGGACCTTCATAGGCAGCAAGCTGCCATCAGCCTGCCGTGGCAGAAAAGGCAGCCAACAATACCTGTGCTCTTACACCTTAAGATAAACTCTTAATACTTTATGCTATACTCTTATTAAGTAGACAAAGATACTCTTACACTATACCGTTTTTGCCTACACCTCAGGTGGAACATAGCCAGACTGAGAGAAGTGATCATCGCTCTCCACCCAGCACTCCCTGAACAGCATCTGGAACATCCACTTTGGGCCCCTCCAGTACAGGAAGACAGGCAGATGCTGAAACAAGAGCTTCTGGCTGGATATAAGGAAAAAAAATGTACAATGATTTGTACAAATA
The DNA here is from genome assembly GCF_963932015.1 of Anas acuta. Lineage (NCBI taxonomy): Eukaryota > Metazoa > Chordata > Aves > Anseriformes > Anatidae > Anas > Anas acuta. Next base: position 3,855,087 of record NC_088982.1, on the reverse strand, counting down.
TTTTATTTTCCTTTATAAAACAGATTTTATTCAAGATCCCAGAGAAGATTCTATATTCTTTAATAGAATAACCTGATAAAAGAGCTAAAGCGGGGTAAAGTTCTGGAACCTCCTTATGTAAGGAAATCTCCCACCTCCCATAAAAGTATTGCAGTTAACAATACTAAATAGTTAGTATTACTAACTGCAATGCTGGGGCTCTCTTCTCTCCAAACAAAGCTGGATCATCACAGAGCAACAGCAAAGCAAGGAGAGGAAATGTTCTTCAGCATGTGCTGAGGACATCTGCTCCGGAAAGAGGAATTCTGGATTCCAGCCTTTGCACGGCCAGGTTGGGTTCTGTACAACACACGGCTCTTACAGAAAGAAAACTGCTCATAAAATCAGAATCTGGCAATTTTGCCCACCTGGGATACCTGGTGTCAGCTTATTTGAAATGACATGAAATTAACAGTCGGAACTGCTAAGAAAGCAGTCTCTGCCAAAATTAGCAGTTCCACTCAGAGAAGTCAGACACACTGGGAGAGGAAAATTTCTTCCATCAGTGAAAGAAAAACCCATGACACTTTAGCTGCTTTCCCCTTCGAACAAAGCCATACATCAGCCTATAACTGAAGTTGTAGAATAAAAAAGAAAGAAAAGAAATAACCTGCTCTTATTAACACCGTGCTTGAGTTTTTGAGAAGTGTCTACCCAGAAGATTTTAACTGTATTCATGGGGAGAAGAAAAAAAAAGAAAGAAAGAAAGAAATTAGACAAGAACATAGCTCACTTTTCTGCCAGGGCTTTCAAGCTTTAAATTTACTTTAAATAACTTACCCCACCTATGCATGCACAAAGGAAGGAATGTCTGTATCAGTTGAAGTTACTAATTAATGCAGATCTCACAAAAATTTAGTACAATTATCAAATATATCACTTGATAATTACCATAAGCTCATTTGGCAATCCTATAATGATCCTGGCTTTGTGATCACACTAGGGAACCTTGCTCTCCTGTTTTATTAAAGAAGCTTCACGCAGTTCTAGCACAGATCTCTGTTGGAACAACAGAACTTCACTAATTAATAGCTCAGTCCCACCCTGAATTAAGTCTTCCTTACACAGCTCCAGCAGCACAAAAGAAAGGTGAAGACGTCGTTGATAAAAGGAGAAAATTGTATTAGCACGGATTTCCCTGCTGCAGAGGTCACGGGCAGGCAGGGATGCCAGCAGTGAAAGGGGCCAGAGCTGGCTCAGACATTCATCAAATTAATCCCAGTCAGCAGCTCCAGCTCAAAGAAAGAAGTGCATTCCTGACAGCGTGAATTAAACTGTCCTCCCTGCAGATTTCTGAAATGCATGGGCCGAAAGTTTAAGAATTACAATACTTTCTCCCCCACATACCTCTTTCCCCTGTATCTGCTTGAATTGGATTGGTTTAGTTACTGAAGCTTTTCTATAACCACATCACACAATGTACTAATCTGGACACTTTGGAGGAAAATACTGATAGGCATTTTTTCACTGTAATACTACTCCTTGGGGATCATCACTGATTGCCCACCAAGTACTCAGGCCTTGTCATTTTATAATACTGAAATTATTAATATGTATATAATTATATATAGTGTAAGTAGTTATATATAATTAGATAAATATATTAATATTGACAGGGGGCTGGTGGGGTCCTCCAGCTGGGACAACATTCATCTGCTTTCGTGTTTTAATACTGAAGTTAAATCAAGCATGGCCATAAAAATGTACCTTACGTAAACAAGTCAGGTCAGGACTAGATGACCTTTGAAGGTCTCTTCCAACTGAATTATTCTAAAACAACTCACATAAATTGTTTGTCTGCAACATGTGAAGTTAGTGTAAAAGGGCCTGTCGGAAAGATTACTAATTGCTCGCAAGAAAAACACTGCTATTTGCCCATCACCCCTATTTTCAAGTATATATTAACTTGCTTTTCCCAGAGGCATTTCTTTGCATGTGAGCAGCTACATGTTATTCCTCTCATTCCTCTCTTCTGATACACTTCCGTATCACCAATCTGCTGGAAACACTCAATGACCTGCAAAAAGACAGCCGTGACATTTTAGTGTAAGGACCCTTTTGCTTCTAGAGATAAGACTCATCCAAGTGGAAAGCTAGGCTTACGTCCTCAGTGGTTATACTAATGGTATCCCCCTGAGCACCATTTTTAAAATCCTCCTGTTTCTGAAAGAAGTTGACTTCATCCAGAAGAAAAATCACCACAGCTGTCCGGAAAAAAAGAATGTCATTTTTTCCAAACTGTCTTAGGGTTTATTATTTTTTCTCACAATTGGTTTTCTTTGGCAGCAGGATGAAACAGAAACCTTTCAAATACTTTGTGAGAGAAACAGATTGCGTTATGGGTTAAAGCACTGCCATGGCTGTGGGAAGATCAAAATCTGAACCAGCCTGTGAACCAGCCTGAACGCAGAGCTTGTGACCTTCACTTTGACTATCCAGAACGAGGGAAAAACCATGTGGGACTTTTGGCTTTACATAATCCCAGCTCTGCACACTGCAATCTTTAAAATCTGGCTCTCAGCAGTAGCTCATTAGATAATCCTAATCCAGCCATGAGATTTATGAAGCAAAATGTGGTAAAAATTCCTTCAAATTACAGCTCCATTCACATGAAAAACGGGAACAGATAACTTGTTTCTTTTCTTATCTGTGCTTAGTCTCAAGTACTGCCTGAAAAACTGTGTGATTTTTTTTTTCATTATTATTCTTGGGAACGCACATGACCTGCTGATTCAGTCTTCAATCTAACTCTTTCCTTTTTTTTTTTTTTTTTTTTTAATAATAATCTTCAAAGTTCTTGATCAACTTAAGTAATTTGCCACTGCCCCTAGCCTATAAATCATAACCGTTTTTTTCTAACAGCTTACATAATTAACTCTTGTAATTATCTCTGCACAATTAGCACCAGCTGTCCACCTAATTCTTCAAACTGGAATTCTTTTTTCTGTTAAAAACAGATATTTGAATTTTCATCAACTAATGCGACTACCCACACTAAACACCAGTGCTTTAATCCAGTCTTTCTGTTCTCATTCCAGATCCCTTCAATGTTTGCAAACACCTGCTGTATCGAAGAACCAACAAATCAGCAGACAATTCTCTCTAATGTATACATTTTTGGCCAGGATGTTAAATAAATAAATAAATAAATAAATAAATAAATAAATAAGCCAGTGACACACCTACCTTATGGATGTCAGTACATAGATAACTCAGGGCATGCTGACTGGAGCCAGAATATTTTCAGCCAATCTAGCTCGAGGACAGCTAGCTGCTCTGATTCACTTTTCCCCTGCCTTATACAAATTCCTGGACAAATTTGCATATTTCTATTCTGTCAACATGATGTACCTTTAGGATGTAATTTAGAGATAGCAACTCTGTCACTGTTCATTTATATTCTTCTTATCAGTGTTCACACTACGGGAGGAGGCTTATATCCTAGTCCATGTGAATGAATATTGTATAAGGCACTTTTAAAGTTCTTCAGTAAGTATTTTAAAGTTCTTCTTAAAGTATTAATTCTCTGTGGAATTCCCTTCTACTTGTTCTGTTAACAAAAAGAAGGAAAAACAACAAAAAACACATCACACATTTTCCTCCTACACATCTTCCGGAACATTATCTTTTATACAGCAGACATAGCAAACCCGCAGTGTGTTTCCCCCAAACCACCCAGCCACCTTTCCTCTGCTGTGACCCCAGGAAAATCGCTAAAGATACTGAAAATGTAGTTCAATTGCTGGGGCTCATTCCACCTCTGTACAAAACTTGATGACAAGAGCACCAGTTAGTGCCACTGGTTAATGGGGCCATGATGTGGTGTGGACACATCAGCTGGGATCTTTTTGGGGACCACGACCAACCCCTGGAGGAGGAAGGACAAGCGCTGACATTCATTACAAGGTCCCCTCTGTCTGTGCTACTATGATTGCAGAACTTATCTTAAGGACTAAACAATCCTCTTCCTCCATAGAGGTTTCTGGTGTCTTGTTAGGAGTGTCGGCAATTCCAGCTTGTGCCAAGCTGGAAATGCTTAAGGAGGCGTTTAATTGGTCCAATTAAGGAATCTGTAATTACTTCCAGGTTACTATCGCTCCGAGAAAACAGTCTTCAACAAAATTGTTTTGATTCCCCAAAAATCTGCTCAATGCCTACAACGCATGTAAAATCCCAAAGTGAAATTTAAGATGTTCCTTTGTATCTTCTGACTGCCCAAACTCCCTCCCAGAAACAGCCACCTCCAAGTCAAGCACAACTGCCAAAGGCAGGATGAAATACACCCTTCTGGTATTTTTTGACCAAATCTGCCACATCTCACAAAAGTGATCAGAAAATCTTAACCTCTTACCGACTCATTGCTGTATGTAAGCTATAACCACATATCACATCATTTATCCATCTTATGAAACATTAAGCATTTCCTTAAGACAGAGTCTTCAGTTATAGTAAACCTGCTCAAATGCCCCAAACGGACTTGGTATAAAGTATTCAAGCTATTTAACACTGAAGTACTCAAGCAGTGCTGGTTATACCATGTACTTCTTAGCTTTTTCAGTTACACTAAGCAATTTTGGTCATACCATTTCAAGTCATGTTCATTTTCAATTACATACAGGTAGGAAAGGCTAAAACAAAAAGACATTATTTTTGTCTCTGCTCTCTAGACTCTGTCTTCCTTTTACACTAAACAGTGATAGGGTAAAAAAGCAGCAGCAGTCCTAGCAGCATGCCCCAAAACCTCATCTTAAACATTCCTCAATCTCCTACAATTAATATAGTCACTCCTGTAACTAACATAGGCTGCCAAGCTAATGTGGTTGGGTTTGAAATGAGAACGAGCCATTTTTTATCCCTGAAGGAGGACTTAGACCAACTCCAAGCAAACTCACTGTCTGTTAATCACCAGATTAACAGGCTCAGAGTGAAGCATGAGTTCCAGAAAGGGATGGCATTTCAGAAAGCTCCTCTTCATTCAACATTTCTCCCACTTGCTATTTTGTCAGTCCCTCCTATAAGCATCTCCGTGTGTTGAGCAGGGAGCCTAAGCATTATCACAGAATTTGGATTTATGAATTACATGCCAGGAGCCTGAAAGGGTGCCTGAAAGAACTTGGCATCTCCAGACCTCTGAGTCTTTCCAAGCTCCACACCAAGGACGTTTATGGGTTTCATATAGCATAGACTGAACTTGGAGCAACGTCTAGAGATACCAACTCCTCTCGCCCATGATCTTTTGACCATCTTCATTGTTTATCATCCTTGTTTATTGTCCTTGTGAAACAACAGCATGCACTCATTTGGTAACATCATATGTTGAAACCAGGAAAGGCAGGTTAGTTAGCTCCAAGTGATTAGAAAATACACACTAAGCAGCAGTGACCTCAAAGCAGGCAGAAGCATTAGCTTTCAGTAGTGTGCAATCATCTTAGCAACAGGCGAGCAGTAACTGAGGATGAAGTAATTCCTTGCATTCAATATTTTTAATTTAACTTCTAAGCTATTACTAGTCCAAATGTCATACCGACACCATTTCTTTGCCTTGATAATTAAAATACTGAATGCCATCAATAAAGTAAGTGCATTTTCCTATTCTTCTTGAATTTCACCAGTTTTTATTTTAGGGCAAGACTTTGTTACATTACTTGCATAAATACAAGAAAAGTCATGAAGATATGCAAGTTGCTTTAAGGCTATGAAGCCCTCAAGACAAGCTGCTAGCAATCTACGTAAATCATGAGAAATAAAAGATCCAAAATAACACCTCATTAACTCCAATTCCTTCCAAAGCTGAATACCGAACTAATAATCAAGCCTTCAAACTCATAACATGCATTATGTGAGAAATGCATATACGGCTTGCTATTTATTATTAGCACAAGATTAAGCCTTGCGGTACTCAAACTGTATCAAAAGTAAAAGACTGCTGGTATTATGTATTAAGCAAGAGAAAATCAACAAAGAAATTTCCACTGCCGTATTTAAAGTAATCAGCATTAACCAATCAGAAATGAAGCCACTTTGTCCTAAATATTGGTAAGTGGATCCTCCAAACCTCAAAAGGCAAGACAAACAAAACACACGCATCTGTTGCTGAATCAGAACCAAATGTTAGCACTTTTTTTTTTTTTTTTTTTTTTTTATCTCCAAGCAACAAGTCATTTGAGAGCTTTAGAGGAAAAAAAAAGTATTTAAAATCTTAGTGTCAGACAGTCTCCCAGTTAGCTCTTAGTCTTTATTTTTCTCAGTTCTTCAGCAGAATAGAGAATAAATTCAGAGCATGCCTGACTCACTCCATGAAGATATTGCATCTAACCACATGAGGGCACGCTACACTGCAGGAACAGCAGAACACACAACGTGTGAAATCCCTGGGTTTAGAGGACTTTGGGGCTGTGTTATTGGGTCTGAATGGTACTTATCACTAAACAGCACATATTTTACAAAGCAAAATCGTTAGCTGATATTCAACATATTTTGTTGACATCTTTGGGGTTAAAAAAACTGTTAAAATCAGTTAAGACAACATTAGTTGAGTTCTTTAAAGAACTCAACTGTAAAGCAGACAAAGTATTAAGAGAAAAAAAAAAAGGCAAAATAGATGGTAATTTCTTTAGTAAGCTTCTCCCGCTTTTACTAAGTAATTCTGGGTTTATTTTATTGAAGAAGAAAAACTATTTCCTTACCAACCATTGTATCCAAAATACAGGATTTAATACTATGTTTTTGTTTGTTTGTTTTCCAGTGAGTAAGGCATTGTATTAGAAAAAATAACGTAAGAGGATTCAAATAGTCTTAAACTGAATATCAAACTAAGACAGCAGGCAACTATAAACTATATAAAAATACATATTTCAACATAAAACTATGTTGAAATTTCTCCCAGGAAACAGAAAAAGGTGATGCTCCTGAAGGAGGCAGAGGTAAAGGATGCTGGACCACCATGGGTAGTGGTGACTTCAAAAGCCTCTCTCCAGTCTCTCAGCTACTGAGGGAGCCTCGAAGACTACCTACTAGGATGAACAAACTGTGAACTTTCCTAAACAGCATTCAAAGCAGTCTTATACATCACTAAAAACCTAAGGAAAATGATTCCCAGGAGTTTCAGTTTCAGTTAATGGAAAGTAATGGAAGTGAAATATTTCAGACATATGCAGTGAGTTAGTACTCTAGTTTCTCTGTAACATGCAATATAGTTTTATTTTAAAAAAATCTTTCCCATAAAGAACAGAAAAACAAAACAAAACAAAAAGACAAAAAACAAAACAAAACAAAACAAAAAAAACAGATGAAACAAATCTCCCAACTCTATTTATGCAACAGATAAAGTCAAAATCTCCCCAAAATGGATATGATTCAATTTACTGGGAGTTCTACTTCCAACAGCATGAAGAATAATGAAATTAACTTATTCTTTGAGTCAAAAATTGTTTGTTGTTGTTTGCTTGCTTTTTGTTTTGTTTTTAAATAACAACTGGGGAAACTGAAGAAAACAATTTAAAATGACTACCAGGAAAATAAATAAAAATCATTTTCCAAGAAGACTGCAAATTTCTTTAAGGTAAAATCTGGATGGGTTAAAGCAATTGTTATTACCATCTTATTTCAATCCGTACCCAAAACAACTTCACTAAAATTAAATTGTAACTCTACAAAATGATATAATCATCTACAGCAGACCATACTAGACTACTACACTTTTTTGTTTTCTTCTCCTAAAATGTTTTTTGTTTTGTTTTGCTTTTTTACCCTTGATCAAACAGTAAGTGAGCACTTGAATATCCAGTTTGGGGAAAGAATGACTTGAATTACTGAATTGGAACAGAATACAATTTCTAATGATGAGTTTTCAGATGCTGGTACATTTCACGTTCAGCTACCCATTTCACCACGATGACAACCTCCTGAATAGGTGGAAGTATCCAGGCAGAAGGTAATAACTGTTTCAGTCTTTCCATTTTAATTTGCCAATTGTTTCATTTCTGAAATAACTTTAAATGCAATCTTTAAAGAATCACCCACCAGTATCGATAGCTACACCTCCACCATTCAATTGCATTCATGCTTGCATTATGAAAAGCAAAGAAAACACCTGCAGAGATTGTAAACACATGGCACTGATAAATTCTTGGTCAAAAAGATAGCAGAGAATATTACCTGAATGTTATTTTCTTAGACTGCTTATTCTACACATTGCACACACTGGATAAAGTCTCCTTCACCAACTTGGGGGTTGGAAGTAGATTATCTTTAAGGTCCCTTTCAACCCGAGCCATTCTATGAACTTAAAATTCAAAAATCAGGATGTTAAATATGTTATCATATTTTAGTTGGAAAGTACCTCTGTAGGTCTCTCATCCAGCCCCTCATTATAGCAAGGACAACTTTGATGTAAAATAAGGTTGCAACAGGCCTTGTCCAGTTGAGCCTTGGGTATTTCCAAGCATCGAGATTGAACCACCTCTCTGCACAAGCCTTTGTAACATTTGACCACCTTCACAATGTAAAATTCTTTCCTCCCATCAACTGAGCCTCCCTCTCTGCAACTTGTGCTCATTGCCTCTTGTCCTCTCATTGTGTCTCTCCTCAATGAACACGGCTCATAGCTCCACCTGCTCTCCATTCTCCCATCGGGTAGCTGTAGAGAGCACTAAGTTCTCCCTTGTCTTCTCCAGACTGAACAAAGTCAGGGCTCTCAGCCTCTCCTCATGTTGGACTCCTTTGCACTTGTCTCACATTGAGTTTGTTGCCCACCAGGACCCTAACAACCTTTTTTTTTATAGAGCTGTGCCTAGGCAGCCCATCGCCAGCCTGCATCATGACATTAGGCTATTACAGCCTTATGCAGATGTATTCCAAATACAGTCAAGAGCCCTTCCCTTGACAAAACACTCAATTTCTCTCTTTTGTGTGCTTTTTACATAACAATACAGGAAAGAAACCTATCTTACAAAATGGAAGGTAATTGTGTAATTGCAAACAAATTGTCTGAGAAACTCAAAGGAGCTTGTTAGAAGCTTTTGTTATTTCTTTTTAAATCAATTCAACTTTCCAGTTAATACAATCCAAATAAAATGAGACTCAATGCTGTCTTTTCTTGCTACTATATACATCTATGTATGTATCTGTACATGCTGTATTTGCTATTACAGAACAGCAACCTCATCCATTTGGACTGTGGGCTGGTATTACTGCCTAGGAGAGCGTATTCCATGTGTTAAAAAGGGTACTGTTCTGTGTTGGCATACAAACATATTAAACATATTTAATTTTATTTTATGATTTTATTCTTTGGGGACCTGCCATGGCAGCTGAGCTTGCTAATTCAAATAGCCTATTTAGAGACAGGCTTCTAGACATGTCAGGAGAACCTCGCCAGAAACCACTGTTGGTCATACTAGAAGCAAGTCCTGTCTAACATCTCCTGCTTGGCTTTCTCCCAGCATCTGCTAGGAACAGAAACCATTTCTTCATTCCTTCTGCTGATGCTGATTTCTTATCAGAAGAACATAGAGCAGTAACATCATCCCACACAGATCTAACAGCTATTCTGTCCCACACATTCCACAGACAGATATAGTTGAGTAGAAATCAACATATTTTTTTCTTTGTTTGTTTCAACAAAAGCATGAGTAATCCATCTAATTATCCCATTGCATATGGTACCTAAACCTGTCTAATCACCACAGCACTAGGCATTTGTCTGCCTACCTGACAGTTCAATTCGGTTTGTGTTTTTCCCCCCACGGGTAAAGAGATGAGATTGTTTTCCCCTCCTGCTGCACATGGAATAGTCTTTCCTAATCCACTCTCTCTCACCATTACCACTGGCAGCGCTGATTTTCTGAATAGTAGTGCAGTAACAATAACTTTGGCTTAAACTTAACCATATGGAGAAAGAAAGCACGAAATTACAAATTTGAGGGAAAATAATCCTAACTGGCAGTAACAGCCAATAAAAGTCTTAGAGATGTAAAAGAAAAGTATCTGATATATATATTCCCAGCAGTAAGTGGCAATTGGCAGAACAGAACAGCGGGTGCCAAAGAGAAGGTGTTGAAACACTGAAAGTGACATTAAGTTGGTTTTCAACTCATACCAGCACAGGCAGCGATGGCGCACAAAATAAGCTTCTTATTAAAGACCAAATATAGTATTTAGCATTAAAGTATGTGGACTTCAGCCTGTATTCTTAACAATAAGCTATTTAACAAAGTTGTCATCCTTAACAATATATAATTTCATATTACATTTTTACACCAATTATCTCAGTAGGATATTACTGCTAAAAATAAAAAGTAGCGTTTCTCCAGTCACCTTCCTAACAAGCACTTCTTAACTGTGTTTTCTATAATTATGAAAAGAAAAGCCTTGCCAAAATGCCAGCATTCTGTAACATAACTGGTCCATAGCATAACTTTCTTCTGCAGCTAAGTATTGCTCAAGAAAAGAATCACACTTCTTCCCAAATACTAGTAGAGATGTTAAAAGCCATCCAACTTAGTGTTTGAGGATGCAGTTTAGTTTCTACACCTTCACAGCAATGCATATGAGTCAGTCTAAACTTGCAAATGTCTAACAAGAAAAAAGCAAGGATTGACTTGCAAAGTATCAAAAATGTGTAAATAAATACATCTGAAAGGACAATATGGAAGGTTTCAGCCAGTTAACAAGGAATGTGTAACAGTTTATAAAAATCTTATCTGAGTACAGCCTAAAAGACTAGAGACTGATAACAAACGCTAAGATTAGTATGCATTAATGGAAATGATTGTGTAAGCACCAGAGTACAAGTAGAGCAAATGATTAAAAGAACAAGGAGAAAGTAAAATTCTTCCACTGTTCAACTTGAAAGCTTGTACATCAGGCTAAGTACTTATCCGGATGTTTTTCCACAAGTGTATTTGTATCTGGCTTGGGTATTCTTGGGCACTTTTATCTTAGATACAATGAAACAAAATAATAAATTTATTTTTCATTAATCATATTATTTGATTAGTTACATTTAAATAAATACATCCCTTGTACTGTGTCTAAATAATTCCTCATTTTTGCCATAACTATATGAATACCTACATAATGGAAGGAACAAAACTGATTTGCCTTTCTTTTTGTGAAGGTTTTTGTGAAGGAGCTAACAAAAGACAATTTTGCTATTGAATCACTATACAACATAATCCCATATCACTGAACATCAGTTTCACTAAGATATATGTATCGAAACAAATTAAATACATTTTTACTTAATTAATTAGGGAATTAGCCACAAGGACAAGAGAATGATGGGCTTTGCCTGTGATTGAAACCAAAAACGTTTCTTTATTGCTAAAGGATGTAGTCTGGGCGGTGTTACAAGAGGTTCTTGAAAAAGAAGAAATAAAAGAGCTACAAAAGCCTAGCTGAGACCAAATCTGTTTATTTTGGATTGGTAGAAAACTTGACCTGAGGCCAGATCTGTACTAGAAAGATTTGCTACCAGAACTGTTGCTGACTGCTTAAGCTCCTCTCACACAAGCAGAGCTGTTCAGTGCTCTGCATCTGCAGCAGGGATGGTTTAGGCAGGCTCACAGCTGCTGATGCTGCTACACCAGCAGACCATACCTACACTGGGTTTTCACTCGGCTCGCTTAAATAAATGGCCTTATTCAGAAATTGGTTGAGTTAAACTAGTACAAATCCACCATGGCCAATTACGGTGAATTTAAAGTCAAGCACATTTTGTTTTAGAGTTCTGGCTGACTACAAAAGGCTTAAAATACAGAATATATGTTAATGAATGTATGAAGAAAGTTACTCAGCAGAAATAAGAACCATTATGCGAAGATGGACTCTATTACTTTAATGTTTAGATACTACTTAGGCTTTAGCTATCAAAAAAGATGATCATGTACTTTTTCCATTTAATATGTAAATCTTTGACTTTTTGAAGTCAATTTTCTTTGGTCAGCTTGAACTTTAAAATACAGTAATAGTAGGAGAAGTGAATGAACTTTCTTATATATAGTACAGGTCAACACATTCAGACTATTTTTATCAATTATAATGCTACATTTAGAAGTTCCAGCAGCATTCAACTGCAAGATAGTTTGTCCTTTCATTTTTTTACTTTTTTTTTTTTTTTTTTTTTTTTTACTTTTTTACTATTTTTGGCCTTAAGTTTTCTACTGATAAACTATGCAACCTTTTTCCCATACAAATGATTTTCATGATAGAGCACTAACCAGAAGGTATTTCCTGAGGACTAGCATTAAGGATTGAAGATTAAATGTCAGACTTTCAAATTCAATTTATTTGGTACCATTTATTACTTGAAGCATCTAATATTACAATGCTTTAAAAATAAAAAGTCTGAAAGCCTTTATTACATGATCTAGTTTTCCAAGAAATTCTAGGTCAAATAAATGTGATTTGCTCTGTTGACAAATTGTCAGAAAGGTAGAAAGAGGTTTTAAAAGTAGACATGGGAGTATGATATACAAAAGCACATGCCCAACAATTTATTTTTATTTTTAAAGATCTGAACTGGAAGGAAAAATACTAAATGCATCCTCTGGAATATCCTTGTCAAAAGTTTCATCAGTTTTACGTTATGTAGTGTCAGTCACCCATATTCCTTTGAAAGCTAAATGTAGGTTAGATTTAATTAGGTCATCAGACAATATTGAGACCATTTCATTTAAACTCTCAGTTTTACCTTGCCTCCGACTACCACTCCAAAGGTAGTGTAAAGAGACTGCTCAGTGTATATATTTCTGCCAAATAAAACTATTAGCCCACTGAAAAAAAATGTAAGTTATGCATTTCCTGGGATCTCTATGCTTTAACACAGAAAGAAAGACCTTGCACTTCGACACAAACTGGTTCAAGCTTGCTAGGTATATTTTTTTGGTTATAAAAGCTGGTTGGTTAGCTTGTCTCTGAAGTGGGAAAACATACCTTCCAGAAGAAAAAATACACACATATATCTATATATATTTGCATACTAATGTATATGCATATCAATTTATGCTGAACTGTGGTAAGCTAATCCACACCTCTAAGAATTTGTAAGAGCAATATCACTGCATGCTTCGCAGAAGATGGTCACGCAATACAGTGGCTATACAGAAAGATACTAACAGAGTTTTTAAAATGATTAATTTGTGAACGAGTAAGAGAAGTTTGCTTCAACTGCTTAGTTGTGAGCTAACAAGAAACACTGTAAAGCTTCACAAACATCTTGACAACATCAGCAGCTGAAAAAGACGTGTTACAGAGTACAAATGCTTCAAATAAAAGTATTTATTTGAAATTAAGGAAGGGATTATACACATTGAATAGCAGGAAGCATTTCTTTTCAGGAAGATAAATAGTTCAGTGTGCCATTTAAGAATAATTATGAAGATTTACATTTCCTGGCTGTCATTCTCTCTTATCTAATACTCCTCTGCATATTAAAAACAACAACAAACCTTGAATAATTTGCAAGATTTTCACCCATGACTGTGAATACAAACAGTGTGCAAGTAGATTAATCAGAATACAATCAGCAGGAAAGGATCCGTTTTTAAGTAACAAAACCAACCAAACTTAACATCCAGAGATATCCTGCAGCATTAGATAAAGGGAAGCTCTTTCTGTTAATACAATCACATCTAGAAAAGCTAGAAGCCACTTGGTAGCAGAAAAGCCACTGGGTATGTTTATCCTCTGCCACAGGTGGGGGGAGCTTGTTTGGGAATTCACAGAAAGTTTTGTGCATTCAATTTTTTTTAATACTCTTGATTACATAGTAGATAAATAAAACAATTAAATGAAATATCAAATCAAAATATATATTATAACTAGAAAACAAGAAGCAGATCACAAACCTGGCCTTTAAGTGAGGCAGCATTTGCCTCTAAATGATAGATTTTGTTTTACAAAGAGAATTCACACTTAGATCTTTGTATGTCCAGTATCTGGCACCAACCACCAATCTCTAAGTCCAAATCTAAATAGCCTGATAGCTTTCTACATAGGCAAGTGCAGGTGGAACTAAGGTTCAAGAAGCTTAAATACTCACTTTTAGTTCATACATGAAATTGAACTCACAGAAAGGATATTGAGTTAGAGAACCTGAAAAAATTACCATAGAAATCCATTCTGCGTTTGCTGAATATTTTTGGCCAGAATATGAATTCGAGCAGCTAAGTATATAATTTTTATGATCTCTTTAATACAATCAGTTATGAATGGAAAAATTGATTTATTTTAATGTTTGATGGCACAAGGAAGGTGACAGGCAAGATTTCACACCTATTAACCTTTTGAAAGCAAAATATTTGCTATGTAAGTATGGATGTGTTTTGAAGGCTGAATTTCCCCTCCCCTTTTTCAATCTGTTTGAAAAAAAAAAAATGTACCCTCTATAGCAACCATGCCCTTTGCTTCAAATAATCCATCCTTGAGCAGCTTTCTAAAAACTCCCTACACTGAGTTGAAAAGATGGATGTACAAAGAACTAACAAAACAGGAAAGCTGCACAGACTAAGCGAGCAAAAAGCTCTTGGAAGTATGAACAGCCACTTTGTTGTGAGTTTGTACAGCACATGGCACAGCGAAGCTCTGATCCACGGCGGCACACGCCAGAAGATAACCGAAGCCCAAAAACATGCCATTATTCATTAGGCATATGGTGCTAGTGCCGGAGCATTTTGTAATGAATCACAACTTCGCTTCGCTATGACTTGGGGGCACAGCTTGCACTCAAAGATAAAGTCCCCATTTAAAACGCTGTTACCAAAGGAGGAACGTCTGCTGATTTATCTCTGGCTGATAAATGCCCCTATTTTTAAGAAGGTATTAGGTCGCTTATTAGTCTCAAAGTTGAGCACCAGCTGGGGGGAAGCCAGAAGTTCCTTACCAAGTATATTAGGCTCTCCTAGGCTAAGTGGAAATGAATAAGTTGTTAGCAGAATAAGAAGCCTCAGTGCTGACCTGAAACTGTGCCCTCGGTAACAATAACAAAAATGAAAACCTACATATACACACACACCTAAGAGGAACACATTCCCTGGTTTTAATAGAGAGATCAGAATCACTCTTGAAAGAGATAACAGGGAATTTTCGCAGGAAGAGGCAGAACACCACGAAGACTCCCCCAACATTTAGTAAGCCTTGATTGCTCGTTATTTCTGATTATCGGTCTCTGAGTAAGGACAAACCTCCTGGCTGTTTATACTTGACCCAGTCCACATCCCAATCCCAACACATAATAAAAATATTACAACTGGCTTAGAATAGTAGAATCTGGCAATCCTTTTCTTCTTAAAGGAAAATGTCTCGAGAATTGAAGCGAGAAAAAAGGTCAAAACAGCACTGTGACCTTTCCTGCTTTCTGTAAGCTGAATGAATTAATATTATGCCTTGAGTTTGTTCAGATCTTTTTTTTTTTCCTTCAGTAAATTGCTCAGATTGTAGTTGCAATCTTCCACAAACCCCAGAGTAATATAATTCAATAATAAAAGTAATTAAAACGTAGCAGCTAAGTTCCCTGACCCAAGCGCTTACATGCCAAATCATCAGAGGTCTCCATCAGTTTTCTTACTTTCTCATGGGCCTGTGACACAGATTTTTAACTGAAATCCTTCAGACTTCAAACTTAGAGAAGGACACACATAAGACAGAGGAGAAAGGATACAAGAGAATTCAATAACAATTCTGGTGTTTGATATTTGAATAAAGTAAAAAAGAAACAAATGGAACACTACACATAAACTGTTATGTCAATGAAGTTAATCAATAGTAAAGCTGACCACAAAGAAGCACTAAGGGCATTTGCTGCCTTTAGTAATAAAATGGTAGATAAACTTCAATACTGAAAATATTAAGAATTATTAACATTTCAAGTGAGGAAACAAGGATATACACATAAAGCTATCACTATTCAAAAGAGATCAAAGAGATGCTGTGAAATGACTCTTCGCATGCCAAATGCTTCTACTCACTGATGGTCAACAAGGCAAAGACCGCACAGGAAAGAAATTCAGAAAAAAAAAAAAAAGTCATTCTGCCACCATGCATGGAACAGACCTCAAAAAAAAAGTATCTAGGTCATCTCACCCCAAAACAGAATCAGCTCTACCTCTGTTGTATGGCAGAACCGTAACCTAATTGCTTCAAAGACCTTGAATACTGGCGGATTGCATGACCTCCTTGGCAAATCTATTGCAATGCTTCACTAGCCTTACTACAAAAAAAGCTTTTTCTGATATCTAGCTGGAATCTTCCCCTTTGCAATTTAAGTCCATGATTTTCCATCCTATCCACTATAGGCATGGCAAACAAATTGTCCTGCTCCCCCTTAATGCATTTGAGAACTGTTACATCCCACTTCTGTCTTCTTTCCTTAGAATAACAGCTCCAATTTGTACCGTGTTTCACAGAAGGTCCTACTTTCTAGACTTCTGATCACTGTTATGGCTCTTATCTAGACTCCCTGTGCCTGTTCAAATCTTTCTTCAAGTGCAGTTCTTAAACTGGACATCATCTGCCATGCTACTTGGCCAGTACAACACACCCAGCCCTAAAAAGCATAGGAGGGTTATTTTTTAGACATCTCATACCTGTGTACAGGTTTAACAGAAGTTTTATTGACTGTAGAAATTCCAGTTTCTCCCTCAAAAAGGAGATACAGTGGAATAAAAACCAGAGGAAGAGTGAACAGAGTAACTGTCCCTCCCCCCACACAAACTTTCATGATATATCCTGTGTTCTGTTTTAGCCTGTAAGTTCTCATGATATATCCTCTGAACCCCTGTTCTCAGGAGTTGTTGGTTCCCACCAGCGGGGTGTTCAAAGACAGTGATCACATTTACCAAGTCCTACAGTCACCCATAACCACCCATAACCCGTTCTGGAACCATCTCCTGTTGGACACGGCTGAAGACAGGATACATGGCAAATCAAAACTTGTCCTTACAAGCACCAGGTACTTATCAAAGTATTTGTCGTTGAAGTTTTGTGCTGTTTTTAGCAGGGCTTTGCCTCTGAAATAGGCTGCCTGGACTCAGCAGCTATGTCGCAGCACTTGTAATTCCCATGTTGGTGCGTTTCAGTGTTAGAGGGTTTGAAGAAAACTTCAGTACAACCGAGAAGATTATTTGCCACTGAAAAACATTTCTTGGCTACCAGAATACTGAAACGCATACTCAGCCCCACCTGAAAAATCTGTTTAAATGTTGCCCTTCAAATGGGTCACAGCTCCACTAATACGTTAACAAATAGTCATAAATCTGTCCCGGTCTACTATTGCATTTGATACTGACAAATCTGAAGATGGTTTTGAGTGGCTCTATGAGTAATGTAGAGCATTACTCATCTGCAGTGGCAGTGTATGGCAACAAACACGTCTGCTGCAGCAGGATTTTTTAATTACCTTTTTGCAGTCTCCACACAGCTATGGAGCTACCATGTAATTTTTATCCTAACATGTAGCAAATTGAATTTTAAAGCTAGAATATCTCTTATAGTAAAATACACATTTTAAATGAAAAAGACTTCTAGCTATAAAGTTCCTTCACAAGAGAAAGCACTTGCACATTTACTCTGTCTGAATAACTTAATTTTACATTTATCTGTAGGAATCAATTTCTAAAAGCATATGTGATTTAAAATAACTCTGGGGATATCTGCAGAACCTACATGCTAAAACTTTTATCAGTCTGGTTTTTTTATATGCAATTTGCTGTCAAATGTCAACAACAAAATTAACATATTTTCAAATCTTGACACATATCTATAAGAAGAATGAAGATTATGTCACTTTTATATCACATAAGGTAAATGTCTCTTTACTTAGTACATGTACAAAATCAGTTCATGACAGCTGGAACTGATTTCCACCATCACACAGAGAAAGATAATCAGAATTGAATCCTGTCTTTTTTATTTTTGGTGGTGGTGGTTGGTTGTTTTTTGTTGTTCGTTCTGTTTTTATTTTTATTTATACCTTTTTTTCTCCCCTCAAATTGACACTTGCACATAACCAAGCAAGAATCAAAAAGAAACAGGGAAAGTAAAGCTACACTTCCTACCAGGGAGCCATCTCAAGGAAACACCTGTAGTCAGAATGGCACTTCAGTATTTGCTTATCATTAAACAACTACTTACAGTAGGATTAACAGGAGTTTCAATTGTTTTCATAAATCATGCGAGTAAGAGTGAACCAGCACATTGCCTGCAGTAAATACCAGAGTCATGCAACAGAATTATGAGAAACCACATTATAAATCAGGAATATAGCTTCTTAGCCACGATATTTCTAACAATACAAACTTGTTAAAACTGGAAAGTAGCAGTTTGACTTATTATCAGCTCATAAACAAAGCAATAGGTAGTGAGTATTAGACTTGAGACAATCTACCTCTAATCCTCATCCTGAGTACTTATAAATTTGCATGAATTTACAACTTCCCACTTGCTTCAGTTTCCCACTCTGGATTACGTTATGTTTTTGTGAACATGGTCATCAACAATGGTTCTACCATTTCCAGACCAATATTACCCAAAATATATCACTTTGCCAACATCTCACAGCCCTCCTGTTAAGAAGACCAAGCATCTTCATGTCTTGCACTGCAGACATGCAATGTATGAAGGGAGCAAAGGGAGAAGAGGCTACTCTGTAGGAAGATGGGGATGGTTGCCCAGGGAAGCCATGGATGCCAAGTGATCCCACCTCTCTACTGCAGAAATCTCAAATTGAGCAATAACCAGAAACAATTTAAAAAAAAAATCTTACAGGGCTTTTCCCCAATTTCTTATTTTTTTTCTACCCACACTGAAAAAAGCTGGTGGCACGGGTGAGGTAAGCAAATATGCAGAGGAGGCTCATCCAAAATAATAATCAGTGGCTAGTACATGGTAGTAGCTAGTATCTTTAAACAGTTTCTGCACGCTGCTTTATTTTGACAGACTAATGAGAGACTGTCCCTTGTTGGCAATCAAAAGGATATTCAAGTTTCCCTCTCTTATATCAAACTATAAAAAGCATTGCTTTATGTAAAAGAGATGTTAAATCACCATCTTTTCCATCACAGTTTTTTTGTTTTTTTTTTCTGAGAAAAATAAACACTGATAAAAACCGATAGAGCACCAGTCTTTTACAATAAACTTATTTCAAAGTACATTGATACATCATCATTGCAGTACCCCAGCACCTCAAAAAAAGGCCTCACAAAAACAACGACATCTCTTTTGAGCTTTAAAAATTGTGAATTGCCTATAGCATTCTCCAGACATGGAGTTGTTTGTTAGTTCTTTTCTGCTTTGAAAAAGGAAGATGACTGCTCTTCTGTCATACCTAGGAATGCTTTTTGCCTTTAGTCATTTAGAGAGCAAGGCAAAAGCAGATCTGTTTATTATTACAGGCAGATTATGCTAATCTATCAATTTTACGTTACTCTATGCTAATCTACACATGTTTGGTAACAGATTCAGGGACAACATTGTTACCATACAAAAATTTACCTTGGGAGGATGTGTCTTAAAGTCGCTTCTTTATTCGGGATGCAGTGCCCAGAAAAGTAAGACGAGACTAGTTTATGAGCACCTGTTCTGTGACCATTTTGCTCTCCAACATTTTTTTTTCCCCCATTGCTTCCCAGTACACACCCAGATGCCTGCAGCTGCAGATGAGTTGACTGTTTCGCAACTACATGTATGGCAACTCATCAACTGGCTTATATTTCCTTGTGTGGAATGACCTAATAAATAATGTACACATTTCATCTCTAAATAAAACCAATTTTAGCATATAGACTGTGCTAGGAAACACAATTTAATACAAGGTCTAATACTGGAAGAAATATGAAAAATATATTTTCTAAATCCACTGAGGAATTTGGAACTCTTGCGATAAAAACTAATATTCATTAATATAATGAAACTTATAAAAATGAATAATAAAATTGAATACTCAGGGATAAGGTGATTAATCAGAATTGATTAATATGGTCAACAAAACATGTTGACATGAAATATTTAATGTAAAATTCCAGTATTTTTTTCATTTATGCAGCTTGTATCAAGATAGGATATTTATTAAACCTAGAATCTATTAAAAGCTAGATCTCTTCTAAAGTCACAGAATTGTTTGAAACAGATTTGTTTAAAAAGCGATGACAATAAAATCCAACAAAAAAACCTCTGTTTTTGTGAAGTTCTTCAGTAAATCATATGATATTTACTAAATTACAGTGGCACTAAATAAAATTTCAAGGACGAACAACATCATAAAAGTCTCACGAAAAGTAAAAATGACTTATGCAGTAATATGAAGCATAATTAGAAGTGTTAATAAAGGCTTTATGGATATCAAGTGGCCCACACACTCTCGGTGGACAAAAGTAGAACTTTAATGAATGCAGCATAAGGCACATTTTAATGACACAATTAGATTTTTGATAGTTCCATCCTGAATAAATGGAAATACAGAAACCTAACATAAGCTTCCCTGTTGGACTTTTGTGAAATTACATGCTAATTACACATATTCATATTCTGGCCAAATAAGCTTTTTTCAAAGTATTCATATGCTATGCTGATAAAAGTATTATCTCATATAAATACTTAGTGAACAGTGATAGTATCATATATGTGCATAGCAGATCATATAACCTCCAAGAATGCTTCATATAGGCTTATAGCAACTGTTGACAAGGAAATCAGTGAAGATAATATTTTATACAGTACTGGGCAGTGTGATGGAGAAATAGGATATTTTTTAAAAAAATAATATATCATGACCAAATATATATCTATATATATCTTCTTAGTCTTTGAAGCCTTAGCTTTCCAATGAAAGACACACATTTGAAGAGCAGCTGACTTGCTGCAACTGAGTTGACTCATAAAGAGTATACATTACCTAAGTATTTGCCAGCAGTCCAGTGGGGAAAAAAAAAAAAAAAAAAAAAAAAGTAATTAAATTTGAAGTTGACTGCCAGTTATATAGAAAAAAACTGTTATGTGACTGGTTTTCCAATGAATAAACTAGATTTCTCTGAAGTCTTATAAAACTCAATATATAACCAGCTGATGAATTCAGACCCAACAGCCTGGTAACCAAAACCACTTTTTCTCTCAAACAGGAATTTCTGAACCAGAACATGCAACCTTGCTGATTCGTGCTCTTTTATGTAATAAAAACACAGCAGCCCAAAAGCTGTGTCAGAGTGAAAAGTACTTCGGAACCAGATGTTACCATGGGAGCCTTAAGGAACAACTGATATACCTACTGTCAGCCAGCCCTACTAAGGGAAAAACAAGGAACTCCACAGAGCCTGGTATCAAAAAAGGCACAAGAAATTCTGAGTTAAAATAAGCAGTAATTTTGTAAATGCACTGATTTTAAAAGAATCTAGATATTATATCAGGAAGGAGAGTGAAGAAGAAAAAAGGTAAGAAAATATCACAGGACGTATATGATCACAGGACATCATCACAGGACAACGATGTAATAACTAGAAATTCTTTGGCCAAAGGACATATTTAAAGGAGTGGCCAGAAATGGTCTGGTCAAATAGGAGTAGTAAGACAATACTGCACAAAATTGCTATAAGAAGCTAAAACCTAAAATTAAACTTCTAAAATCATCATCTCCAAAGTTCTATAACTGCTTCTTCTCACTACATTTCCACTCCATAAAGAATGAAAGCTTGTACATTTTCAGTAGTTTTCCTTCCAGTTCAAAAATATTTAATTACATTTTCTCGACATGCAATTCATAAGTTTTATTGGTATTTTGGCACACAAAAATAGGCAATTGGGAAAAGTAAAGGATTGGAAGGGAGGCAAGAAGGACAAGGAGATGAGAGGACTATGTTACATTAACTTAAAGATCCATTGGCTTCCTTATGATGCATTGACATTTGCTATCAAGACCACTGGAAGCCACAAGGCATAGGTCCGCAGAAGCTATAGCAGATAATCATTTCAGGTCAAGGTTTCATCCTTCACAGCAGCTCTGGAGTTGCACCTGGTTCTAAACTGGCGCAGAGAAATACTATCAGAATATTTTCACATTTTTTGAAACAGTTTTGTAAGCCAAATGTTTCTTCAGAATTGAGATCTATGAAGAAAATGCTAACATGAAAATGAAAGGATTTTGACTGTTGTCTGACTTTTCCTCAGCTTGTTCAAAATCCACACTGTGGCCATGACCACTGGCTATTCTAGTGCTCCCTTCCCCCCCGCCCCCCCTTTTTTTTTTTTTTTTATATCACTGCATCTTCTTGGGAACTCAGGCACAGTTACAGGGTTGGCTAATGACTCAATAAACACTTCACAATTGGATGTAACTGTGGTATGCACCGATTAAACAGTAACTCAACAACGTACATGATTTTAGTACAAAAATAAAAGATAACAGCACCAGAGAATAGCACTCCTGATAGAAGTATGTGCTGCAGTCATTGAAGTCCTCTATCTCAAGTAGCCGAGAGACTATAGTGAGTAAGGAATTAACGGAGTTAATGGGTTAACAAGTTCATGTGAAGAGAGCATCAGCATGTACCTTCTTAGAGTGATTATTTTTAGATACACAAAACTAAAAAGTCCTCTTGACCATCACTCAAGGCCACGCATAGCAACTTGCACTTCGATTCCTCTCAAGAATAGCGATCCCATTTCTGTGATAGTTAAGTGCCAAATTATTGGCTACTTAATAGTACTTCTATGGGCACAAGCTCACAAAAACACAGCTACAGATGAGCAGATCTAGTCACAACTCTCCCTTTACAGTCTGTGGTGGCTTACATCTACTTCCCTAGAGGAAACAACGCCAGCCTTGTTTCCCTGGCTTCCACAGGGGACTTGGTGGAACAGCTGTGGGATGCATCCCATTCCAAGGCCAACCTGCCCATCCTCATTTCAAGGCCAAGCAGCATCAGCGATATCTGGGCTCCCCAGTACAAGAGAGATGTGGGCATACTGGAAAGATCCAGTGTAGTAGGGTCACCAAGATGATCAAAAGACTGGAGTACCTCTGCTGTGAGGAGAGGCCAAGAGAGCTTGGAGAACAGAAGAGGCTTGAGGAAAGGGGGTGGGGGGGTGGTATCAATGTCTCTGAAAGCAGCTGAAGGGGTTGGTGGAGATGCCGGAGCCAGGCTCTACTCAGTGGTGCCCAGGGCCAGGCCCAGAGGCCGTGGGCCTAGTCCGGAGCCCCGGTGGCTCCCCCTGCCCCTCAGGCAGCACTGCTGGGCCAGGCGGGTGCCGGAGCCCTGGCACAGGCTGCCCAGAGCTTGGGGGGCTTCTCCTGGGGGAGCTGCAGCAGCCTCCAGGACACAATTTTAGAATTTCTATGCTAGCAAAGTATATATAAAAATACACCATTCTAACTGGTTGGGTTATAAAAATATAGCATTCCAACTGGTTGGGTATAAACTAAATGAGCTTCTTACAAACTGATACTCCGGGCTTTCTATCTCAGTTTCATGAGAGATGTGAAATAAATGATCTATGGACATTTACCGTTCTTGCTGGCTCATCCAGCATAAAAGACTATTTGCTGGGTTGTAAAAACTAAACAACTACAAAAGCAAGAAACAAAACAAAGGAGGAAAAGAAAAAAAAAAAAAAGCAAAATCCGTCCCATTAATTGAGGATACTCTTAAGTCTAAAGAGAAAACTGCAGGGCCAATCACTTGAACAGAGAACATGATTGTATATCTTGATTATACCAATTTTACTCTTCAATGAAAAAGGCCGAGAAGTGTGAAGAACACATGCTGTACTAAGCTCTCTTTAAAGATGTATAAAATATTATACAGTGACTACTATACTGAGCTCAAAATTTCAGTCTTCAGTTTCAAAGTGCTTAGTAACTTTTGTTCAGTAAATTAAAACACCCACAAAAAATCCAGAATGAGGAGTGCAGCAGTAATTTCCACTCCTCTTGCAGTTTTTCTGCAAGAAATACATTTTTCACAGGAGACTAAAGACCAGAAAGATCACAACTGCCTTTTATTTTATTTTATTTTATTTTTTTAAGTGTCACAGACAACCCCCCAAAACATTTTTCTTTAACAACAAACTCCTGCTACATTGTACCTAATGTTCAAAACAAACTAAAATTGAATTAAAAATGCATTCACAACATGCCCTTTGAGAGAAAAAGAAATAGTGAGCTGTGTCAGTCCATTCTGTATACTATAATACTGGTATGTACCTACCAAAAAAGTTGACAGACAATAATGACAGGTACAACTTTGATTATTCTGTCCCAAGACTTTATAATATTTGTATAATAGGGTATAACAAAAAGTACGTGGCCTGTCATGTTAGCAGGTACACACACCTCAAAGCCACGTCTAGCCTTTTCAGTTTCAAGTAATGATCAGAAAAATGATGCCTGAGGAATGATGATAAAGTACAGTAGATAAAGTGCCAAGGCTCTTAAGTTTTTCTTTGATTTAGAACAGGAGGTCAACTTTTCACCCTCCATGATACAGCACTGCAGCTTTCAACCTGACTTTACTGCAAGCAGTGAACTCTAGAAAACCTGAAAGGTAACTAAGCCAGGAACACATGAAAGACCCTAACAGACAAAGAGACTGAAAGCCTCTACTAATCAGACACCAAGCAATAAATGATGGCCTAGAAAGCAATATTACCAACTCATTTTTAGCTGTCAAGATAAGCTAGCAAGGAAGGAGAAAGTTATCTTTCTAGACCTGTCTACCACATGAAGAAGAAGCAGCCAGCTGCAGGTCAAAGCCTCAAATAACTTGTTTTGTGTCCAAATTTGCACACAATTAAATTATCAGTCCTAAATTCTTGATATTAGTAATAGTGCCATTAAGCATATGCTCTGGATGAGGATGGCACGGCCATAAATTTCCATTCATTTCTGGTTAATAACCCTGACACATCTTGAACAAGCAAGCTAGAACTCTGAATTCAGAGTCTCCAAATTTATTTGACAGGGAGTTTATTTTTCACATAAGTTGCTCACAAACAAAAACTTATTTTACCAGGCATTGATCATTATAAAATGAACTAACTGATCATAATTGGTACTACAGCAATAATATAGCTGCATCTTTTCCGTTACTCTAACAAACACTTCCATTATGTCAGGCAAGAACTTCTCAAATAAAGCACGTTTCCTTTTCTAGAAAGGATTAAAAACAAACAAAATAAAACACTACAACAAGCTTTTTAAAGTCATCACATACACATAACAAACAATATCATATTGCACGTACATGAAAGCACAGAGCCTCTCAGTTTCAAAAGAAATACTTCATGGAAGTATACAAAGAGATCATGTAGTAAAATATATGAAGAAATCAGATTTGAAAAATGTGTACTGAGTGGAAGACAGGGAAAAAAATGTGCGTGTGCATGTTGATCCTCACGCATGTATTTTGCTTAATGCTTTTTGAGCTAATTCCTTTTTCAGAAAAGTGAAAAAACTATCTGGCAATAGCTCAGGAAAATGTAACTGAATATCTCTTCCCTTCAAAAATGAATAGGTGTACCTTAGCTGCCACTATTTTGTACTTGTATTAGTATAACCTTACAGAATAATATATGGTTAATTAAAATATTTCAAGCAAAGTAATAAAAGCTTAATCGTTCTCCACTACCAAGTGTAGATATGTGTAATTTGCTGGGAAAAATTGAATAGGTTAATACGTATCCCCTGGAAACAACATTCAGAAACTATTCAGTATGCTAGATACATTATGCTTCTATATGAACACCTTCTAATAAAAGAAGTTACCATTAGCATAAGCAGATACAATACAATTTCATTACTATAGAGCGACATGAAATGAATAAGGAAAATTAATTCCTGTTGCAAATCTCATTTCCCTAAAATCCTTCTTTGAAAACTGTCAGTTTAACCATTTGTACAAGCAGATAAGGTTTGAGAACAAGGAAAGCAAAAAATGAGCATGCAACTCAGTAAAAGGTCTACTCCCATGGTTAAATGCAACAAAATTGCGGGTGTGTCTAATAAAATGATGTTCACAAAACACAGGGTTAGCTTGCAATATGAAAGGTTGGTATATCGCTATGTACCATACTCATGTTATACTGCTTTGTATGCTCTACTCAGCGTTGGTGAGGCCACACCAGAAGTACTGTGCCCAGCTGTGAGCTGCTCAATACCAGACAGCTTGTTGATCCATACTGGATCAACATCTGCCTTCAAACTACTTCAGGGCCTGGGGGCACCTCTGCTGTGAGGAGAGGCCGAGAGAGCTGGGGCTGCTGGGCCTGGGGATGAGGAAGGCAGGGGGATCCCGTCCGTGTCCACCAAGCCTCGCAGGGAGGTGTGGAGAGGATGGAGCCAGACTCTGCTCAGAGGTGCCCAGGGCCAGGCCCAGAGGCCTTGGGCCCATCCTTGATGAGTGCCGGGCACCCTCCTTGAGCCGGGGCTTGGACCAGGTGGCCTCCAGACGTGCCTTCCAGCCTCAGCCTTGCTGTGGTTCTGGGAGTGAAATCTGACAAGTCATGCTTGCAGTAACTTGTGGCATGGGAGGAATTACTTCTGGTTTATTCTCTTCCACACTAACAGGTTCCTAAGCTAAAAATTAAGCTACCGTTCTGGGTTTAAAAGGGTATATACAATCAATTCCATCTATTTCCATCTTTAAAACTTATTTCTAAACAAAAAATATCCACATAAAAGAAGGCAAGTAGCTAATTTATGATTATGCTTTTTTGCTAAATACCCTTTAATTTATGACCTACCAGCCAGTAACGAAAATTAGAGCAACTAGTCCTTTGCTTTACATTGATCCAATACACTAAACGAGAATGAAAATTCTAATATTACTGTCTTTTAGAATTAAAAAAAATATACATGAACATATCTACAGAAAATTTCTATTCCACAGAACATTATTTATTTTATATTCTTCAAACATCATATCACAATATTGAATGCATCTGTGTTCAATTGGCTAAGCATATGCTAGCTATGCTTAATAACTTGTTATACAATAATAAACTGAGAAGTCTCATCAATGACTACTGAATGACTCTAGTAGTACACACAAAAATTTAAATAAAAGAAAAACATCAATACATCAAGGGGGAAAATATCAATCATCCATTGACAAAGACAATTGCTCACAAGTAGAAGGGGATATTTCCCCACAACATAAGCATTTGATGCCCAGATGCAAAACATTCAAGAACTACCTATGAGGTTGTCAGAAAAGATGCTAAAATCAATTTACCGAACAGGAAACTAAACACTGTAATTTTGGCCATATGATTAAAACAAAATGGCAATTCATATCTGAATTTCTCTAACTGAAAAGCAATGACTTGTTAAAAAATACCCAAAATGCTCAGGTCTCTCTAGTTACATACTATCACATTTTACAAAAAATTTGAAGATTACTAAAAAATAAATAAAAATGCATATAAAGGTACACACCCCATGGAATCGATATTCTGAATCAATTAACACAGGAAAGAAAACAAATTATCCACATATCCATGCCCTGAATTCTTTCAACTTCAAATATATCAGCCAATCTTCAGATATATGTATTGAAGGACTATGGAAAAAAATTAGCATTGCTTTCCAGAACATGGATCTCATATAATTAGGTTAATTAACACTTCAAAGCAAAATCTTGTAATTAGCATATTCTTTTTGCAATCATGCTTATTTTGTACCCTTTCTAACTCTTATAGATTGATGATGACATCCAGCAAATTAAGTTACTGAAAAATAAGAAAGTGAAAAAAGATTTTTACATCATTGTCAAGAGCGAAGCTAAAATGGATTACAAGAACTTAATATCAAAATCTCTTCCAAAGACTACGGAAGTCATTAGAAGTATACATATTTAATCACATCAGTTTTGTATCAATTTTCTCTTTTTCTTGGCAAAGCTGATCTATGAAAGCAAATAAGCAATCCTGCTCCTACTTTCTCCCTACTTCATAAAGTGAGAAGGCCCATTACTGCACATACTTTTTGTTCTTCCAGTCATTCTTTTCTCAGTTTTTAACTTCTGGTAGACTTAAAGCATTTCATCCAAATAAAATGCTCAGGTTTTAATCAAACAATTCCAGCAGCACTCAGTTCCCCATCATTCTAATAAAAATATTCCAGTGGATGTTATTTATAGTTTACACTTATTTCTACTTTCAGCTTCCATCCAGGGCATTTTGTCAATTAAAAACCCTACAATATGAGAAAACATTTTGGGCTTTTTTTTTTCTTCCCCCATACAGATACTGGTTGAGATCAAAATACCTCTTTGCTTACTACAGCTTACTCATGTACGTACTTACTTTAGAATTATTACTGAACATCATTTTCATGTTGGAACATTTTTATTTCAGGGTGTGAATACCATATTTGAATTTATTTTAAATTAGTTCTAGAATATCATTTATTCTGTGGATGCTACAAGAAATAGTCTTAAAATCTATACTGCAAGTTAATTTAAGACAATTTTTCTTTATTGATAAGCCTGCATAGGAATGAAATACATCCAAAGTCTTCAGTATGCCATTAAAAAACAAAACTTGAGCCATTCACCTAATCTTCCCTGATCCATATCCAATTTGTCAACATCACTTTTGAGAATGGGAAATCCTTCCAATAATAATCTCATTAATGCAATGCTCTAACAATAATACTGTCTTGCTAAATTTACTTCATACCCACCAGCTGATCCATTTACGGATCACATTGTCTTTCGCCACTGTGAGCTCACACAGTGATTCAGTTGGATATCGTAACAGCTATTTTGAAGCTGCTGTGTAAGAAACCATGCCAACTCACTGCTCATACAGTATGTAGGCCTGGCACTAGTTATTTGTATTGCATCTGATTCTCATTTGGTGATGTTAAAAACATTTATTTCAAGTTAACCCCCTGCTAAAGCACTCAAAGTTGCATTTTTAAACTACACTAAACATAAAAGTATTATAGTTCAGAAAGTTGTTATATCAGCATTTATATCCACTGCAATAATTTAAGGTGTTTTATTTTCATCACTGAAAAAGCTCTTATGTCAAATACTTCTATTAAGCATAAGTTCATAGTACCAACAAGGTTTTGCTTATCAGACAAAATGAAACTCTATTACTGGTTTTGTAACAAGGCCATATATCCATTGAACAATTCAAATGGCTATAACTATGCGTTCATCTTTTAAAGCATAAGTGGATCTAGATCTCCTGCTTTAATTAGTATTTTTGACATGAAAGAAAGAAAATAATTTGCTAATGTATTTGTAACTATCCTTTTTTATACTTTGAAAACTTTTGGAAGTGATATGTTATTCGTACGATATTTTGGAAAAAAAATATCTGCAAACTAAGAAGAATCTACAAAAAATGCAACAGAAGCCATTTTCCCCTCAAAACTTTTGATATTCCCTTTCTATAGCGATGACCCTACATAAATCAGCAGAATTGTTAAGAACCAGCTGAGTTGGATTTTTGAGAACAGAAAAAGGCTCAGCTCTGTTAAAGTGCATATTGCTATGTCTTCAAGGACACAAGTAAAAGAAAGGTATCACAAAAATTATTCAGAATACTTTTTGCTCTTTGCTTAGAATTTGGAAATTCCTGGACGAAACGTCACTTTCTGAAAACTCTTCCATGAAACACTTATAAGAAAAGCATGTGCAGGAAAACAAACAAACAAACAAACAAAAAAAAACAACTAGATAAGTTTCAGAGCTCCGTGCTGCACTGTTTAAAGAGTCAGGATGAAGGCACTATCAAGGACTCTCCCAGCTTTTACCTATCCAACTGCTTGCACTAGCCCTTCCCTGCTGAATGCCCTACACTTATAGGAAAGATCTGTCCAAATCCCCCTCTCCCACTATCTGCCCCACTTCTGTACATTCATTCCTGCACTAGAGCAGCAACTGGTAATACTGGCAAAACTTCTTGGTGTTAATTCTGGCTTAATATTCAGCTATGTGCCTATTCTTGTGTTTTGTTGTCATTGTTTCTATATCAT
Organism: Anas acuta; assembly: GCF_963932015.1. Lineage (NCBI taxonomy): Eukaryota > Metazoa > Chordata > Aves > Anseriformes > Anatidae > Anas > Anas acuta. Next base: position 3,825,071 of record NC_088982.1, on the reverse strand, counting down.
ATTTATTTCCAGTCAAGACAAAGAGGCCCTCCCCAGCTTTCGTGCAGCCCCCTTTAGGGGGCAGTCCACTGGGAGCAGTCCACTGGGAGGCCTCCCTGGGGCTTTCTCTTCTCCAGGCTGAACCCCAAGTCCCTCGGCCCGTCTTCATAGGAGAGGTGCTCCAGCCTTTTGAACATCCTCATGGCCTCCTCTGGACTCACTCCAACAGGTCCACGTCCTTCTTGTGCTGGGGGCCCCAGTGCTGAACAAAGTAGTCCTGGTGGTATTCTTCACAAAAACAGCTGGTATCGCTGCTAGCCAAGCAATGAGGAGGGGACATTAATGATTTTTTTTCTACATAAAGCTGTGTTTCTACAAATTCTTGTGGGCAGATGCATGTTTATTTCCATGTCTCTTTTCTTTGTTTGGCTTTAGTCACAGCTCTGACCCCAGAAGAGTCCATCTCTAAGAATATAAATGAGTCTCAATTTGAGAGATCAACTCTGTAGGCATGAAAGAGCACCCATCTTCTGTTCATACAACAGATAAAGCTATGACATGACCTACTGCATCAAGTCAGATGTGATTTATTTATTCATGGCAGTAGCAGAGACATCCAGCATATTCCTTCTCAGAACTTATTCACTGCACATGGATATATTTATGCCATACTGAGACACTGCAAACCTGTTTCAGAAGGTTACATCTCAGAGTGAAGAGTCAAAGCAGTAAATGCTTTTTTAAATTAAACAGTGATGAAAACAGTTTCATCCATACCACATAAAGCCAAGGACACTTTGTGCCCCTCTGGTAACCCTGACCACTAAGAATTTGTTAAGGTTGACCAAAGTCAAAACATTTCTCAATGGATGAAAACTCTAGCATTTATGAATACAAAGCAATACAGTAGGCCCATTTAGTTGTAAGGTTTTCCGGTTACAATTTGGGGCAAATCTGTCATAGTGCCAGCAAAACTTACATCTCCAGCATTAATTTTTTCTCACCATCTCTTCACATTGGCTTGTGTGGTGGAAGGGAAATAGACAATATTTTCAATTACTCTGGGTTTTGGCACCATTTTGTCATAAAAATGGAATATGGGCGCAGTGGGCAAGACCTAAAGCCCCCTGAGTTTCCATTCTTCCTCCAGAAAATGCTAAGCTACATATGCATAAGCTCAGAGGTACAGACACGTACATAAATACCTTTAAACAGCGAATAAAATCACAGGAAGGCAAATATAGACTGACAAGGTCCTGACCTTGCAGGACACCACATACTATAAATAGCCCATGGTTTTCCAGTCATGGAGAACAAAAATAGAAATGATAAAATTGAGTTAAATAATCCCTCAGCAAGCACAAAAAGTCTCTGTACCAAGAAGATCCCAAGTAAAGTTTACAGAGAGGCACAGATGTTAGTAAATCTTATGGCAAAGAAGAAACTGTCAAGGCCAGACTGCAGCAGACATTTCTTGAAGGATTTTACAGATTAAAGAGCACCCTGAGCTAAATAAGCACCTGCTAATTTTGAGTTCAGAGAGCATTTTAAGCAATAAATAGAGCAACACTGGAAAAAGCAAGGTGGATGATGTGCCTTCTCAACCAAGAAATCTTTCATAAATGAGATGTAAGGTTTAGTTTCAGTTAGAAATGAAAAATCCCAAATTCATTTTCTGATGGGATGCAGCATGGGCTCCCTGACACTAATGGCTATTGCCTAATGAGCCCCCGCCAGACAAGACTGATGCACAGTCCAACCTCCCGCACTGCCACAAAGGCCACGGATCCGAGTGTTTAAATGAAAAATAACTTTGCAATTGGGAAAATAGTCGTGCTCAAATAGAAAATAACAATTTGGACCTTATAATGTTACTAAATTGAGCTCAAATGATCAAAAATGAGCCTTTATAATTCATTTTCCTTTAGGCCTGTCCTGAAGACAGCTTCAGCTGAATCTAGCTATCAAATAGAGAAATTGCACAAAAATTCTGCACAATTACTAACACAAGTGGGACGTGTGCATCAGACATACAGTACTCCATCATCTGTAACCATTTTTCTGCAAAATTGTTTTAAACATGCATACACGTTCACAAAACCTCCAAAAGGAAGCCTGGGTTTGCATGTGTGCACGTGCAGTGTTGTGGTTCAGATGCAGCTCCCAGACAATAGCAATCAATAATTTCCCATGGAGATTAATTAGTCCACCGGATTTGCAGATCAAATGTGATAATGGCTCACCAAATACAAATAATCTCTGAATAACTGGAAAGGTTGAGTATATAAATATATTTCTCAAGGCAATACAGAAATCAGTTCATTTTCAAAATATACTGCACAAGGGATTAGACTAGGCACATACTCTTTGATGAGAAATCAAGTATAACATCAGCAATAATTATTACAATTTTCTAAATATGTCTCACTAATTAAAACTATTTGGAATTTTATATAATTATGTGTTTATTTTATATATAGGTTACTACATTTTATTGAATGATACTATAGACAAGAAAAATGCAAAAACATTAAATCAATGGCATCTGTCTGCCTTGCAAAATATTATTGTTTCATTCTATAACAGGACTCAGAGTTGGAACACTTACTATTATTTGTGTTATTTTTACAAATCTGAACTTATGCATGATATTCCAAAAATGAATATTCTGAAAAGCGCAACTGCTGCATGGCTCTGATAGTAAAGGTACATTTGTAGAACAGCCAGACTGCTATTTAAAATACCTATGACAAACTACCAAACAGAAAGTAGAAAATGTTCTAATTTAACACTAGAAAATTGATATTTCATCAACAAAGCATAAGCATACCTGATTTTCAAAAATTATACATAACTGTTTTCTCATTTATATGTTTGCATGTGAGTACTTTTTTTTTTTTTGAAAAAGACTAAAACAATTGTGTTCATGATTTATATAATCTCTTTCATTCTCATGAAAAGTCACATTTGTATTTAATTAAAATGGAAAATCACCAAAACCAAAAACTATCCTGAGTCATTATCGGCAATCTCGACCACAAACATCTCAATCACAAACACTATCTTCCAGCTACACATAAAATATCAGGTAAGGGCATTTAATCCCTTTGTAAAAAATTAATTCTTTTTTCTTCTGAAAACCACTCACAGTCTGACAAACTTGTCATTCATTTTGGTTACAAGCATGAAAATGAGAGAATAAGAGGCACTAATTCTTAAGGATATATTTTAGTTACAGGTTTTATTCTATAATGTTCATAGAATTAAAAATTTTAAGATTTATAGTAAAAAATGTCAACATTTATAAAATCACAAAACATTTATTTATTTTTTTCCACAAAATCTCAGTAACAGCAACGTGAAAAAGACATATGGCAGATACGAGCACATATCTGTTACACTTTAAATATGACAACAAGCACTGGGCAAATGGATGCTTCAGTAACTTCCAATACACTTAGACCTCTGACAGCCAAAGAAAGTTTTAATTAGTTTGCCAGTTCAGGGCTGCCTAGAATAAATGCAATTCTGTCATTTCTAATGCGTTCTCATGATCAGTTAATGGATTTTTTTGCCTCCAGCTCAGACAACCTTCCTGTCTTATAATTTCTTCTAAATCAATTCATAGGTTATCCATATTTTCTCATCTGGAACACTAATGAGCTTGTCTAAAATTCAAGTTTTAATGTGCCACTCTCCCGACTCACTGCCATGTTCTTTTTCAAATCCACATCACATTTCCGTATTACTCCACAGAATTTCAACAGAAATCACTGGATCCTCCACCATCAGAAAATCTCATTTCTGATAAACGTTACTCATTTATGAGCCTATATATACCCTCAGTTCAGAACCTAAATCCTACACACACACACACACACCCCAGATAGACACAAAAAGCTTGATCAGTATTTTTGAAGCCTAAAGCCTAGTGTATAACTGTTTTGCTTTTTTTTTTTTTCAAGCACTCTTCAAAATCATACACAGCCTGGATAACACAAGGATCTTCTACAATACTCAAGTGTGATGCCAAAACAAAGCATGGATTTGTCTTGACAGTGCTAAAAATCACACCATCCAACTAATTTTGGCTGTAAAGGACCACAGGATGTCATCTAGTAGGGCTACCTTCAAAGTCAGACCAGATTGCTCAGGAAATTGTGCAGTCTGTGGCCATTGAATCTCTCTTCTATCAGTGACCTACTGTTAATTAATTGTGAAATTACATCTGTAAGATTTCTGTGTTAAGCAGCTCTTATGAATCTACATTGGACTTCTGAGTTTAAATTGAACAGAGATTAAATAACTTACATGTTTTTAAAAAGAAACTTTCAAAGTAGATGTTCTTTTTAGGAAACGGTTTTAAATTTTCTAAGGAGATTGAAACATGCTTGCACATGCAATGTGGGCTCAGTTCTTGTGGAGTTTATCATGGCATAGGCAGATTGCAATCCAAGCCCAAACTGAGATAAACAAGATACTATTCTTGACTTGACCAGACTGTTTATGTAGCTTTAAGAAAGGAAAAGCTTTCAAGCTGGGATGATTGTTAACTTTTGTTAATTTATCTGAGAAAAACAAAGAACAGATGAATAACTTAAGCTAAAAATGCAACAGATAAACATACTCTGAAGGTAGCACATTTCTCCTCACTCAAAATTTTCATGGTTATGTTTGTGTGGCTCACAAAACATGCTTTAGTCAAACACACTTTATTAGATTCAAACTAGAGGAAAATAGGTAGAACTACTTATTTCTCTAGAACGAGAAATAAATCACATGTTCAGAAAGTTCTTTTTTATATTTTCATACTCTATAGAGGCCTACATCATGAAGAAATCAGAATGGAAGTATTCATAAACTGTGAATAAAACTGCAGACATTGCTTTAGCCCCTCTGGACTGCATTTTGTTTCCTCTAGTCTTCTTGACATACTGCTGAAATAGTAAATAAATACAAATGTAAAAATATACAAATGTAAGGATCTTGGAAACAGTTTTCAACAATGAAGAAATTCACATCATGTAGTTCAACTTGTAATTGCTGTATTTGCATTGCTGAGGACCAACATCAAACCAAATCTAGCTAAACCTTAACTTCAGGAACTATGAAATTATGATGGTGCTTTCATTTCTGAGCTGTTATATTATTTTCTCTCTTCTGTGCACATTGTTGAAAAATAAAACAAAATGAAAGGAAAACAGGAAAATCACTCTCAGAATGCTCAGTAATTTACTCTTTTCACAACTGACCATGATGCCACAGCAGCCTCACTTCCCTTGCCAGCAGGTGGACCAGAATAACATAGAGCTCATAACATTTTCATTTCATATTGCGATGTCTTCTGGATTTTAGTCTGTCCTCCATATCAACAATTGTAAAGGTTTATAATGATAGCTAATAATCACTTTATCAACAGATCGATGTACGTTTCACATCATTTATTTATCTTTGAATCTGTAAAGTTTTGTGCAGTGTCACAGACATTCCCAGAGTTATCTGTAAAAAGATAATGCTTTTTTTTTTTTTTTTTTTCCCCAAAACAAATAAAGAAGACTAGGTGTAACTTCTTTGGAAAGTGATTGCTTTTAAAGAGTGTGGGAACCATACACAGACATCATATTTAGAGAAATAAAGAAGTAGGGATTTATATTTGATATCTGTTTTATTCTGAAAACAAACCATCTTGAAGTCTGGTCTTATGCTCAAAACAAGGCCTAAATTTCTACCCGTCAAGATTCACAACATCTACAAGAAAACTGTTAGTAACAGGTGGTTAGGCAGATGGCGTTGGCTGGCATTCTTCATTTTTAATACAATTAGCATTATTATAAGGAAAATGATTTATGTATTTTAAATAAAGGGGCTACCCATATTAAAGCTTACTATGGTGGTTATGTAACTAGCTGCCTATTTCTAATAGCACCTCAGGAAAAGAAAGGCACCAGGTCACAGTTTCAGCAAATCACCCTGCTGATGACTGAAGCTTGATGTCTACTGCCGTATTTCTCCAGACCACGTCACTCCTGTCCATGCATTCACAGCACATTTAAATCTATACAGACACAAGAAACTTGATAGGCATAGATACACAAAGATGTTCTTTGACTATGTGAAAGCTGATTTCTCTGGTTAAAAGATAGATACCACTAATATATACGTTATAAACATCACCTACTATCGTTTCCGTCATACCATTTTTAGTCCATTTAGGAATGACTGGACATGTTTCCTTAATTTGGTTGGTTGGTTTTGCTGAACCTGTCTCCCAACACAACACACCAAGGGCATATGCTCAGTCAGATCCCTGTCTTAAATCGACTGCTTCATAAATTTCTAATCTGTTTTTGAAAGACAAGCATAGCTAAACAGTTGTTGCTACTGTATTCCCACTCATATTTTCAGACTATTAATTATTTAGAACAAGAACTTCCGAACACATTTCAACAGAGTTTTCCACTAGAGGTCACGAACAAAAGCTATTTAAAATTTTACTATTTACAATTATTAAGATAATTACATATAATGAGTAAATATAGCATCATGCTAAAAGAAGAAGTAAAACAAATAGAAGTTACTCACTTGAGTAACAAGTGGCTCCAGTAGCCTCTCTACTGTGAGAGTCCTGATTTCCAAACTTTTCGGGTCCCATTTCAAAATGATAGGTGACGTTGCAGAAGTCATACTCCCTAAAAGAGACAAAATGACACAAAATGAACAGATATTAATACTATAATGTCCAAATACTGTATAAATTTCAGGGAGCAGCACATGTTGTTCCTGTATACATATAATACTTCTCCATAATATTGCTACTTTCCCTCTGCTCCTGAGAACACTCAAGCATACCACTGCCACATCCACGAAGTGCTTAAAAGCCTGTGTTCAGAAAATTCTTCTCTCCTATACCCCTAAGATACCCTATCATGCTGCATACATCCTGTATTGAATGTACTTGGTATGGATTGGATGGCCCCTGGAATTTTGGGAAGAAGCCATAGTGGAGCAGGTACAGCCCATGCAGGTTTACCCCAAAGGACTGCGCCCATGGAGAAGACCCACACTGGAGGTGGGGAGAAGTGTGAGGAAAGTGAAGCATTGAACATCTCAGACAAACATTACAGACTGACAACAACCCCTATTCCCTGCCCCCTTGTGCCTCTCAAGGGGAAAATGGGGGAAGAAGAAAGAGTAGTGAAAGAGTAAAGTTAAGCCAGGGGAAAAAAAAAAAAATGTAGTTTTTGCCTTTGTTTCTCAGCATGCAAATCTATTTAAATTGGCAATAAACTAAATTATTTTTTTTCCAAGTCAAGTTTTGCCAAGGATGGTAACTGGTGAGCGATCTCTGCTTTATCCCCACCCACGAGCTTTCCATCTTATTTTCTCCTGCTAAGGAGACAAGTGAGAGAGTGGCAGTGGGTGTCTGACAGCCAGCCAAGGTCAACCCTCCTCGCATGGAATACAAGTAATTCAATGAGCCTGTGCAGCTTTCTGAATAAAAATTCCCCTCAGTAGTTATGATTTCTTAATTTTGCACCAAGAAGAACAGTATTTGCTCAAAAACAAAAAGGATTTTCTAGATCATCTTAGGCTTATAAGTTTAAACAAGGCCTAAAACAAAGACAGCAGTCATTTTATTTGCCATTTTGGCTTTTCATTAAGTTTTCAAGACAGTTGTCTTCATTTTTAAATTCCAGAGACAGAAAAATCCAGCCATCAGGTTGCAGGACACATACAGTCCACCTCACAGAGCTAGCAATTTGCTCTGAAAGTGATACAGTATTCAGTGAAGAGCAATGCCAAACATAAACTAGTTTGTCTATTGAAAGAACACTGACCCTGAGAAATCCGATCACATAAATGTTAAATTAAAATAATTCAGGTTTAAATATTTCCTTTATTTTAATCATATAATAACTAATTAATTGAAAAGAAAAATTAGAAATCCCGTATAATTGGAACACTATAAGAATAACATACTAAAAGTAGGGAAAGACAAAATAACATATTATACATTGAGATACAGATTAAGCCCTCTGTATATAATATCCCAAGTGTTTTCTTCAGAACTTACTACATTTAACTGACAAATTAATTCCAGTAATACAAAACAACAAAGAACTGAGTGAAAAAAATCAAGACTATAACTACCTCTTCTTGAGTAACAATCTAATTTATAAAGCTTAGTTCAATAAGGTACACATTCAGTACTTATAAATATCATCCAGAATACACAACATAGGTTCCACTACTTTACTAAAGAGAATGTCTTTGACTAATTACTATCACTCAAAATTAACAGACTGGTAAGTCTATGCAAAATTCATTCACAGTCTGTGAAAGATTTTCACTGCGCAACTGGCAGACAACTTGCAATACTTGCTCAAAAAGAGAGGCATATCAGAACTCTCTAATCAGTGTATTTATAAACCACATATAAATACAGGCCTCAGTCTCCTCCCACCTGCAAATATTTAGTAGTAGAATTATCTGATAATATCTAGTGTATGCTAAAATTACTATTATTCAGCTTCTACTCTTATGCAAAAAAATCATTAGGCTTCATGCTTTACAGCACTGAAAGCACCCATGTGTGTCATTAAATAAAAGTATGAGACAGCTTCTAGTTGCTGTAAACATGGTTAATGTGGGAGCTATTCTCATTTTTCCAACAATGTTTAATCATCTTTCAGAACCTGCAAGTCTGTCTATAAAAGGATGGTTGCTACTCCAGTTGGCCTCTGTATTCGCAGAATAAGATATAGGTAGGCAAAGATTATAGTCAGTAATTTATCAGTTATGATACCTGTAAATGTGTGAAATACATCTTAGTTCTTTCTAGTAAGTGTGCTTTTCCTTACTATTAACATGGGTTCTGAAACACATACTTCTTATAATGCAATACCTAATTAAAAGCTGTAAGATAGTCCAAAGCCTACAAAAGCAAACTAATTTCAGTGGATGGCAATCATACAGGTGACACAAAAGATGCAAACTGGATGACCAGTTTTTTCAATTGGAATACTGCCTCAGTTTCAACCTTTACTAAAAAATAGGAAAAAAAATCTTTCAAAACTCTATATGAAAGGGCAAGCAATGCTTTCAACTATAAAAGATGTATACAAGATAAAAACTCATTAAGAGCCTCTAAGAGGTTTTTTCATTTCAAATCTGCTCCCAAAGCAAACAAGTAAAATAAAAAAAAAGTCAAATCAGTGCATTTTCCCCAACATTTCTCCAACTGTTGTCACAATAAAAATTTTGAATAACAAAAGAATGAAAAGCAGTTTCATGCCAAAGCATATATGAACAAATGAAATATTTCTTCCTCACCATTTCTACAACAATCTTCCTAGACTGAACAGGTGAACTAGAACAGCTCAGTTGGATAAAGGAAAGGATGATGACAATATCTTATTTCTACTTTGACCAAATATCCCCCAAACCATTAGCTTTAAGTGCTTCACTGAAAACATAAATCACTCATAGCTTATACCTTGCAGTACCTGCGAGGAAGATATCCTGTGTTATCAAGATAATGGCATCACATAACATTTTTCATACAAACATAAAAGTTTATTATGACAGATGAAAGAAAACAGAAGGAGATGTAAGGAAAAGAGATCCCCTGTTACTGTCTAGGCTAGAATGATATCCGCTATTTTCTTAGGTAACTTAATTTTTTTGCTTCTCTCTAAAGTTTTCAATTTATTGTCATTTTTAAAAAATGCTCAGCAACACACTTAGACAACCATCCACTCATTTTTCAAAATGTGAAACTAGGTTTCTCCACTGAGTTCCAACCCCTGTAACTTAGAAATACAAACTAATTGTTCTTCAGGGTAAATCTCATTGAATTAAGCTTTGCGTGGTTTTGTTATAATTGCATAGTTCAGACATTTTTAGAATAAATTTTCTGTGAAACATTTTCTGTTGTTCACATATATTATCTACTGGCAGGCTGTGATTATTTAGTATGAATTTGAAATTTAATATTATCACATAAGGAAAGTATGTTAATAGCAGTGTATTTTAGCCATTGGACTTCTAATTAAATGTTTTGCAGAGATGATTGGCAATCCTACTCTTGAAACTAACTTCACATTTTTTCAATAATATATCTAAGGAATTCTATTGCCTAACTGTACTTTTCCTCCTAGAATATTTGCCAAAGTACGTGCATCTCTTGCTTTCAGCTTCTCCTAAATATAGCAATAGAGAAACTTCCCTCCCCAGTCCAGCAAATTCTCCAATGTGAACAAAATTTGTTTAGGCAGTCTGTCTTCAAAGTATCATCTATAAAGAAAATAACTGTTTATTTCAGTCAGCAATTCATTGGATTGGATTCCTATACTAGAGCCAAGTCCTAACTATGCCAGCAGAATTCTGCTCTAACATTGCAGTCTCCAAAAGCCTAACCCCACAATCACCCTTAGCATCAACCTGTTATGAACAGCAGTATTTTACTGTTTGGAACCTTCTACAAAAGCACAGCATTTCTCATGTGAAATTACCTGTTTGTCCATCACACTATGACATATTGCTGTCCTCCACAATAGACCCAATTCCCTTGTGACTTACAGAAATGTCCACTGTGGTGGCTAAACAAGTGCCAGCATTTCTATGCTGCAACCTAAATGTGATATTTAAAATATTTTAACTCTACAAGAACAATCTTAACTCTACAACTTGTGTACAAGTATAAGTATTGCCAGTCTAGAACCGCCAATTCTTAGTCCAGTTCACATGTGCAATGCAGAATATTGCAGAAACAGAAGTGCTCAATATTTCTTACTGAATTAAAGAAATACCTGTTCTACTTGATTTCTAGCAAATCTATAGGATTAATCTGGTGGAAATACTGGACTGGAAAGAGTGTCAGCACAGACCTGTAATTACATTATATTCACTACTGCAAGGCAAAAAAAAAAGTCTTCATTGGTGAAAAAGGTGAGAAAGATGGACATGCAAGGCAGAAAGACAATCAGATAAGAGAAGGCCAAAAAAAAAAACCAAACAATCCAACCATAGATTATCCCTTGTTCAAAAACATTAAATTTACTATAGTCCAGAAAAATCTTTTGAATTATTAGGCCTATTAAGAAAAATGTACACTTTGCAAACAATTCTATCACATCCATCTCTGTTTACACTCTATGCACCCAAACATGCTTCCATATATGCTTTAAACCAACATAATCTTCAAGGCTGAGAGGCCAGCTCAGCTTTTTCTGCACGTGCTTGATTCTTTGCTATAACAGCGCTATAAATTCCATTAAGAACATAACCCCGTTGAACATTAACTAATCCTGCAAAAGAAAAATGAGTTTTCAGCTCACTGCCTGACTTCGGAGCCACGTGGGCAGCAGCACCAGCTGCAGGAAAAGCTCTGAATGCAGCAGTAGAGGTGATGGGCAGGGCAGAACGGCCTCTTCATCAGCAGCATGGACACAAACAAAGATGCCTGCAAAACTGCACGATAGATATTCTGTGCATTCTTGGTTTGCATCTTGTATTGAGAACTTTGTCAAAACAAACACTTCTCACCACGTAGACATGCTTATGTTAAGAGTATGGAATTCCACACACAGCGGATTCCAATAGATACAGAAAATCATAGAATATCCCAAGTTGGAAGGGACCCACAAGGATCATAGTCCAACTCCTGGCTCCACACAGGTCTACCCAAAAATTCAGACCATATGACTAAGAGCACGGTCCAAATGCTTCTTAAACTCCGACAGGCTTGGTGCCGTGACTACATCCCTGGGGAGCCTGTTCCAGTGTGTGGAAAAATTATGTCTCACCTCACAGAAGCATTTTTGTGCTTAACTGGGAGCTAGAAATCTAAACATTTGAATGGTTATATCATTGGGTATGCCTACAGAGTCTAACAGTCTGACAGTAGGGATGCACAATGTTGGCCCTCGATTACCTGGCATGGTTACAGAGCACGCTGGAGCACAGGACAAACAAGCTCAGCCATCAAAAGTATGAGCAACGCACACAGCCTAAGAAACTTCACCTCTGGGCTAATCGGACTGACAGAGGACTGCGGTGTTACCTCATGGGACATAAAGCTGAGATTCTGCTGTTACCAGTCATCCATCTGCAGCACGGAGCACTGCAGACATGCACTGAGAGCTGACCTGCGCAGCCTAACCTCGTACAGACACCACCACCTCTCATTAGGTCCCTGACAGCCAGTACAGCCTCCAGAAGATGTGGCTGAAATGAAGAGTTGACATGGGCAGTTCCCGTCACCTTGCTTAAATAAGGTGGAAAAAATAGAAGAAAAAAAAAGATGAATCAAGATGGTTTGGAGGAGTATCTGTCTCTACATGTTTAAGTAACAAGTTTTTGACATACTTGTTTATTTTGTCTCAGAAATTGGATTCTTCTCTCATCTTTCCTAAAACTTAGACAGGAAAAACGAGTCAAAATAAACCATTTGGCCTCATGCCCAAGCCCAACTACGCACAAAATTTTAGTTTGAGCTTTTCTAAGCTCTTCACTTCCTTTTGGATTCACAGTCCTCACCCCCTCTGCTAACCCTCCACCTCCATGCTGGGTTGAGATTCTGGTCTGCCCTTAAGGAAAATTATTTCACAAATGAAAGCAGCCCAATATGGAAATCCCATCTTCTACCAAGAAAGCCATTTATTAACAAGGAGAAAGGCCTTGAGAAGGGGAGGATTATCTTGGTAGCAAAGTCAAGGGGACAGTGACCACGGAGTCCCCTGACACCCAAACAGGGAAGTTATAAAAAGCCTGAGTCATTCACACTTCTCAGTTACATTAACCTGCTCATTCTTGGAGGCTACTGCCTACACCGAGACATGATTGAGTTGAGAGGGAAAAATGTCTGTAGGAACTAAAGAGATCACGAAGAACTCATCGGGAAGGTATAAGCTCAGTACAGAGGTCACTGTAACAGAAAGGTTCCCCCTGCACCCACACACAGGACTTCCTTCCACTTCTGCTTTAACCAAAAGCAACAACATTTCAGAATTCTGTGCCAAGCCTAGCTGCAAGCAATGCTCAAATGGCTTTCCCATCTACTACATGGGTTAGAAAACCAACTCTAGTTTAAAGGCTTACGAACATCTACGGTTCTGGATTGACTTCCAGTTCGGACTCCCACATTAGGGCTGCTGGAGCCGGCACTCAGGTGTGCTACCACGATGTGGCAGAGGTTGCACATCCTGTCTGGTCCAGCAAACCTTGGAGCTGTATCCAGTCCTTACCTGGCCCACTACAGAAAGAGGTTTAGACGAGCTATAAGATTAATCTGAGGACAATCTGTTGACGCCAGAACAAGATGTTGGGCTATCAATTCAACCGTTAGGTGGAATTTTCTGCATGGAAGGTCTTCACTCTAGGAGGATGTTAGATACAATTTCCAGTTCTTAACGCCTACAAATCTAATGTTTGGCTCTCTCTGAGGGAACCTGGTGATTCAGGGAGGGCTATCAGTAAGAAGGATGGAAAAAAGGGGGATTGCCATTTGTCTGTTGTCACAAACATTAAGAGTAGAATTGCCTGATATGAAAATTAATTTATTCCAAATGGTATTAAACCAGAATGAACGTGCTTGAAAGCAGGTTTAAGCAGCCATGCATAAAATCCATATGTTCTTTTTTTTTTTTTCTTGCTTTACTCATAAGAACACACTTTTTTCCACTGAAAAATTTTTAAAGATAAAGGAGTTTCCTAAAATGCTAGAAGATTTTAAAGAATCTATATCAAAAGGAGCCAAAGCCCCAACAAAAGCTTGTCAAGTCACTTCCATACAACCAAAGAGTTGCCCACAAATCACTCTGTATTTTCACAGCTCTTCAGTGCCTCCTAATAAAAGTCCTCTCTCAGACTTCTGGATATGATCAAAGTATCTGAGATCGCTGGTACTAGGATGCTGGTTCACACAGGATCACGTTGCAAACCCAGAAAAGAAAAAAAAAAAAGATTTTATTTCAGGTACTTACTTGGTGCAGGTCCCATGCTATGCATTCTCACTCCATCACATTTCCCCCCAGAATAACATCAAATATGTAATTATAATAAAAATAATACGTTTAAGTTACTTAGATTATTGTAGATATGATCTATGTACATAGATGTTCTTTCTTTTTCTACTAATAAAACCATACCTTTTTAAAACATATCTTTCAAATTCTGCTCATCCTTATCACAGACATTAATTTCAGGTATTAATTTCAAATCTTGCAAAAAAAAATATATATATATATTATATATATTCACTATACCTGCTTACCCTCTTGTTATTTTAATTCAGTGTATGAAACTGGCACAGGCAATACCTGTTTACATTTTACAAAAGCATAAAAGTATCAAGTATACTTGATTTAAACTAATGCATGTTTGCTCCCTTGAATACAGAATTTCTCCCCCAAATTCAAATGGTTCTTTCAAAAAAAAAAAATAAAAAATCTTAAAATTGGTTCTAACCATGATTTTGCAAGCTTTTGCATGCAGAGGTCATCCTTTCACTGAAAGTATCCCATTTCCCATTTACAATTCCTCCAACTTGGAAACTAGAATTAAGCATTACCTCCATACTTCCCTGCAGCTTTCCTTCATATCTCTGGAAGAGAACCATTCATTACACAAGATTAGCCATGGTTATCTTCAAATTAAACAATTTACACATTTTTCCAAGTCAAAGTTAGGTGGGGGAGGTTTTGTTTTTTATTATTATTATTAGTCTATCTTTTCAAGTAGACTATTTCCCAGCTAGTTTCACTACAATATCAATACTGATAGCATCATCTCTATATGCCTTTCTTCTTTATTACATTTTAAATTATCTATTAATTATTTCATTTAAGAGCTTTTCGCTTTTGTTGCAGAAGATGCAACACTAGTTTCCTGCAGTGAGCAGGATCTTCTAGTTATCCGTCTATAGATACAACCAGCCCAAAGCTTGTCCAATTTCACTGTTACATACTGGGTGACAACAGTCCCCCCCTTGCCCTTGTACAGTCTCCAAGCTTCAGTACCAAGGAGAAGGAGCTGTTCCACTTTCCAACTCCATAACCGATACATTAAACAGGATTGTTTTCCAACAAAGCCCCGTGGGAGCACAGTTGACATTTCCCTCTACAAGAATTTATGGACGTTAATAACCTTTCTGAAAGCTCCCACCAACTCCTGGATGCTCATATTGTCTTGTTGCTGGTATCTGCATTTGTCAAACTGTTCATCGACTGCCTCTGTGAGAAATTCCTACAAGTCTTAGAGAAATCTATCAGCTAACCTTGTGTTCATTAAATCTGCTCTTCCTCTGAACATCTCAGACTCGCGTTAAGTTGCACTTTCCCTAGCAGGAATAGGTGTCATTCTCACTGAAGCCACATGCATCATTCCATAATTATTTCCCAAGCTTCCACTAACCCCCAAAGGAACAAAATAAAATTTCATAACGCTGGAAATAGTAAGTTTTAGAAACAAGAACTAAACTAATCAATTTTCCTTGATCTCTTATTACTGGAATTTTCCTGATGTTATTCTTATGCTGATGGATGTTCTAAATAAATCACAATAGATAGGCATCTGTGATGATATCCAAAATCTTTTCTTTTCCCCGGCTGTGCGTTCACAGAATTTGCTGTAGTTTCATTAGTTAATCCTGGAATACCATGTGACCGCATAAGAAACACATCACCCCCAATATGTTTTCAAACGAAATAATTTAATTAAAGGATAATAAAGGTTTGTTTCATATTCAGGGCAGCCCTTTATTCAAGAGGAAATGAGTAATGTAGACAATCAGAGAACACACGCAATTCTTCATCTGAAAGATGACATCCAAAGCGATAACAGCGTAAATGACATGCTTAATGAAAACAACAAAAGTAGCTATTTCTCCTAAAACACACAATTTTAACAAAAAATCTAACACGGAGGGAGACCAAACCCACCTGTACTCCCTTTCTCATCTATTACACTGTGACTCATTTTGTTGTCCTTATTTTTCCTCAAAGCATGGAGGACACTCCAGAAAAGCAGGAAAAAAAAAAAAAAAAAAAAAAAAAAAAAAAAAAAAAAACTTGTGCATGTTTAAAATTAGATGATAGAATGACCTCAGTGAGGCTATCAATCCACCATCAATCTCTCACAAAACAATGGGAAGCATAGGTGCTTGAAACTGTTAACCAAGAATTAATGCAAGGGTTACAAGATTTCCACTGCTCTCATAGATTTATAGATTTTTAATTATGAAAACTTCAGATACCATTAAAAAAAGAAAAAGTGATTGTGACAAACTTCTTAATCCAGGCCAAGCAATTCTTAAATGCAGTGAGTGAAAGCTGAAACAAAGCAAATACTTAATAGAAATAAATGGCTTTTAAAATATTGTTGAATAGTGAAACTATTTATAAGGAAAAATTTACAAGGACTTGAGATGGATTTTCCATCACTGTTTATTTTAAATTCAGGACTTCACTGCCTCAAAGGTAAGGATTACTGTAAACATGACTTAATTCATTAAAAGATACGGTGCGTGTTGTGCAGGCGATTACACTAATCGCATCTCTGCCTTTCAGCACTCATTCAGTGAGTGTATGAAAACACATTGCCCAGAGTTTTGTAGAGGGGACGCCTGGTTCAATCAAAAAATAAAATAAAATAAAATATAAAAGCATTGCACCTGGAGAACCGTGCTACTTTACTTTAAACGCATCACAAGACAGAAAACAAAAACAAAAATCAACAAAACAAAAAGCAAAGGGCTGGCCTGCTTTCAGAAACCATGCTCACACTTAAACAACCACCTGATGGCACTCAACAAATAAGCAGGTCTCCAGAGTAGATCCACATGCCCCAGCAATAACAAAATTCAGCTTTCTTTTCGAACTGAATTCTAGAACCCTGAGCTCTAGCAATGGGCACTGTGTACCATCTGTTGCACTACTTTCCATTAACTAAAGAAGCACATGGATTTAAGAGTTCCAGCTAATTACAAATGTGCCAGTAGAGGTCACACAGGCCACTGACATCTAGAGATTTATGCTCCATGGAGACATAATTTGTGTGGTTTGACACCCACAAGCACTGACTGGTACAATCCAGTATTTCTTTTAAAGTGCCCATAAAATACAGCAAATTGTTTGATATACATGTAAAGAATGAACACATTGAGGTTTGTTTGATTTAAGCAATGCTTCTTTAGCTTTAGCTAAAGGAATTACTCACAGAAGTGAGAGATGGAAAGGTAACAATCTAGTGACGGTTGGTACGTATATTATACATACAGAATAACAGCATGAAAAGTAGAAACAAAAATCATTGTAGCTGATTTCCTGACTATATTGCTACTTTAAAATTTCTCCCTTGATAAACTATGATGAAAAAAAAGCCAGTTTTCAAGAGAGCAAAATTATTTTATTTGGCTCCCATCCATGGCTCACGTAATGTGAGTGTATGTTGCTCACCATCACAACAATGCAGAAACACTGTCGAGATTTACTATTTTTTTTCACACCAGCACCAAAGAAAACAGAGAAGATAATTTAATAGCAGCAAGCATCATCATCACTTCTCTTCATTGCAGAGGCATGGAAAGCATCCCTTATCACCACTTGTCCCTGATCGCGATATATTCACTTTTTAAGCCCACCTCTTTTTTGGTTTTGCGTACTGTACTCAAATTATCTAGCCAGTAGGTGAAGTCCTGCTCTTGCTATTCCTCAGCTGCATGCTCAAGACATTCCACAGCAACCTATCACTTGTTCTGCTGCGATCTACAAAGCACTATAAGTTTGTCCCTTGTGGCTATTTTGTGGTTCTTGTTCAGTTATTTCTTACTGCATGTTTACATCCTACCTTTTAAATTCGCTTTGTCTTAACATAATTCCACTGTGCAATATTATTTTAAAACAATTCTTATCACTGCAGCTCCAGCTTTCTAATGTCTGAAAGCAGACTAGCCATGGCTGATTCTAGTCTACACTGCAACTCTATTAATACTCTAGCTTGCATTGTGAGATCTAATGTATTATCGTTAGTCCATAATTTTCTGCTTTCTGTGTAGTACTCATAGCTAAAGATCTTTTTTCCCCCACTTCCTTCATAAAGGAGTCTAGGAGGAAGGAACCAATCAAGGACAAATGGGAGCCTGCTATTTCTGTGACTTCCCTGCTCATACATTTCAAGACTTATTTTTTTGCCAAGATGCAATTGCTTTGTCCTCTTGGCATTAATTCCAGGCCAATATTACCTGCAGAACATAAACAGCCCTTCAATAATATTGTCCTTTTTAGAGGCCCAAAACTCATATTTATAAGATCAATCATTTCCTCAAAGTTCTGTTATCAACCAACAACTGAGATATGGAAAGAAAGTATAGTGACAATCTTAAAATTTTCTGATTTTCTTCAGTCAGCTCTTATGCAAACTGACACAAGTGTTCCAGAAATCTTTAGAAAAAAATTTTTTCTTTTTCTTTTTTTTTTTTTTTTTAAATTAGCTGCTGAAATCTGTGACATTATCACAAGTGAACACAAGACAGCTCCAATAAGCTAGTGGCCACTCTAGATGACATCTGCACTTGCTATCAGATTGAGAGAGTTTCTCAGACCAATCACGGTGTCTGTAATTAGGCTCTACATCAACCATTACTTTGAGGAGAATCCACTTGCAGTTTTTCTTTCAATTAGGCAAACCAAAAATACAAGGGCTTTGAATTAGTAAAACTAGGTTTTATTAGAACACAGACATTTTAACAAATAAAATTTAGAAAGAAAACCAAAATGAAAGAGATTATGAAAAGTATTTTCTCTTTTCCACTGAGCCCTTCCAGGGTAGATCTTCTCCTTTGGTCTTGCTCTCAAGTCTAGCATTTTGTGGAGACTTGTTGACTGCCAGCACTTTTCGTAAGTCTTTAATCATTGCAAAAAGTTCAATTCCAACACTGTTATAACACATCTTCTTGAGTGCCTCCTCTTTACTTTTTAAAAAATGCCATATTCATGGTAATGCTGATATAGATTAGCTCTGTAACTCACACTGATGGATCATGGGACCCAAGATACTTTTACAATTCAAACAAACTATCAATTGTCCAAGAATTAATACTTTACTTTTCCCCCTCCTCCTTGGTTTTCTGAGAAACCAAGGTACTGAGAATAGCTGATCTAAGGACTAGATACATCTACTGAAGTGCAAAATGCCAGCCTGCATCATCCAGCCATTTAGTCATTTCTCCTTTTTCCCTTCATTCCAATCAAACAAGAACTACAGAACAGAAGTGCTTTGAAGGTCTTAAAATGGCAATAAAAAAGACAGATGAAATTTAACTTTGTTAAATGTAAAGTGATAGACACCAGGAAAAAAGGACCAGATTCCTGATTACATACATAGTGATGGACTCTGTATTGGTTTTTAATATGCATGAACACAATCTGTGAATTATTATAGCTTTATGTAAGTGCCAGCTTAACACAGAGTAACAACCAAAATAAAGCGAGGAATTATTCTGACAGAGAAAGAAAAAAACAGAACACACCATTATGCCACTATAAATCCACATCATCAATACTATTTGTCCATCACTTTTCTAAAAAGAGTATAACAGGATGGAGAAATACAGAGTGGCAACAAGGACAATCAAGGACTTCAAGGAACAAGCAAATAGACTGAGAATCTTCACTGTATAGAAGAGAAGACTGGTGTGGGGAACAAAACTGAGCTGACAAAATCTTAAGCATCATGGAGGAAGTGAAACAATCTTTTGCTTTTGTCTTTCCCAACACAAAATTAAGAAATATATATATTAACAACAACAAAATACCAGCAAGGGTTTTGGAACCCTTGCTACCAGCAAGGGTTTTGGAACACCGTGTCATAAGGTACTGCATATGCCAGAAGTTTTATATCAGGTCAAAAATTAACTTGATACATTCAGAAAAGGGAAAACAAAAACAAAAAAAAAAAAAAAAAGAGCAACATAAACCACTGACCTGAAGCCCCTGACATGAAGGCAGAGAATTGGCGGTCAGTCTGAAAAGTCCCACTGAGTGCTTTCTCTACACCTTTACTCTGAGGCATCAAGCATTTCATCTTATTGTTTAATGGAGTCTAAAACTGTCCACACCCTGGCTTACTGCCTACCGTAGTATAAAAAGAGAGACAAATCACTTGGAGACAACCTCCTGGAAGATAAGGAAACCTCAAGTGAATAAAAGACTGGGACAGCTTTTTGGAGTGAGATAAATCTACGCCCTTTCCTCTTCCTGTGTGATAAAATAACCAGGGCACACAGTACCAAGCAATTACAGCAGCAGTAAGTTTGCCTTGACAAGGGCAGATCAGGAAGCAAGTAACACAGTAGATATTGAGGGTGCACCCAGAGATGGCAGTGCCAATTCACCTTCCATAGCCTACTGGTTCTTGAAGAGGTTGAAGACACGTCAGAGACAAGGTGTAGATGTCTACATGACCTGTTTGTTACTCAAGACAAAGACACTGACCACACAGGTAATATACGTGCTCTTCTCTCCCCTTTGCGTCAACAACAAAACGTAAGACATCATTAGCTCATCTCAGGTTTATCAGCCTTTTTTAGTTTGACAAATGGCATATGCAGTCAAATACTCGCATTGCTTTAATTTCTGCGCTTCTTCTCTTCCTTAGTTCCAGATTTTAACAGGATATTCAATAGTTCAAACATTCTCCAAAGAAGCATTATAGGTTTATGTCCTCTATACTACTTTTAATCCTTGATACTCTTGCACAGTTACTGCCAAGACAATAGCTAATGAGAACATTCAAAAGAAAGCAAAATTGTCTCAAAAAATAGGATTTTACTTAACATTTAATTAATTCTTTAGATCACAGACAGGAGCTCAAACATTCCTACCAGTAATTAAAAATATCATTTACTATAGTCAAACTCTTTTGAAACAAAGTTATTATTAAGAAAGTTTTTTTCCTTTTGAAACAATTGTTATTTCTGTATCATGGGTAAAAAAGTATCCTATTAGAATACATCACAATAATATCATCTGACAAATAAAAATAGAAGCCTTAGCAATAAATAATCCACTTCATTTTTGGATGACTCTTAGGATTGTCTTTCCTTTGTTATCTCCTATAATGTTAGTGTAGAAGACATCACTTTTCTCCAAACACAAAATTATTACACAATTCAAACCCCTGATTTTTACCCTTAGTTTAATTATTTTGTTTATTAAATATTTTCAAAATCATATGCCATTGTTTCTACAATTTAAAGTTGAACAATTCCCAACATATACAATACAATATATTTAAAAGAGATACCAATAAACTACAACTGTTCTAATTTTCCCAGCATGAAAGACCTGTTCTTAAGCTTTCCCAGTAGGGGGAAAAAATAATAACCTATGAGGTCATATCTTCAAATCCTATCAAATTATCGCCAGCTTTCTTTCATTCTGTTAAATTGCTTACATGTTAAATTGCTAATAACAAAATGGTTTGTGCAATGCCCAGATAAGTTAACAACTCTAATTTTGCTGTAAAAAGGACTGAAGTTTAAGCGTCAAAAATATAACTAAACAATTCCATTTCTTTTTATTTACCTTAAATTACCTCAAAAGACAGCATCTCTGACATTGAAACTTTTCAAGTGCAGTAGCATCAGAAATTTGCTAACCTTAACCTATTTTGCCTTTTATATCATTAGAAATATTTCTTCAGCTTTCCCTAGAAGTTCATCATGATTTTGTAGTATGAAGTCTTCCATATTTTTAATTTATTTTTTGTTTAAGAGGTGAATATGAATTTAGGAACATTGCTATGTGGCTGGCACGGTATATAGGAACACTTAAGCAATAATTGGAAACCACTGGTGCAATTTGGGGAAAAATAATCTGCATCACTCTATATAATTTCACTGCATAATCTCACTATTTTTTGCAAGTAGGTATGCAAAGTAAATTGACATATCAACCAAATCTAAATCTTAGTTATGCAAATCTTGCATCACAACAGAGAGCACATTCAATCAAACCTATAAACTAATCTATCTATAAACATATGCAAAATTCAAACGATGTTATACAGTGTGTTCCTGAACCATACAACATATTAATCCCACAAATCTACCATTACCTTGCTTACCTTCGCAGCAAAATTTGCTTATAGAAATACAGGTTTGACATCTAGACCTGCATGCTGTAATTTAAGGAAGTATTTGCTAAAAATTATAATGCTGGAAATAAAATTTATGGGCCAAGGTCTTTTGCCTGGACTATCAAAGAAATATGTATGTGCATACAATTTTAAATTGAGTTAGAAAGGATTTCAACCTACTCTTTTTTTTTTTCTTACCAAGATAATAATAACAATTACCATGAGGAAAAGCTTAACCTTTGTATTTTGTATAGCAACTGAAATATCCCAGTCAGAGCCTGAATTCAAGAAGATCAAGTAATGCCATTAAGGTTAGTATTTCATGTTATCAGACATCTTGAAAGCACTTATTTGGGTAGGATTTATGACACATCGCTTATTGGCTTGGCTCTGGGCAGCAGTGGGGCCTTTGGAGCCCCCTGAAACTGGTCCTTATCTGACATGGGGCAGCTTCTGGACTCTTCTCATAGAGGACATCCCTGCAGCCCCCCGCTACCAAAATCTTGGTATGTAAACCCAAACCAGCACTCATCTCAGGACACATGGAGTATTGCTTCAAAGAATGTGAGGACCTAAAGGGAACAAAACATCAGCATCCGTTTTTAGTTGTACAGTTATGGTGTCTCTTGCAATTTCTATACCATTCTCTTCAGAATAGGGGACACACATTTATCTCTTTCCATTACTATCTTTGATGCTACCTCATTCCTTTAGTAACGCAGTACTTATGCCTGAGAAGAAAGCAGGAAATCAGTGAGATTATTTTGCAGATTTTGCTTTCATACTATCAGTGGGACAAATGCCTAAGGGTAAAAAATTACCATTTCTTATATGTTCTTGGTACAATCAGTCTCATAATCATCATTGGTGTGTCTTACTTTCATTAAGACTTATCCATCCATTATCCATAGCTCCATTCTCTTAGAATTCCTTAAGATAATGTACTGTTTTACAAAAAGGAGCAGAGGTACCCTATAGGGACTCAACTACTACTAGTTCCTTTGAAATAAACTTAATATAAACATTCAGTTTTTAGAATGAGATATATACACAGTTGACCTTGCTCTCTAAAACAACCTTTTACATTGTCCCATTTGAATCACATAAATCATCTCCTCTATCATTTCAATTCCATATGGCTATGATTTTTCCATACAACATCCTTATCCTGTCCTTTTAGCAGCTGCCAAACTACAAATACATCTTACAAAGTATACTGTCCCAAAGTACCATAGCATAATTTTGCACTGTTATTGCAAACTGCAATTAAAAATTACAACTAAAAATGTACAGATGTCTACAGTTACATATTAAATACTTAATTTACCTTCTTGTGAGATCATATGAATGTGCTTCCATGTCTAAAAGACTGCTGTTCTTTTAGTAATTCTTTCCTCTTTATTCTTATTTTGGGGGGGCAGCGGGCAATAAGGCAGAGAAAAATGTAGATGTAATTTAAAATAAATTACGAAATTCAAGTTTCTCCTTCTAGGAAAAATAAATGTATATGTAGCTCTTCTAGAAATTAAAGAGATCAATTTGTCAAGTTACTCTTAATTTCCATATTTACTGCAGAATATACAGATACACTTTATTAGGAAAAGCTCTGCAAAAACAACCTTAAATACAAATGATTCAACATTTTTAATAGTTAAACAGGAAGGAGCTCTAATTTACTTACTAAGCATTTCTACACACCTTCTCCTACAATGTAAGAGAAAAAGAAAACACAAATGCTTTAAAATCTAAAACCCTTCCATCCACAATTTCATTTTTGTGCTCAAAGGCAGAAATTCCCTATGATTCCCTATATTTCCTATGAGTGCTGGTCAGGAAAATTTAAAGTACTAAAGTTCTAATGAAGTAAATTTGTTTGGGGAGGTTCCATGCATTACCTGCCTTTCTCACCATCCACTTTCAGCTTTCCAGTGTCCACTGGTTTTCCAGCCAGAGATGATAGCCCCCGAGTCCATTTCTAATCTCACCTCTTGCAGGGACCCGACTGATTCAGATTTGCCAAGCCACACAATTCAAGCTGAAATGGGATTTGTCACACAGGATTTTTTCATGTAGTACACAGAGAGCTTAACACTGCACATTGCTGATCCAACAGAACGTTGTGGCATCTAGCTACACAGAAGCCTGAATCCAAAAAATCTGAATCGTGGGGCTTGTTTACAAGCCTATGATGAGTCTACCATACATCTTGCCTGTACATTTCCATTTCCTATTATAAACACGCAGTTTTTCCTAAACTCTAATACATACCTAAATTCCAATTATTAGCAGTATTAGACCATCAGTTTATATAAATTACCTTTAAATCCTGTATTTGTATGTTTTCTGGCCAGCAGGCCCTTCTCCAGACAATAGCACGTTTTGGAGGACTTTGTTAGCCCTTTGAAGTAATACAGGCTTCCTGATTTTAACCTGCATCCAAATAGTCATCATTTGAACCACCTACTAGGTCTTCAAAATGACAGAATTTGTCCTTGGTTAAATAAAGCAACTGAAGGGCACAATAACACTGTTTCACAAATAGCATTATTTCTGCCCAATGCAATACTAATTGCAAATACTAATACTAATGCAAAACTCATAAACCTGAGTGAGCTGGGTTTAATTTCCAAGTAAGGCTGAATGGCATTTCTATTTTCACTAAAATAAAAGGCATAGCATTCCTGTACCTCCAATTACTCAAATCTACTGTTTAAAACAAAATTACCATTATTGAACTCATTTAACTTCTTGCTCTTCCCTTTTTGTGAAACACAGAAAAGCAGAAACCACACTTCTGAAAAGAACCTGGTTGAAGGACAGAGGAGGAAACCAACCTTTTTATCACAGAATCATTAAGGTTGAAAAAGACAGGTTGAATGTTAGATCATCTGATCTAACACCCCTCCCTCCCCCATGTCACCCACTAAACCCTATCCCAAAGTACCACATCCAACCTTTCCTTGAACACCCCCAGGGATGGACACCTCCCTGGGCAACCCATTCCAATGCCTGATGACTCCTTCTGAGAGGAAGTTTTTCCTAATATCCAACCTAAACGTAATACTTGCATAAACATAAGCAAGTATTAAGTATCTTATGTTATGCTTCATTAAGTTATCAGCGAAGTCATAACAGTTATGTCAGGATTTACATTTTGGTCCAGAACAGGAACTCTGCTTGTTCCCAACTAGTTTAGAAACACCAGCACGTGACTGTGCCATGTGCTACCTCTTGCCATATACTAATAATATTAAGTTCAGTTTGTTTGATAAACATATTTGCTCAAGCACAGGCCCAAATTATGGCAATTTCTACCATTTCAGGACAAAAGTGCATTACTCCACACCACCTAGAAGATGAGCAGTGCTATCCACCAGCTGGTCGATCACACCTTACTCCTTGAATCTCATCTGGAAATGTGTTCTGGCTCACTTGCCACAGCTCAGTACAGCCAATGTGCAACAACAAGCAGAAAGAGAACCTACAAGGAGTGTCTAAAAATATCATACCTGAGACAGACATGTTACCTTAACAGTTTCACCTCAGTTGGAAAAAAACAGGAGTTACATTTTATTAATGACTCCACCAGCCAGGGTGGAAGCCACTGGGCACAGAAAACATGCTTGCCTTCACACCGGTACCCTAGCTTGATGCTAACTACTTGTTCTATAACCTGGGTATTGTATTTTGCAGGTATTCAGGTAGTTTGGACATAATAAAATGATCAAAAAAAAGATAGCTAGTAAAATAGTCAAATTCTCTAATGGCTATTTAATTCAGAACATATAATGGGAAATGGAAAGTAGTTAAAATATGCAACCAACTTCAGAAAGGCCAAATGAAAAGCTATGCTCACACTGATAGCTACACTGTGATTTATGAGATTTTCATGAAAGGTCTTGGAGAGTGAGGGAGAGCTAAGCTTCATAAAATAATAATCAGAACAAACCAAGATTTGAATATATATGTATTTTACCTAGGACTCCAGCATTACAAACCACTTTAGCTTTACCTAACAATGTGCAACTCCTACAGAAACTACTGAGTTAGTTTCTTGTACTGCAGCAAACAGCCTCAGGTTTTTCCCAACATCATTTGCTGTTTCGGTTTCTACCTCTCTCCTTCACTATCTACAGAAGCCTAAAGCCCTAGGTATCAAGGAGTTACAAGGTTTTAGGTGAAAAGAAATTCAGTATCCATCACAGATACACATACGCTTAGTCATGCCGAAACGTTATAAGGCATTCGGTATGTAACACAAAAGAAGCTATCCTCTGAAATGAAGATGAAAATCAGAAGAAAATCTTGTACCCAAGAATACAGAACAGCAAACTACTTGATTTTTCACGTCTGACTACGCAAGCACTTACAAATTCTAAAGGAAGTATGCTAAAAGAGTTACTTTGCACTAAAAGAGAAAGGATATGATTTTACAAGCACAATATTATGTTTTCATTCATAAACTCTGGGAACAGGGCCAAACCTGACTGCATACATTCAATTTGACCTTTCAGGAACATTTATTTCACCGCAGAACCTCCACACTAATAAGTTTGAATTACACCAGTAATGCCAGTCACAGACACCGCCTCCCAGCGCAGCGGCAGTTATTTATAAAAGCTTCCTGGGGCCATCACTGGAAATGTATCCGTCCTACAGATTACGCCAATGAGCTTGGTTGCTTAAAGAAAGCGACAGTTTCAGATACTTGTGATGCAGTTCACTAAATTGTTTTAATTAGCGCAGAATCTTGCGATGATGGCAGTGACTACGTCCTAGGAAATAACTCCACTTTCCTATGACTGTTAAGTCCAGTGATACTCAAATTTTTCAGCCAAGGAGAAGAGTAGCTTACCCTATTGACATGACAGGTGGCTGCACTGAAGCAAGATGAAGCCAAGCTACTCATGGACAGGAATTCAATAATTCCTGGTGACTATCTGTGCAGTACGTGCTCCACAGCAAGATGCATCCCACACCGGCATCCCTTGTCCTGACAGCAGCCAGAAGCTCGCACACACCGTTTTCCGACCGGGCATGTGTTAGATATTTTGAGGTGTAAGTGACAGAGAACTGGATTAGAAGCTACGAAATTTAGTTTCATATCCTTTCTCAGCTTTTGACTTTTTTAGTAGTTTCAAGATGTCACTTCATCTGTGCCGCGCTCTTTGCTAGCAATAAACAAATACAGCTCCTGCACTTCACAGAGGTACGGAAAAAATAATTTTGTGAGTATGAGGTGTCCAATGTTATGACAGCAGTCATACTAGCAATACATACATTGTGTTATGCAAGAAAACATCATATATAAAATTTAGAATGAAACCCTGGTGTACTCAAAGAAAGTGGGTTTACTACTCACTTAAGGGACCAGCAATTCATTCATCCAGAAACTAAGGAGGGCTCTGTTACAATTACTTTTCAGAGTATTTCAGACTCTCTAAAAACTAAATCTTTGTATAACTTAACTTCTCTAATAGTCACTATTGTTTTCTTAATGATGAAATCTTGTGGCAATTATTTTCCGGATAGCATTCCACTAGTAAAATCAATATAAAACTACCAAAACTTTGGAAACTCTATTTGTTCAGGGTCACTCTTGTTTTTCTCCATGTATTGCATGTTTCTTTTTAATAAATGGCCAACTTACAATAACTGAAACAGCACATACAGTTTATTAAAATTTGAGCCATGCCATTTACTAGTATCTCACTAGATTCATTAAATACCCTGGCAAAATCAAATTTACTTCTTTTCTTTTGTTGTTGTTTTTTTAAGGATATACTTGCTGGTGCTAAACTCAATCCACCACATTTAAGGTATAATTATGACCCTGAATGCTGCAAATTAAGATAGCACTAATTTGAAGTGCCAAATTGCCAAAATGTGCATCAGACACAAAGCAATATTATATACACACACACCCTGTTACAGACCCCAATATAGGCTCCAATCCTGTTTTATTGAAGCTATGAACAATTTTCTCTATTGGCTTCAATAGGAAATAGATTCAGTTCCTATTATAAAGTTCCTATTATGTAAGACTGATGATGACTACACGGTGACTAAAGCACAGAAAATTTCCAACTGTGATTTCCTCCTCAGTACTTTTGAAAATGATCTTTTATTTTTTTTTTTTTTCCTGTTGGGAGTGTGGGGGCACATTACCTATTCCCTTTCTATTGCATGCACATCTTGTTCCTCTGTTAAGGACCTTTGGAGAATATTTCCAATTTGTTTTTTTTTTGTTTTTTTTTTTTTGACGTTTTTTGTTTGTTTGGTTTTGTTTTTTGTTTTTCAATTTTTCCAATTCTTTCCTCTCTTAGTAGCTCTCTTAAAAACATTTCTAAGACCACCTTTTTCCAACTGTACAGTGTTTAAAAGATCTGTTACTTTCTCCTGATAGTTTCTGATTATCCTTGTTTGTTTTGAAGTCAAGTATACAATGAACCTCAGCATATATTCTCAAAATATCAAACAGAGAAATAGGATGACAGGTTTTGATATGTTTGTCTGCTTTTATCTTACAAGTTTGATGGTATGTGATACACATAGCAGAATCACATTATAGATCTCACTTAACACTCCATAATAAATCAGAAGAAAGTTCTTCTTAGAGCAGCAAACAGATACAAACAATAATCACTGTTAATATGCAATGCCAGTTCTGTGCTTACTAACTTTGGTCTAGAAAGCTCATAAAGTTTTAAGATCCAAGACATGGTGGAAAGAAAATGAACTATTTACAAAGAAATATGCATTAGTGAGAGCACTCACCCATTCATTTCAAAAGCCAGGGAAGCAACTACTGTGCTCCTGAGATCGAGGGGAGACCCAAACCTCAAATCCTAGTCCTTGCGTTGGGTCAACAGCAACCTTATTCCTCCGAGCTTTGGACAGGCAGATATAAGAACATTGGCTATACTACATATATCTAATACATTTATTCTCTTTTGTCAAATTTTCCCAGAAAGCCTTCAATTTTACCAGTAGAACTGAAGCAGATAGTCAATTTGCGAACAGAAGCAAAAAAGGTACAGGACAGTGCTAGGCAGCTTAGAATTCAATGATTATTCTGAATACTTCCACTAAAAGGTTTTCTTTCATTTTTCAAACTTTCTCTGTAATTTCTTCTGTTCTTTGAATGCCTAATTGCATATATACTAAAAGCACTGATAAAAAAATAATTTCCATAGCAACTATTTCAAAGAATACTGCTCAGCAATTCAGAACAACAACAACAAGTATGTAGATTAACCAAAGTCTTCATTTACATGGATAGATTTCTTTATCTACGCTTAAGTGGAAATATTAATGTTGATCGTGAACAATTTCAGAGTAACGCATCATAAAAATATGAAACTTTTTCCAAAAGAATTTCATGTGATCGCTCAAACTACTATTAACCTTCAAAATAGAGACTTTCTGAAACTGTGGTTAAAAAAGATATTTCAGATGATCTGCAAGAATTTGCTTCAATATTTGAAATGTATAGTAACATCACATAGAGAATGTATACAGATTTTTAGCTAATTAAACAAGAATTTTCCATAGCAACAAAAGATTCAGAAGCAAGGCTTCTAATTAAAAAGCTAAAAAACTACATGTAGACTAGTTGTGTGCAGTTTTGTTTTTTTTTTTTTCCCCATTTAGAATTTTTTCCCCCAACACTTCCAGTAGATTATTTTTGTATATCTTTTTGTGATTTACACACCACCATTTAGCTCTCTCCTGGCAAAACCTTACAGCCAGTGTAGCACATGCTATGTAATCATTCTTTCAGATAATCAAATATAAAGAATTATTAAACTGTCAACTTCAAACACCACAGATCAAGGTTCCAATTGTACTGTGACTAGAAAAACATTTAGCATAACCTGAGTCTCAAGATAGGGGACTTTTAGGCTCATAACAGGAGAGTTGACAAAATGGTTGCTACTCCAAAATAAGCTCATTTACATGAGACTGCTCACTTAAGATACACCTGGCTGTATTCTACTCTATTGCAAAATAGATCATTTTTTTAAACATAAAAGGTATAGTCCTTGTCAGGAGAAAATTCCTATCCAACAGAACAAAATATTGTTTTCCTACAAGGGGGTTTCTCAAACTTAGGAATGAGACAGTGTTCCAACAGTGATGGGTGATACCGGTGGGAGGGGGATGGTTGGACCAGGTGATTTTGGAGGGCTCTTCCAACCTTAATGATTCTGTGATTCTCTCACCCAGGCTTGCTAGCAAAGCATCCAAGAAGCAGAGCACATACTCCTCCACAGACTTTTTGTCCTTGCAGAGGTAGCATTCTCCCACTCTCCTTTTACAAGAGTGCTAAATACAGAACTTCACAAAATACATGGTTATTTTTTCAGGTTAGGGCTTTCTTTAAAGACAGCTAGAGGTACATAAAACAATGTGATTGCATACCTCACGTTTCATATTGGCAAGTACAAAAAAAAAATCTGATTTTCAAGACACTAAAGAGTAGTGATTTTTTTTTTTTTTTTTTTTTTATGTTTTTATTACCTTCATTAACAGATGATCATACTGAAATACAAAGATGTCCAAGCATCTAATGTTCTGGCAATGACTGAAGAAACAATTAGTTAATGTTGAAAGTGAAGTCTTTAATCAAAACCAAGATAAAGTTGTTCTTATAACGCAATGACCACAGAAACCGTTAGCTGCTTGATTAAAAGCACACAGACAAATGTGCTTATGGTTTCATAAATATTTCATACGTGCATTTAACTTTAGAGGTACAGGTAGGAACAGAGAAATGACTATGTATATCTCAACCCCTGATTTGCGCTGCTGAATTGTAATGAAATAGTTTTACCTCATTAAAATGGAATGTATTAAACCCATAACAGAAGTTCATATAAACTTCAAGAGAAAACAAAAAGGATCGTAGAAATGAGAAAATGAGAGTTTTCTACATACCTGTTTGAGAATGATCACAAAGTTAAAAAAAAAAAAAAAAAAAGAAAAAAAAGAAGTTATGGAGTGATAGAAATATGGAAGCTTTACAATCAAGCAACTCAGGAAGAAGATGCTCGAAGGTCTCCACTGGTACTGATTTCATCACTGATTTAAAACAAGAAACAAACCCACACAGAACCAGAAAATCCAAATAAATCCTGAAGTATTTAGGATGTCCAAATGCTTTGAACTGTAAATTATTCCCATTAAGAAGTCTATAAATGATTATGGCAAAAAGGAAAAATGTAAAAGAGAACAGAAAAAGGCCAAATATAGAATGCGCAACTTACCATCTCCCTAAACACATTAAACTACCCAAAACAATCAGATACAGAAATGCATAGATACATGTTAAAATTAAACAAAATCCTACTAACAAAAGCTTCCATAAACTAAAAATAACTGGACACCAGCAGAAACAGAGGCCTCTAAAAAGCAGCAATCAAAGTGACAAAAGCCAAAAAGCTTGTTTATTTAAAACATCTCATTTTAGCCAATGAATTAATTACTCTACAATAAGAGGTCTCTTAAAATAAAACAAAACATAAATGAGTTATTGAATGACAGAGGAAGTAATGAAATCCCATTTCCTACATTCCCCTCCTAAACTTATGCAGAGCATGAATGGACGAAAGACTTCCCTACAATTCAAATAGTCATTGATTTTCTCTACCTTTTTAATTTAATCCTTAGGTATATTACAGCTTTCAACTGGCATCAACTCATTAATGGGGTCAGGAGAGGAGAAAGCAAGGACTAAAGAAAAACTTTTCCAACCCTACCAAAAATGCTTATAAAATTTGCTGTTGTTCATCTTCTCAGTATAAGACTTAAATAAATGTGTACTTTTACCTGCTGGAGACATTTATATGCTTCACCTGCTTTAGAACCCATATTGTAGATGGTCTGAATTATTAACTTTCAGATGCATTTCTGCATGTTCTACTCTGGCATCCCATCGTTTCAAGGGGGAGATGTTTCCGTTTCTGCAAAATCAACTACAGGGAAAACCAGTGGAAGAAAGAGAGCAGATGGTTCCTTCTCAGCAGGCAGGTTATGGTGGGGAATGTGCAGGTAAAAGCAGGAAAACATTTTTGTTTAGGCCCTCCCCCCCAGAATACAGTGTTAGTATTTGTGATCAAGTTTCCCACTGTATGGATTTTACATCGCATCATCAAACAGCTTGGGCTGGAGGGGACCTCGGAGCTCCCCCAACCAGGGATGCCAGGGATGGGGCAGCCACAGCTCCTCAGGGCAGCCTGGGCCAGGGCCTCACCGCCCTCATAGCAAAGAATTTATGCCTTATATTTAACATAAATCTGCCCTTTTTTGGTTTAAAGCCATTACCCCTTGCCCTATCACTGCCCCCATGACAAAGAGTCCCTCCCCAGCTGTCCTGTAGGTACAATCATCACATTTTGGCAGAAAATAAGTCTTTTTTTTTTTTTTTTTTTCATATTCTGCATTAGAGAATCTGGCTACAGTCATAAAGGCATCTACAGTAAGGAAAAATACAGAAAAACTTCTCCAGAGGCAACTGAAATATATGTATGACTGCTGTGGCTATGCTACTTCTAGTCAAAGAAAGACATGTACAAAGAACATCTGCCTCCAGGCAAGTACCACACTGACACTGCAGCTGTGTTTGCTCCATCTTACCCTGCTTCTTAACATAGTTCTGGAGTGAAACCTGACTTCATGTCATTTCTGGAGTGAAACCTGACTTCATGTTCCTGAGAGAGAATTTTAATATAAAAAGGAGCATCTGTTAACATGCTACCCTGTTACATTAAATTGACCCTCCGATGTAAAAGGTAAAAGATAAGCTGTGTCACTCAGTGACCTTCATACGTACTCTGTAACTTGAATTATTAAATCTGCATAGATCTCATCCATCTGAGCAAATTAACAAGATTCTATTGTATTTTGAAACAGAAATGGCATCAGAGATCAACTCCATTTCAGTGTTGTCACATAGCGTTCACGAGTTTTAATCATACTAGTTCTAGAACTTCTCATCAATACAATGAACTTTTAGCTCACTAAGGTTAAAACTAATGAGCAAAACTAATTTCAATTTGCAAATTCATCAGTTTATAATGACACTTAGGATAAAAAACTTTTTTTTAATGGCATGTCCTTGGAAACTAAAATTTTTCTTTCAGTTTACAGTGACCATCTTGTACAAGTTACCTAGAAGAAGCAAGAGAATACTTTGTTCTAAAAATTGTATCAATAATTTGGTAAAGAAAACTGTCAGATTGGTGAAATGAAGGGGTGGAAGGGCAAAATACAGATTCAGAGGAATTACATAAATTTTTTTTTCAATAAATATTTTCTCTTTCTTTTCCAGGAGTACTTTGCAAAATCCTATTTTATTTTATTTTTTTTGCCATAAAACAAACATTAAATTTAATCCAAGAATCACTATACGTATTGGCTTCCAAATAGGAGGCCTCCAAGTAACTCCATTGCAGGAGTTACCAAGGCCAGAACTGATGGTCCAGTTGTGTTTTTTAGTGCTATACAAATACTTTAGAACACAGTTGGTTTTATTTATGGTTCTACTTCAGACGTCATTTCATGTATAA
This sequence comes from Anas acuta, assembly GCF_963932015.1. Taxonomy (NCBI): domain Eukaryota; kingdom Metazoa; phylum Chordata; class Aves; order Anseriformes; family Anatidae; genus Anas; species Anas acuta. Next base: position 3,791,385 of record NC_088982.1, on the reverse strand, counting down.
TGTGCACACACTCCACAGAACAGCATTAATAAATCGGTAATTAAAAATAAAGAAAATGACAAATAAACTCAAATAGTACTCACTCACTACAAGCATCCTAATGAAAGCCAAACTGTTCAATGGGAGCAATTCAAAGCTGATGGAGCTGAAAGAGTTCAGCTCATGAAACCAACCTTCTCAGGAGGTACAGAGAGAAAACTGGTTTTGTTTCAGTCTATTTTAGTCCAATTCCATATCTTTTTCATTCAAAGTTCAGAAACTAACAGGTATTTGAAAATGCAGGAAAACTCTACTCCCTCTATCCTTGGGCATTTAAAAACTAAATAAATTAGTGCAATAGCCTGAAGTCTTCATTTCTAAACCTGAAAAGACACGAACACATACACACACAAAAAAGTGTTCCTAACTAGAAATATTTCTTATACTGATTTAAATGGTAAGGAAAGTAGTGTATGCAACCTGCAGATACTTAAAAAAAAAAAAAAAAAAGAAGAACCATTAAGTTGCCAATTTTATGCAATTTAATTACAATTTTGAGTATGAATATTGGGTAGCTTCCTGTTTTGTTATTTTTATTAGGAATTTAAATGAAGGATTGTATTTAAATGTAAATCAGCTACTCTTAAAGGTCACCGATCAAGAATCATCATCTGCCTCTTAGAAAAGTGTCTGAGGGGGAGGGGATGAAAAGGAGAAAACGTCAATTTCCTTTTTTTAAATGAAAATTCTTCCACATAAATGAGAAAGACGACAAAGGAACTGCAGAACTGGAGCTATATGCCATTTTTCCAACAGTGACCCATATTACAGAGAGTGAAATAGACTTTTGGAAAGAGAATGTGTGTGTCTGTTCTAATCACAAATTCAAATATGTTGTTTCAGGGAAAAAAATCCTTCTCTGTCATGATCTGTTTAAGTTGACAGGTCTTTTCCCACTCTAATTGCTAGGACTTCAGGACTTGCAAATTATGCATTACCCCACAGCTAAACAGGAGAAGAAGTGTTTAAGAGAGAGCTCCACTGCCTAAAATGCCAGCAATAAAATACCAGAATAGAAATGATCTCCTTTCAAATTTAAATTGTGTCTGCCAGCAGTGTGTTCTTACATTATACAGATACACTTGTAGTAGTCGTACACCCTTTTAATCTAATAATTAATATTCAAATACAGAACAACTCTTCTACAGTCATAAGACTACTATTAATCTAATCAAAGTGAAATTAAAATGCTTCATACACTACAAAGAAACATATATGTCTATATATAAACATAGAGTTAAATAATGATGATACTATATCCATTTCCAGAGAAAGACTAATTTATTTAAGTAACAGAGAATATTCCTCCTAAATGAAACTGAGATTTTAAGGAACAAGTGTGTTCATGATTTGTCTTCCTTATTTCCAAGCATTATTCTATGGTCCAGACTAGTATTTTAGGCTGTTTTCAACCTTCATTTTCTTCACAGAAGCAATGAAATGTTTCGTGACATTGTAAATGCTGTTTTAAAGCAGTCATTGAAACTAAAAATGGCATCTGCAACTTCTCACAAAAGATACTTGAGACAGAGATCATCAATAAATTAAACTAAGTGTAATTTAGTTAAGCATCTTGCTCACATACAGTACACCCAAAGATGGAATAAAGTATCTTGTTGCAGCCTTTGATTGCAGGTCCTCAAAAATGTGAGAGTTTGCCCATGTGGAATGCCATTAATTCTTTGTCTCGTATGATTTTGGTTGGTTTGCATAGTTTCAGAAAGAAGCAACAGATTATTAACAGCAATGATTCAGCGAATTCCTAAAGAACAACTCTGGGGAAGAAAAAGGAGATCTGTGAATCCAGCTTGCAAAAATATGAGATTCAATAGCTCCAAAGCTTGAGGCAGAAAAATCCACGCTTCTCAAAAACAAAAATATACCCAAAAGAGATCTTCCCCACCTTCAGAAACAAAAAAATGCTCTCCTTTGAATGGATTTTTCACAGGTCAGTAAATTCAGTTAGGGTGTGAGTCTGTGGGGGTTAAAAATAAATTAATACTGTCCAAGAACAAGCTCTCAGGACCTTGCACTCCCAACAAGTACTCTCAGATCTTAAAACTGCATTTGTGCCTCACGTGGAGCTCAATCTCTAACTTCAGTTCAAATGAAAGGCTGAGTTAGTGGGAGTCCATGAGAATTGATTTGAGCTCTTTCACGTACTGGACTAAGGACACTGGCATTTATTACTAAGCACTGATGTACATAAGATTTTTGCAAATCTTCATCCCCATTCTCTGTTCTTTGCTATTTATCAATACAGGTCTCAAAGTCATGTTCCTAACAGAGAAGAAACAAGAAACCCATGCAAACTTGTGCATGTTTTTAAAATGAGCGTGCATTTCTAGAACATGTTCTTCTCCAGTGCTAGACTACCATCCTGAGCATCTAACCCCAGCATGCAACAAGCATTTACCACATGGCGACATAAGCCATGGAAATTCCTCCCACAGAGTCTAGAGAGGATGGCACAGCAGAGGCTAACAACCTAAACAGCTGCTCTATTCAGCTTTTTCTTACCTCTAAAGGTGTAACTCTGTACAAAAGATCTTAATATTGCTGGCACTGCTTGCCTGCCTAACAATCAAAACCAATTCGTTTGTGCTATTCCCTTTTACTTTTCTTTTTTTATGAGATCTAAGTCACCAGATTTTTTTAAGTTTTTATAAAACAGTTCCACAGTAAAATCAGACACTGAGAAGTTCTTGTACTGAAATGTAATTCAGTCCCAAAATTTCCATTTGTGAAGCTCTGGGTCCCATACAGGAATAATCAGAACTAATGGTGGATGTCTAATTATTTTTTTCTTCATGAAAATCAAGGGAATAAAATGATTTTAACATTACTTAGAAAAGCTGTTTCATGAAAATACATACTTTTTAAATTTTTTTAGGCAGCAAAATGCTTTGTCTGTTCTTGTGGGTTTTTTTGTTTGTTTGTTTTTTAAAAAAATTGTCTTTCAGATTTCAGTTTCCAAAACCATCAGCTTCACATTCATAGTCACATTAAATTTGGTATTTTACTAAAACAAACTCAAAAGGCACCAAAATATCCATAGCCCCAAACTTAATCCCAACCAAAACCCAGAAGAAGTCATTTCTTTTTCATGAAGTGCAACTGCCTTGACGTGCTGCTTAGAGATCTAAGAGCTCCAAAATATCTTTTTTAATTCCAATTGCTAGTTCAAATTCCCTACAAGCTGACATCTCAGAAAGCACCCACCCAGCACAGCCCATCAGCCCATGGCCCCACTGCCTGCGTCTGGGCTGCTCTTCTCTCCTGACACTTCATCCCATCCAAACTCTTTTGCCATCTGACCCACCACCATTTCTTTATGCACCATGATGCTGGGTTAACTCTGGTTCTTGAGCATCCCACACTTCTGAAAATGGAAACCAAAAGTGATTTCTTTGGATGCTGCTGGTACTCCCTGGCCACAACCAGGCCACCACCTCCATCCCAGGACAGAGTGAGTGGCTGTGTGTTCTGGGCTGCTCCCACCACACACACCATGGACAAATAGTGCCTGCAGGGCAGTGGCAACATGCAGGCACTAAGCCCAGGTGAAGCTGCACACTGCAGCCGCCACAGCAGCAATTTCGGTTCTTTATTTCACACGTTGCAGTGTGCGCTGTTACTAACCTGATCAACACTGGACCGGTGGAGAAAGAGATGGGAGGAAATTTCAGATACAGCTGAACTGGAACTGATTGAATAAACTTGCTAGTTTTGAACTCCTGGCTGCAATTAGAAATGGGAGAAAACACCTCTCCGGTAGATACAACTCAGAAAACCTACACCAGACACCTTATACTGCTCTTCGTGTTCTGTAACAGCACTGCTTCTTCAAACACGAAGCCTGCAACTTCACACCACGAGCAAAACTGCTACAGCAGTAGTGAAAGCACCACCACTTAAATGGTTAGCAGGGTTTATTATAGCCAGAAAAGAAACAAATAAAATGAGGACAGTTCTGAATAAACCCGACAGAATTATTTCCTGTACCTAATAATAGGATCTGGGTTTTCCTTTACCAGCTTTGCAATGCCGATTCTCCAGAAAGGGAGCCAAGAAATTCCTCCTGCCTGTCTTGTCGGTTCCAGCTTTGCTTTTCCAGGTCCCAGATGAGATTCCTTAATCACTTACACCTTCATGCCACATAAGGAAGTTTACTGTACAGATGGGAAACTCAGCATTTAGGCAAATCAGTCCTCTTCAACTCAACAAACTTCCTTTTCATAAAGGAAGTTTTTAAAGAATATTATATATACTGTGCGTCTCTAGCGTTTTGCTTGTTTAGTTGCTTTTTATGTGTCTTAAACACACTCTGCTCACTTTAAAATTAGAGTATTTGAGAACAGTTTTTAATACCACAATTTTCACCATAGAAGAGCTTGACTGTATTTATTTTACCTTGTAAATAGAAAATTAACTCTTAAGCTTCTTAATTTGTGTATCAGTTCCAAAATCTAATTTTTTTAAGACAAATTTTGACCATAGAGGCATTTTCAGCCCCTTTAAGCTAACATTTCAGTTCTAATAACATTTTAAGGTTTCTTCAATGATTCTAAATTGTTTAGTCTCTGAAAACATTTCGGAAGGGTGTCCTGTACATGAAATATTTACACAAATCACACGTGGAACATCCCACACTCCTAAGACAGGGTGGGGTTAATTCCAAATATTAATTGAATACTTTAATGGTTTTCTGCACTGATTTATAAGTGTAATTCAAAGTTAATCAATGTGCATGCTTGAGGACAAAAAAAAAAAAAAAAAAGATATTTACTGATGTGGTCATACTTTTCCTCAATTTTTTACTAACACTATGAATGCAGCAATAAAGCACAGGTGATGTACATTACTGAAATTATTGGTTACTGTTTAAATACATCTCTCCATTCAAATCATGACTTCAGTCACAACTGCCAGCCTTTCATCTATGCAGAAACATACTTAGCTTTTCAGGTAACTTGAAGACGACTATCAAGTAATGTATTTTTCACTTCTTCAGTGTATCCTCTATGTTAATCAAGTAATTGACACACACAAAATACCTTCAAAACCAGATATGCCATTTAACAACACCTGCATATCAACTTTTCATGTAGAGCAACTGGCAACGGCTTACATCAGCATTCAGGTGACCAATATAAATAATCACCTGAAAGGATGTTTCACCATCTTTTCACTACGACTAATGAGCATTGATCGAATCAAAGGCTTTAGCTACCTATTACAAATCCTTTCCAGCGCAAGCGTCTGCCTGCCATCACCAGTTTATCTACCTGTCTCAAGAGAATCCATTTAGACATTGGTGTTGTTTCTCGCATAGAAGAGAATGTCAGCTTCTTGAGACTGGCAATCCATTACTTGAAGTAAAATATTTTCCCAAGTACCTTATATTTTCTATAGAAAAAAAGGTGACAAAGAAAAAGCAGGTAAAGTAATAAAAACGACAAACACCACAAAGAATAACACAGAACAATAAAGACAGTTCAGCCACAAAATCTGAGTTATTTGGTAAATTGGTCTCATTCAAGGAAACTGTTTCGATATTACAAAATGCAAAAGTATAAAGCAAGAAAAAAAAAAACAACACTGGTTACACTGAAGAGAATGAGCATTGTGTGAAAAGTAAAGACTTTTAAAAGGTTTTAAAGGGCCTATGGAAAGCATCAGAATTGTTATACTGCATTTAGTCTTGGTATTTAGATTTTAGAGCAATCACCAAAAACTAGAGAGGTACAGAACAAAGTCACATGGCTTCTGTATCTTAGGCTTGGATAATTATATCTACAACCTATAGGTGTTATTTTTGACCTTCCTTCCACATCATCTAAGTTATATGTAAACCTTCTAGATATCTCACTCTTATGCATTATGATCCATTGATACACCTGAAGCTCAGCTTCCTCCTTTCCTCTTTGCGACGGTACAGAATGTGAAACGCAGGATGATACTTTCTGTTAACAGCAGTCTTATTCCATCAGAGCACTCAGGAAACTATTACAAAGATATTTTAGCTTCATTTAGTCAGTGCTTTCTCCAAATTCTTCCACTAACTAAATCACCTTTCCGCATCATATTGCTCACCTTCACTTCCAAAGCTTTTTGAAACTTTACGACAGACACCTACTGGGCTGTAGTTTAATGAGCTTTTCCTTCTGCAGCAGTGCTGGTTTCAGGAGCATCTACTTATTCTTCACAACCTCTTCCTATCCCTGAGCTGTACTGCCAGTTTTGCTCACACAGGTATTTGTTCAGCTGAACCAAATGAAACCAAGAAAAAATATCCAGGTTTAAAATGAAGCTTTTTTTTTTTGTTAAAAGAAAGTTAATTTAGCACGGATCAGCTGTGCACAAACAGTTCTAGTAGAGCTCAGGAGGTGGTGCAGAATGAGAATCACCAATAGCAGCTGATGAAGTTAGCCCTACAGCTAAAGAATTACTGAAAATAAGCCATCAGCATCAGGAAGTTGACTTCAGCTACAAACACCCCATAAAGCAGCTGACTGAATTGTTAAACACCTTCTTAGCACCTTCTCAAAAAGCTGTGTTTGACACCTGGGAGAAAACTTCTCCAAAGATCTGTCTACTCAATGCTTTCTTTCTCTGCTCCTAATAGGTGGTGCAGCCAAGAAAAGGAAAAAATCAGCAGTGGTGGGGTGGGGACAGGTTGCTGCCACCAGACCTTGCCTTGCTATCAGTATGAACTCAGCCTGCTGTGGCATTCCACCTAAATCCTGCTGTTGTCTTTCATTATAAATAGAGACCAAATCTATTTTCATCCAGTATTTGTACAGCACTTGGCACAAACCTTTGTCCAAGACTCAAAATCAAAGGTAATAAAATAAGCCAGAATCAGTACCCCATTACCTCCTAAAAATCATGAAAAACATCATTAAGCTATACATACAACAACTACGAGGTCAAGTTCTCTCACTGCCCTCCACATTTTAGTAAACAGGAATTAAATCTGGAAACACTAGCACAGCATGACCCACTGTGGATCAAGTTCTTGCTATATTGACACAGATCTAGGAGATAAGTTAACAGCAAAGTAATGACAAAAAAAAAAAAAAGTGTTCAGAGATTGCTAAGCAGATGTTATTTATCTTATATTGAATGCTAAAAGTCATTAAGAGTGTTCACCAATATACATCGAACTTTGGAATGAACGTTTCTCAAACTGTTCCTTCTTTAAGTATACATATAGAATTAAAAGCATAGCAATTATTGAGAAATATAGTTTTGAGTCCATAAACTATTTTTTTTTGTCATCACAAGAAAAACCCTAACCTGACACTTCGTTCTCACTGAACAGAAGGGTTGGGATTTTTCAGTACAACTTTTGCTAACTGCACGTCTTCCTTAACAGGCAGAAAGCCTGTTCGGAGAGCATTTTTCTGCAAGTAAAGTGTGATTGGTTCAACATGGACCTTCCATGTAATGTTCTTATAATGAGTAAATTACTAGGTGATATAAAACTAAAAAACGGCAAAACCGTAATGAAAAGCTTAATATGCTTTTTACAGTAATGCTGAAGAAACTGATGCCATGTTTAAGTTGATCGTGCTTTTACTCACACCCCGAGGCAAACCAGCACAAAATGCAATGAACAGCATGGTTTTATTAAATATATATATAAATAAAATGAACAATTTTCTTCTCGGAAAACAACTGACTTGAAGGAACACTCTAGCCTGGTGACTGCCAACTGACACCTGGTACTACAGGCTTTGCAATTCACACAGGATTTCCTATTACTGAGTGAAGGTGAAAGAATCACGAACACAGAGGGAGAAGGAAAAAAAAAATCAGTCTTAAGAAGCCAGGAACACCTGAATTTTGAACAGATGAGAAAAGTACAGCAACTTCATAGGAGCTGGTGGCAAGCCTGCTACACTTGGAAAGCTGTTTGAACATCCCCTCTGCCAAGCCTGCAAGAGGATGCTCAGGACATCCATCAACTTCAAGTAAATTTGCAGTTATCATGAACTAGAAATTCCCTTGTTCGCAGCCGTTTGTACCCAGAAACAGGACAGCGTTTGCCTTGTGAAAGCATGCTGTGCAACAGTAGAGGGAATATACTCAGCTTTGCAGATATAAATCTCCGTTCTTGAGAAGGGTAAAGTAAAAGACTATCAAACAAATATACAGAAGTAAGTTGAGTTACTTGGTTTTGCCTCAGCTTCATGGAGGAAAAAGCTGGCTGACTCTTTTGAAAATTCAGAAAAATCCATATACCAGAAGACAAGTAGAATTTTAACATGGGATCTTTCTATATCTCTTATATAAACAAGTCTGGAGAGCAGTGCTTGCTCCTTAAAACAGCCATCACTCTACAACTTGACTTTTTGAACCAGCAGAGAGCTATAAACACACAGGGATACAGACTGCATGGTTCCAGAGATACATTGCTGGATATCTCGGTGAGAATCCTCAAGTCATTCATCTGGGAAAGACAGCCACATCCATGTGGTCAAACCGCTGAAATCTGAGCTGCTGAAAGTTCTGCAGCTCCAAGTTCTGTAAAGAGTCATTTCAAAATCAGTATGAAACTTTAATACACACACACATACACACACACTAAAAGAATTGCAATTACAAAAAAAAAAAAAAATCAAACAAGCTTCTCTCTGTCCTGTATGAGGATATGGTAAAGAATTAAAAGTGTTTCTGATGCTATGGTGCTATTCTCAGAAGGAAACTGATTTCATCACTAATGGATCTGAGAAGAATCTGGCAATACAGAATGGAATGATGTCAGATCAAAACAAAATAAATAAATAAAACTTATTTTCCATACCTTCAAAGCCAGGATAAAAGATGCAGGGTTATATTTAGCATTTTTTGCAACCCTTCCAAGTGATTACCATTACATTTTTCCTTTGACCATAGAGGAAACTAACATAGTCAACCTGTTTCTTTTTCAGTCTTCTTAACATCTTTCCAGACTGACTACAAGAAGAATCTCACTATAACTGAAAATCCCCTGAAGCTGAGAAAGAAGAAAATGCCTCTTTTTTTTTTTCCATTACTGGCTTTAAAACGTGAGGTAGTTTCTTGCATAAATCCATAGAAATTTGCAAATTGTGATGGGAAACCAGCCTTTGCAGGCTACAGTAAATGCAAGAAGTAAACAGGTGGCAATGAAGTGCTGGGTCTTCAAAAAAAAATTAGCTAACATCGGATTAATTTTCTACAGAAGACATTTTCATATGCTGTTTCCATCTTAATAATGAATTTTTGATCAATGTATCTGAAAAAACAGTACCTATGAAGATTAAGAGAACAAAGAGGCACAGATAAACTTGAAATAAACTTGAGATAAACTTGAAAATGGCAAAAGAAACCTTTCAGGTCATCAGGTAAATAAGCTACTACAGGGCACCTTGGCGGAATACAGATAGTTTTCATATATAATGGGAAGTATAGTTGGAAAAAAAAAAAAAAAAAAAGTGATACTGTCACCTTACATGCCTTTTCAAACAAAATACTACATTAAGCATTAATAACAACTGGCAAAATTCAGATGTCAATCCTTCTGAATAATTATAAAGGAAGTTGAAATGAACCTAATTACGCCTCACCATGGAATGAAACCTAGCACTCATGTCAGCCATAGAAGACAAAGACATCACTACCTGTGATTTAGCACAAAAAAAAAACACTCGATAATAGCAACTTGATTCAAGTAATTGTATCTATTTCTTCCAAAACACCTTTAACTAACACTTCAGCCTCAGACACCTCTCCCACAAGCTGCTTCACAGTTAGCAAGGATGCCGAGAATTTCCCTGGCTTCTCTGCTGGGCCTCCTGCTCTTTGACTCTCCCACCTCACTTGTATTCCTGCTGCCAACTCTCTGGTACGCTTCTTGCTTCTGAAGGATCTGAAATAGATTCGTTATTAAGTTTTCACGTATTGAATATTTTTGCAGAATTATTTTTGGCTTGCATTATGATATTTTGGGCATTGAATACTTGAACATTATTTGGAAGATACCTCTTGAAAAATATTTACTAGCTTAAAAATAGCTTTTTTTCTACTAGTCTGATTTCTCATTATGACTTTTCTTCATTTTCTGTTTTAATGAATATTACTTATTTTCCTTACAGCCTTGAATCACAGAAGCATAGAATCATTCAGGGTGGAAAAGACCTCTGAGATCATCGCATCCAACCTTTACCCTAATACTGATGTCCATCACTAAACCATGCCGCCAAACTCTACATCAACACATTTCTTAAAGACCTGCAGGGATGGTGACTCAACCACTTCCCTGGGCAGCCTGTTCTCATGCCACACGACACATTTTAGTTTTCCTTCTAACTTCCGTGGAAGCATGTTTTCCTTTATGTGTATTTCCTTCTGAAAATTAAACACTATTATGGTTAATTTGGCTTTTCTCCTCACCTCTTTGTAACGTCTTTGGACGCTTACTTTTGGATGCTTATATGAATTGAGTTAGTGTGTTTACCTCACTGGTTTCTAAGCTTTCTAGAAAGGGAAAGCACAACCCTACATCATCCCTATGTAGCTCACAGAGGATCACTAGTCCACAGACTGAACTCCTGGTACCACTCTTCACGCTGGTTCTGTCAACATCCTCACATGAAACCTACGATTCAAGTTCTGTTATTTTGTATTTTGGACCAATAATATTTGTACAGAAGCCTGCGTGCGCTGTTTGGGCTCTTCCTCGCTGTTTTCCACTTCAGATTTGCCAATTCTTTCTCACCATATGAAATTACCAAGTCTTTAGTATTTCAAAAAACAGTTCCGTGAAAATCCTAATATTCAGTTTTCTACTTCACAGCCCTCGGTTTCACCTCAGTACTTATTCTTCCCTCTGAAATAAGTCTCCATGTGGACCTTGACCTCCATGCTGCTCCTCAACCATCCCAAGAGCTTTTGGGACACTCTGTGAGGACTTATCGCTTACAGGAAAAGTCATCACACAGTCCTTACTGTGAAGAAATTAAAGAGTGAACCTGGTCTCCCAAGAGCCCGTGCTGTAATCCACAGTCATTTACATATTCATATATGACTTGGAAGAAAGGAGGTAAAGAGTAAAGAGACTATTTGCTGATAGAAAAAAAAGGTGTTTATAATACTGCAGTATAAATCTTATATTTGGTGACTGGGGGCAAGGCTGCCAGATGAAACTGCATTTTACACCACTACAAAATATAGTATGAGGCGAAAAGCAAGCCTACTTCACATGTAAAATGATTAAGTAAGCAACCGATGCTGAAGTCTAAGTTGGAAGCCATCTGAAAACCAGAGGTTCTGCACAGCTTCAGTCAGAAAAGAAGAGGGGTGGGGGCAATACTAACATATCACTGCCCAAATTCATTACAAATCTACATTTTTAATCTTGCCTGTGCTTCCCGCAAATTTGCAGAGCCAATTGCAGTAGAATGTTTTGGAGATGAAGGCAGTAACGTTAATGACAGAAGTTATGAAACATTAATGTAGCTGTCCTCAATTACAAAGTTTTGTCCAGATGCTACCCTGAGATTGAGGAAATCCATAAGCAGCTTGCTATTACAGGCTAGGATGGAACAGCCAGGGAAGAATCAACCCATAACACATCCTCTTTGTTTTCAAACACCACTACAATAATAATACCAGATTTTGCTATTAAACATAGCATTTATAGGCAAAATTATCAAAAAGAGTTGCAGAAATCAACATAGATGTACCACATACATTTGGACTTGTGGAGAACTCACACATTTTGTCAGATGAACTCACATTTCTGCTAAAAATCTCTATTCTAACTCTTTGACAAGCTACTTCATAATCGAGGATCTTCATCAAGATTTTGCGATTCACAGATAACTTTCAAACTTCTCAGGCATCCTAGTGTTTGTCCTTCGGTTTGGGAATCAAAGTTCCTTAAATATCACGAATGGAGACAGCTCCAAAAATGTTTACGAACAGCTACTGAAGATACTCGCAGGCACAGCTCTACTAAATCCAATTAATCCCAATATTAGCAGGTCGACAAATATGAGAGACAGCACATCACAAGTCTAATTAAAACTTTCCTAGCTTACACATGTTAAAAGTAAAAATATAAAAAAAAAAAATCCCCCAGAACACAATAACAACAAACTACATGCTCTACTTCACAAAGCCGGATTTCATTCACAAATGTATCAGGTTTTATCCTCAACAGATGACTCATGCATATTTGTTCCTTTCAGTCTTCAAACATTCATAGAGCTACAATAATTTGCTTATAAAAAGGAAGGAGGCTTTTTGTTGATTTTTTTTTTTAATAAACTAGGAGCTATGAAAGAGAAAGTATCAAAGTATCCAGAAAGTTTGTCCCAAATCTAGAGGGAAGTATCAACCAATTCGTGATAGTGATTGACTGAGATTACTGTTTCATTTATGTTAAAGAAAAAAGCAACAAAAATATATTTTTAAAAACATTGTTTTAAAACAATACACTATTCTTGGCCAAAATGTAATGGAGAATGCTGAAAACAGTAAAAAATAGAATTTACCCTCAGTCTTTCATCACAGTCTATTTTTCATGTTATTTGACAAGAAGCCACCCTAGCAGCTCCTAAAAAGTAAAAACATAACAAATCTTAGTTTTATTGCCCTTTTCATAGAAAGTTCTTCAAAAGCTCATGTTTCATCTGTCTTTCTACTCAATGTTCTTTTTTTTCACTTTAATGTTAGCTTTTTTAAACACAGAAGTATTTTAAACTGCCTTTGTGTTTCCCAGTTGCACATAATAGCATCTAACTTCTCTTTCATAAGTCAGAATTCCTTCTACTCATTTTTATTTCTTAACTGCGAGCCAGAAAAATACGTCAATTACTTTTTAATTCCTTATTCTGTACAGAGCAGAAATTTTTGAATTTCAAATCAAACACAGAGGAGGAAATAAAGACAGTTTTAAGAAACAAGACAGCTTCTCACATTAACCGCAATTTCTGTATATGCTTCCTCTATTTTTTCTCAAAACCACTCAAAGACCTATGATTTTACCTCTGCTGAGGCAGAAATAAAGTCTACAATTCCCTTAAATCATACCATAGGCTACAGACTTTATCAGCCATAACTATTCCTCAAACCTAACTGATTCCAATATCCACAGACCTTCTCTTCAGGGACCATTAGTAAAGGCAGCAAGACCATTTTTTGAAACTGAAGTAATATTTAACCCCCACAGGAGCAGATAAGAGAAAGAGAGAATGAAAAATAAATAAGGACAAAGAACAACAGACCTACACAAGTCCTACCAACCTGTGGTAACTGATGCAACTACTCTATTTCTCCTGTCTTCAGCAAACTGAAAAATCACCTCCGCTTCCACAATCTCCAGAGAATGATTTCTCCACATCTCAGTGTAAGTGAGATCTGCGAAAATCAACTGATAAATCGGAGCACAAAATTATTTTCACACGTCGAACACTTTCTGTATGTATGCTGCACCGTATTTTCTCAAAGGCTGCTTTTCTAAGCTACTTGGAATACAATGGAGACAGATTCATGCTTGCTCTTCCCATACGTGTTTAAAAAAGTTTATGATCATACCCCATTCCAGCACCTTTTGGTGCAAAATCTGACTTCCACAAGATCTGTGTTTCCCCATCTCAAAAGCAGCCTCAGCTACAGCAAGATATGGTAGATCAGCAGCAAGACAGAGAACTTGACATTTATGATCATTAAAACTTCTAATAGCCTGAACCAATTACATGTTCTCAGCCCCCAGGTTAACAGTCTTTTAAAAGCTGCCAGTAGTAAACTAAAGAAATAAAATTAAATTTAAAAAGATTATTAAAAAATTGTTTTTCTATACTTCATGTTATACGGATCTTTACCCAAAGGAGAAAGATTGCTATTCTCCAATAACATCTCTGTTTAACATTGATCACGAGAGCTTATAATGTCCAGTAAGATTACTCCTTTTTTCCCCTCTCTCCCCCACACTTTCTCTTTACCAGTGTATTACTATGGAAAAGGCTGGTTCTGCTCCTCCTGTAGGTGCCACTGCTTGACCTGTGGATGCAAATTATTCAATACTGTTTAAAGGAGACAGATCTCCAAAAAAGGGCCATGTGATCTGCAGGTTTCCAGGTAATAAAAATCCAATCTGAAAAGGCTCCAGTGTTCTTTGCCTCTGAAGTCAGACTCAGAGACAGATGCTGAACAAGTCCAAATGAAGGAAGAGACTGGCTAAACTGTGAGAAAAGCTAAATGTTTGCATCAAAACCATTTCAAACCATGTTATCTTAAATAATAATAAAAATAACAAGTTTCATTAAAATCCAGGAGGTGACAAAGCAGGCAGCAGAAATACAGGAGCCCTTCACCATTCCAGAATTTTTATGAAACTGCACCAACATAATTCAGAGTGCTGGACTGCAACAGCAAAGCTGCTGTGAAGCCAATAATAACAGAAAAAGAGATTTGGTATCAACCCCACCTCAGCCAACCTCAGGTGGCTGCTAATAGGAAAAGGAGAACCACAATCCCTGCCAAGATGTTGCATATATCCCAGTTGAGAGCACTGATTTGGGCAGAAGGGCTACAAAACCCAGGGGTAAGCAGAAGCAAACCCCGCTGTGGACAGAAGGTGATGTCCTTTCTTGGGGACAGGCAATTGTCAGTAGGAATCTCTTTACAGATTCCCAGCCCCTGCTGGTGGATCTATAAGAAATTAGGTCATTCTTGGCTCTTGGTAGGAGAGCCAAAAATTTTCATTGAAATAAAATCCTCTGCTTGCTAATACCACTCTTCAGATCCTCTTTTCACCACTGAGCGTGCATTCCCCATGGCAGAGTTAGGGATTTGGGAACAAGCTGCTGGATAAACAGAGTATATCCATATCCCAATTCCCTGGGGGTCTGAACCTCAGTTCAGACAAGACTGTCATGGGGAAGACTGGCATCAAAAGCACAATCAAAAGACAGGGAGAATGGTGCAGTACATCTCGTAACCCATCCCTTCATTGCAAAGGGGAAAAACAGAGAAGTGAAGAAAAGAACACACCAAAACCATTGGACCAGGCTGTATCTCAGTTCTACTTTTAATGAAGCCAGGTCTGGTAAAAATGAAAGGGGAAAGGCTGTAACAGTTGTTCTTGAAGCCATGAAGGAACAAAGTTTGCCTTGAAGAACAAAAGGTGAGGCTACATCTGAACATTTTATCAAGTGAAACATTGTAAGGAGCTCCTAAGTGTCTGCAACAAAGTTGCCAGTGTATTTAGCACTCACTGCACAGAGAAAACAAATTAGTTCAGAGAAGATGGGAAAGAAAAATTACATCAATCCAGAGCCAGTATTTCTCCCCTGCATAAATAATCCAAGCTTGAACAGTTTTTCTCATATAAATAACTACATTTATAAGAAGCCTCAAGTAAGACGGCTCTTATATCATTATTCACTTAAAAACCACTCCAAAAATTCAGACAAATCACTGCTTTCTAACTAAAAGAAAATAAAATGCACAGCTTGTGGTAATAAACAGCTCATTGTCATCATTCCAGAGAAAGTCATTTTTTCTCTTCACTTAAAAATAAACGTAGTGTGGACTTATTTTCTTATATTAAACAAAACACACCACATGAAAACAAAGAGAGTACCACTGCAAAGTAGCAAGGGTCCAGTTGTGGTAGGGATAACCCCCAAAACAGAGGAGGTATTTTAGAACTGGTGCCCACCTGGTTTGAGCTTCAAGGGCTGATCTAGAACGGCATGAACAAAACTCACATTCTCAGCATCAACATGAGGTCACCAGGGTATTTGGTAGGTGGAAAAAACACGGCTCATGAAGCCTGTGCAATTTAACCGCTGGTGCTTACTTCAAGGGACAAACACGACCCTGTGCTCTGACGCTACGAGTGACAAGGAAACTCTCTTAAGACATCTTGTGGATACTAAAGGTGGAGTTAATATCTGTGTTTTAGTTTCAAGGGTTATCCCAGGGTAACTGTAGGTTGTTCAGCTCCCTCTCTCAGCGCAGGCCTTCCCACGCTGGATAAGCTCCCATCTCCTGCGCTGGACAGACAAAAACAACAACAAAACACAAAAGCCTCTTAACTGGCCAATGATGGAGGGCAGTGTAGTTCAGTACATCAAGCTGGCTTAATTATCCAGAAATTAATCTAGAAATATCCTTTCTATAAAAATAACTGCACAAAGAACGCTAATTATTTACAAAATTGAAGATAACGCGGCCCGTTCCCCAACGGTTCCTAAAGCTGAGGAGTTGTGAAGCGTGGAGGAGAGGCCAATCTGATTTTTATTCATGCATTTCTGTCCTTATCTACATGGCAAACAGAATTATTTTCCTATTTAGCCCTGTCAGGTTTTTCAGGTTTTAAAATAGCTGTTAATGAAATCACAAGCCTTCACCACAAAAGAAGAAGAAAAAAAAAAGCAGTAACAAAAATAGCAAAGTGACAACAAATACTGGATTGGAGCAACACTGAGAAAGTCTGTAGGAGAGAAAAAAAAAAAAAAAAGCATCTCCTTACATTCACCAGTCTTGAAATGAAATGCAAGAAATAATAGATCACACTTTGCTAAGGCCTCAACACAATGATAAAAATTTGTTCACACCGCTCCTGAAAATTGTCTTTTCCTTTGGCTTAAGCACATAACTTACCATAAAACTGCTCAGCAATAGAACTGTTCAGTACTATAGCAACTATTATATTTGGAAATCACCTGAAGTGTTCATAACTTATTACAAAACTCAATAAGGTTGTCTATTTTTCACTTTTTCACTGTATTCTGCAAAACTCAATTTTAACATATTCAAATATTTTAAATGTAGAAAACCTCTACTACCAACACAGTTTTCATTAAGCTATTTAGAATTATACAGACACACAGGCTTTGGACTGAAGTCTGGACTAAAGTATAGCATTAACAATAAACAAATACCTTCTTTAACAGAAATAAAATGTGCCCTCCCCACCACCACTAGTTTCAACACATTCTTTAACGGTGATTAAAGATGTGCAAGGACTGAACATGGTAGTGGCACTACTGCAACACAAGAAATTTACATTCCAAACCTTCACCAAATTCATCTATTTTATTTAGTGGAGTCCAAAAGCGAAGACACAACAGCTGGCCTTCAGACACCTAAAGCTTCTTGGAGAAACAAATTATGAAACCTTTCTGATATAGTGACAATGATCATCGCCCTCAATGTATCTTGTATTTTACCTTGTAATACTTCCAGCAGAACCCTCTGCATTTAGAAACATCAGCCCACAATGAATTTAGATACTTCATACATGATATTCTGCATACCAGACATATAGACCTATAATACACATAATTTAAAGACTACATACCTAATTATCCTTATCCACTTATCCAAGGAATCTCTGATATGTAAGTATTCTCACCAAATTTCACATTTTTTTAGTGTACCTTGCCACCATAAGGCTAACCAAGAATTGTGGTTCCTCCCATGGCATTCGTCCACCCACGTTAGCACCATCTGAGAGAAACCTAATGAAACATGTTAATATATTGAAATAATTCAATGCCACTTTTTGGCCATTCTGAGATGAGCTGAGGATGCTGGACAACAAGCAAGAAGCCAGGACAGACAGGGCCTGCACAAGACCCAGGACCTAAGTGAAGAGCAAGCTGGATAACATAAGGTATCTACAGCGGCGTGCTGCGAGCTCATGTTAGCTAACTGAGTCCATCTGTAATGATTTGCTCAACTGGCCCAACATGACAGAACTAGTTTCTCACTTCAGAGGAAGAGCTATCTTTAGATCAAAACAGGAACACAAAATAGCTCATTAAAACGAAAGTTTGAGCAGAATGTATTACCTATTTGCAGCAGCTGAGAAATCAGATACAAAGAAACCCAGTACATTCTGGACACTTACTGTTTTTTTGTTTATTTGTTTTTTAATGTTGGAATGTTACAAGATCCCGCTCACATACATCTTACCAGAGCATGTAGCAGGCACAATCAGTACTCACAACAGCTCTGTGAGGTAGCACAGGTTAGATTTCTAATTTTGCAGAGTTCTAAGCAACTTGTTACGTATCATTGTTAATGCCACATAGGACTAGACTGAACTATACTTAACTCAGAAAACACAGGCACATTCCACAGCCAAAGGCAAAGCCAGCAGCAGACGTGTTAGGTTTCATTAACGCTTGCAACATTAATGAAAATTCTGTCATTACTATTAAAGGACCAATGATTTTATCTTGCATGATCTGAATACTCAAATGGGTCCTTTTGCTAAGATAACCTGCCTACTAAGCTGGAAGAGGCCCTCAGCAAAAACAAACCTTTCTGCCTTGTCAAGGAAAAGTCTCTCTTACGTTTTGCACATTTCACTAAATCGTAGAAACGTATTTCACAAACACAGTTGGGGCACTTCATTTACTACAAAAGGTGCATTACATAAATGGAGCCGTAGTGTTGAGATACAATATGGGTGTTCATTTTTTTAATGCACAAAAGAAGTTCATTCTACTCAAGACTACTTTTTTCTATTTACATACATGTATGTTCCTCTTATTTTTTATTTTAGTCCTTTCTAAAGTACATTTTATTATGAGTGATTTCAAATTTCTTCCGTCACTTAGATGGTCACAGTTTCATTCCAAATAAAATAAACACTTTTTAACAAAGAACACCAATGAAAGAGAAAAACCCATGCCAGTGTAGCCAAGAGCTAAGTGAGCGACATCGTAACACCTTGGACACCCAGGTTTAAACTGTCCAAGTCAGACCACTAAGTTCAAACACACCTAAAGAAAAGTGGTTAAACTACCAATATCTTACATCTTTGGGGAGTGTAGCTAATCCTAATCGTTACAGAGCAGTCTCACTCGCATCCTACTCCAAGAAATACTTACCCATTGTGGATTAAATCCCAAATGTTGATCAGGAAAGGCATCACAAGTGCTGCAATGTCCTTATGAGACAGCAGACCTTTCTTCAGGACATCGCAACCAACAAAAGCAACAGAATGAACCCCATGCCATCTCCAACACTTTTACAGTGCAAAGAACACAAAAATAAAAGGTCCTGATTTTTACATCATTATGGAAAACCGATTAAAAGAAGAAAGTTACCTCTAGCATTTCCCCTTCCTCCTGACTGATCTTTTTATGGAAAAAAAATCAGCCAAGAAGCTGCTCTTGGGGTATGCAATGTTTTTTTGTTTGTTTCTTTTGGCTGGCATTCAACCACCCAGCAAAAATAAACTCATTAAGCTGACAGGAGACCTGAACACACTCATGTTGTCAGTGCATCTCAGCATCATTTTCACAAGCCCAAAAGCCATCAAACACTTAAAGTTAACCTGACTCCACCCTTAAGATGCAACCAAGTTAAGAAGGGTCTGTCAACCCTAAGACAGTCTCTCGCAGCATCTCAGAAAAGGGAACAAGTTTGGTGCCTGTCAAGCCAAAGTTGTCCTAAAACTAGCAGGAACCAAGGAGAACACGGAGAGCAGTGGCTCAAAAAAGAAACTACGTTCATGCCATCATTACAGCTCTCAACCTCATTCTGTTTGCAAGCCTGCTATTTTTGCATCCAAACCACAACAGTTTTTGTGTGTTAAATCTGTCCACACATCTATGATTTTCTTCTGCTGCCACCAAATTTGTAGCTTGCTGAACGCGTACCCAGCTTAAAGTGCACATGAAGGCGAGCAATCAGTGGTTTCTACTTAAAAGCAAAAAAAAAGAGGTCTACATAGCTACTACAGTCACTCAGCTTTCTCAGCTACTTGAAGACATTAATTCTGAAGGCTTTTTAGCTATGTTTGCATTTAATGTATGCTTCTACATTACTCTGTCATGTTCGTTAGGTTATGCTGCAGCATTTGAGGTCTCTTGGGACCACACAATACCTCCAGCTGGCGCTCCAAGAAGATTCTGCAGGAAGAGAGCAGATAGTTTCTCTAGTCACAATATGGAAATTTACATGATAACATAACAAATTAGAAAATGCTATTTCTTCCCTGCCCACTGAAGGTGAATATGGAACATACATGCCCATTAGATTTTCCAGTTCTTAGCTGAATTCATAACCAAAAATATTGTTGCTACTAAATACCAAATTAGAACAAGGCAAGCCAAGAAGTATTTGTAAAGCTGCAGAAGACGCTTTGGAAGCACACTTAGGTTATTTAGAAGATGAGGAAAGCAGACAAGGGAATGACAGTATTTACATACAGTTTGATGCTGTTTTCACACAACCACAACCCGTGTAAAAGATATTCCTGCTCAGGACTTGGGCCCTGGCTGCTCCTCAGCACCTAGGAAGCTTCATGTGCAGTAGCCTTACACCACCATTGACCCAAACTTCCCAGGACTCAGGCGTGAATGCAAGGGCTTGAATCTATTTGTTCCTACACTACCCCTCCACAGCCTCATCCTTCTTCATTTATGGACTTCCTGACAATTTATTTTTCTTAGAAGTATTTCTGCCTAGCATCTAAGCACTGGAAATGTAGATTACAGAGATAATAGATACGTTTAAAATTAGACTAAGCAGCTGTAATTCCGCATTTGCATTTCTGACTTGATTATAGTAAGCACTCAAGACTATTTGTATAAGAACCAGAAATGAGTTCATATGCTGTAATAAAAATACATCAATCTCTCTCAGTTTGACCCCAATCAAAAAATAAAATAAAAAAACCAACATACACACACCAACCTGGTTAAAAAATGTCATTTGTTTCTTTCTAACTGGTAATAAATCATAGCTGCTTCTTTGCAACTCTAGCTCCATTTAAAAAAAAAAAATCACCTGTGGATTTTAATTGCAAGAATTAACTTCACCAGTTTTCCTACATTTTTCAAAGGGAGAAAGCATCTTCCTACTTGCAGATTTAAACTGCTAAATTATTTCACGCAGGACTGCTAATGCCAAGGAGCGATAGTAGAAGCTTAGTCAAAAAAAAGGAAAAATAAATGGCATTTCCAAAGCTCAATTTGTCTATGTTCAAGCACTGCTGGCCCTAAAATATGGGGTTATGTTTTGATTATTATCTGTAAACAAACAGAAAAGAGATTCTTAAAATATGCAGCCTTTCTACTTTTGATATTTCTCACCTGAAACTGTAGTTGTTACCCATTTTATAACTTCCCTTCAAAGTGTTAACCATCTTTTGTTATCTAAAGAGTCAACTCTTAAAACCATTAGACAACCATATATGTAGAGTTCTGATAAATTCTCTATCAAAATCAAACGTAAATAAGCATTTCTTCTACATAAATGTTCCAACACAATAAAAAACATTACTAGTTATCCTTTTCTATTTTGGTAAAAATAAACGTGGTGGCATGTGTTAGATCAACTGCAGCTTTTGCTTCCAGGACTTAAAGTATGAGGTTTAGTCCTCTCAAGAGGAGTTATCCCCTACAGATCTTTTAATTTAATTTAACAAAATAATCAGCTGCTATATTTCACAACGTAGGCCATAAACAAATTTCACCTATGTTCATTAGCCCATCCTGCTTACAGATGGGATATTGCATCCAGAAGGGGATGTATGATGGTACAGGTATGAAGGATTGACCGTGGGTAGCTTGCCACAGCTGATCACGTTTTGTATCAGAGACCATTCAGTTACCTCTCAAGGAAGCCAGTACATAATGACACAGAACATCAACTCAGATCTCTATTTAAATTCACACATTTATTTAATATTATCACTTACAAAAGATTCTAAGTTGACTCAAAAGCTAGAGAACACCACTAAAGAGGACATCCTACTTTACCAAGCAGTAAACAAGAAAATATTTCTCAAACCAGTGGAGCAGAAAACAAAGAAACAAAACCTCATCAGATCAATACCCTGCCCCGGATTATTCAAGCAAGTTAAATCTGCAAATAATTTTTATGCCTCTTTTCAAGAGGTTCTGTTTATGTTTTTCAATATGGCTTCTTTGGAACAAGCACAGTTATTGCTACTATTATTATGATACTATAAGAGAAATAAAACCACTACATACTAAAATTTTAGAACAAGACCAGTAGTATTTTTATTCCATAATCTAACTTGAAAGTTCACTTTTTATGAAGAGATTTTTGGAGTTTCTTTTGAAGTTTGAAAAGATTTAGAGTACTGATAAAAACAGTTTCCTCAGCTATGCACATAGTGTACAAAGTTTCTCCATTTAAAACATAAGGAATAAAGTATTTCCCACTGACTGATTTCTTTTGAGTAAAACTTAGGGAATTGAGAGTCTCAGCTGCCTCTGCTGTGCTGAAAGTGGTTTTAAGGAAAAAATCATTCTATTCCCATACACACTGAGATATACAGGGGAGGTTTTGTTAGTAAATAATAGCGTTAAAAATTAAAGTTGATTAGTTGTAAAAAAGACAAACTGATTAATCCATTTACAAGAAGCCTTAAGTAACTTAAAAGCTTAAGTCCCATTTGCAGAAGTCAGCTGGGCAACTGGGTGGACACAACTGGGTGGAACCTTGGACACAAATCTCTTCTGCTTATTAAAGTGGACACGAAATCTACACTCCACTTAACATTCAAATTGTCTTCTAACATCCTAGTATCTTTTAGGCATTACAAAACATAGTCTTGTTTTAAAAATACATAGCTTCAAAGAAAAGGACAGGGACACCACCGAGAAATGTTTAGTAATTATTACACCAGTGATAACAACAGATTGGATTATTTATAAAAAATAGCTTTAAAATATACTGAATACAGAGATTCCTTTGTTTAACCGGAAAAAACTACTATTTTTCTTACCTCTCAAATGAAAACTCTGAGCTGTTTTTCCTGTGTTACAGGATTCAGCTTCCCTTAACCAAATAATTCTAACTACTGAAGTCTCTAAACTTGGGCAGTGTTGAAAACGGTCCTCCAGTGTTCTCAGTACTAGAATATTAACATAATGGGTGATGCAACTGAAGAGTATAGCTAGCCAAAAAATATTCCAAAAGAGAAAATGCTGTCAGAAAATGCTGATTTAGCAGAGTTAAATACTTCAAAGAAAGGCATGCTTTTCCCCATCTGGGGAAAAAAAAATAAAAAAAAAATTGCTGGAAACTCTAAAGTTCACCTGCTTGCTCCAACCCAAAGGAAAACACTGTTACAAAGCATAGTAACTTTCCATAACATAAAACCACTGATTTTCTGTATTGGTAGATGATGGTCTCACAAATTTAATTTCCAAGAGCAGGAAATCTTCTGTTATTTAGATATGACTTCAACCTACTCTATTACTCCCAAGAATGCCTTCTGGTATACAACCATCATTTGGAAGCAGATACTTTAGGACTCTCTTTTTGGCTCATGCATGATGTTGAGGAAACCATTCATAAGCAATTTATAGGAAACCATTTATAAGCATTTTACATTTATAAACAATGTATTGCTTTTATCCAGAAAGTGGAGTGTAGAGTGCTGAGCCTGCCCAACTGAAGATTCAATACAATAAAGTACTGTTAGCACTCTTTGAGATGTATTTAGAAAACATTCAATGGATAAGCTTTTTGGTAATAGCAATCGATACAGATCAGTAAAGTATACCCATATAATAGCACAAAAAGAAATCCAGGATTGCTGCTTCAAACTCCAGGAAACCAAAAACAGTCACAAGCAACTCCGCGTAATTCTGAAAACATTCTGGATTCTTAAAATTCTGAATTCCTGTAAGACAATAAGCTGGAATACAAGATTAACTTAGTTATTAACCACTTTTGTTAGTATGTCAAAACCTGGCTTCTGCTCTTTGCTGTGTCTTCAACTAATTTGTTACTGCAGCATTAACCACTTTTGTCTCTTTTATGTTAAAATATTAACACAGTTATTGTCCAACAATGTTCAAGGTCTTCTAGACTCAGCAGCAGTTTGAGAACACTCATATTCCTAGTACAGTTGATACAGCTGGTGGCTCTTACCCATCAATAAGGGAACCCCACAGAGAGACTGGAGTCTCAGCAACTCAGCTTCCTGCAGAAGCTCGATGTGTTGGAAGCCCTCCCTTGGGGAAGTCCTTGCTGGCCAACTGATAAACACTAAAATATATGGAATTCCTCAAGAAAGCACACCATAATAAATGCTGTGTTGATACAAAATAAACAAACAGGTTTATGTTAGTCAAGCAGCAGCCCTTAGCTAGCCTCTAAAATATAGCATTTTTGTGAATGATGTTGTCCCCTACAATCTGTTCTTATTCTATCTTCTTGCATCTTACCCCAAATTAAGTTTTGGGGGACAATTACTACAAACCTGAACCCCAAATGAGTTATGGCCAAGTATGCTGGTGTAATTACTATCAGGTTCATGTTGCTCTTCTTTACTCCTCTATAGCTGCCCTGCACATTTTCAACTACATATTGTATTTTATTATATCTGAAACCAAAGTATGTCCTACCCTCTGTACTCGCTACAAAAAAAGGATGGAGAAAATAAATAGTTTAGCTTCCTTTAGCCAAGCCCTGAAACATGCTATATTAATAGCAAAAGCCTACTTTGCCCTGAAATACAATAACTTGTATACCTGAGTCATTATAGAGAAAAAAAAAAATCCTATACTCACATGTTCAAACAGCATAACAGCATGTAATACCTAGAAGGCATTGTCATAACTGCTCTAATTTGGCAACAAAACACATTTCATTAAATGCTGTTATTAGAAGAAACCATACATAACAAGAAGAAGAGTTTTTAGAGATCACAGATAGTTCTTGAATCAGTAAATGTAAAAATTGATGGCTGAGGCTGAAAACACTTCTTGGCAGAAGGGAAAAATAGCAGGGGGCTTTGTAAGAACAAAAGGCATCTCAGCCCTGACAAAGGTGTGCTACTGAACAGGGAAGCCAATCTACGCTAATAGTGCAGAAAGGTCAGATGCATTCAGTAAGTAGCTCTGCATTTGGAAAGAAATGAGATGACTTCCTCGTGTCTCATGGGAATGATGAATTACTTCTTCAGCCTGTTACATGAACAACGCTAAAACAGCATTACTCTGCAACGGTTTTGGTCAGCAAGACCAAAAAGGTTCACCATGGAGAAAGATTCCCCCAGAAGTGTCTGAGGAGATGCCTACCCCACCGATACAGATTTTTAATAGGTCTGAAAACACAGGGGAAATTCCAGAAGCATGAAAGAATGCTAATGTTACAACCATGCTCTATGGTTGTAAAACAAAAAAACAGTGAGACAGTGTTTATAGCTATAGCCAGGTTAGAATGATGGCAGTCCTGAGCAAAATAATAAAAAACGTAACCACCAGTATGCATGTATAAATTTTTATGGCACTTGGTATGGTATTCTGTGGCAGTCTGATTACAAAACAGCACCCAGTAACCAATTCTTAACCTGTTTAAGTGACATCTCATAAAGAAATAGCTTTCAAGAATGCATCACAATGTAACTCCCCAAAGCAATTCCCCAAACAGAGCCACTACCATGAAACACTTTTTCAATTACTTGTAAGTAGACATGATCACTTAGGACAAAAAAAAAAGAAAAATAAAAAAAAAAAAGCCCAACTTGATTGATTGAATGCTACACAACTGAAATAAATCAGTTGCAAAAGCAGGCAAGAGTGTTTGGTATACTCAACATATGCTAGGAAAAAAAACTCTTAAATAAAGTTACATCCAAAGTTACAAAGCTACAACCAAGAAACGTGCTCTACTTTACACTCTTCTGGAAAGAAACAGTCCTGCCAAGGGTTTGTGAGGGTGAACGTTAGCAGTAAAAATGAGACTAAACTACAGTGCTGCAGCCAAAGGGTTAATATGTAAATGTGATCTATAAACAGAAGAGTAATGCTAGCGAGGTAATATTTAAACTCATACAACACTCCTGAGACAAGGCATTGGCATGCTGCACCCAGCTCACATTTTCACAAAAATGTTGAAAAAGTGGATTTGGAAAAAAAAAAGCCACTGAAATTGACTAGTGAGGAAAATGTGTGCAGTGACAAATCTAATAATAATAAAAAAAAAAAGAGTCTGTTTTTATAAACAGAAGAGAGAGGAATTACAGGGTACTGGCAGATAAACACATCCATGGTAAGAAAATACTTTGAGTTCTTTAGCACAGAGGAGAAAGGCACAGCAGCAACCAGCGACCGGGAGCTGGAGCCAAATAACTTAACAAGCAGCGGGTTCCCCACCTCTTACCGTCTTCCGATCAAAATTCCATTTTTTCCTGGAAAATGTGTTTCAGCCAAATGCAAGTTATTGCACTCAGAAGTAACTGGATAAAATCCAACTGACTGTAACAGTCAAGAGGTCAGAGTAGAAGATCTAATTGCTTCCTTTGGCTTTAAAGTCTCAGTCTATGAATACTCCTGGTTTTCAGTTTCAAAGGCATTTCAGTAGTAGCATGCATGTTCAGCATTAATATTAAAAAAGCGCTTTCAAAAATCTGCATAAATTAGGGTTGCATTTCCATGCGGGGCTCAAGTGACATGAGAGCTTTCCTGTGGAGGCTTTTGTCACCAGCAGAGCCCACTGATGGCATTACAGCTACCTTACCCACACCACAGCTGAGGGGATTTCTGCAGCAGTCTGTAAACAAAGCTTTACACAATTGAGTGCAAAAGTTCACCCTCCGGGGCAGTACTTTTTCTCTTCTAGAAAGAATTCCCTTTGACCTGGAGTAGAAGGAGCTTGCTACAATACATAATATTAATCATGGAAACAATAGGTAGAAGAGAAAAGGAGAAGCACTGCGAGAGCCACAAAGCCAACCGGCTCTGTTGTGTGCACCAGCAGCGTTTGAGGCTGCTCCTATTGATGCTACTTCTCCACCTTGTGCTCCAGCACACACCGCAGTGGCTGCAATCTTGACAAGTTAACACAATCAACGTTTCTTAGGGAATACACGCCAAGGTAGAGGAGAACATGCAGGGGTTCACATCGTTAGGGCTGACAGAGTTTTGCTATTCAACCAGCTGCTGCAGCATCTATAGTTTGCCACGATAACAGGGGTTTCCAAGTGTTTATCCCCACGAAGCACAAACAAACTTCTAGCTCAGCAAACAGAAGCCTGAACAGGCTGAAATTGCCTGAAACACGCTAACTACCACAGAGATGTGCTACTGCACAGCTGAGGAGGCATGAAACCACCAAACCGTGCCAAAAATCACCCGTGACACCTCCAAAAGCAAGCTGGCATCACGCCGCCGGCCCGGCACGAGGGAGCACGTCCAGCCCTTCGCCCCACAGAGGAGCAGGTGCATGCTACGCACTCCTCGGGATGAAATATGTTGAAGTTACTTCCCCAGGCACTGCCACAGCACAAACAAGATCTGTCAGCAGGGACAGAGCCTCGCTGCTCCCCACCGCCGCCTCCAAGCAAAACTTCTTCCACTCCATCAGCCTCCCAACGCTTCGAGGGACCACCGCCTCGTCGCCAAAATCCACCAAGCATCACCCAAAGCCCGCTCCACGGACGGACAAAGCCACCTCTTACACCCAGCAAACTTTCCTCCGACAGGAGCTGCAGCTCACCCAACGGAGCCGGCGGGGCTTCGACAGGCCTAGAGGGCAGGGATGGAGCAGAGGGAGGCCGGCGACCACCGCCCCCTCCCCGACCCTCGGGCGTGAGGAGCGCGGCGGTGGCCGCACACGATGGGGACGCACCAGGATAAAAGGCAGGAGGAGATCTCTGACGCCTGAAGAAAGGAGAATAACCATAAATTGCTCTTAGCACGGAGCCGGATTTCACCTCGAAGTGACGCTAGGCAAATAGATGGCGAAGCGAAGCAACACACCTTTGACCCTTTCTTTTCTTCCCTAAATATAATCCCCCTCTTCCCGTCATACGCGCAGCACCGAACGAGCATTAATTCAGATCCGTTCTTTAAAGAAGGGGGGGATTATCTCTGTCTGCCACCGGCTCTGCCCGGCTCTTTTCCCTCTCCGAAAATTAAAAATGCTCGTCAAAAATAAGAAAGGAAGGAAGGAAGCATTATTTCTGGTGGGTGTGAAACGTGGGGACGGGGAGAAGGAGTCTGGGGGATGGGGAGGAGTGGAGAAAGGTGGCTAAGGAGAGAAGAAAGGAAAGGAGGACCAGGAAGGATGAGGGGAAGGCGAGATAAAGGGGAAGGAGGATAAGGAAAAGAGGATGAAAGGAGCTCAGGGAGGGGGGGGGGGAAGGATGAAAAGGAGGAAGGGATGAGGGGAAGAAAGGATGCTTTGCCCTGGCCTCACCTCAGCTCGGTGGGTGGGGGTGGGAGAACCTCTCGCCGCCTCCTCTTCCTCCTCCTCCTCCTCCACCACCACCACCTTCTCCTCCTCCTACTTCTCCACCTCCTCCCCAGCAGCGACGGTCACCGGCGGGCTGGGTGCGCGGCTCCGGCTCCCTCACACGGCCCCCGCCTCCCGTTCGGCTCCGGGGAGGACCCGGGAGCCGCCGCCGGCCTCCCCGCGGCAGCCACTCGGGGTGGAGGCTGCGCGCCTGCGCCTCTCCTCTGCTGCCTCCAGCGGGAGGCCGCGCCGGGCTCCGCCGCTCGGGGGGCGCCGGGGCTGTGGGTATGGAGACGGCGTGAGGGAGGGACGGGGGGAGGATGCAGGAGGAGGATGGAGGAGGAGGAGGAGGAGGCACGGGGCTGGGGGGTGTGAGGGGAGGGAGGCGCCCGAGGGAGGCCGGCAGGGGGAGGGCGAGGCGCAGGTGGGCGGCGGGGGGCGATGGGGATAACGGGGGGGGTAGGGGGATAACGGGGAGGATCGGGCTCTGAGGATGGGGTTTGGTTAAGGGGCTGCCAGAGGGGATGGGGGAGGCCGGGCGGATGGCCATCTTGTGCGGTCCAGGCGGGGGAATGCCGGCCCCGGCCCCCCAGGGAGGGCGGTGGGAGCCCTGAGGGGGGGCGGCCACCGGGCAGAGCCGGGGGAGAAGCGGGGCTGGGGGATTTGGGGGATAACAAGGTCCTGCCCCGCTCCAGGTACCTTTGAAAAGCAGGGAGAGGATGGTTATTATTGTACAGCCAGGACCAACAGCGAGAAGTTCACCTCTGCTTTTCTCCTAAACTATAAAAACCCTTTCATACAGCCTTCCTGCTACACCTGTGTTGCTCAGCTCTGCGTTCACCACAACAAATACCAGGTTTTGTCCATCTCCACAAAGCATTGCTCTTCTTTCTCTTTTCATTTTAATTAGTGTTGCTAATTGTACCAAGCTTAAGTGAGTTTTGCTGCCCTGCAGCATTTTCTTCAGCTGTTTCTCCTGGGTGGGACATGGGGGACATGTGCGGTCCCCATCCTGCTCCAGTGTCACTGTGCCTGGCGTCCTACAAATCCCAGTGGCAAGCATCCCCTCAGAGATGGTGTTTCTGGAGGGACCTAGCCATTTTGAGGCAGCATGACTCCTGCTGCTGTGCTTTTGTTCTTCTGAGCTTTTTGGGGTGTCCGTCTGCCTTCTTGTCTTCTACGTGAGCCAACAGGCAACAAGGAAGGGAGCGAGATGAGGCCTTCCAGGCTTTCTCCTCTTCTTGCCTGTTTTAGGCTTGGAGGGGATTTGCCAAAATTATTTCTTTGCCTCAGCCCATGAGAAAACCTCTACAGGTATCTGTCTGCCCTCAGGTAGAGGTAGTAGTCATCAGTAGGTTTTCTTTCTTTCTCCCCATCCTGAGAAAGGTATTGTAAGGCTGTATGTTCATTTTCCCAATAAATGAGGAAGGGAGCTGAACTGGAACCTCTATTCCGTTTATCAAGGCACAACAACAGCGTCCATGGGAGAGTCTGAAGCAGGGAAAAAAATTCTTAGGCAAGAACTTATTGAAATACGGATTGAAATCTGGTCAGGTTCATTATGACTTACATACTTGGTACAGCCATATAACAGGTGTAAGTCGGTATTATACAGAAGTACTTTGAATTACTTTAACCTTCTCCCACTATCGTTTAAGACTGACACACAACCAGTTCTGAGTGTATAAACAGAGATCATGCTAGGCTGGCCTGCCCTTGGTGATGATGTGTAAATTGTTGCTGTAAGCTAGGTCTTTTGTTTGTGCCTTTAGTAGGCTTTAAGGTTGCATCAAACCACTTTTCTAGGTACTGCTGCTGTCTTTCCTGTCATGCTGAATCGAGCCGTGTGATGTTAGGTAAATTTCACCTACAGACCTTCAGTTTCTTGCCTTCATTTCTGTACTCTGTCTTTTATCTTGCTTATTCTTCTAGATAGGGGCAGTAAGTGGCTAGCCTATTGTAAATATTAATGGAAACAAGCAAGGTTGCCAAATAGAATATAGTAAATTGTCTGCTGCTTTATCACAGTGCCTTGCATCGCTAATTGAACGTCAGCTAAATGTATCTCCAGGCATTTGACTAAACTGAGCATGAGCTATAGTGTACGTGTAAGCACCACAAACAGTAAATAAGCATGGTTATGAAAAATGCTAGAACCTCTTTCCTTCAGCAGTAACTAAGCTGCAAATACATCTCCTGTAAATTTGAACCAAAGGATTTGTTCAACTATCTGTGTGTGTTTCTGTTTGAAGTGTACCATTTTAAGAAGCAAATCAGATTACTTACCTAGTCCAGATTATTTTTACCTAAAACAGAAGGCATGGATTGCTGGACTGTTGCTAAGAGGTTTGCCAGAATGTGATAAAGAACTTTTGTTAACTGCCTTTAAGAAAAGGAAGAAAACTGAGTTTGTTACCACTGTTTACTAAAAACTGGAGCAAGCTGCAAAGCTGCTCTGTAAATGAACGCAACTCTCATAAGCCAAGGGAGGCCGACTGACAGCTTCTAACAAACACTTGCAACTGCCATGGGATCTCCCACTGCCAGCATTCAGCTACATATAGAAAAGAGACGTCATGAAACCATCAGGATTACTGTGCAGTTTGATTAGCAAGGCAGACAAAACATTATTTTGCTCAAATGAAACGTGCCCGGATGCTCAGCAACTCGAGCAGACTTGAAAGCTACAGGTGGAACTTGGAATGCTTTAAGCTGCTTTTAGGCTCGGTTATCTTTATAGACAAACTAAGTAATAGATGGTTTCTTTCAAGTAGATCGTTACCTGCCTATGCTGAAGAGAGATTGTCAGCAGCTCTGAAAGATATTTCAGTACCTTGTATTAATGAGACATTACCTTTCAGACTTGATTGAGTACACATAAATATAGAGCGAATGACTAAAATCATTCACCACCCCCGAACACATGTGGGTACCTTTTGGGTAGGTATGTCATTTTTGGCACATTTGCTCGAGCACTGGATCACAAATATTTCTTGTCTCTCCTCTGCAGCAGCATGCTGCTGTGCCACACGTTAGTATGAGCTGCACAATAAGCAGAAGTAAAACCTCCACATCCTGCAGGTCATTTAAGTTGGATTCTGTATGAAGAGTCATCTGCAAGGTGGGTGCTGCCACTAAGAGTCTCTGGCCTGCCATGCCCTCTGCCTTCCCTTTTGACTGTTTTCTCTGGCTCAAAAGATTCTGTCGTTAAGAGCATCCAGGGACTTACCCTGGCTTGTAGCACTGAAGTAACCAGAAGACAAGTAGCAGATGCAGTTTGTTTAGGAAAAAAAAAAAAAAAACACAAGGGGTATGGCTATGCACTTTTTTGTGCTGGAGAGGATGGTGCAACTGCCTTAGCTTCTTTCAGAAAGCTGACCTGAAAATTTCAAAAGAAATACAAGAAAGAAATCTGCTCTTTGCTCCTGTTGGAATAATGCTCACAAGATTAATGACCACTATTGGAGACTATTATAAGGCCTTTTCTTTAAATGTTTACTTCTCAAAACCACAGGAATAGGCTTTAAAATTTGTTAACATTTTATTTTGAACTTCATTTGCTACCACCTGTTATCAGAGGAGGAGTGTATGTTTGTGGAGGTCTCTCTCATCCTTTAATTGCACAACAGGACAATGCGTAATAGGTACAGTACCCTTTCGTATTTCAAAGTGGCTTGGGGAAAAGAAAGGTTTAGAAATCTTGCATCTGTTCAGAGAATGTGCTGTAAACAATTCAAATGTCATAAAGTCTCTCCCTTATAAAATGATTCATGTAAACTGTCTGGACAGTGGTTGCAGCTAGGAAAAGCAGCGGAACCAGGAAAATGTAACTGTTCGGGTCTTCAAGCCTCTTTGAATGACCACCTTTACTTCCTTAAAGCTACATATAAGTTGAGTTTATTATACATATAAGAGAAAAATTGTTTTTTCTGTCTTCCTTTAAAGCTCTTGGCTCTTACCAAAACCTTGAGCAAGCAGCTCTTAGGCAGAGCACGCTGCTTTTCACGTTGACCACCACCCTCTAGCTGCTTCCCATCTGTTGTTTGTAAACACCTCATGTCTTGTGCTGCTGATGTTGTTAGCTCCTTGCAAAACAAGCTCTATTTTCTTATGTTTGCACACTGCTTCAAAGCAGCAGGAAAACTGGCCAGGACTGAATCCTATGCAATGCCAGAATATATTTTTTTTCTTGCTGGGGATTTCAATTAGTGAAACTTACCGGAGATAAACAATTATGTTGCAAGCTACAGGACAACATGCCACATATGTACACAGAGAACGTGTTCAGGTACCTTGCCTATGTGGGAGAACAACAGGATGAGTGAGAGAGACCAAAGGAGAAAGCTGGGCTGAGCTTCTAAGAGAGAGGACAGAAGGTGTTAGAGGACCTAGGCAGAAAGTACACTGATAAAAATTGCAGGAAGTATTTTTGGCTCATTCCTCTGCAGAGCTAGCTGAAGTTCCTCTGGCACTGCTCAGTCCCTAGAATACCTTTCTTTTCCTTACCAAAGAAAAGCTTAGGGAGAAAGATTAATATCTGAACCCTAATAACTGCCACAGAGGAAGAATCACTCCCTTCACAATTTTCAGGGTTGTTCTGTGCTGCCGTGGCTTCCAAATGTGGTTCAGTAAGTATTCCTCCATTTAAGAAAACAGCCAGTGGACTTGCTTCACTTCAGGGAAATGACTGTCCTCAACCTTCTGCTCTTTCAATCATTGCATCCTGCTGTGCTTTCTCTACATACAAGGTGGGATGGAAGTCTGTCTGGTACTTGCTCATCCATGTGAAAATGGGATTCTTCTGAATCATAGCCCTTCTTTGCAATGTCCTTTAAAAGTATTGGGCAAAATTTTGATTCTTACTCAGGCCCTATTATA
Source organism: Anas acuta (assembly GCF_963932015.1). NCBI lineage: Eukaryota > Metazoa > Chordata > Aves > Anseriformes > Anatidae > Anas > Anas acuta. Next base: position 3,758,247 of record NC_088982.1, on the reverse strand, counting down.
CAAACTCATGTTGTCTTTATGAGACTTTTAGTAGACAAAACACGACAAAGAGTATCTATATCCAACATTGCGTCATGGTAATCTGGAGATAACTAGCTGTAGAACTGTTGTTCCCATTTAAAAAAAAATAAAAATTAACCTTTGTTTGCTTATAATGTCTGGTTTGCACTACTTTGAAGATTCTCAGTATTTAATTAAGATTTAAAACAGATACGTGTGATATATTACTTGCTCAACACTTTTTATCAGAAGAAATGCTATTACTTATATATTTTCTATCTTGTGGGCACAAAGCCACAAGGAGATAGAATCAAGATTTGTTTTAGACACAGTGATGATTACAAAAAAATATCTCCCACATCCTAAAGTAGGTAAAGTTTCTAATTTATTTATTTTTCTATTGACAGAAGTCCAAGATGATTCATCTCTCCATTTACACCTGCAAAATGCACAAGAGACTTATAACTAAGACATCGCCTGAAGAAAGTTAATAAGGTTGTTAGTAGTCTGCATCGCTAATGAAAAGTCTATGGATGATTCTAGTCTTTTCCTTCAGGTCTTGATGAAACCTGCAAATGTCAGAAAGTTGATTTTTCTGAAGAACCAGCAGCTATAAGTAAAAAAGAAGAGAAAAATGGAGAAAAAAAATAGAGAAAGACACTGACAAGAACTGCTACTGCTTGTGACTAATCCGTTGCAAGCTTACATGTACAGTTGCTTGCATCTTAATGGATCTTTTAACCTAATTTACTGAGTCTATTTCTTTTTAATTAACTTTCATAAAAGTTCAGGTATTTTTTCATGAAGTACACAAAGATCAGCTAAGAAAGCTGTTATCATCTACAGTAGCAATACAGCAATGTGGAATTCAGTTTTTTTGATTAAAAATAGATGCATAAATCAAAAGAAATAAACCTGAAGTGTCTCACACCCTTTTACACTGTCCTCACTTTTCAGTGACAGTTAAAGAATGATATAAAGAATTCCTTTTTGTGTTTGCCTGTTCGACATGACCAGTGCAAATAAATCACATAGGCTTAGGAAGACAGGCAATTATCTATCAGCAGGCTCATTCATTTCTAGTCTGTAGGTGGATGTAGTTTCAAACAGAAAGAAAATGGCTTTCCGAAAATCCACATGCACCTGTTAATTGTGAGAGAAGCATATATAATGCTCCATGTAAAATGAGAATGCTACATTTCAATAAAAACTGTGATTTCTGTCAGAAATGCTATGCACATTCAGGTTGAATTATGCAGCATACTACTTCTCAAGATGGTTGTACATCCTGATCGATCAGGTCAAGAGTTATGCATTACCTAGAGCACACATCAAGTGGGAATGATGCTGCAAGAATATTTACATTTTCAAAGCATTCTGCATTTTCAATGACAGCTGAATGAACCATCCCTTAAAAAAAAAAAAAAGGGAAGGAAAACAATGATACTTCATTAAATTAATGAACCTGTTCAAAAGTATGGAATGAACATCTAGCAAATTATAATGATCATAGAACTTGCAACAGTAGGTGGTGGGGAAAAAAAAGACTACTGCTATCCTGTTTTGGAAATTACTATGACAGGGAACTAGGTTCCATTCCATTTAAAGATTTCTTCATGCAAATTGCATGAGGCATTTTCTAAAAATTGAGTGGATTTCCATAATGGAATTTTGGCAAATTAAATCAAAACAGGTTGCTATGACAGTTCTTACAAATATTTCTATTTTAGCTTTATTTTGTATTATAAATATGTCAAGATGAAGTCATTCTTGTCAAAACAAAGTTATCTTTCCTTTTGGGAAAAATGTCCAGGCCTTTTCTCAATGCTCTAATTTTCCATATTCATCAAAGTCAAGATGAGGGCTAATTTCAAATGCTTTAACATACATCTGCATAATCATAAACCCACATAAACATAGCTTTAGTCTTATAAATGAGCGATTTCATTACATACAGTATTGTTAGCTTAACTGACTTTCCTTACTGTTCCGTGTAAGAAGTGACTGAAAAATAAATGATATTTAACATTGACAAAATGGTTTCTAGTGGTTTCTCAAGTCAATGGTGTAGACGTAGATCATTGCCAGAAAACATTAACAGTCCTAGGTTTTGTTCCAGTAGCGCAATGCCATGTGAAATCCAAATGGAAGCAGGGAATTGCATCTGCTCCTCTGTAAATAAGAAGCAGGTGGCCTCTTAAAGGTACAGACATAAAAACAGCACAGATTTATCTTACAGGTTTTATTGATGAAATCTTACAGAAGGAACTCGTTTAATATTGGTGCCAGTGGGCCACTGCAAGTGTTAGCTGATTGAGATTACATCAAGAGTCAAAGAAATGTCTTTCTGCATCCATTCATATACAACAGGATAAAGTTGACCAGAGTTTTTATGAGGAAAAAGATTTCCCAAACTGGGAATTGGGTCCTCACAGTCAAGAAGTATAGAAAGGAGTTTAGAAAGGCTATTTTCTGTTTTTATTTTTTTAGGCATCAGTGTAAGAACTATAGATTGGAGACAGAGCTGCAAAAGATAGTTTACTTGTGTAAGGCAATAAACTTGATAAATTACTGTTAAAGATGTTCAATTAAAATTTATAGATATAAGTCCCTGAAATTGACCCAGGTGTGTCCTATATCTATGTATTAATCCTAGGTTTTAAAGGAAAGGGTTTTGTTGTTTTTTTTTTTTGGATGTGTGTTGCTTGTATCTCCTAAGACCGGCTGACATCTGCGTTGGTTTATGACACACCCTCAAAATGTGATTCAAGTACTACAACAGAGCAGCAAGGTTTGCTTGAGTTCTGTCAGGAAATTACAAATAGTTTGATTAATAGCATCATATTTCTTGGTTCTCTGAAGTTGCTAACAAACAAGGAAAAGAGAGAGTCTCAAAGAAAGGAATAAAATGACCAGAGTGCATAGAGAAGGGAGACAGAGTCAGAAAGTATAATATTCTGAAAAGGCAGGCAGAAAAGAGCTGATTTAAGATTGATGAGCTGAGGAACTGCAGAAGCTGGAGTTACCTGCATTTTTTCAGCACATGTTGAAAGGTATTCTGCTTTAAGGGGTACAGTGCAGACTTCTTTCTTGGTCTTTTCCTCTCCAAACCTCAGAGATGGCTCAGAGATGTTAAGCAGCTGGGAATGGAAGAGGAGGAGGATCCCATATAACTGTGTATGAGCTATGTAGTGCTATGAAAAATGATTCTTATTACAAAATGTTAAACAATTGCTTTTAATATTCAAACTCTAGCTACCTCCACTCTCCACACACACACACCAACAATAATAGGACTTTTTGTAATTAACTTGCAAGGAGCAATATATATTTATTTTATGCTTTTATTTTAAAGCTTCAATTTTGTTATTTTTTTTTCCTGCCAGCAGGTATAAATGCATGTGGTTTGGGAGAGCTCTGAGGAATAGAAAGGAAAAATAAAAGTGCTCCTGGTCAAGATTTTTTAATTTTTATTTATTTATTTATTTATTAAAAAAGCTGATGGGAAAACAAGTGCTTTATGTGAGGGCTCTGGCTCTGTTAAAAGACATTTGGCTCGAGGATGATATATTGTTTGCACATGCATTTAGGTGTGTCTGTTGTTAAACTATTTGTACTGTGCACCAAAAAGCAGCATGCATCAGATGCTTTCTATTATGTATCTATCTTTGCTAACTGAAACATGGCAGCACGTACTGGGAATACGTAGGTAAATTGATTCTGTGAATTCCTATTTCCAAAGAAGCCTTCTGCTATCACTGAGAGCCATCGTGCATTCATTCACTCAGGTCTGAGATGTATTATGCACGCTGACCTGGTTTCTCCACAACTTGTTTAAACACTCAACAGGTATAAATTTATGTAGCGGTAGGAAGGACAGGAGTACTGAGCATTTCTGTAATTGCTACACTAGCAATGGACACATATGAAGGAGCACAGTCAGAAATATACCCATCATAACAGGAAATAAAGAAAATGTTTACATGTGGAAAGGAGAAAAACAAAACACCTTACTATTCAGCATCTGATACTCTAAAAGGAGATGGTCACTATAGGCCATCACATGAATGGTGCTCAAGCTGTTCATTACTGATATGCTTTCTTAACCTACACTAAAAAGCTGCCTGTGCAGTTAAAATCTGTGATTTATTCAACTCTGTAAACACGTTTTTAAAAGCTTACTGTTTTTTTTAAGGAAAAGGCATGCAAACAATTACAAAAGATGAGCATTTTTAAAAAAATAAACGTGGGTGTCAGGCCATGAGCCATTTAGAATATTAATTATGCTACATTAATGTATTGAATATATACTTTCATTATTTGTTGAGTGGCAGAACATATTGTGAGTGCCTTTTATAGTGTATAATAATATATACTATACCCACTTTTATTTACATTAATGACAAAATATCCTGAACTCTTTCTGTCTTCAGTGCTGGTGAAGTGTGATGATGATGTGCACTGGCTCTTCGCTCTGCCTCCATATGAAACTCCCTCCATCACATTACAGGAACACCAGGGAGCCTCTGATGATGGGGAGGCTGCCAGGTTGCTGCCCACAAGGCAAGATTTTGCAGGAACAAAGGAACAGCACGATCTGGTCTGGCCATAATGAAGCACCTCATGCTAATATTGGTGGTAAAAAGGGAAGGAGTGAGCAAAGGTTGTTATCACAAGATCCTCCGTTTGTTCAGTTAACATCTTAATTGGCGTACCTTTTATTAGTTGCAGGGGATTATAAAGATGTAAATTACAAGGCAGTTGAGTTATAGCTGCATGGATGTCAGGTCTGAGCTGAAATTATAACATCTAGAACATATATGCTTTAATACTACCATATTATTATGCATCTCGCTTCTCCCACCCAGTTTTCTGTAATGTTATATGCAAACAGTATGTTTGTGAAAGAACATTTTCTTAGTAAGTGAACGTTTAGGTATTCCAATACACTCGAATATGCTGAAGACATTTTATAACAATCTTTCCTTTTCTTTATAAGGTGACAGCAGATATCACTTGAAAAATTGCCTAATCTCTCTCTGTTTTATCTCCAGATTCTCTCTGAGTACTGTATCATTATAAATTATAATGAAACTCAAAAAGTGACCAGAATAGTAATTGAAAGAACATTTGGCATCTTAAAAATGAGAGTTAGATGCTTAGATAAATGTGGTAGAACAGAACTAAACTGCCCTTCAAGAAAGTTCAGAGTAGTTCTCGCTCGTGTACGTTATGTAATACAGCCATTAAATATGGTTCATTTGTGAAGACGAAAAGGAAGCAATTTAATGAGTCTATCCAAATTACTGAGGTAAATGATCCTAATGATGTACACTTGGAAAATTATCTCACGATAGGGTAGCGGAAATTAAAAATAAGATGCTAGCTATCTGGAACCAAAATGTAAACTAAAGTAAAACTGAAAGCCTTTCTTCTGAAACAGAGCAGTAGTAACAGAGTGCTTAGACTTGGGATTGCAGCACAGGAGAAGAAGATGCTGTTTCTGGCCGTAATGCAGACCTCCTGCACGTTGACTCATATGCGCCTTCTGAACTTTCCTATCTTTAAAATTCAACCTAGAACCATCTTAGTGTCAGCCAAATACGAGTGAGAAATATAGTCTTCCTAGCACTAAAGGAAAGCAGACTACAGACCAGTAGACCACAGATTCAGGTAATAAACGGATTCTCTTTTATTTATTCCTCATGTCAAATAGCAGGAATGGGGACTGCTCCCCCACCCCTCACCTCCTGCACTCTGGTTAGCAAGCCTGAAGACTAACAAATTAATAAATGCTACAAAATTAAGTTCCTCCTTTTTTTTTTTTTTTCTCCTTCTCCCCATATCCCCAGAATATGTGCTTTTGTGTGCATGTGTACATGTCCAGCTGACAGGCAGTTCAACAGCTCTTCCAGCTTTGTACCCACTCCTTGAAGCAGGAACCATGGGTTTGAAATCCATCAGACACCCTGGATGTCCCAGACCTTCCTGATGTCCCTTAGTGGCTTGGCTCTGCCCCTTCGCTGGGCTCATGGTGGAAAGGGGCTGTGAGTGATTTTTGTGCCCCCCATCCAGTGCTGGAACATACCTGTCAGCTCAGGTGATCTGAAGGTATGTTTGTGAGCTGCATGTGGCCTTGGGCTGCAAATAGCCTCTGATGCAACCTCGATGCTTGTACTTTGTGCAGCGTAAGAGAGATGCAGGTGGTTTAGTGAGTTCTTTGGGGGAGCTTCCTAGGCACCAAAGTATGAGGGTACAGTGGTATCCCACTGTGGGAGCTGGGTCTTATAATTGTAATCAAGTAAACACCTTATGCACTCCTTTCTTTCTTTCTTTTTCTTTTTTTTTTTTTTTTCCTATAATGCTATGGGGCAAACACTCTTGCCTCCACAAAACAAACAAACAAACAAAAAAAAAACCAGCAGTACTAATCTCAGTGGGGAACATAATTTTTTGTACTACAAATTTAAACAAAGAGGGAAAAAGTATACATAGACTCTGTATATTTACAAAAACCAACTCAAAATGACTTACCAGACCCTAAGATCGACAAGGTATTGAAGCTTTTCTAGGTAAATTCTTGTTAAGAGGACCCCAATATTCAGTTCTTTATGCACAAAGTGTAATAAGCTGCTCCATAAATAGTGAAGACTTCTCTTTCTATGGATTTCTGTCCTACATTTTCTATATATAGCTCTCAAAATCTTAAAGTATCTCCAGCTTTCACCGTGTCCAGGTTTTTGACCCCCTTGTTGCAGGAAATAGCACATGCTACTTAAAGCTGTACTCGTGCCAGTTCTCCTGCTAGTACACATATGCTGTCAGACCAGCTGGCTGTTGGCAAACAGCAGAGGCAAATGTCAAGCTCTCGTCTGCCCCCCTACTATAAGGGCAGCACAAAACTGTTTTCCTGTAAACAGCACAGTGTAATTCTAATCCACAGATTCAGTTTTGTTTAGTTAATTTACAGTAGTACAGAAAGCAAACAGCAATAAGGGGGTCAGTCACATATACAGAAAGAAGTGACCTGCACTTAATTTCTCAAGAGAAATTTAAATTTAATGTTTTTAATTAAGTTTTCCCAACTTAATCTAAGTGGTGTTGCACAAGAACTGATGAACAGCCTTCAAAGCTAATGTGGTTTGGTTTTCCTCCATCTATAAACAAGTATTTATTTCTTACTAATGAGAAATAAAGGGCCAAATCATCAGATGGTAGAAAGATGCATTACTCCATTCAACTAAAAAGAGATCCATTTGTACCAGATTTATATCTGGCACTTGTTAGTTTTGGTCTACTTATATGCCTCTAGGGTTGAAATGAAAAGAAATCCTCCTACATGATTTTGTCAGAACTGTCTTGTTAGGGATCAGTTTGACCTCCTCCTCCTCCAGTGCTCATATTTTGGGCTTTTTTTAGCCAAATCAGGGCCATCATCAAAGTGAGCGGATGATGGCACAGTGGGGGAGTTGTGCTCTGACGTTTTGGGGGGTCATGCACAGCTGCAGGATGAGTAAGGACAGACATTAACACAGGATTAATCTTGGTTCATAAACCTGGGATAAAAAGTATTTTGAAAGTGTTTGTTGTAGGAAAAATGAGTGAGGAACGTTCTTGATGTGGCCTGCATGGGCTGTACAAGATGTTCAGAATAAATGCGGCTGTTGAGCAACTAGTGACACTGCATGAAAAGAGCTTTAGGAGGGGAACAAAAGCCATACTGTTTTATCTTAACTGCTGATTAGAGTCTGTAAGTGCCGTATCTACAAAATTATGCACATTTTAAACAAAAATCTGCAAGATGTCACAAGCAAGGAAAACAAGTCATGGAGTACAATGCAAGGCTTTTCTCCAAGGCATTGATGTCCACTCAGTCTGCTGCTACTGTCCCTCTCTCACAGTGAGTATAGTGTCATGGAGTTGTGGGCTTACTGCATTGTGCCAAGCATAAGGCAGCTCTTTAACACTTTACTGCACTCAGCTGAGCCATGAGAAATACCAAGTCTGCAGTAAATAGGAGTTATTTAACTGATACTACCTTTCAATGATAGATTGATTCTGAAATAACCCATCATAGCAAATATCCCCTCCAAACACAAAGAAACAAAAACAGAAGATCAAAGATAAAAAAATATAACCGGAATGCAATAGAGAGAATAATTAATGATCATGAAATAATGTTAAAGAAAGTCACTCAGTGGAAAGAATTTAGTATAGCAAAAATCAGTAATAGTTATACTTGGGATAGTATGTAACAGATAAGGAGATCTGAAGAAACTCTGGATAGAGCTTCACTAAGCATTAAATGATGAAACATCTGTACGTTCCATCCATCACTGATTATGTGAAAGAACATTTGATTCTGCAAATTATAGAGACCTAACCTTCCAACTTTCACAGAAGAATAAAAAAAAAAAAAAAAAAAAAAAAAAAAAAAAAGAAAAGAAAAGGAACAGGTTATAAAACCTTGAAATTATCCAATTTTCCATCAGTGTACACAGAAGCAAAATGATGCATGCTTCTGCCATTAAAAATATATCAGTTGCTTTCTCCTGGAATGAACAGTTTTCAAATATACAGAGAAGACTTTTTTGTTTGATTCCTTTCGGTTTCTTAATATTTAAATAATATTAATATATAAATAAATTATAAATATATAATTTATGTAATATAAAACTCCAGATTCATAACTGTATGCACAAAGGACTTCAGATCTATATTGCCAAACTTGAAGCTGTTCTTACAGTTTTAGTCTGAACTTCTACCCCAAACTATATATTTCTCCTTGCTAATGTTCATGAAGAACCATCCATAACACTGACCCTCAGTGAAATCTTTTCTGTTCATATCCATTTCAAATTTCTGTTCATGATTATTAACTTTTTGTTATTATTACATCCTTAGAAAAAACATCTTTATTACTTTTCCACCAAAACAATGAGATTAAGACATCTGGTAACAGTACTCTCACTAGGATAGGTAACTGCAAAGTACCACCTAATTTTATAAGTTTTTGGTCTCATTCACAAAATAGTAGTAATCCTGATTCTTTTTTTTTTATTTTTTATTTTTTCCCACAGAAAAATCTCTGAAGCTTATCCAAATGGTAGTTCTAGCCCAAGTATTTATTTCCTTGGTCTAAACTGTAAAGTGCTGTTCAGATACAAAAGTCTTACAAGTTACACCATGATATATCTTCATGTGTTTGCACTTGCCCTGTTAAATATATAAGTCAACACTGGTTAAGTTTGATTCTCTTTCATTTTAGGATGGCTTAAGTCAGTTTAACTTGCATTTGCATACAGGGACAGTTAACCACAATCCTGTATACAAGATTACATGCTATGAAGTTGGTAACTTCACCCTGAAGCTCTACTCTAGATGGCTGAGAAAATAAATAAGTAATGCCATTTTCCATGGAAATTGAAACTTTTTAATTGAATACTTCCACAAGCCAAGATTTTATGTGGCAGAATCGAGAAAGAAGCCTAATGCTAATAAATACAACAGTTAGAGTACATCAGCAGAACATCTATTAAATGTGTCTGTATAACACGCTGCCCTAAAGAACGTCTTCAAGATTGAAAGTCTGATTAGTCTTTACTCAATCTGACATGAAGCTGGGGCACCTGAAATTGCTTTTTCATCTGAATAAAGACTATCATACAACAGCAGTGTTGTAGAGAAGGCGTTTTGGGGAAGTGTCGGGAGAATGTCACCTCAGAGAGATTCCTGATTATTTTTTCCAGTTCTGCAGTGTAAAAAGTTCAAGGCAAAAGTTATTTTCAGATCTTGAATCAGGTTGTAGCATTTCCAAAATGTGGGACTAAGCATAAAATGTCATTCACTCAAACCACCATCATCAGAATGTTTCTAATTACATCCCTGACTAATTACATTACTGTATACCTTTTAAGTAGTGGTTTTAAAATTACAACACTTGGCTCAGAATTGATTCCTTATTTTTAGGCAATTCTTCCTATCAGCTTGAACCAACGGTGCTTAATCAGATGATAAGTTTTCACATAGAATTGCTGATTATAGTCCCAAACCTACAAAGTGCTGCAGGAAAGAGGGAATCAGTGGGGAGGGGGAAAAAGAAACAGGATGACTTCATTCTGTGCATAAGCTAGGAATAATTACTGCAGTTATTCTATATGATATCCTATGTCCTTTATATACTTTATGCCCCTTGTGTGATATTAAGAAAGGGCACTGTATATCTTAACAGAAAGCAGGCCAGAACTTTGAGATCATTGCTTCCCACCAGCATTTTTGCTGCTGAACAGGACATAGAGCTAGGGAGTCTGTATCTAGCTTTGGCTAGATATGACCTGTGGGAGTAAGCCCTGACTCAATGGGAATATTGTCTCCAAATGCCAGGAGATAAATACACATATACACATAGAAACATATATCGTTGATGATTGGACCAGATAATCTTGAAGGTCTTTTCCAACCTTTATGATTATACGTATATGCACACACATACATACACTAGCCATTTTAATGACTGCACCGGATGCATGGATAGATAGTGGGTGGCTCCTAGATTGGATGTTTTATTTTGTCTTCTACTCATGTCTTCCAACAGCAGCCATATAAAGTCATCTCAGTGCTCCTCAAGTACAGTTGTTACCAAGAATGTTTGGCTTTGAAAGCCATTTAAAGCATACCAGATAGTGAATTTTCCTATCCAAAGCTTCTCAAGCATTTTTCAGACCTTTAAGCCAACACCTTGGCTAAATTTTCTGTTGTTGTCTTGCCAAAGGTTTACAATAATAGATATAGATAAATTCCTTAAGTAATATATCATCTCTTGCCAAGATTCTTGGCAATATTTATGCTGTTGTTAATAGTTCTGTTCTTTTACATTAAACAACACTTAAGTGCTTCCTCTTGGGTATATAAACACCATTATTTTATTCATGTGAATATCTCTGCTCAGTATAGTTCTTGTGAGACACCTCATGTGAGTCTAAACCTGGAAAGAACAGGATAGGTAGGTGATTTCCACCCATCACTGGTATTTGTTTTGGAATATATCCGGAAAAGCTGTACTGAAGTCCAGATTTCTTTGTGACAGGTGTTGTACAAACTCTAAATGGAGATGTTACTGCCCAGAAATCTTTCCAGATTAAAGCACAAGATGTGAAGACTGAATTTGCACAGAAATGTACATAGCAAAGAAGTATTGCAATGTTGTCTGTTCTACCCATGCTACTGAGTATGAGACGTTTTTCCAATCAAGTCTTTTTGATGAAAATGAAAAGAAACTGAATCATGTCAATGAAAATATGCACTTACTGTTTGAAAAATGGAGAAGCTGGAAAATATTGTTTTTAAATAAAAATGTTTCATAAAAAAAATCAATTCTACTATAATACAAATGGAGTTTAAGAAACAATTTGAATTACTGTATCTAGGGTCAAACATTTTTTTCCATTTCTAAATAATTTCATCTTTCTTCTCATTTTTTGCCAGCCTGACTAAAAATGAAAGTAAAATGTATTATGAAAAAATTGATTTTTTTTCTTTCATTTCAGTCAGCAGACAATAAGAAGAATGAAATCAGGTTTTCATGTATTTCTAGCATGTTTGCTGTTGCTAATGCAAGGGAAAATGCTGGAGGTAAGAAGCCAAGAGAAGAATTGGTCTGTAATGACAAGAGTAGGTTTTGTGAAAGATGAGCTGTAAGTTGGGATCTGAAGATAAGGTTATAGATGTTTGGATTTTAGTGTGGAGCATTTCCAGTGTCAAACAGTAGCACAAGGGAAAGAATGGAGCTATATAGATGATAAATTGACAGCTGGACAGCAAAGTTTGAGAATATTGCCAAAGGTCAGTGTCATAACAGATTAATGGGTCAAACAGGCTAGTGCTGGGGAATGAAGGGGATTGTCTTTAAAGGCAAGATATTATTTGATATAGAAACGCAAGTGGAGCCAGCATCTGAGTTACTCTAATACTTAGCCAGCTCCTTCCTACAAGAAATACTAAACGTTGTGGATTTAAACACTATTTGTTTTCCTCAGTTATTCCAGCAGTTTTGCTGTCAAACAAATCCCAGTGTCGTTAGGCTTGGTTGGTATAAGGCATACAGGCAACCAGCTTTTCTGTGTAGGGTTTTGTCTTTTTTTTTTCTTTTTTTTTTTTTTATTTTATTTTATTTCCCCCTCCAGAAAGGAGAAAAAATAATTTAAAAGATCATATATCCAGGACTGTTTCTATGGTACTAGAAGTGTACTGTATAATCTGTGTTATTTCCCATTGCCACCAAGGTCACACCTATCTGGCACAGAGCCTAGATTAGATGTGATTTTACATCACATATTTCAGCTGCCCACTGTAAAACACTGTTTTACTGTTGTGTTATACTGTTTAAGAAACATGCTCACCCCCAGATAATTTATTTATCTTTATTACGCTAAGTTTATATATTGATCTTTACTACAGTAACATCTAACAACATGTTCAGCATCTGTGCTCTCTCATGCAGGACCCTGCACAGCTATGCGAGAAGCATAAAATTTAGGTAATATATCATATATATGACAATATACCAATTTATATATATAATTCTATGTAGAGAGAATTTAGAGTTATATATATAATATAAAATTACATATGCATACAAAGAAGGATTTTTTTTGCCCTGAGATCCCATTGACTGTAAGATGTAGGGGGAAGAAAAACAGCAGCATTTTTATTCCACTTTCAAAACTCCCTCCCCGCACCCCAAACTTTTGGGGAATTTCTCAGAAATTTCCTACCTATTTTACTTCTCTGCATCCCTTCCCTCCCCAACCCCTCCCCTTAAGTATTCTCACACTTCTTTGAATTTGGAAGGATATCAAAGCATTAGAGTCCTCATCCTACTTTCACTGGGCCTTTCCATGAAGAAAAATATAGTCAAACATATTAGGTGTAGAAGAAAAATTAAGTACTACTTCTCAGAAGAACATATAAAAAGTGAGCCTATATATGTATAGACTCACTCGATAAATGACTCGATACATATTTTTATTTTAGTATTTGCAGGAAGATGGATCCCAGCCCATTAAAACTGAGATTTCCAGGCACTCTGATGTATCATCTGTCAAGGTAAGAGTACTAAGAACCTCTAGCTGACTGATATGATGGATTTTCGTTTTCTTACTCACTTTTAGAAGAAAGCGTGGAGCTGAACAGCTGGTAACATTTGCTAAAAGATTATGGTGCTGAGATTCCGATTTAAATTTGACTTCTTGGCCATAAACACATGAACAACACATGAAATGTTCCTATTTCTTAGCATATTTTTTGAGAATTACTTCAACTGCTTCTTATATAAATACCATAGAGAATTAAAGAGCAAAGTGGTGTCCATATGAAGGAAAATATAAATAAATAAATAAAAATCTTGTATTTCCTGTAAAAGGGAGTCATGCACAATCCTTTCTTTAGGGTAGCTGCTACCACCTTCTGTAAGACTGTTGAAACACATGTAAATGAGAAGAAAGGTTAAAAAAAGTTGTTAATGTAGTAAGCCTTTTCCCCAGAATTGTCCCCCTTACACTTAGAGCTACAAAAGCCTTTCCTCATACAAATGACAGAGTAACCAAGTCAAAATCTCTCTGACTACTCTTCCGTATTGATGCAGCTTGGAAATATTTTAGCAGTGATGTGAAGCTAGCCCATATGCTGCCACAAATACTGTTAGCACCTCTCATATGTGCAAGTAAAGAGAGTAGTGTGGTATTCACAGTCTCTGACCAATCAGTATGTAAACTGTATTAGCTATTTCGATAAGTTTAAGAGGCAGATATTTGCTCACTAAAATGGTACCAAGACCACTACACCCATTTAATTAAAGGCAAATAAAGTCATAATGTTTTCCAAGCTTTGTCATCAGAAGGTGGCTATGAAGCTGCCATCCAGAGGTGAAAAGCTGAACCAGAATGCAGAAACTAATCTAAATATGTACAAGCAAGATACTTGTGTTTTTCTGTGAGGAATGTTTGCAAGTGTAATGTGAACAGCATCAATCAGAAGTCTCTGAAAAAAAAAATCTGCATTATAACTGTACTGCCTTATAGAACTGTGATAAGCAATCAGATGGCATCCCTACACTACTTATCAGTGAGAGCTTTGAGTTATAAGAAATAACCACAGTGAATGGCTGGTTTCAGAGAGTATTCTGAATCAGTTGACAAGATGGTCCAACTTAAGCTACTTGGTTCACTAAAACAAGGTAAATGTCACAGAAAGACAGAAAATATGTCAGAGATATCAGATCTGGGACCACATCATGCAGTGACTAGAAGAGTATTTGACCTCCACAGAGGTCTGGAATCCTTCTTTATGGTTAAAAGCTAAACAAGATTGATTTATTTAGTTTATCTGAAAACGGATTATGATTAAGTCACCTTCTAATCTATAAAGTAGGAACACGGAGAGAAGATTTCTGATAATGGAAAGCTCTTTAATCAAGCTGACAAAAGCATAGGAGAAGCCAGTGGGCAAAACCATTTAAATCATTTTGGAAATAAAACACCCATTTTTAAGCCACTGATGTCCTGTGTAACAAATTACTAAAGCATGGTATTGATTCCCTCATCATTTTAAGTCTTAATGTTGGGATGCTTTTCTAGAAGAGCCCCAACACTGCAAGAAGTTATAGCCTTGATGCAAGAAGTGCTCAGGGAAAGCTTATATATTATGAACTGTACCAAAGGTTAGACTAGGTGAATGTAATTGTCTCTTCTGAGTTTATAATCTATAAATCTTCAATATTAGGCCACAGTTTATGCACTTTTGTAGCTGGTGTGATAAGTTGCATTGTCCTTTGGGGAAAATTAAAACAGATAATTCTATTGTTTTCTTTCCCTTTTCATTTCACGGCATCTTCCTATCTGGCTGGCTTGTTTGTGCTTGCTGAAAAGGAGTGTTGGTATCATTCAGCGCTTCACAAGCATGTGGCATATGTTCCCGGGGCTTCATTTTATACACTACAGTTCACTGACTCTGAGAATTAATATCTTCTGTCCTTCATTCTCCCACGCACATCAGTTTCTTATTTTTTTTCCCCTCTCTCTGATCATCCTTGATTTTTTTTAAGAAAGTCAACAGAAAGCTTCCTGCAAAGCAAATGGTACCTAAATACTCTAATAGGCTTCTTTTCTGTCATATTTTGGGTCATGTCTGCATATATTGCCTTCATCTGAAATTGTGGATGCTGTTTTAAAAGTTTGCCTCAAGTGGGAGCAATCTGTGTGGGCATATTTAAGGATGTCACTAGGAAGGAAATATGTTGACAATCAGATCCGTTTATTGAGCAGCAGGCAAGAGTTTAACAGAGCTTACTAATTGTTAATCACAACTTGAAAGGGAGAAGTGGGAAAACTTGATTAAATACCTGCTGTACCTGCAGCTATATCTACTTGCATTACAATTTTCTGAAGTTTAACAGGCAGAGTAGCACCAAACTGGTAATGATACCTTGCTTTGCAAAATACTCCCCAGCTGCTAGCTATCTTCCCTCTGCAGAATTTCAGGCAAATATTTCCTAGTGATTAAGAGAGAAAGATGCGTTGAAATCTACTCATCAGTAGTTTACAATTGTTTCATTTGGTGAGTAAAATTAAGATAGACTATTTACATACAGGAAAGCTAGTATAAATATTCAGTCAAAGGGCTGTTTGTGGAAGGTGTCTTAAGTTGTACTCGTTATAAACTATATTGAGCAGAGGTTTGATAGAAGTCCTCAGTGCTAGTGATTGGAATTGGTGAGAAGTGACTTTTTAAATGGATAATTCAGGAACTGGCAGTAATTTGAACAGTTCTGCTGGCTGGGACTGACTCACTCCAACACAGTAAAGACTTGGTTGTTAGAAGTACTTTCACTCGCATTACAATCCTGACTACCTGAAATCATCCCTTATGTAATGGCCCACATTGTAAGGGCAGGAAGCATTAAACAGATTGGCCAATCCAGTGCAAATAGCCATACTAAAATTTATTGAAAACCTATTCACTAAACGGCATTTCCTGCAGTTAAATTCAGCAGGCTTTAGTCTCTGCGTACCCAGACTCCATGTACCTTCAACTCAATAATATGATTCAGTAAAATTTCTTTGGAAGATTGAACTATTAGATACTTTGGAGCAAGAACTACATAAAAGCAGAAGCGACAACAGAATTCTTGTTCTACGAAGATGAGGGAGACCAGTACACTAACAGAATGATTCATTCTCCTTAACTTAAGCCATCCAATAGGTAGGTGTTGAATCAAAGTTAGTCATCCCTTTTTTGTCACTTGTGGAGGAAGATGCATCCTTCCTGCTTTAGTGAGCTACTTTGGGATTTGCTCTTTAAAGACTTCCCTCTCACGTTGCTAGTAGAGGACACACAGAGGAGCAGCCATGGGAAAGCTACATCTTCCAAAATAAATTTAGACAAGAAGGCTCATCCTAAGGCCCACTCTGTGCTGAAACCAAGGATGTGTTGTTCAGTCTGTTCTTTGAGAAGTTAAGGGTGCATTGTTTTCAGTGCATGCACAAGTTTCAATTATAATAACTAAATAGAAGAGAAAGGAAAGGATTACCAGAGACAAGGTAAAATTAAGTTAACCACAGACCTCAAGAATCACAGTTGCCTCTTCAGCCTATAGGAAAACTAAGAACTCAAACCTCATCTTGAGGAAAAGTTTCCAAAGAGGAGATTCAACCAGCATACTTGTTAAAAAAAAAAAAAATGCAATAAAACAATGAAAAAGATTTGGATTGGCTTTTCTCTTTTTAACAGCTCTGTGGTTCATAATGATTTACTGCAGAGTTTGTATTGATTTACAATTATTAGACATTTATTGTAATTTATGTTGATAAAGCAATAAGAGTACTGAAAATATTTATTAAATATGAGAAACTCAGTAGCACTTGTGCATTAATCATAGAGTTGATCATCTACAATACACACACTAATAAACCATTAGTGAATATGTAACCTGCAACAGTACAATAAGCTGATAGATTACCTCCTTTGGGAATGGACAGCCTTGGTGGAAGCTTAGAATTATTTTGCTTGCAACACATCACAGGATTTAAGAGTAGGAAGCAATTTTTGCCCTGTGACTTTCTTTTTTAGTGTCTGAGTTCCTTAAGAAAAGAGATCTAGAACTAATTTTTTCTTCTTGTTGACTTAAACATTAGCAACCTGGGGTTTTGAAAAATTCTCAGAGATATTTATAAGAGTGAGTCAGATACTCTATTGTATAATGTAATCAGGTGGCTTTGCTGATTGTAATGCAGAAAGCATAATAAAACTTCAGTATGAGAAAAGCCAGAAAGGACTAAGACTTCTCAGCTTTTAGAGGCATCAGAGACTAGATCTATTAAGGGTTGGTTTGGCAGTTGTGTAAGTGTCCTAATTAATCAGAGATTAGGTGTTCATTTGTTCAGCAAATGGTACAGAAAACTGGGCTTGGTTTTCTCACCAGATGAGCTAGTTTCTTGCTAGGCAGATCTCCAGATTAGGGGACACACCTTTCATGCTTGCACTTGTTCTTGAAAGAGTGCTGGAAGGTTCCCTGAATAAAAAGGAGTTAATCCATTAAGGCCTCCTGGTTGATTCAGTCTCTGCTTCAACTCATTTTAATTATCATTCCACTGATTGTTTCCTTTCAGGAAGGACATTTGTAGAAAGGTTATCAGCTTCTTGGAAGGACACACTACCAAAAGCCAAGCACAAGCCTAGCCCACTTTTCCAAATGAAATGAGCTGTAAGCAGCTGCAGACAAATCTTGGCTTCGTTCACATGAATGGGAGTTTTGCCGTCAATGAAGACCAGAATTTGCCCCCAAGCAAAATGTTTCAGCTCTGACTGACATGCATATTACAAGCGTTAAAAAAAAAAATGGTTGGTTTTAAACTAGGAGTAAGGAAAGAAAGAAATGGGCTATTACAAACCATATTCAGTAATAGTGGGCCGTATAATAAAAATCCAATAGTAGCAGCAAACTGCTGTTATCAGGGGAGCATGGTGTAGGATGTGAAACATTAAGCTTTATAGATATGTAAACTCACTACACAGAAGTTAGACTTATAATTACCAGAGGAAATTATAACATTATGGCAGATACTGAAGACATCTATGATGCATTTATTACAAAGAAATCTGTGTGAATTGCAAAGACTTCATTTATACCATTATAATTAAAGGTCTTCCAAGACTTCTGTTAGCATCTCCCCACACATTCTCTTGCCCCCTTTTTGGATAGGCTGCAAAAGCACACCATGTACTAAAAATTTCTTCTGCAAATTCTCAATCTGTGAACCATTAATATTTCCCTTAGTTTAGCCTGCATGCTATTTACAAGTGAGAATTGACTGCCGATGTAAATGGAGGTGTTACAGACATTTATTCCATTATACAGAAGGATTGCTTTTGTTATTCCCCCACCACCACCCCAGTCAAAAGTGCCAAACTATACTGCTTACTCACGGTAATGACTCTTCACGAGCGGTTTTTTTATTTCCCCAACCACAATATTGATACACAATATATTCATTTCTTAGGAGGTATTCATGGCATACACTGTAACAGTCCATCTGTTACTAACACCCTGCTATGCATAATTTTTAGACTGCGTGGCTTAGGGGTAAAAATGGTTATTTATTTTGTTTGAACCATACCTATCATTTGATTAGCACAGTGGGCATGCAGACAGGAGAATGGAACCTGGCTGATGTGCTCATAGGTGCTGCTGAAGTGGATGGTTGAATATCATCAACATTAGGTGCCATAGCAGTATAAGCAACAACATAATCAAGCATACCTGTAGATTAGTGCAACTGTTAGACAAAGGCCTGGTCTTAAAATAAACAAACTTTATCAGAATGTCTCTGTGAGGACCCTGTTCACAGATGTCACAGATGACAGAAACGTTACCTGTCTCAGAATCCTAGAACGCCACCACCTCCCTGGGCACCCCGTCCCCACACCTGACTGCTCTTTCTGAGAAGAAATGTCTCCTCATTTCCAACCTGAACCTCCCCTGGCACACCTTGAGGCCATTCCCTCTGGTCCTGTCACTAGTTGCCTGTGAGAAGAGGCCAACCCCCAGCTTCCCACCCCTTCATTTCAGGCACTTGCAGAGAGCAATGAGCTCTGCCCTGAGCCTTCTTTTCTCCAGACCAAACACCCCCAGCTCCCTCAGCTGCTCCTCACAGGACTTGTGTCCCAGGCCCTTCACCAGCTTCATAGCCCTTCTCTGGACACACTCCAGGGCCTCGGTGTCCTTCTTGTAGTGAGGGGCCCAAAACTGAACACAGCACTCAAGGTGTGGCCAAAATATACCATGAACATACCATATCCATTAACAGTGGCTCCCAAACATTTTCCACACCATGTTTTTGTTCATGGTTCCTCTTACTGTCTCACTTGGACATTCACAGGTACATTCCTGCAGTTGTTCAATGTATAGACAACAAGGGGACCCCATGAGGAACAAAGACTTCTGACACTTTTTTCTAATTAGTAAATAAAAGCTACAAAAAAGAAGCTGCCAAAGGCTTCCCCACGCACACCCAGAAGGACCACATATCCATTTATGTCTCTGGATATTCTGGGAAGTGGTAGTGAGAAGAGACCTTATTACATACATGCAGTGACTTTCTCTGTGGTGGCATTTAAAAAAGGAATCAAAAGTTAATCCAATATGTGCATCAATATGGTACATTTTAGACACAAATATTGCTTGCCCTCCATGTTTTAACGAGTTCCAGGTGGAAGTTCTATAACCTCAGTGATTCAGCAATATCTGGAGATAGCACAAACCCATCAAAGGTGCAGGAATTATCCCAATCCTTCCTTTATGTTGCCAGCAGAATATGCAGCTAGCAAATCCCAAAGCCTCCCTCCAGCATTTCTCTGTTGGATTCACATAACATGTCAAAGAAATGATTTTTCTCTTTGATTACTGCAGTAAAATAAAAAGCACTGAAAAAGCAACTACTCAAAAACTTACATCGCAGTTACATGACACATCCAGCTCCCTGCAAAAGGCATAATAACGAGGGAGTCAAAGCTGTACCTCCAGCCACAAGCAAACTCTTTCACTATAGCTTTTCATTATTACAATGCCATTTTGAGACCCTTGCAGTAGGAAAGTAAGAAAGGGCATGTCAGCCATCAGCTTCATAGACCAATACACTAAGAGACATCAACTCCAACTTTAATGCACTTGGACTCTGCCAAAGTTCTCTGTTGGTTGAGCTGCAGAGAACAGAGGAGAACATTTTTCTATCTCCTTCTGTCTAGAAGCATTATACAATATTTAAATCAGGAAATGGAGATGAGGCTTTTGAGGTCTAAGACTTGGTTATTTTCTTCTTCAGAAATTATAGGCAGCTTTTTTTTTTTTTTCTTAATTGTATTTAGGTACTTAAATCTTACTAAGGCAATTTGAAATTAAGCATCTAAATGCCTTTCAGAAGCTTACAGATTCTTTTCATGTTCAGGTGCTGCTACTTTTTTAAATTTCTAAGACAACAAGGAACATCTGTGTTAGTGGCTTTATTTTCAGCACTGCCAATTACGTGCTGTTCCAATTAGAGTCAATGAAAGGTGTGGGCTTTTACTTTCCCTGAAAAAGAGCATTATCAAGAGAAACAGGGCACTTTGTTCCAGCCTTCTCACTTGATTCAGCACTTCGCAGGTGCAGGGTGGTGAAGATGTGAACACACCTTTGGAAGAGCTGAGAATTAGGAAAGCAGGGAGAGTTCATCTTGTGCACCAAACCAGTGCTGCAGCTGTTTGATTACTGTGGTTGTACAGCAGAACTGTACAAGGGAAAGGTGGAACAAGAACATGCCAACCCTGAGACTTCCTTGACCTCCCAAAAGGTGCAGGGTCAGCTGTGCAGGACTGTAACTACAAACAAAAGTCCTTAAAGGTCTCCCGATATCCTCTTCTTATATTTACATAATAGGTAACAATTTTGTTATTAGGGTGACATTTTCAATACCACAAGACATTCAAGGCCAAGACTCAGCAAGAGCTTCTTTACTGATGGAGCACTGGCATAGTTTGCCCAGAGAGCTTGTGCAGGCTTCTTCCTGGAATATCTCCAAAAGCCACCTGGTCCTGGGCATCCTGCTGTGGGTGTACCTGCTTGTCCTTTCCTCCTCCCAGCTATCGTTACTGCTACTTGGCTAGCCCCACACCAAGTTGTATGGCTACTTTTAATTTTTCTGCACTAAATAACAAGTATAAAATTCAAATTCACAAATAAAAAGGTAGGGAGGGGATTTAAATCATCTGGGAAATTCAGAGATTGGAAATGCCTATTTCTAGCACAGGGAGATGGGTCTTATTGAGTAAAAATACTGATGGGTGTTTTTGAGTAAAGAGCATTCACCTCTGCTTTCTCACCCGTATTGCCCATCAAATAGGCCTGCATCTACATTTACCCGGGGAAAGGTAGTGTTTTCTACTCATGTTTTTTTTTCAAAGAGCTTGTTACAAGTCAAAGATTAGCTAGTGTTGTAGCCCAGACATCTCCCTGCAAGTAATACAGTCAGTAGAGCATAAAACTATGTTTTACTGCTTGAGGTGCACTCAGGTACCGGGGAAACAGCACAAAAATACACCACTTTTAACAAGACAGGGGAATAACTTGTTTTTCTCATTGGGCAGGGAGATTCATTTACCTACATCCCCCGGATCCCAGGTATTCAATAGAATAGGTTCCTCAATAAGATCGTTCGTTTTATCAAAGCTCAATGGATTGAATTCTTTAGGAGATAGCCTGCATTCACATATATGATGGGTTACACCAGGTTGCTAGTTTGGAGATTTATAATATATATATATGTGTGTGTGTATAGATATATATATTAGTTAAATTTATGAAATATAACATGCCTATTTTGAATCAACAGTGAAGTTCCCAATGGGAACAGATCTGACTAGCATTATACCCTGCAAAGTACCTCAAATTAGTTCAGTCACCAGTACTGTGAGCAGTTGGGATTTAACACAGAGCATTAGCAGAAGAGAGCATCTGATGAAACATCATTCAGAATAGGAAATAATTACAGTATTACCAATTCTTTATGGCTGTGGGATGCTTTCTAATTAATTATTCAGGCAAAAGGAAGAATAAAACCGCCGGTTCTCATTGCAGCTACAGAACAAAGTTACTTAATGAGCCACTGTAAAACACAAATAAGTTCAGCTGGCATTATGCAGATAAACAGAGAACTTTTTCAAGATAATAGTTTTTTGTTTTGTTTTTTTTTTTAAAGGGACATACTTCAGAAGTTATAACAACATTACCTCACAGTCCAGCTGTTTGCATTGTACCTCCAGCTTCTTTGAAACAATGCCAAAATAAAGTAAATTTGAATATTATCTGCAGAGAAGTTCTCTACGGAATAATCACCAGAATGCTTTTCATTATAACACAATTATATCATCAGCTTCTAATGATCAGAATGCAGAGCAGCTGATTATTTTCATAATGCAATTACTTCATAACAAACATTTCAGAAAACTCAGCTGCCTGCAGTTCTCTCCAAATACCTCGTTTGTCTGATTAATCGTATGACGGGAACTCCCCTCTCTTGCCCCTTTCTAAACGCTCACCTGTTTTCACTGTGTTTCTGTGCTAACGTGGTCATTACAACAATAAACACTCGGGAGGAAGGGGGGAGACGGGTTGTTTATCTAAATATACAGACTGATGCTAATGGGCCGATTTTCAAAGCGAGGCAAATGCAATTCTTCACAGATATTTGCCCTTGCCATTTTTAATGCGCGCAAACCCCAAGGTATGCATATAAATCAGGTTTTTGTGCAGGGGTTTTATTAGCTTACAAGCACAGATAGCTGATGTGATGCTCAATTGTATACACACCCAAATGCTTGATATGTCTAGTGGGTATTTTTATATACAGAGATTTCCAAATAGCTGACTTTAACCCTCTGGTCCTTGCTGTCAATACAAATCTCTAAGGTTTTTGCTAATAACTGCTGTCTTTCATGTATATTTTAAAATAACTGTAATCCTAGTGGAACTAACCGCATAAGAAAATATAAAAGGCTGCAGTATTTGATTGTTCAGCAAGATCATTTATACATACATGCTGGAATAAAAATAATTAGCATTTCTAGAGCCTTTCAGCCAAGGATCTAAACCCCTATTTATAAAAATGAGCGATTCTTACATTTAATCCAACCCTTTTGTAAAAAAAAAAAAAAAAAAACCAAAAACACTGCCTTAAATAGAGAAGGCACATTTGGGGCATTAACCTGTTTCACTATTGAGGCAATTTCTTTTTAAAGGTGTTTTACTAAAGTTCACAAGTCTTAAATGAGAAGGCCAGGAATAGGATTGCATCTTTAGACTCCTCATCCCTCTCCCCGACAGATAAACATGTTACATCTAGGGATCAATAACATTCTCAGAAGGTGAGAAGTTACGAAAGCAAAGATTTCAGGCTAGTCTACTGAAACCCAGACATAATGAGCATGATATTTACTTGAAAGGGGCTCTGAATTAAATGTGCATATGAGAAACTGGCGGAGATTTTCCAAAAATATTTATTGTAACAATTATAACGGTAATAACAATGCTATTAGAGATAAGACCCCTATTGTAAATGCCTGTGTCATTTTGGGTGAATAATTTATTCATTTTAATTTCCTTATACTGAAAGTATGCAGATTATCAGCCTTACTCAAATGAATTTCTTCACAATTTGGAAGGGGGAGAAAGTAGTAAAATTGCAGCTACTTATGGTTAAAATCTAATTACAGTTAAAGAATCCCCTCTGCCTAACATTTTATTCCACATTGGTTCAATTGATGTCTTCCACACCTGGATTTCTCTACAGCTATTAGCACTTCTGCATTTTAATTGCGTTAGGTAAGTTACGAATGGGAAGCCTAGGCTAGTTTTTTGAATAGAACCCTACACTGAATGCATTTTTACCGTTTTCTATTTAAAGAAGAAATAAAATGTCACTGATCAAAATTCCTGCCTGTACTTTATTGAAAGTACAGTATGGATCTCACTTAGGAAAAATGATTTGTTTTAAAACAGTTTTCCCCTTTCTCCCTGAACATTTTGAGAAATTACTTGTCAATATCTAGTACAGTTTTTCTGTGCATTCCACAAAATCCCCTTCAATATGTGCCACATGGTTCTACCCAGTGGGAGACATCACATCAGGAGCATAAAAACAAATCAACAGCGGGTTTTGTCTGCCGCTCTGACTCCGACCCAATGCGTTAAAGTAGTTGAACTGGCTCTTTACACACATTCAGTTATAGATTGAGAGAAGTTCTGTAAAAGGGTTTATCTAAAGCCAATGTAATAAGAAAAAAAATAGGAAAAACACTTGAGAATAAAAGAAAGAAAAGCCAAACAGTTCAGAGGGAGCTTTTGTCTGGGCTGTAGTGTATGTATGTACTTTGTGGGTGGATTTTAATGCATTATGAAAGTGCAGGAAAGCATTTTAGAGAGCTCTAACTGAAGCTGGGTCTACTCATGACCTTAGCAGGGGAAAGTAGTAGCCTCAGTGCCTCCACTGCCTGGTTTCAGGCATGCATCAGGAGCTTTGCATATGCAAAACACATCCTGGTGAGCCAGTAGGACATGAGCATCTTAAACTTGGAGCCAGGCTGCCTCTGACCGAGTAGTAGGCAAGCTGCTGCCTTTTCCCTCCATGTACTGGCAAGCAGATTTGGTAAATATAGAGATAACTTAACGGATTCTCCTTCTTGGGATTCTCCTTCTCAACTGCTCGTATTCCTAGCAGCTCTGCAAGGCTGTTAGTTAGTTGAACGCCTTCCCATTTTCTTCAGCACTTTAAATCAAGCCATTTTCTGTTAGTCATTTTTTACAGTTTTTTTTTTAAACACGTTGTCACCGAGGCTTTGGCTAAATTCTTAACAGAAAACCTGCATTTGTGACAAAGAAAGACCTTAGATGATCATTTTGGAAACACTTGGATAAAAATGACCTATTTTTTTAATATCTAGCAGAGCAAATCTTTCATCACATTTAAAGGGATAAAAAAAAGCCTTTTAGACCTTCTCAAAATAGCATAGGAAACATTTTGATATAATGTAGTAGTGACTTCACATTCTACTCAACTAGCCAAAACACAGTCATAGGAAGTATCGATATCCTTCAGTGAGTGCTGTATGTGGACACTGTTTAATGAAGCATGTCACTGCTTGTGTACCAGGGAAACAACACCCTGCACAGATCTTTCTCTCTTTTCACTCAACTGGACTTTTGCCACTGGTTTCAAAGACAACATGTTAGCCCATAATTAGAGAAAGCCCAGCATAACCAGAAAAATAGGTCATCGTGTTCAAAACTACGATTTGATGCTTCTGGCCACTTATTTTCATATGCTGTGATTAATTTAAATTAATTTAATTTAGCTTGTTTTAATAATTGCATAACTTTTATCCGGATGCCCATGCCAGATGGCTCAACCAGCCTGAAAACAGGAAAGATGCTGTAATTGTGGCAGTGTAATAACATTTATTTACTACAAGTCTGACTGTCTCTGGTGCTCTTGCTTTGTGTGCTTTGCAGGATATTTCTTCAATGAATTTCCCTTTTATTCCAGAGCATTTTTTTCCTCTTGAAATTATTTGAGTATTTTTTATTTTAAATGCAGTTTTCCCTTTTATGTGCTTTGTGACAAGTCTGTCAGGTTGGCTATCTCCAGCTTCTGCCTCCACGCTGCTGCAAATCATCAGCATTACTTCAGGGTTAAACTGGTGTTAGGCTCCATTCTGCCAACTGTAATCATTGCCTGTATGATTTCTATGTTTCAGGAATTCTCTCAACACTTGTGTTAGAATATTAATACATCTGCAGGTTGTTAATTCCCCTGTACAAAACTGTGGGTATATTCTGCCTTTGAGTTCTTACACAAAATCTTTCATCTTAGAGGTGGAAAACAAAGAACTTGCTGCTTCTGCTTGAGTCTGCTCTGCTGTTACATTTCCTTTGGCTTGTTTCAGCTTATTTAATTTACGCTTGCATGTGGTAGGAAGCAAAAGTCATTTTAACCTTTGATGTAAGCTTAATGACTTTTAATGATCCTCTTCTCTCTTCTGCAAGTGTGAGTCCCATTTGCTTATATGCATCCCAGAACACAGGCTAAAATTCCCCCTCACCCTTGATTTTTGAGAGACTGAACAAAGATGTAAGAAAGATGGAAATAACACTGGATTAGATTGTTTGGAGGGAAACATCTGAATGTTGGAGTGATTTTGGTGCATTCAGGTTAGTTTCTCTTCATCGCTGCTTTGTTGCAATTACTGCGCTGCAGATCATCTGCCCTGGCAGTTTGCTAACCCACCTGGATGCTCTCAGCAGATGCCAGTCCTTCCTCTGCCTGAGAGCACATTTGTGCAAATTGCTGATGGTGCTGGTCTGCTTTATATCCATTCTTTGCAGGCAAGGTATACATACCCACGATTCCTGCTCTCAAACAGGTCACGAGCAAAATTCTTGACAGCTTCAGCTGGAACATGACCAGGAGCCCAGTACTCTGAGCAAAATGCTGACTCTATCAAGCCGTGTACAGACTATGGATTTTCCAGAAAAATCAAACACTGCTACTAGTTTGCTATACTTACAGAAAAGAAGAATGATAAATACATATCATTGAATATGCTGATGAATGTGTATGCAAAACTTTTCTTTAAATAAAACAAATGCATTGATATGCACTTATTGGATCATTTGATGCTGTCACACCCATCCATGTGCTAACAGGGATCCACATACTTTTGCCAAGCAAATGTCAACAGGCCCCAGAGAAATATTTTATTTATTTATTTATTTATACTGCTTCTAAATGTGTCACATTGTTAATCAAATAAGTTAAAATTTTTATGAAGCTCTTTAGGAAATGGAAATTGTTTTCATTGCAGCAGTGAACCAATACTCTCCTTAGGAGGAGTAAAGTCACTGATTTGAGAAGAGAATTCATTAGCATGGATCAAAACCTATTTTCACTGAAATCAGATCAGTGGGAAATTAGCTATGCATGATCAGGGCCCCACATTCTAATTGTAATTAATCAGTTATCCGGTGTATTTGGCTGCTCTTTTTCTGTTCACAAATGATTTGCAAATCACACTGATTTTCTTGCATACTTATTTCTTATTTGTAATTGTTCAATGACTAATTTAAGCAAACACATTTCATCTGAAGATGTGTTCATGCACTATTTAGTTAGATTTCAGAGGTTTTTTTTTTTTTTTTTTTTTTTGCTAGTTCTGAATGAGACATGCTAGTCTCCTTCCTTTGAATAGATGTCTGGAAATTTTAAAGTGGGGATGATTCAAAAAGAAATTATCATAATTCATTTGGCACACTCATCTTGTGTTTGTTGACCAAACAAAATGTATACAGATTTTAATTTTCCTTCCCTAGTCTCAAAATTATCTATTAAAAGCCATGGGGAAGAGAAAGATTAAGAAAAGCGAAGAAGACGATAGCCAGGAATAATGGTGTGCCTTTATTTATTCTGATTGACAAAAACAATGCTGCAAAATGCTGGGTGAAGTGAAAAATATCACTCTTCTAGAAATGGTGGTTTTGTAAAAAATATAATCAGTAAGGTGTAATTGGAGGATAATGAATGATGAACAACAAATAACAATAATATAACATTGTACACATGAACACATAGGTGCAGTACAGCTGTTCATTGGGCAAATACCTGATTATGGAGTTTTTAGTGATAAAAGGGGATACAGGCTTGGCAAAATTGAACAACCATTCAGATTCTAAATGAATTTTTGTGAATGCTGATTTTACAGTAGTTAAGCAGCTCTAGACTCACTCTCTTGGGAATAGTTAAATTAGGATATGATCCAATGCCTATTTAGTGTCAATGGAAGAATTCCCTTTGATATGAATGGACTTGGGTCAAGAAAGGAAATGATGAAATGCAAAACTGAAGAATTAGTAGTATGGGAGGCAAGGTCAAGTAAAGCCAGCCCATAGATGGGCTCTTGTTTTTATTTGCACAAGCCACGGTTTTCTAAACACAGCTCTGAATGGTTGCTGATGCCAGGGGACTGGTATCATTTGGTAGCGTATGAAGCAAAGACCTTATGTTTCAACAGGGCTAGATTCTATACCTTACCTACATCCAGTCTACTCCATGTAGCATATCATCTAATCTATCACCTTCACTCTTGGCATTTTCACAGTTTTTATATGTCTTTTAGGAAAAATTAAAAAAGGTACTTTCTAAACATCTTTTAACAGATAACCAGTTTAATTTGTCTTTATGTTGTCCCAAGATGATTAATTTGCTTCTCTAAGTGTTCTTTGTATCTCAGATTCCTGTTATACTGAATGTTTAGTGTTACCTCTTTGTTGCCTGATAGTGCACCTGCTTCTAATTATTTGCAGATGATGTACAATCACATTTTTAGAGGGATTCAAATGACAGTATTTCTGTGACTTCCAGTGCTGCCTTTCTGACCTAAAGCTCTGGTTTAGTATAGGTATTAACAAAGTTGAAATCGCTTAATCATGTATGTTGTATACGCCACCTTAGGCATTGTGGCTGGAAAAAAGAAAAAAAAAAAAAAAGCCTCTTAATTATGACTTTGGCCACTACCAGAGGAAGATTGCATGAATATTTTAATTTTAAGTGATTTGAAATCGCAGCAGTATTTTCTTTTTGATAATTCCCACTCTCACAGATAACCATACCAGTAGATTTTGGGAAATCAACTTAGAAATTAGTAACAGCCTCATGAAACTTAATTCTATGATTTACAGCCATCCAGAAAGTGTTTTTAAGTATATATAATAATCGTGTTGAGCATCGCTGAGTCTTTGAATATGGAATCATTACAATCAAACATTGACTAATGAGCCATAGAAAATATTCAGCTACTTGTACAAATAATGTTTTCCAAAAGAATGTATAACATGGATA
The DNA here is from genome assembly GCF_963932015.1 of Anas acuta. Lineage (NCBI taxonomy): Eukaryota > Metazoa > Chordata > Aves > Anseriformes > Anatidae > Anas > Anas acuta. The sequence goes on along the minus strand of NC_088982.1, from coordinate 3,729,271 downwards.
ACTCAAAAAAGAGAAATAGGTAGAATTCAGCAAATACATTTTATTATAACTATTACTATGTGTCACATTTCAGTAGCTGTTTTCTGCATGTTGGTAGCGTGTATAAACTAGAACATGTCAAAATGCACGTTTGCACTGGGCATTTACTCATTGTGCATGCAGTATTGCCGCTGCTACTTTCAGAGCAGAGATGCATCAATCCTAAAAATACCTCCACCTTCTCTCCTACTGCCAGGTGTCTTCATCTGCATGCTGCCAGATCTGCAGGCGGATTGCCAGGATGCTATGTCACGCCAGGAAACACTGCATTTCCACCGGCCGGCTCAATCTTGACAAGTAGAGATTAATGGCTGCTTCAAGTCCCTTTTTGATTTACATAAACCATTTTGGAGTGACATGATTAAAGATGGCAGCGCAGCAGAAACTGCAAACAAGCTGTTGTTACTAAATAGCTGTGCAGGATCCAAAAGCAGCAATTAAAACATCCCGTTAGTAATAGCATATGCAGACTGGCAAAAGGAAACCATTCCAGGTACAGAACAACAAATTTACTAACAAACCCAAACTATCTGCTGCATCGGTTTTGGCACCATACATTTACCCTTTATCTATTAGCTGACACAGAAAGATAATCGTCTGTCTCAGCTGTTCTAGACGTGAGAGAGGACTTCCCCCGCTACATTCAAATCACATGCAAAGACATGTGCAGACCTATGCTATAAGAATGTCTGGCTTGAAAGAAGAGGGAAATGCTTGTTTCATTGCACAGTGGCTTCCATCCTTTCATGCCAGTTGATGAAAATGCTTGCAAACCTCTGGGAGGGAGCTTTAGTTTGAGTGATTCCTAAATGACACTTTCCATATCTGCCCTTCCATTACATTCTCTTTCCGTCTCGTTCACTTATCACAAAGTGTAACTGAGGCTTTGGAGCTATTTATTATCATTTGCAATGGAATACAACTGACCTTGTGTTTGGAGAAAACTTCTTTTGACCCATTCACCTTAAAGAAAGAAAGCACCAACCTCCAATCAGTTTAAAATGGTGAAACAGAGGGAGAAATACGATAGTAATGATGAAATGGGCATTAGGATACTTAGGCTGCATTTTAATTCAGTCATGGTGCCGTTTGCATCTAATAACATTCCTCTCAGGAAATTTTTTAAGTTGACCTCTTCAAAATAAATCACGGCATGATTCACTATGTGCCACACAGCCAGTTTTCATAATCACAGTATGTGAGATAAAGTAAAATTGCAGTGAGGCATGCAACTAGAGGACAATTGCGAACTATGATCCCACTAAGAACGAGCAGAGAAATTCAATTAATGTTCCACTTTAAGAAGAACCAGTGAGGATGTCATTGTATTTGTTCAGAATAGGAAATGGCATTCAGGATTTGGGCATTCAGCTCCTAGCACTGCTACCATCCCTCTGGAGGTGACTTTGCTAATGAAAAAATCTCGCTGCTTCTCTGGTTGTGGCTTTCTGTGATGATCTGTGACCATCTCTGCGTTGCTAAGCATTGTGATACCATCAGGGCAGATTTTTAGGGTAAAATACTTTTTGCGGAGCACCCACTATCCACTGTGTGTGTTTCAGGTGGCTTTAGGCTGGAATAGTACTAGTCCTCTAAACATAACATCTAGCAGCTGCTCCAAGGCCAGTCCATTCTATGAATTAATATGTGCTAAGTGGGACTGAGTCATTTCCAAATCAAGTGGTTATCCAAATTAAACATGCAACATCTTTGGACGTGACTTGAGAGCCAAGAGGAGAAGCAGATACCATCCATGGATTATGAAACATCCCCTCATGTGGCAATACTCAAATGATGTACAAACTACATTTTTTGGCTCTATAAACTATGGGTGAATTCCATGCTGGTGATCTGGGAGACACAAATTTTAATGCTGAATTTTATACTCTAAGATGATTTTGAAAAAAAAAAAAAAATGAAACATACTTCAAAGAAGAAACAGCTTTTAAATCCTTCTTAACTTAAGCTCCACTTCCTTCTTCCCAGTCTTAACACCGTTTTATTTACTTTTTAGATAGGGATCCACTTATAGGATGATATTGGATGGTTGCCTTATACAGGCTCTGTTGAAACTATATTTGCTTAGTGCATATGGCATGTTATGAGGCTTAAGACAATTTTAAAGAAAAAAAAAAATCAACTGCAGTTGCTGATATTTTCAGCCGTATGGTCCTAATTTCCCCAGACTCAAGGATCAAAACGCAGAGGGAGAGAATGCTGAAATAGCAGACTAATTTATAAATTTTATAACAGCAAATACGAGATAGAAAACAGACTCTTACCCAGTAGTTGTGTGAGTGCAGGCAAGACAAGTAAACAGAAATTGAATACAATTTATCCTAGTGAAATTGCATAGGCAAAAGGGAAGGGGAAGACATCGATCCTTCCTTCCTCATCGTATTGATCCCTACCCAGCTATCAGTTTTCACCTCGATGGGAATTCCTGAATTCTGTTTCTTGCAAAGGAAGGGACATCCTTGCCTCCTTATTGGGTAGCTTGAATTGATTGCAACTGCGGCTGTTGGCACACAGGTTTTCTTCACATTAAAATCAGATTTTTTCCCACTAAGTCACTGTGGGAAATACACATACAGGCCTGTGGGAGTACAGTCAAACTCCAGAAAAAGAAATGAAAACAACATCATAGTTATTTATAGGGAAGTTTCTGATGAGTCTGGAGTCATGAGTTGGACTGACTCACTATCTTATACCTTTTTCATGTCTTTACTAAGTTTCTACTGCCTCATGTCTGAGCCTCTCCTTATCTACATCTGTTACAATGGTAAAGATGTTTGATTTGTTCTTGTATAATTTACTCTATTTGCAGATGATGGGGGAAGGAGACTCTCCTGGGGACCAAGAGTACAGTTTTCCAAAGCAGGAAAACAGCTAAGTTGGAAGTCAGTACTGGAGAAAGGGTCCTATCCTGCATGGACATTAGGAACAAGCAGTTTTAGTCTTCGTTGTCATCTGTCTCACCTAAGATTTAAGATTTCCCTACGTGTTGAGCTTTCTTGTTCTAGTATAACATTTTGGTGTTGCAATTAAACATAGCACTTTATATTAAACACTGCACTTAGAAATCTTTGGGGTCTCTGCTTGAAAATGAGCATGACAAAAATGTGTCCATGTTTTTGGAAACAAGATGAATTTCTGCTCAAATTTGTAGATACCCCTCACAACCCCTTTGGAAAGGAGAACATCAACTTTCCAATTTGCGTGAGGTTCCTTTTTTGTGCTCCTTTCATGGTAATAACTGCAAAAGACATGCAAGGGAAAATCAACATCCTTTGCCATTTTTTCATATTCATTTTCCTTGTAGATTGGTTACATTCCTGTTTTTTTTAGCTTGATTTCAAAGTGCTTTCTCAGAGTGATTCTGGAAAACAAAGCTCTGGTCTTGAGTCACCAGATTTCTGTGGACTTCAGGGGAGTTGTAATTTTGAAAGTGGCATATCTGGTCTTCTGGTTGTAAGCAATGTTAATGCTATGTGAGATGGAGACAGGTCTTTTACCTATTATCACACCCCTGAATCCTGAGAAGACAAACCACAGAACCACAAGAAGGTCAGCCACTATATGCCTAGCTGGCCAAAAGACATTTTATCCCCAGATGAGTTTTAACAGCAATCTCAGCTAACGTCCAGAGAGTGTGCGGCATCTCCATAGCAGCCAGCGACATGAGATAGAAGAATTTAGAAGACAAACAGAATGGGAACACAAGACTGCAGAAAATACCCTGATACATGAAGACAGCCTGATCTGCACAAGTGACTCTTCATAACACAAAAATTCTCCCACGGGAAAATTAGAGGGAATGCAAAACAATGTAATGAAACTCTACAAACATACCTGCACACACATCCTTGAACGTACACTGGCCCGCACTCTCCATTTTCTTGGAGTGTATATTCATTTACTGTTGTGCTAAATGTAGATAAAATGTTAGCAAACCAGGATGACCCTGAGTCGTCCCTGAAAAGGTGCCCAATTTGACCACTCCCATATTGAATCAATATCACTCTCTCTTATTGATCCCCTCTTGCTGGGGAAGACAATTAAAGCATTGCGGATACCTTGCAAAATAACAGGGCCAAGACTGCCCCAGAACCAGCAGCTGGAAAAAAATCAACTTGTTACTTTGAGGTGAGTTTTTATATTTTTTATTCTATTTTAAACTATAATTCTTACAGGGAAAAAGAAAAAATCACGAGGAACATAAGAAGCCACTATAACTTCCAATACTTTGATGTTGCAATCTGTAGCAGATTACATACTCAAAGAGACCCTTAAACATTTCAAATTATTGGCCTTCTACCTATTTTTGTCAAAGTGGTGGTGCACCATTCAGATCTCATTAAAAGCAAAATATCTTTCATCACAAGCTTTTTAACACTTTAACTTTGAATTGAGGAAATCTTTAAATGCAATCAGCACAGAACCGTTTTTTACCAGGGCTTTCTTATCACTAATTCTTCTTTGTGTTCTTTATTGTGATGGCTATGTATCTCAAAAGAACAGCATGGTGAATGCTTGGCTGCCACTAGCTGTGATTGTATTTTAGGCAGGAATGGTTAGCATGAAGAACTTCATTCAGTGTAGAAAATAAATAAATTCCCACATGCATTTCAGTGCCTGCCAGAAATCATCTTTCTATTTACAACTGAATGACCTGAATTACCTTTTTATGTATATAGATGAACCAAGACTCAGCAGGTAATCAAAAGACCATTGCACAATTTTAGATGCCGATCTGTGAAGCAGAATGGCAAGAAGTCCAGAATTTTGATTAGTGGAAAATTCAGGTTTCGAAATATATTTTCCTGTCTGATGCAGAACAGAACTAAAATTTTGTAAATGTGTTTTCAGTTACAACTCCCAAACAAGCCCTTGCCTCCCCTAGAATACACGGACGGTCTTGTGTCTAGAGCCCTACACTGAGCTGCGGAATTACTGGAGTCAAATTCTAGTCTTCTCAAATGAGATAGAAATAAGTGTTCCTGGGCATTCACCATCTCCTGGATTGTTCTATTATTATCCTATGTTGGTTTTTCTCATCCTTTAAAAAATGAATACAAAGAAAAATTGCATTTGAAGGGGGAATTTTTTCACTAAAGTCAATGCATTTCTTGGCTCCTTGGAAAAGTTTTCATTTGGACAAATTATTTAAAATTTTGTGTGCACATCTGTGTGAAGGTGCCCTTTTCCTTTTCCCCTTTGTTTGTGAATTCTGCTTTCCACTAACCTGGTGTGAGTATCATTTTGGGCTTCTTCTGGCAGAGCAGCATGTCCTCCATCAGAGAAACAGTGCTCACACACTACCCAGCAAAGCTCGCTAACAGCTGCACCCCCTGGACCTCCATGAGATGTGCCAATTCTTACAAGATTTGGTATCATGTTACGTAAAATACATATTTATTTATTTATTTATTTTACATTTTAGTACAGCACGTTCAATCCCATCATCAGCCATTGGTGGTCCACATCACACGAACTTTAGAGAGTGCCTTCCACTTTTGCTTTTCAGTTGTGAAAACCCACCCAAGATGTGCTGTTTCACTGCTTGAGGCTCTATGTCATAGGAGTTAAAATGCATATTGGAAGTGAATTGTTTTTTTACTTTGAATAGGAGGAAAGTCATAGATGGGGTAGAGAAGAAATAATAAATTTGCTTTCTGGAACAAATAGCATCTCTCATGGTTTCCAGCAATAAAATCAGGAAGAAAGGCCTGAAGACATGAACATTTAAACAAACAAGCCAAAGAACTTAAAGAAGAAAAGACAGTGGAGCTCTGAAAATACTTGCCAACTTTCCAAGAAAGCCTCCTTTGTTTGTTTGGGTTGTTTTTGTACAGGAAGGGGGTAGGGAGAAAGAAAGCATTTTAAATAAGAGCTCCCTAACCACATGAGTTGAGGTGGAAGACTATGCTTTCATGTTGGTTACATGCAGAGAAATAATTATTTTAAATTTTTAAAGGGGAAGCTGTTTAAAAATAAACAGGGGGCAGCAAAACAAAGTGTAATAACCTAACTGGAAAACCTCTGAAATGTGAAGCTTTGGGGAAGAGTAAACAATCAAAAACAGGTCACTGCAAGATGCTTCCCTACCATAAGAAAAGTTCATCAGGAAGAAGATGCCCAAATCTCTTCTTACTCATGCCCTGTGCACTCATTAGTATCTGGAGACTCCATCAAGTACATCCACAAATCTACATGCCTTTGTCTTCTGAGCTACATGGGTTTAGGAAGCTGTGCTTTATAACCCGTGATGTATGTCTTTCCTCTTTACTCTTGTGATAACCAAAAACCCACATGCAACCTTTTGTCTTGCATGTAGATGTGTCTTCCTAAAACAAATGTTTGAAGAAGAAGAGTATAGATATATTGTGCATTTTATTTTGCCTCTATTTCTTTATTTTTTTTTCATTTATGACCCTCTTGAAGGTCTTTGCAAAAAGTTAATCCAACAGATGCTCAACAAAGACATTTCTATTGGAGAAAGCGCCTGTCACAAAACTGATTTTTTCACATCGAATATATTCTTTTAAAATCTGCGCGCTTTATTTGGAAGCTAAGAAAAATGGACCAAGCTCCCCTATAATATTTCTTTAACATTGGTGGAATGACACCACTCCTTTGATGTGTTATGTTATTTGATATTTATCCACAGACTCCACTGTCAAATGCCAGCATTCTTTCTAGAAAAAATACTATTCAATTTAAGAATTCACATCACCATTTAATTATTAATTGTGCTTTAATTGGCTGTCATAAATTCATTCGCCCTTTTATCTGCAACAATGATTCTGTGGAATTGTTATGACTGTCTGCAAGTATGAGTAATGAGTTTGACTTCAATGCAAAGATGTTAGAGCAGTGTTGCTGTTACAGCTGAGGTGACTGAAGAATTTGTGTTGTAGTGGTAGTGGGAGGATGGAGAAGTCTCAGTCTTCCAGCATCTCACAGCATGATTATTTCACACCAGAGAACAGATAGGTGTAGACCAGCCAGCCTGAATGCTGACTGCAGTCTCCACTAACATCTGTTCTTGTAAATGAAAATTAACTGAAAGTAAAGAAAAAAAGAACAGAGTTGCTAGAAGGTGCTGCCTATAAAAAAAAGACAGGTCAAGTTAATTGGCAGGTCAGGTAAAGTGAGAGGTTGCTGGGCATAGCTGAGCTCTCTGGCTGAGTCACAAATCTGAGATGGCTTAATGCAACATAATTCTGATACTCACTACAGATCTGTCAGGTCATGCTTTATAAAAGGTGCATACTATTCTCTGAGTGTGGGGCCATAGCACACTGGAATTAAAGTGAAGAGCTCTTCAGATGGCAGTGCTTTGTCCTCAGAGTCCAGTCCCCTGGCAATAGATGAGTAAGATGAGCAAAGTTTCACATCTCTTCCATCACTCCGCCACCTCACAAGACACAAACTCCTCCACCAAACACACTATAACACAGATGCTTGTACAAAATGCCAAAAGCCACAAACCTATACAGAAGCACATAAAAATAAATCTTTTCTACTCTTATATATATATAAGATTATATATATGTGTATATATACATATATGATATACATATTCTGTAAAAGCATATTGTTTTCTAATTTCTCTAATAAGTTTTCCACTAGAAAAATGCGTGCAGTGAACATAATGGTGTGTCTCAGACTTCACTAGCACCAGCCACTAACTTCTGTATGAGCAAGTTGGCGGCAGATTTGATCCAGGTCAGTAGTTAGAGCAAGAACATCCAATGGAATTACATAACTTGGCATGCTCCTTCCTTTTCCAGTCTCCTGCATATTCAATGTACCTTACTCCTAGTGACTTGAAAGTACAGGCTTTGGGGGAAGATTTAGCTTTTACTTTGGATTTTCTACAACCAGCTCTGAAATAACCTCACCTCCTTTCACCACGTCCCGCACATTCACTCGAAGGAGGTCAGAAGCTCCTTTGTACGCTGCAGGCTTTTGCTTGCATGGATCCCACCAAGCTGAGGGGCAGGTAATGCTTGGCTCTGTCTGCAAGGAGGCATCACGCTTGCTGCTGCAGAGATTGCTCTTCTATCTCCAAGGAAACAGGCAGGAGAGACGCTTTCACTCCCCAGACGCTGCCCGCTGCCAAGGGGAGCACACTCACTCCCCAGGGCACTGAGCCTGGATTTTCCCATTCTTTCACTGACATTGCTCCTGAGCTTGGGTGACCTTGGGCTGAGTCATTCCCCCCTCTCCCTGTTTGCCTTTTCTAATTTTTAACCCACTCTGGAGATTTGCTTCCTGAATTTATTATTATTGTTATTATGATATTGCAATCTTAACATTTTCAAAACACTGAGATTTTATGACATTCTGAAGTACTTCTGCTACCACTTCTTGGAAAATTAAAAGGAATCTACTTAAATGTCTGTGCTGGCTGTCTTCAAAAAGCACCCCTGGTGTCCTAAGTGAATAAATAGATCTAAATGCCAGAGGAATTTGAGGAAAGAATGAAACTCCATCCTAATACAGGATTTATCTTTCTTGCACCAAACAGTAGTGAAAAAGTGTTCAGTTGTTTTGTGCATCTGCATGTAGGGGGTGGGGGATGTTACCATTATATTCCATTTCACCATATTTATAGGCTGTTTTTAATTTCCTCTTGAAATGAGAGGGTCATCGTGACACTCAGAAATATTCATAGAGTATTGGATCCAAAGACATCTCATCCCATGTGCTGAGCAATGTCTCTTGCACTGGTAATCTCCAGCCTTTTGGTCTCACCTTGTAACACCTTGATTCATCACCCAGAAGATGGAGAGGGTCCTTGGACCACAGGAACAAAAAAAAAAAAAAAAAAAAGAATTAATTAGTTCTCAAAAGGTGCTTGCAAGAATGCAAAATGTTTGGATTAATGGAAAAAAAATCAATTCAATACAGGAAATACTAAATACCTCAGGCAGAACTGTGAGCATCTGTTGGAGTATATCTTCTGATTCAGTCTTTTTCCCTCTGTATTTCTCTTCAATGTTGCAATGCATGGGTAGGAATCCATTTTCAGATGTCCTCACTAATTATATCTGCCACTATTTTTGGACACCAATTGCCTTCACAGGGCTATGCGTATCTGCAGGCTTCACTGATTTCAACCAAATTTGTTGGCACTGAGTACCTTTGGTAGTTGGCAGCCTTGTATGTGGACCAAGTTTTTTCTTTTTATTTCTTTTTTTTTTTTTCTTTTTTTTCCTAGATTACTGTAGTTTTTATAATTTAATCAAGGAAACATAAAAGTGATGTTGTTATAGAGCAGGAAAAAGAATCCAGGGTCCAAACTCCCCGATTTAATCTCAGAGAAACATTTTTATAAAGTATTTCTAGCAACATAGCACATTTTCCATTTTATTAAAAGGAGAGGCAGCATATTTTCATTACCAGAAGTAAAACTTTTCAAAGGAAAAAGAAGCCATGAATGCACACCCTTCTCTCCCCCAAATTCTCTTCATTTAATGGAAGCCTTACATAACCTAACTCTCCTATACCACTGATATCAGACTTTATTCTTTAGTAATTACTGGATGTGCACACAGTCATTAAGCATTAGTGCTTTTTCATCTCTCTGAAGGATTGAAATTTCCATGTCTAGCATAAGCAGTATTCTTTGCCTTTGACTCATTTAAACTCAAAGCGTTTTGCACTCAGAGCAAGTGCAATAATTTAAACAAAGTGCTTTTCCTCAGCAAAGTCTCGGAGTCGCTAGTAATGACAGCCTCAGAAATGTGAGCTGTCTCGAGCACTTGCAGTGGCAGCGGCTCACATTAGTGTCCTGTGGTCAGTCACATTTGCTTGCATTTGCTCTCTTTAATTTAGCCTTACATCACCTCCTCATGGGAGCCCACGGGCGACTTCAGCTGCAAGTCGCCCACCAGCAGTTGAAAGCTGCTCATCTCCATCAAAACCTCCATCCTACTTAACCTCTGTGTGTTTGGAGAGCTGGAGAACAGGAAACAATGATTCACAGCATGAAAAATGGGGTTTTGGGTAGCTGTGCAAATGAACTTAAGTTTACATTGATTTATTTATATTTTTTTTTTAATAAATTTTTTTTCTTCTTCGCATTGTGTCAAGCTTCCTTCAGGTGCAGTATGTCATTTTTGTCACTTCTCTCCAGGCCAGACTTAGCTGCTCTCATTCCCATTACAACATATGTTTTGCAACTGATTTTAGAGGATCTAAAGAATAAAGCACTGCTCAATGCAAGGAAGAGGGGCTGAATGACACCTGCAAATGCTCATTCACTTAAATCCTGCATCAGTTCATCAGTAGATGGAAAGCCTCAGGGACAATACCATAAGCCTCAGTGCTGTCTCTGCCAGCTGCAGATTTTCCAACCTTAAACAGATTTGTAGCAATCAGCAGTTCCCAATTTCCAGAGGGATACAGCTACATGTTCCTGGATCATTGCTGATTTTTCATCCAAAAGCTCTTCTCCCCCATCAAAAAATGCCAGGGCAAAACCTCATGCAACAGAACTGCCTCATTTTTCAGGTTGCCTTGAGCCTGCCCCACATCTATCAGCCTGTTATCATGGCTGCCCAGCATGATGAGCCTGCTCTGAAAAGACCAAAAATAAAGCGTAAAAAATGTAAAAAGGGGGGGATGGAAGAGAGGATGTTGGACAGATGGACTATCCCTCCCAAAAAGTGATGCTTCAGAATTTTAATGCAAGAGAATCTTATATATACTAAATAGCTTTTAGACTTGGTTTGTATTCTTTTTTTTTTTTTTTTTTTTTTTTCCCTTGTGGATATAACATCTCTGTTGAAAAGTGGCTGGTTTAAAAAAGCCTCTTATAAAAAAACAAACAAACAAACAAAAAAAACCAAAAAAACAAAAAAACATGCCCTTTGAAATTGTTGACTTTTGCAATGTGGCCTATATTTTTACTGCAAATATTTTTAGTGCAAATACAAGGCTAATTTATTACAGCAAAATACATGACACTGCAAACACATAAGGATGTAAAAAGAAAAAGCATGTATTAATTCCACACAACAAAATGGAAACAGGAAAATAAATTTGCAGGAAACTAAATTTCCTGTGTTTTTACCTGTTACATCTGGACATGTTGAACAACTGGAATATATAAGTTCTGACACATTTTTGGAGTTACAAAGCCCAATAAGAAGCCAGGGCTGCCAAGTTTCGTAGTGTTTGGTTTGTCTGGTGTTTATACGACATTAAGATTATCCAAATAAAAACAGCATTTCTGAATTGTTCATTTTAAATAGTCCTAGAGTGTGCACTGTGAATTATAAATCCCCTAAAGTAGCTGAAGGAATATAAAAGGCAAAAGTAGATATCAGCTCATACAGGTATCTAAAGTCAGAAGCATTAGTTGGAGCTTTATTTGACTTGCAGATAAAAAGAAAATCAGCAAGTCCAAAATATGTACAGATACAGGAAAAAAAATCTTCCGACAGGCTACAGGAATGTCATCTAAACCCTTTCCACTTCAGGCAACTAATTGATCACCACTGCATTTTGGCAAAACCCACATCCAGTATGCAGCAACTGGCAAGAGAGCCTCAAGACCCTGGAGAATATGATTCCTGATGTAGATGACTCCACTGCTTATGCTGGAGGGCAGATCCCCATAAGGAACGGAAACTCAAAGAAGGATTTGTGTGAAACTGAAGAACATAGCTCCCAAATTACAATCTATACAACTCCCATCTCTGCTTCTAACTTTGCTTAAAAGCATCTCAAACATGCAGGTCTTCATACAGATCCATCTGGTCTCTAATAAAGAATTTAACATGTTTTCAACCTAAGTTTGAGTAGAATCGAGGAATGTTGTGGACCTCCAGCTAACAAGTACATTCATAAGATAACCAAGGATAGCTATGGTTATGATCTTTACCTTAAAATATAGTAACTTACTGGACTGTGCGTTCACTCATGAAGTATGAGTCTTGAGCTAAAATCAGCCTCAAGCTTGAGAACTTTCAATCTTATTTTTCCCACCTTGCTGAAGAAGGCAAAAAACACCAGCTGACATACGTGGATCATATATGGGATCACGTGGGAACACTATGGGCTAGATACTTGGCAATATTTTATTTGAAACTGCTACTTAAAACCCAAAAAGTAGGTTGTAAAACTACTCTTTACAACCAAGAATGCAGAAGTCAAGATGCCAGGAAAGATAATCATGCCAAAAAGAGGTGACTGAATTTTTTTGCTCTCAGGTCATATAAAAAGCTAATTCTGGGTTCTCTCCCCATTATCGGACAGTTTAAGTGTGTTATACGATGGCTGTTAAACTACAGAAACTGTCCTGGCAAAACAACTAGAAACACAAACATTCCTATATCAAATGAAGCAATATGTAAGAGAGATGTGTTTATGCCATTTTTCTCTCTCTCTTATGTATGCATGAAAAATGAAGTACCATGCACCCAGAATAGCCTAGAGTCAAAAAAGATTGAAATTGTGTTCTGTGAGGAGAAAGATGTGGGCTGAAACACTTTCAGAGTGAAAGGGGCACTGAGCTGTCTTTTGCTTTCACTTTGAGTTCTTCAGCTACCACTGCACAATACGAAAGGTAGGTAGAACCACAGAATGGTTTGGGTTGGAAGGGACCTTAAAGACCATCTAGTTCCAACCCCCCTGCCATGGATAGAGATACCTTCCACTAGATGAGGTTGCTCAAAACCCCAACGACCTGGCCTTGACCACTTCCAGGGAAGGGTGGTGCCACAGTGCAGTTTTAAAGGACAGCAATGAACTCTGAACATATTTTTCAAAGAGAGGTTAAATATTTGTGCATTTTTAATGCGTGTTTTTGGCATATGCATGTAGCTCTGGGATTTGTACAGGACATAATCCTATAATGCATCAGGTTTATTCTGTCTCCCAACAAGTCTGTACAAACTGAGGCACCTTTCTGGATGAATAGTACTGACTCCCTCAGGCTGAACTGCTCAGAGTTCTCAAAATATGAAGACAGTGAAGGAGGCTTTAGAGAGAACCAAACCCATGTTTAGAATGTAGCAGAAATGCTATAGAAACCATGTTTTAGCTCATCATATGAAAGTTTTGAAGACAAATAGACAAGCAATGCATTAAGCTTGGAGCTGCCAAATGACCTGTTCAGTGGGCAGTCATCTCTCTGTGGTCCTCCCTTTCCCTGAACTGCAGGGAACTGGCACAAGACTGAGGGGCTTGCAAGACCAAGACCAAAAAGGTACCAAATACTAGCAAACAGGGTCTCATTTACTGTCTCTTCACCCTGGAGCAGGCAGAAGCTGAACTCTGGGATCTTCGTTGCTGCTGAATAGCAAAGCCAAGGTACGGATACAAAAGGTTGGGCACTTCCACCTGTGCATCAGCTGTTCAGCACCAACTCTCCCTGCAGTGGTGCATATGGTGTATGTAATACTTCTAATGCAGTGATACTTCAGCTTATATACAAACCAGAGATTTATGGATTGTGTGAGACTTCTGTTAGAAAATCTATTGCTAAGAGATTTATGGCCCACTGACTCATTTTTGTTAAAGATGTTCTGTATTTAATGGTATTTAGATTTAATCTCAGTGAGTTTAATTTTGTTTTGATACTTGTAGGATATCTCCCAAATGATTATCAAAGGGCATGTTTATTTTTTATTTTGTGTTATCCTTCTTCTGTGCAGTGTGGGTAATGGGAGTAGCATAATTATTTTGCCCATTTGCCCTGCTCGGGCGGCTGGGACAACTCTAGGTTTTGATCATTTTACTAGCTTTCAATGTGTCCATTTGTTTAACATTTCTTATGCTGAAAGCAATTAATATTGTATTAGACTCAGTGCTGTGACAGGTTCACTAGGTCAGTGGTGAGACATTATTGTATCAGATTGCAATATAATGCTAAACTGCTTTTGCTTAATCGTGTTTTATCTTCAGAGGGGCAAATGCTCTCAATTTCTCCATTTTTTTTCTACTATAACAGGTTCAAAAAGATGCCAAAGACTGCTCTGAAAATACATAAAAATGTAATGCCTCATTTCAGAACTACAAGGTAACAAATCAGATTTTTGCCCTAGAAAAATGGCTACAAGAAATACACAGAGTAAATGAAACCAATGACTGTATACATTTATTTCTAAAGCAGCTTCATTTCTGCACTTTGACATAAGCATAATTAATTGTAGCCTTGTGCAATAGAGCAGGACAAATACAGATGAGAAAAACATTTCAAACATTTGTGCAAATAAAAGACTGACCAGTTTGTTGCTGAGGTTTTGTTCAAGAATATTCAGGTGAATGCACTGATACTTTTCACAATGAGGGCAGAAAACAAAAGCTTCCCTATTACTGTAAGCATGCCAGAATAGTCTCAATGGGATTGCTCTCACAAACATTTTGGAAAGCTCCCTTTTCAAAGAAATCACTATGCTAGTGGATTACATACTGTTGTGGCCGTGTCTCATTCTTGCATGTGATTAGATTTAGTGGATCACTGAAAATGATTTTGGGACATGCAGAAGTTGTGCCCTTGCTGCACCATGAAATGGTGAAAGGGAGAACAAAGAGAAATATAATGGTAATCTGAGAATGTTTACACATGGACAGTCATTTCTGCTCCTAATATTAGAGGCTGGGAACTTCCAAAGCCTGGAGTCTTGATTCACCTTTTCCAGTGCTCTATCACCAACATCGTAAAAAAATGCTTCCTGATGTTCAGGCAGAACCTTTTCCTAACACTCAGCCTGACCCTCCCCTGTCCCAGCTCCATGCCATTCCCTCTGGTCCTGTAGCTGTCCCCAGAGAGCAGAGCTCAGCGCCTGCCCCTCTGCTCCCCTCCTGAGGGAGCTGCAGGCCGCCATGAGGCCTCCCCTCAGCCTGCTCTGCTCTGGGCTGAACAAACCAAGGCACCTCAGCTGCTCCTCATGCTCCTTTCCCTCTAGACCCTTCGCCATCTTTGTAGTGCTTCTTTGGACACTCTAATATTTTTATGTCCTTTTTATCCCGTGGTGGCCAAAACTGCACACAGTGCTCAAGGTGAGGCCGCCCCAGCACAGAGTAGGACAACAATTTCCCTTGACCAGCTAGCAATGCCATGCCTGATGTAGTCCAGGAAAAAGTCAGCCCTTTTGGCTGCTATGGCACACTGGTGACTCATATGCAGCTAGCTATAAACCAGAACCCTCAGATCCCTTTCTGTGGGGCTGCTTTCCATTAGCCTTCTTATCAGCAAGGGCACATTGCTGACTCATGTTCAACTTGGTGTCCACCAAGACTCATAGATCCTTTTCTGCAGAGCTGCTTTCCTGTTGGGTGGCCCCCAACACGTCCTGGTGTTAGGGGTTTTTTCCTCCCTGGATTCAGGACTCTGAATTTTTTCATGTTGAACTTCATGAGATTTTTGTCAGTCCACCTCTCTACCCTGTCAAGGTCCCTCTAGATGGCTGTATGGCCCTCTGGTGTGTCATCCACTCTTCTCAGTTTTGTGTCACCCACAAATTTACTGAATAAGTTATTTTCATGACTTACTCATACTGAATAAGTTATATTCATAACTTACAACGAAGTATGGAAAAAAAAAAAAAAAAAGGATTTTCTTAGTATAGACATATGCCATAGTGATATATCCTATAGAGAGAGGTATGCCATGGATAACGTTATGTTTTCTTCAAGGAAGATAAGTCTAGAAGTAGAAAAGTATTCCTACAAAAGGTAAATTGGTATCAGACCATGGAAGAAGTTGTATTCTTCATCACTACATATTTTAGAGAAATGGTTAGACCAGTGCTTAGCAGGGATAGTCAATACAACATGCAATCCAGAGCAGCGGGTTTATCTCTCTGACTGGATTCTATACTAAGATCCATATCATATTTTTTCATATAGGATTTTGATATATAGGAGATGTAACTGGATTCAGGAGGGAGTGGGAGCATGGCTTTCAAACTTAAGTAAGACTGACACTGTAGCATATCGCTTTTGAATATGCAGTGCTTGTGCCAACTCTGAATGCCTCATGGAGTAGATACTGCACAGAAAGCTCTCATCCAGTTTATTATAGCCGTATTGCAGCTTGGTGGATGCTATATCTTAAGAGCAAGAACTGAGGCATTTACAAATGGTTGACTGCAAGTATAAGTTTGTCCATTTGAAATTAAAGCTAAAGGTATGAAGATTGTTTACAAAAACAGAGTGATTTATCTTGATCACTTTATCAGGAAGGAAGATAAGCCTACTGATACAAAAGGATATACTAAAGAATTTAAGGAATTTTCTAGCAGCCTACTCTTGTAACAGATTTGTTGATTACTTTAACAAGCTATCAGGAATATTGCATAGTGATTAGTGAATGAGAGTAAATTATTATCTCCATCCACCAAATCATGGCCAGATAGGCTATTAATAAAATTTACCATTTCTCTAAGTACTTACAACAGCATTCATGATTCACACTGATATAGGAAAAAAAATGCAATCAAGAAATCTAAAGCTATAAATTGACTAGCAGCCTCTTTTATCCCCTTTCCTTTTTATCCTTTCTCTTCCTCTCATGTGGCAAAAGGCAGTGGCAAATTTATACCACTAAGCTAGCACTATGAGATGCTACATGCGTAAGTAATGGCAATTGTCTGTTTTGTCACGTAAATAAGCCAGAGGGCAGAGAAATATCTCCAGGTTGCTAGCAATCTAGAGGAGAAAGAAGGAGATCAAAGGTTAATAAAGTATGGTCTGTGTGTTATTTGGCTCATATATCACCAAAATAGTTGGAGGACAGCAGTTTTCCATTCATCTTTCATGAAGGCTGTCTCTAACTTTGAAACCATCCTTACTGAGTAAAACCTTTACTTCCTATTTAAAAATGTCCTTCAATACCTTATTTATGTCCTCTTTTAATGTCTCATTGTATTTAGTCATTAGGTAACTGCTGCTTTCAACAGCTGCTTCTAACTACATGTACAGGATACTCATGGTGACTGCTTGATCCTCATGCTGACCTTGAGCTGAAAAACAATTTACAAGATGGATGCAAATTGACATTGCACAAGAGCTATGGAATTCAACAAGAGAAACATGCAGCACTTCAGAAACAGGTTTTTGTTGTTGTTGTTGTTTGGTTTTGTTTGTTTGTTTGTTTTTTTTCCATTTTCAGATACCGCCAACTGCAAAGCACTGTGATCATTATACTATATGCTAAGAGGTAGACGCCCAACCTAATGTTATAGGGTAAACTCAAGTCTTAACCCACAGTTTCACAGTTTGAGAGGCCCCATATGTGATGTCCTTTACTCCATAGATGCTGTAACTGTTGAATGAATAAGCTCATACAAATAATATAGAAATGCTACAGAGTCAGCTGAGGTAATGAGAAGATGATGGAAATGCAGGCCTTCCTGAGAAGCAAAGGAAAGTGTAATGAACTGGAAACATTTAGCAAAACCCTCCACAACATGTCTCTCCTGAATAGATGGATTACAGATTCTTTGGGGCAGAAACTATTTCTTATTAATCCTCTGGGAAACTAATGCTTTGACTGTGATGCAAATAAGTTTATCTGAATTAGTCAGCTTCTTGAATTGCTTGGGCAAATATTCACTCTTGGGACAGTCAATTTTTATCAGTTTTCAGTGATGTAGGTCATAATAATAACAAAAAAAAAAAAATCAAAAAAATCTAACTCAAGGTGGTACACCAGCAAGTTGCATTTTACTGTGAGTTATGGGCCATTCTCTCAAAAAAAAGATACTGTGTAAAATCACCATGGTTGGAGGAGACCTGAGGAGGTCTCTAGTCCAACCTCCTACCTGAAGCCAGGTCGGCTGAGAGATCAGACTAGATTGTTTGGGGCTTTGCCCATTCAGCTTTTGAAAGCCTTCAGGGACAGCATGTAGCCATATTCAGGCTCTTTACCTGTTACACACACAAAATAAAACGTGTTAATTTGAATTAAGGTGTCTTTGGTTAACATTTTTACCTTGTATTTGCAATGGGATATCAGCATACAAGAGACCTGTGACTGTAGTTTATCTGTGAAATGGAACTGTATTAACAATAACTTTACTGATATTTCTAGAGGGACCTGCCTGTATAAACAGTATTTACTTAGAAGACTGTTGACCCAGCTCAGAGGAGACTCAGCTCAGAGCTTCTAGGTTCTACTGGAAAAATAGGAAATGGACATAACAGTAATTGAAGTAAATAATAAGCATAGTTGTATTGGGTTTACATGGCAAAGTTTTGGCAGCAGGGGGCTGCAGGGGTGACCTCTGTGAGAGCCCAGAAGCTGCCCCATGTTAGATAAGAGCCACTTCCAAATAGCTCTAAAGGGTACCCTCCGCTGGCCAGAGCCGAGCCAGTGATTGATGTTATTTGCATCTCTGTGAGAGCAGATTTAAGAAAGAGGAAAAAAATCCTGAGCAGCAGCTCAGAGAGAAGTCTGCGAATCAGCCCTACAGCCCCGAAGGCCAGCGCAGCAGGAGGGCAGGAGGGGCTCCAGGCACGCAGCAGAAGTTCCCCTGCAGCCTATGGAGAGGACCCCGGTGGAGCAGGCTGTTCCCCTGCAGCCCATGGGTCCCACATGGAGCAGATCTCCACGCTGCAGCCCATGGAGGAGCCCCGGTGGAGCAGGTGGATGTGGCCTGGAGGAGGCTGCGGCCCATGGAGAGCCCCTGCAGGAGCAGGCCCTGGGCTGGAGCTGCAGCCCCTGGAGAGGAGCCCATGCAGGAGCAGAGGGTCTGGGGGGAGCTGCCGCCCATGGGGGACCTGTGCTGGAGCAGTTTGCTCATGGGTGATGGGGACCCCATGGTACAGAGCCATGTGGGAGCCGTTCTTGAACAGCTGCTGCCTGTGAGAGGGACCCCATACTGGAGCAGGGGTAGAGAGTGACTGTGAAGGAGCGGGGGAGATGAAGCATCAGGGACTGACCACGGCCCCCATTCCCTGTTCCCCTGTGCTGCTCAGGAGAGGAGGTGGATAGGAAGAGGGTGGACAGGGGAAGGTGTATTTAGTTTAAGTGTCTTGCTGCTGTAGTCTGTTAGTAATAGGCAATCAATTATATAAATCTCCCTATGCTGAGTCTGTTTTGCCCATGACAATAACTGGTGAGTGATCTCCCTGTCCTTAACTCAACCCTTAAGCCCTTTTCATTGTATTTGCTTCCCCTTTTTCTTTGAGGAGAGGGAGAGAAAGAACAGTTGTGGTGGAGCTCAGCTGCATAGCAAGGTAAAACCACCATAATAGCATAAGCTAGAATCAGGTTCTTATTCAGTAACCTTTATAAATTTAGTTCTGCCTTACTTAAAGTACAGTTGCAGAGTAGCTCTAATGTTAAACATTACATATTTAATATAATATAGATTATATTAGTGACAGCAGCCACTTTTTTTTTGTGGAGGTGGGTTGATAACTAGTGAATGTACCAAAATATAGCTCTACTACTTAGCTATACATATGGGAGTAGCTAGAATATGGAGATGGAGAAAGTATGCATCTGAAGGAAGAGATGGGTAGCAATGTATTTCTAGATTGTGCGTATTTTTAAGGTGAGGTAGGTCTGTCTAAAGAAAGGAAACTATGTATTACCTACAGCTATTTGGGGCATTTCTAAGAAATTGTCTTTTCTTTGATAAAATGCAGTTTCATCAAAACATTTTTAATATTTATTTATTTATTTATTTATTTATTTATTTATTTATTTTGCAACGACCTTTGGGTGTAGGCAGAATTTCTAGTCAAACTGAAGAATAGGGATAAGGGATCCAGGGACACCATCTGCTATTCCAAAGAGCCATTAGTTTAGTGGAAAAGAGATTTTGGGCACTGCATTCCTAATACAAGAAGGTAAGCCTTTGTGGTCCGGGTGCTATAAAGTAACAACATGCACCACAGCTTTTTTTCTTCTTTTCTATGTTCTTTGTTTGTACCAGGGGTTCAGCTGGAACCTGAGCTCCAGCTGTTCCTTCTTGAGAATGTGTCTGAATCACTCAAGTGTTGTTAATGTGAACTCTTTTGAAAATCTGTTGGATTTTACTTTACAAGAAAACGGGTGAACATATCAGAACTTATTTTTCAGTATGTACCTTTCCACTCTCCTAGCAAGCAGACTTACTGGGAGGTATATCTTTCCTGCTTTCTCTCTAGCTCTTCACACCGGGAAGTATATCTTTCCTTCTTTCTCTATACTTCTTCACAATTAATATTGTTTTGAAGTCCATCTCTACATACACATGAACCGTTCTTCCCGTTCTTCAAATCACACAAATTTTTGCAAAGACAGAAAAACTGCTTCATGCCCTGCTCCGATTTTAACTGGTTGGTACCTCAGTTTTGATCCCATTGTTGCTCTCTGCTCATAAATCTTGTTTAGTCAATGGGATTTTGCTGCCTGAAGGAATGCATGATCAACGGCACAGAGAAGCATAAAATAGATTTTTGTGCTTCAGATCCTTAAAATGTTTTTGTCAGGAAATAATTCCCAAAGCAGTATTTGGCTTGTATTTCTTTTCCTTCACTGAACTTTTTTTCTTATGCTTTTTGCTTGCTGAAGGATATGAGCTTTGCTGTCATTTATCAAGTCCCAGTCTAAATTTTACCTTTCCCTCTATTTTCTGAGTTTATTATAACATCCTTATTTTAAAGTTTATTTTAACACCTTTGTTTTAACATTTTTATCATGATCCATTGTCTTGAAAAGTTTTTTATAGAGTAACAGCAATTCAGTTATCATTGATTCAGGTAGCTTAATCCTAAAGCAATCCAGCACAAAAACATAACATAGCGCATTGAAACAATCTGTCAGTAGGCCAAAAAACTATGAGTAATGCAATATGGTAATAATGTACAGTACTTGTGGTGCAAAATTCTGTTAATGTGCTCTTCTGCTGATGTACCTATGTGTGTGCTAGCTATGATGCATCTCCATATGATACATCCATTGAAGATGGAGCAAAATGATCTAGGATATATAAGACAAATTGGAGAATCTGCAGTGCTAAAACCAGAGAAGTCTTTAATGCATATGGTATATATTCAATAACCTGGATTTTTCCTACAAACGTCCTTATCTGCCATTCAGTTTGTATCTATTTGTTTGGTTTTGTTTCTTCTTCATGTTAAAATGAATTTAACATGACAGTTATTTTGAAAGTGGTTAAGTTCTTGAAGTCTTTTTTTTTGTAAGTGCATTCTGTCAGTTTGTCATTTAGATAGTGGCCAACCCCAAAATGTGAAGTGTATGAGAGGGGAAACAACTTTCCAATACATATGTTTGAGTCGCTTATTTTACTGTTACCCTCACCAATAAAATTTCTGTTTTGAAGATGGTGTGTTTTTTCTGAATCCTTTCTATTTTCAGTAAATTACTTCTGAAGTGGGTGACCACAATGGGGCATAATGTTCAAGGTGAGTGCACACCATGCATGGCCATTGCATTATAATGCTTCCAGCCTTTCATTGTAATCCTCTCTTAATACATCTTGACATTTTGTTTGCTTCTTGATCACTGCTGTGCACTGAGCAGATGTTTTCATGGAGTTGTCCTTAGTGAAAGCAAGATCTTTTTCTTCAGTGATTGCAGTTAATTTATAACTCATCTATGCGTATGAACAGGTGAATTGTCCTTTACAGTGTGTATCACCTTGAATTTATCTGCAGTGAACTTCATCTGTCATGAATGTTGTGCAGACAGTTTAGTCTGGCCATCTAGAATTCTCCACAGTCTTATTTAGTCTTGACTGTTCTAAAGTATGTGACATAAAATACACTTTTCCTGGCAAAAAATTGTTTTGCTGCTAAAGGCCTTGTTCCAGATTATTAACAATATTTATTGCTATTTGTCTCAGCTACTACTGGGACTAAGCAAGAAATTTTCCAAGTCAATATGAAAGCAAGAGCTATCCTCCAAGGAGTTCAGCTATTAAACACAGTTTTGAGACAAGAGATCCATGGCCTAACTAGAATATTCAAGATGTTCATTATCTACACCTTCTTTAAAATAAAATAAAATAAAATCAGAGAATCATGGAATCATTAAAGTTGAAAAAGACCTTCAAGATCATTTGGTTAAAATAAAATAAAGTAAGAAGTAAGCATGCTATAATTTGTAATAACTTTTGGGAAAACAATCAAACAAGCAAACAAACTGTTCCCAGACACTTTTCTGCCTACTCAGTGAACATAGTTATTATCCCTGTAGGCAACATAATACAATTTCATTCCTGTTGTGGATTCCTGTGACAATTGTCCTTCTTTGATAAAATATGACTATCAAATCTGACCCTTTTTTATCTTTCTACCAGTTTTTAGCCCCAGGCAGAACTTTAACCAATGATAGATTAGTTTCTTAAGGAGATTCTTGTAAGGAATACTGTTAAAACCTTTTTAATAAATAATGTTAACTGGATCTCCTCTAACCACTATTTTAACAACATCCTCAGGCTCAGATTCAGCAGTCAATCCATATTTAGCTGAACACTTCATCATAGACTAAAAATTAAACACGTGGCACAGTGTTTTGCTGAAGAGAGATGGACTTAAGCATGTTTTCAGCTTTACTGCACAGGGGACTTACAGAGTAGATTAAGCAGAAGCTGAACCTTTCACATTCAAAGTATTGTTTATATTGTTATCTTAATCTCTCAGCCTTTTTTTTTTTTTTTTCCACAACCACCTTCTATGGATGTAATATATTGATTGATTGTAATCCTCCTGGGATATTGACTTCTTTGCTTTGCTACGTGTCTGACACCTAGTTCAAGAAAACACCCATCCCCACTTGGGTTTTCTAGATGATATGTTGGGGAAAACTGTACTACTACTGCAAGTAGCGTGGTAGGTAGCACCTTGCCAGTAATTTGGAAAGGCACAGAACCCAACTCTTTGATTAATGTTTTTAACTCTAATATTTTCTGAAATTGACATAGCCATATCCCACTCTTATTTAGCCTCAGTGGAGTAGTGTCCTTCCATTTTGCCTGAAAATGAGATTTAAAGTGTTCATTCTTCCGTAGTTAATTCCCAGTGAGAGAAAGTTTCAATATCTCTGTTGTGCTTGTCTAACATTCCTGATAGCCCACAGATCACCTAACCATCTTTCAGCTGTAATCCCATCTCTTCCTTCTTTCCCCATTTCATGCCATACTGATATTCTGAAAATTATTTCAATGTCTGGCAACTCAGAAGATTGATGTAGATCAGGGTTCTCAATTTCCCCCATCATCAACTTGGCAACGATAACTGAGCAGAAGAGCCTTTTACAGCACTGAATGAAGAATAAATCTATAAAAATTTAATTAACCTCTAAAGAGCTTATTGAATCCTAACTGAGTTTAATCACAGTTTTTGTAAGTTAGGAAATGTTTGGCATATTTTTGACTGCTGTAAAATAGTTTGAATTGGTTACATAAACAACCCAAATTTGTAAAATTAATAAATGTTGCTATTAGGATTTACTGGCATAGAAATTTCCACCTATGTGTACAAACAACAAAAAAAACTACTATAAATACAGCTTCTATATATTTTCCTAAAATACAGACAGCTAAATAAGAAGAAAAACCAAAGAAGCTGGCATGAATCAATGCATGGTAACAAAACAGCAACATACATTATTTTCTTCTGACTGGGCTTAACATGGCCTGTGTTCTTTTGCTCCCACAGATGTCATCGTGAGTTATGTTATTTCATGCTGAAAGAGCGGACTGAAAATGAGCTGGGCTGGATTGATCCATCCCCTTACTCTACCTCAAGAGGATTAAGTTAAAAACTTTTAGTCTGGAACTAAAGACCTACCAAATCTACCCTTGTTATTTATAGTTTTTATGGCTGTCACATCTCCATTTCAACATCATTGATCAAAACTCCATTGAGCAAAGTAATATGTGCAAAGGCTGGGTGGGTGGGATCAGATGTTTTGGCATTGAGAGATTAGCTCTGAGAATAAAAGGAGACAAGTGAGTCAGAGGGAAGTACAAGGAAGGAATGAAGCTGGTGGTTAGCCTGGCAGAACAGGCAGCATGGCTCTGTTAAGCTGCTGGAGAGGGTTTAGGAGGCAGCTCCTGCCTGTGGGGACAGACCCACCTCACAGCTGATGGGTCTGAATGAAAGGCAGAGGAGCCCACCAAGAGAGAAGAAAGAAGAAACAGGAGAGTCTGGAGGAAAGATGAAGAAACCTGTCTTAATTATGTTGAGTTTGGCTTGACAGCTGAAGAACTGTGAGGCCAAAATGTTAGCATGAGCAGGAAGAGTCAGTTTTGTAAGAGGAAGATTGATTTATGATTCATCTGCATAGGAACAGACACCTAATTTGTGTTTGTGAATATGATTACTCTCCAAGGAAGTTAGAAGGAGGAAGGAGAAGAAATAGAAACCAAATATGAGATGTTTGTTAGTGGGGACCTTTTTTTTTTTTCTTTGTACATCTCACACATCTCACATTTTTCTCCTCTAACTTGTCTGCCTTCTCTGGAAATGACTGTTCAGTAAGAGGCTCTCCATCCCCTGACCCATGTAGTGTTATTCAAGAGGAAGTTATCTCTGTGTATCCTCATCCTTACTCTACAGGGTATAGAGGGAATTAGCAATGATTATCATGCAGTACCTTGTTAGGGATACCTGGCTGCGGCAGCCACAGAAAAAGCCAGTGTTGTCCTGCAAGTCTCTGCTGCCTTTGGTTGCCTGGGGTATGGGAGGCTGCAGTTTTTTTCCACATTCAAAAGACAAGAAGCATAAGGGTGAAACATACTTTTCTACTTTCATTCTGCCCCCTTACCCCAGCTGCTAGTGTAATGCAACTACTTTCCATGCATTGGTGCCCCTTTTTAAGAAAGTAGAAGGAACTTCTAGGATTTGCTTTTCTTCCTTTGCAATTAATCCTTGTCCAAGTATTTTTCTCCACTTCTAGAAGCACACAGGAAGAATCCTAGTATGCCCCACAATGCTGACAGATCTGAAACGCTTACAACAGTCTTGTGCTTTAAAGCAGTCTTATGAAGAAGTCACAGGATCAGTACCATGACCAAGTAATCCTAACACAAATATTACAACTTCTGTCAAATCCCTCTGTGGTACTTAGATCTCTAATTCTCCCTTCCTCCTGCACCAATCAAAGAAGCACTGGGTTAAAAGGGACCTCAGGTGAGGGCTTCGTCCATTTTCCTGTCTTGGTACTAGCCTATACCATGGCAGGTACAACAGCCAAAATAGCAATGCAAGAACATTGAGAGTCAGGTTCATTCAGTACCATTCAGTGTTGTCATCCTAAAGGACAAAATAAGGCATTTTTCCATGAGAAAAACAAACAACAAACAAACAAAAAAAGGAAATGCATTTTCCCTCCCCTCCTCAGGGCTTTGAGTGAGCACAAAGTTTTTAGTTTTGGAGGTGGTTTGAGGGTACAAACTCCTCAGTAAATTCTGGCCCAGAGGCTCTTGTAGAGTTTCTGCATCTGTTACCCACCTTTCTCAGCTCTCCCTTTCTCTCTTCTTTCTCTTTGTAGTTGTCTCTCTTATGATGTATTAATCTCTTTATCACTTTACTTTTCTGCAGACATTTGAGCTTCTCTTCCAGATTTCTTTGAGTAGCATAGTAGCATGTTTAATAAGTCTGAGGAGTGAAGTAAGAATATATGAGTTATCATTTTTTTTTTCCATTAAAAAGACTACTTTTTTAATGAACTCTTTTTGACTAAGCTTTTTGACTAAGATAGATTGATCATAACTTTTCTACTTGTTTAAAGAAAAAATAAGACATATTTGTTTTACATTCATGAACTCGCTTGTTATCTTCAGGACTTAGGATGTAGTCTCAGAATAACTAAAACACCATGTAAATCTCCAGAGTAAATATCATGGCTGAAATGTTCATTTCTTTGTCACAGAGCAACTTTCTTCAATACAGTAAAAGGTCAGGTGCGCAGTAAATTCATTGAGGCCAGGACAGTGTCCTTATAAATCTAATCATCTTTCTGTCAACGTGCAGGATACTTGTTTGATTGCATTTTTTTTTTTAATTTTTTAATCTCATCATGAAAATATATCAATTTACTAAAAGACATGCAGCCTCCTCATGCCCTGATTAATACTGTTCTGAAAAGTAAGAACAAAACAAACCTCACAACCCTTTTGAAGAGAAGCACTTCACTGCACATACTTGATTTGCTACAGAGACAGAAGGACAAATGTGACAAATGATATCATGTTGATCAGTGTGGTACTGAGAAGTGTTCACATATTATCGAGATGATCTCATTGACAGCATCTACATAAATCATTCTGAAATGGAAGAAAATCTTGGACTAGTCCTAAATGTTTGAAGCTACTTGTGAAACTTTAACATTTTTCCCCTATTAACTTCAAAATAATTGCTTCTAGAGCTGTTTTTTAAATCACACAGTGTTTCTCTTCTCAGTCTACTCAAAAATAAAAAAACCTTTTCAATGATAAAATACCTTGTTTCAGATCACCAGCTGGCAAACTCAGCCAGTCTCTTCTATTTGCACCATCCGAGATTCTGACCAGAGATGTTTTCCTGCCAGTGTGTAGCGAATAGGCATTCATATGAAGCAGTAAGAGTAACCTGGAAGCTACGGAACCCTCTAAAACTTTTTATAAAAACACATGATAAATGTTCTGTTTGTAGAATCTCTTCACTTTTGGACAATTCTGTGGGGAAGAAGGAAGCAGGACTGCCCACACTTGAAGTGATGTGCTTTGGCTACCATTAGTCCAGCTAGAACAAGAGGTAGGGGAAATACGAGCAGCTGATTAAAAAACAGGAAAATAAAATAAAACAATGTTTTCCATAGTTGGAGGACAACACACATTATGAATCCTGTAGTTTGGGATCTAGGTGCAAATGCCGCACCTGTTAAGGAGCTGGGGATTTTCGTTTTGTGATGGCAAAATTCCCGTACTTGCTTATGGACTCAATGAATCATAAGTTATTGGATTTTCAACTTGCATAGAAACACTATTGTTCATTTTGCATCCAGCTGAGAACACCCTAAGCTCAGGCAAGAAAAATACCGTGTTTAGACAAACTAGAAATTTTACATATTTATATTTAAGATAATATATTGACTGCTTGAAGCTATTCAGAGATTTTGAAAGTTGGAAGGAACTCAGAGAAGGAAATAGACTAAAGGGTATGGTGCAGGTGAGGAAGACATAAAAATGCAATTTATCATCTGCTTATGAAGTTTATTACATGAATATCAACACCAGGTGGGTTTTTAAATGAGATGTGCATATACTCCTCAGCCTTTCCAGAAAAATACCATCAACCTTCACAGTAGTTTAGCACTGGATTCAAGTGCATTAGTATATAGGATACTGGCACTTCTCAGTATATAAAATATATATACTCACATTTTGCAGTAATGGTCATTACCATGGGCTATAGGGCAAATAGGTTTCAATTGGTCTTTTAAAATTCTATTTTAAATACTGCCAGGAAATGACGAATGTGCTATCTAGTTGCAGGGAGAGCTTGAGAAAGGAAAATGTATTATCTAAATGTGCATTTAGCTCAGAAAAGGCATTGAATACTCCTAGAAATTGTGAGCAATGCCATGAGATTAGCTCACTACAGGTTGTCAAGGACTTGTCAATTTATTATGTTTAATTATATATATCTTATGTTATAATTACACTTCATTAGCAGCTTTGGTTGTCCTATTGTCAAGGCATTTTAATGACTCCCATTTCCAGATAAACCATAACCAAATACAAACAACCTATTAAGATGATTATCCTTGCTAGTAGAAAGCAATTTAGCTCAAAACATTTTTTAAAAGGCTACTAATTATTTATTCTTTTCTGCTTACTTTTATAGGGCTTTGTTTTGTTGGCTGAGAGTAAAGGTATTTTCAACACTGGCTCTCAGCCAAGGAAAGGGAAAAGCCTCAGGGTAAAAGGGGAGAGAACCTCGGTCATTGATCTGCAGCCTCCAGGAGTATAAAAGCATAACAGTTATCTATCACTTTGTTCTGCATTCCCCAGCTAGAAAAAATAGCCATTACTAAGAACAAGGATTGCCATAGCTGGTGATAGGTATCAAGTATAAGCATGGCTGTCAGTGACCTTTCATTACTAAAAATGGGAT
This sequence comes from Anas acuta, assembly GCF_963932015.1. Taxonomy (NCBI): domain Eukaryota; kingdom Metazoa; phylum Chordata; class Aves; order Anseriformes; family Anatidae; genus Anas; species Anas acuta. Next base: position 3,701,152 of record NC_088982.1, on the reverse strand, counting down.
TCCTTTCCCAGATAAATTTAATTTCATTTTCCGTATATTGTAACATTTCCCAATTTTCCTTTGTTACTCAAAGCAAAATAACTCAGGATTCACAAGTTGCATTCTACTACTCCATAGTTACTTTTTTTATGGAGAAAGGCGCTTTTACTATTAGATGCTTTATTCATGAGTTAAGTGTTTAGTGTTTGTTCCACATATAAATGCTGGAGAGAGGCAGATACTTAGCTTGGATTCTTTGCCCTTTGGAGTCCCTGTGGGACATAAAACATGCATTAGGGCATAAGTTAAGAGGAGTAAATATCTTTTTTTTATAACCGCTTATCAAAAAGTACCCTTTAAGACCAGGATCCTGCTAACCTAAATATGGTATAAACACACAGGCTTTGATTACCCAAAGAAGATACAAATGTGTAGAAATCTGAAATGGCATTACTTGGGTCATAAGTTGAAATCTTTTGTTTCGATCTCAAGAATATCTGCCCTCTTCCCCCCTTGGATTTTCTTTACAAGTTATTGGAGGGAAAACAAGAATGGAGTGCATAAATTTACCCATTAGCACCAAGAGGAGACTCCAAATCTTGCTCTGCTCTGAGATCTCTACAAATGAACTCTCTGGGTAGAAAAGTAAAAACAGTATTTTCATCAAAAAGTAGGAAATCATTAATCAGCACTTTGTTTATATTACGGTGGTTCTTTAGCTGTACTAGGTCCCATGCAAATGCACTGACTCAAGTCAGGTCCTCAGGTGGTGAATGTTATTGTAGTTTTAATGGGTGCTGGATTTTTACTTCACAGGAATTACTTTGGTTGACACCAGATGTAAATGTGATTTACATTTTCCTAGCTAGCATTTTCATCAGGAGGACTCTCATGTCTGTTCAAATGATTCTGAGGTTATAAAATAGATGCTCTGGGAGCACATCTGTTCTACATGGAGAAAGGATGGGATAGAAACTTCAAGCAATGTGAATAATAAAGAATTTATCAGTATTGTGTTGGCTATCCATGGAAACGTTGCCATTCAGTAGAGCATCACTGTTAAAAACAATATGAAAACTATATATGAGACTAGTATGGGTTTAACTAACTCATGTTCTTACAGAAGAGTTACGAATAGAGAATTCAAAATGAAAAATGGCAGTGTTTTGGCTGCATCATTCAAGTGTTTGGGAGGCTCTTGCATTTTTTTAAAGGTAGTAGCATGCAGCTCTTCTAGTTGAGTGGAGCTTTTCCACTGGCTACATGGTGACTGGGAGCCAGTAGTGTGGAGTGACTGGGAGCTAGAAGCATTGAGAGACTGTAATGGGAAGGAAGGAGAATTCAAAGTGAAGTCTAGGTGGGATTGTTACATGGCTCTTGAGTGAGGCTTAAATATTTATAAAACATAACTGGGAGCTATGCCATAGCAAGCATAAAGTGGCACAGAGGAACAAGTAGTGCTTGAGGTTTATTTTAATGATGTCTTCCCTGCACCATTCTCTGTAGAAGGACTTTGGATGTGAAGAAATATGATCAGTCTCTGTAGTGATGTTGGGAGACCCAACTGAGAGGAGCTACTGGAAGAGGGAAGGATCTCTGTCTCTGAACAAACTGATCCCTGTAGCACTACTCTATTCCTTTGCACATTGTAAAATTGAAGTCAGATCTTCCTCAGGATGAATTCCTTGAATTTAGGCCTCAAGAAATTGAGATGTAACCATGATTTGGAGACACACTGGGGCATGTGCACATTCGCATTTAAGTAGGTTCCCATCCTGATCCCAACACCCAACAATGAGCTTTCAGGAGCAGGGACATGTCACAGGCCATAAATTCTTTAAGGGAAGCCTGTACACACTAGTGTACAGCCAGATTCTCATCCATGTGCTCTGTGTGCCCTTCAGCTCAGGAACAACTAGTGATTAATAAGGCCCCAAGCATAAGGTGTGTCTTCTGAACCCATGTAACCAGAGGGCAGCACTTGTGCCCAAGGTCTTAGTGTGCTTCTCTGTCCTCCCCTTAGCTCCTGTAACACCAGGGGTCCAGAGCAAGAGCCTCAGTTACCAGCAGGCAAAATATCATGGGATATGATAGAGCAGGGCAAGCTTTCAGGAAGATGGAGAGCAGCAAAAAATTGCAGGATAAAATTGGGGTCATCGTGGATCTGCTTTGCAAACATGCAGCCACTACTTGATACAGTCTCCTATTAAATAATGATGACTCACTCTCCAGACAGTAATTTATTTATATTCCTGCTTTAATGTTTTGCAAATCACTGCTTAAAAAATGCCCAGCTGGAAGACAGGAAGGCTTGGGAGACAGAGAATCAGCTTGATAGAGAATTGGATTAAATAAAAATGACATGGAATTTGACAGTGAGTGTGCGTGGCTGGAAATAAAAAAAACATAGCCATCCCCAAAGCAGAAATGCAGCCTCATTGCTGGGACTGGTTGCCATAGCTTGAGAAACCAAGTTTTTACTGTATCTACTGGAACAACAACAACAACAAACAAACTGAAAAAGATAGGAAGAAGAAAAGAGACATTGACTTATTTTCAGTAACAGCATTTCTTCCACTGCAACATCAAGTTAAGTTTATAGTTTTTCAAGCTAGAAGAGGCTACTGGCTTGAAAAGCTTACGGTTTCTAAAGCCAGAATGGACTAACATAGCCTGACCTTTGAAAAATATGGCTATGCCTTGTAAGGGCAGAACAGCGGAACCAGTAAGAGAAAGAAGAAACCTTTAAAGTGTAATAAATGTCACAGAAATGTATAAGGCTCTTGAATGGAAAATTAGCATAGGGACCACAGGGGATGCTTCTGTGCTTGTTGGAGCAGGTACAACAGTCTGGGTTTGGTATCTGGATTGGAAACAAGACAAGGACAAGTGGGTGAGACAAGGGTAAGATCCCTATTTGATTTCTAGGCCACATTTCTCCCACTGAGGGTCTGCATTGCCCATGTCCTTTGGTACCCCTAAAATTGTGCAGAGGGCAATGCCTGCCTTTGTAAAATGGATTCAGCTTCATAGATATTAACTGCTTTATGAAGGGCCAATGTGGGGGCTTCCATGGGACTGACTGTTTCAAAGGCAATGGGACAATCAAACATATGATACGTGCTTTTGAAAATCTCTTCTAATTGCAATTAATTTGAAAACAATTCAGCTGATGCCCTCAGCCACTGCCCCACATGGTTCCTTCATTCCCTTCCTGCCTGTGACTTTCTGGATGTTACTCCAGTAGCTGCATGGCTTGGAACAGCTCAGCTGCCCTTGGCATTTTCAGTGTGATGCTTATTAACTTTCATACATATTGCTTTTATTGACACTACTTCCATATCTATCAACCTGCCTATCCCTGTGCCTTGATGCACAACCTGCAATCTGAGCTACCCTCACCGTTCTGAACTGCTGCTTAAAACCCAGACATGGATTTTACTGTTTGCTGGAAAGCAAGAAGTCGGCCAGCTACTTTCGCTCTCTTCATAAGCTGAATTACAGTTGCTCCGACGACGTGGTCAAACAGCAGTGTTGCCTATTGTTGCTCCTGAAAAGGAGTCAGATGCTTCATTGCAGATTTAAAGGTAACCAAGGTCACGCCTGCATGGGTGGTGCAGACAGTCCCAGCCTCCTCTGCCCAGGCTCTTAGCTGCCTGGATTTGAGCCAGCTGCTGTCAGGAAACCATAAAGCCCCATAAGTCTGACGCGGTTAGCCCTCTCCAGAAGTACTAATGCACTAATGTGATTATGCAACTTCGGGGCTGGAGTGTAGCAAGAGAAAGGTCTTGGTGCACATAGATATAGTAATGCCTTTTCCTTCAAACATCCACATACTGATGGTTTGTGCTTTCCAGGAAGCTACTGAAAAAGTCTGAACCCTTATATCTTATCCCCTCTCCCAGCCAATGACATACTAAAACCTGCTGTCCACTGCACATACTTTTTTTCTTAGGGTTATCCCGTACTCATTCAAAGATGCAGAGGACCTTTGGGGGGAGGCCAAGTGCAAGTGGAAAAAATGTCTTGTTAATTGTCCGAATTCTCTTCATTCCAGATAATAAAGGAGCATAGAATGGTGTAATTTTAATGTTATCATGAGGAACACATTAATAAATCAGTTAAAGCATCTTGGGATAAATCCAGAGGTGCAAAATCAACCTGTGCTCTGAGTTTGTGCCACAACTTGTTCTCATCTTGCCCACTTGCCCATGGATGTATGTTCATCTGAGATGAGAATCACGTTGCCTATCTTCAGCCTTTGCAAAATTAGTCATCTTATCTTAAGGAGGCATGCAGTTTAAGGATAAGATGAATGCACCTCTGGCATCACCTAATGCTCTCCATTAGCTATAGAAGGAGCACAGGTAGTTGGTTTTGAATAAATTCCTAACATAACTATCTACAAAGTGACTGGCTTAGGCCGGCACTGGTAATGCTAGTCCCTGGGCACAGACATGACTTGGTGATCTGATGTGCAATTTGAATTCAGATGCTTTTACTGTTAACTTTAATTTAAACACTGTTACTTGTGAAGATAATTAATGGGGAAATTAAGAGGAAAACATATAGCAGCCAATGGTTTTCTTACATCAGTTCTTTGTTCAGGTGACTCTGAGCTTCATGTTGTTATTTGTGCTGAGCTTTGGCTGTGGACTTTAGTGACAGAGCAAAATTCACTCTGATAAATGCTGCACAAAACCTGTAGCTGCTTTTGTACTTTGGAGTAAGTCAGACCTCCAGCAGGTCTGTGCTTTTATGCGTGTAATGATCTATCCCAGACCACAGCATAATTCAATTAATGCTGCATTTCTGTTTAGTGCGTTCACCAGCAATTCTCATAAAATCCCTGCCATCAGCTGCTCATAAAGTGCTCATCAATAAATCCTAGCCTAGTGGCTGCTTGATGAAGTAGAAATACATCTGGATTTGGGGCTGAAGCGTATCTTTAAGCCACTTCCCATGGAAGGCAGGGCAGTATATGGAGGCAGAGCACCATAAGAGAAGGTCTGCAAGCATTGCAGCTAAGAGGGAGATCCCTCCAGGAGGTCTAGGACAAGGAAGGTGACTGTACCCTTGGGATCTCGAAGCACAGATAGAAATGGAGGCTCTCTATGGAGGGTCTGCATCTGGCTTTGTGGCTTCTGTACAAACATACACATTCAAGACTCTCATGGCATCCACCTAGCTGTGACCTTTCAAGTTGCAATTCAATTGCTCTTGTTATGATTATTGCATTGGGTGCTGTTATCTTCAATTTGTCTGCTTTTCTGCTTGTTACTATCTTTCTATTTTTCCTCTACTGTTCTTCTCTTTGTCTGGATGGCTGTTGAGGGCATTCAGTTCCACTTAGTTTTGAGCTCACTGAAATACTTTTTGACACACAGAAAAAAATCTAGGTTAGGGATTTTGTTCTCTGTCCTTTTTCTGAGGAATGTGTATTTGCTCGCATACCACTGCAAGAACTATAGGTAGACTTTACCCCTCAAGAGAGAGGAAGGAAGAATGTTTTTATCCTCAGTCACTTTGCAATTTCATAATCTCTTTGTGCAACACATTCAAAATTTAACAGCAAGAAAAATTAGAATATGCGTAGGATGGATTATACACCACAGCAGTGAGTCCGTGTAATTTTCCATCTTAAATATGACCTTCAGTGCGGCTTAATTTTGATTTTTGTTTTTCCTTCCCTTTGCTCCAGGATGCATATCAACACCACGGTGCTGCTCAATTCCTGCTTGCCAAGACTGCTTTCAAGTGGGCCTGCAGTCAGGATGCTGAAGTTTGTGGAATTACTGCTGTGGAAGACTACAGTGAAGAGGGAATTGCAGCTCATTTTCCTAGGCTTCTCTCTGGATGTTTTCTCAAGAAACACGCTCACTTGGGAAGCTCTTTAGTGGATACCTGCTAGTATGCTCATGCTGTATGACTCAAATTTGTGCACAAATATGATGCAAATTAAAATAAATTGGCTGTTTGCTAAATTAGCCTGAGGAACTTGCTGATTTTCAAAAGGAAAAAAAAAAAAAAAACAAAACACAAAAACACGTAAAAATAAGTAACCTGTTGCAAAGGGAATTGATTTTCAGAAAAGAAAAGACTTGAGTTATGAAAAGCACCTATCTGTTTCCACAACATGTCAGGGTTCTTTCATACAGACTACTCCTTTTTTTTTCTTTTTTTTTCTTCTTTTTTTTTTTAAATCCTAGATAGATATTTCTTTCTTTCACCTGTCTTGTCTCTGCTTAAACACAACCAGGTAAAGCCCAGAATGGTCAGGTAGGTTCTTCTTTATGCTACTGAAATCCTAGCTGGCAAGCTTTAGGCCACGTCTGCATTCAGTCCCTGCCTTAAACTCTGTCTTTCTCCTTTTTCTCATCTGCCTGGAGTCTTCTGGGTACAAAATCTGGCATTAAAACTATGCAATTCCAGACACAAGGACTGCTATCATATTTCCAACCCTCATCTTGAGCACAGCAGCTCCAACAGCAAGTGAAAACAGGTCATTTTCCTGACTTCTTGTATTCTCAGTTGTCATTTAATCCCCACCCCATCCGCCACCCCCCAAAGACAGAAGGTTTTTTTTGTTTGTTTGTTTTGTTTGTTTTTGTCTTTGTTTTTGTTTTGTTTGTTTGTTTGTTTGTTTGTTTGTTTTTGATTAATTTGATATCATTTGTGAATCATTTCCAAGATTTCACAGACCATCTTGTCTTGTTAGGAAAAAAATGTAACTTGGGTTACCTGGGAGATAATACATAAGGCTCAGTGTTGTATGTCATTCTGATAATCAGAAGCTATACAGCTTCGTGCCCTTAGCCAACCATTTTTTGGCAAATACCATATTGGTTGACACCCTACCAGGAGACATTATTCTCTGCTTGCCTAGTCCTACTCTTATCTTGCAGGCTAGCTCCTTGCATTTGCAAGTGCTGGGTTGCAAACCCCATTGGTTTTGATAGTGAATTTGAATCTGTTCCTGCTGAGGAATTAATATGTCTGTATTTGTCATACTGACCTGAACTCTCTTGACATAACAGGAGCTCAAAGAGGAAAACACTTTATTCTAGGAAGACAAAGCTTTTGTTTTCCTTTTCTTCTTCTTCTCTCTCTCTTTTTTTTTTTTTTCTTTTATTTATTTGTTAGAGTACTGGTTGAATAGATAACATTTATAACATTGTTACAGAAGGAAGCATAGATCAATCAAGTAGAATTTTAGATTCTGCTTTCTTAGCTGCTCTAATACATTGGAAATGTAAAGACTGTCTGTTTGCCCCAGTCCCAATCTTTATTGTCAGATTAGATGATCAGTGGAATCTCTCTTTCATATCTGCATATCATTTTAGTTTCCTTCTTTACTAAACAGGAATGCTATATTAAATATTAAATATTCTTATTGAACATGAGTGGCCAGAATTGTCTGCACAGCCCCAGATGAGAAAACAATTCTGCTTTTGACAGCAGAATTAATACTTTTTGATATCTATTTGACGCATTCCACTTGATATCCCTTCGAATCACATTTGTCTTTTCCATGGCAATGCCATGTTGACGGCTCACAGCCATACTCTGACTAATATACCATAGTATAGTTTTCTATCAGCTGTTTGCACCGTAAAGCTTGCAGCTTTACAAGATAAATTGTTCTTAGTTTCCAAATGTGTAGAAGTATTAAATCTCATCCCATCTCTCTTATTTCAGCTCCCATTCAACTATTTCAGTAGATTTCAGTCCTCTGTATCAGTGATGCCTCCCAGTTTTTGTCATCTGTTTAATTAACATCCTCTGACTTTGGGGTGTTTATTAGTGAAAACAATAAATAAGATCATTCCCAGCACCCAATCTTCATCAAAAAACCTCTTTCCTTCTCCTTCAGGCCGGCTCACTGACATCCTCTAATTGCTTCTCATCCTCTTGTTTACTTTATAGCTGCAATTCCTCCTTTGTTCTTCCACTGAAATAGACACATCTTACTAATAATTTCACTTACATCTAAAGGGCCCGATTTGACAACTAAATCAGTAGTTTCCAAAGGACAAATGTATGTTAAAAACAACTATTTTCCATGTCAGTGACAGAGGAGAAAATGTTTCTCACGTTATAATATCAAGGTTCATAACCAATGATATATGCCATGAAGTATCCTATCACCTTGGAAAGATGACATATATTTTGAGCAGCAGGTTGGACCACACAGTCCCCTGACATTCCCTTCCCAAATAACTTTTTATGTGATAAAAAAACATTTGAGTGACAAGGGCTGTACAGTCTTCAGCCTTTGTCTAGGCTGGACAAAGCCCCTTGTTGCCTACTTTGATGTTAGAGCTGCCTTGCTTTTAGCAGAGGCTCCAAAGGGGTCTTCCAACTTGATTTTTCTTTTGACACTATGATCCCATATCTTATTTTACTTCATCTGCCCCCAAAAATAAATATCTATGTGCCACGTTACCTGTAAAGATCTTTCTGTTACCAACAGAAAGATTTCTCCAAAGGCAAAGCTTCCTATATGTACATTCTCAGCTGGAATGAACTGGCTATCACTCTTCATTAACTCCACAGGGGATGCTAATAAGTGCCGAGCTTGGATTATCTGCGACATTACATGATTAAGACTGATGAAATGAATCCTGCCTCAAATGTGACCCATTGTACCAAATATTTCACAAATTGCTAAGATAAAAATGATGTCATAGAATGAATTTTGATTAGTTACATTCATGTAAAATTTCACTAACATCACTTGACTGACTTTTTTTTTGTTGTTGGATATGTTTTTTTTTTACTTCAGGAACTGAGCATGTGAAAAAAGAGAAGGGTCTCTGGATGTCTTCTGGCTTTCTGTCTTTTTTTTTCCTTTTTTTTTTTTTTTTTTTTCCGCAATATTATTTGATATGAGAAACACCTCTCACTACTCTGTCTAGAATTGTTAGGAAAAAAGCTTTCTGCATGTACATGTTCAGAGAACATAAAATAAAGCTGTCTAAATTGTTAGGAACAAACCTCAAGATCCTCACATACACCCAAACAAACCACCACGTGCATGTAACATACCGCACTGTCTGCACTCTCTCTCAGCCTATAAATAGTGACTGTGGAGGAAAACATCGCCTAGGGATAGAGGGTTACTGAGATTATGATGCAATGCCTGGAGCCAAAGGCTGCAATTTCTGTGTGTAACACTGAGATGACTTTTTTTTTTTTTTTTTTTCCCTGTCCTGAGGGTAATATTTCACACTGCAGTTATTCAAGAAAAAAAAAAAAAAAAAAAAAAAAAAGCCAAAGAGATATCATGAAGAGTTCCCCGGTCCCCTGTGGTTATTATTTTTATTTATTTATTTATTTTTCCCCACACAAACATGTATTACCAGCATGGTTTCATCTGTTTTGGTTTTAAATACTATACTTACAAATAATGTGCAGGTTGAATGTGTTCCTATATATAACAGAAAATAATCAGAAGAAAAAATAGTAATGCTATAAAGTCAAAATATGTGAAACTCATGAAATGCTAATGTTAAGGTTGTTCATGGAACTTGACCTTGGCTTTCTAGTGGCTCTCTCTATGGTTGCAATCATTGCGTGTTTTTTTTCAAAGGCATATGTTGCGATTGTGCTGCTTCACTCTTCTGCTTTGTGCCCCACGAGAAGGTATCACGTTTCCCAAAAGCTCCTACTCCAAAAGCTTATTTTCACTTCTGGTCCTCAGATCTTTCATCCCTCTTGTCTCCCACTTCTGCCTTTCTTGAAAAGAAAAAATAAATAAAACAAAATAAATGGAGAAACCAACCAATGAAAGTAGGACCTAAGTGTGCCTTGCAAAATTTCTTACCATGAAAAGTAGGAGAGCCAGAGGTACTGCTTACTTTACCATTATTTTGGCTTTTGTGTAGGAAAGCTCTGTTTAAAACCAAATGGAAAGTGGCACTAGAAAACTTCACATCCTTCCACAGATCTTGAAATGAGGAATGTTTTCCATCGGATTACTGGGGTCTGGTGCTGCTCTGAGGTATTTCGTGCTCCAATAATGAGTGCTGCTTCTACAGCCTACAGTAACTCCCAAGGTTACAAAGAGTGTTTACCATTGTAGAGGGAAAGTGAACAGGACACTAAATCACAGCTCAGAACCTTAATTGCAGGACCGCTGTGCCGATTTTCCCATGCTCTTTTCCTTTCCTCCTTTTCTCCTCCTTAATTCCTACATCAAACAGGAGGATTACCCTAGGGATGAGCATGGCACAAACACCCTGACAAAGCATTTTACACCGCTCATAAGATGGTTTATGAATCTCCTGTGAAACTGCTTCTGCCTGACAGATTTTTGAAAACTACATTTCTCTTTCTATTAGTTTTCTTTTTTAGCCTTGTAAACACATATGGAGTGAATTAATTTTACACAGTTATTGTCTGTCAGTTATTACTTTATGCGTCATGAGGTTTATTTGGAAAAGAAAATTAGGGTGCTGCTCCTTCAAAAATTAAGCAGATGTTTAATGCTAACAGTGAAAGCTGCTCCCCTGAAATCAATTAAATTATCTGTATGTGGGAGGCTAAACAAACCTGTCTGCATTTGCAGGATTAGGGCCCTCTTAGTTAAAAATAGGGTATGCATTGGGTAAACGTCCAAGATTTCCAGCTAAGACAGCTGGTCCAGGACTAGTCATAGAGACATTACTTGCTCTGTTTTTTTATTTTTTTTTCCTTTTGTTCCCCACTGATCTCCTTATTAAATCTATACTGGAAAAAGGGCAGCAGATAGACCTGAACACAGAAGTAGCAATGTCTTCTTTTATTTGTCTTTATATTTTCAGATATCACCAGCATATGGTGGCTCCCCCTCCACAGCCAACCTTCTCCTCTCTCAGCTTAATTAAAATTGATTGAGAAGGGAGCTATGAATCTTTCTTTTTCTTTGGCATCACATATCAAAAGGTGACAGCTCTATCATATCACAGCAGTGAACCCTTGCCTGATGCCTGAGTCATAATGCGTTTCTGCAGCAAGAGAGACTTGTTATTATTCTTACGCTTTCTAACACATGTGGCAAAATTGTATAGCACATTGTTGCTGTAAAATATTTAGGAATTTGTGGTGCCTGTACTTTGTTTTGTGTAATGTTGGAGCTATTTCTACATTTTATATTCTTAGAATGAACTGTAGATCCATTTCAACTGTTCATATTCATACCTACTACAAATTTTGGATACCTAAAACATAAATATCCACATTTTTTTGTAATTATTATTAATTATTGAAACAAACAGGAAAATAAAAATTATTATAATTATTAATTTTATTGGCATATTTGGTTCTCCATTACTTTAAACAACATTTAGTATATTCTTTGTTTTCCTTCCGACAGGAACTAGGAATGGGCTTGGAGTAGACTGAATTTTGTCCCATGATGAGAATTGGACCATATCACATATTTGCTCACGTAGCCTTCCTCCCTCATCTCAGGAAGGGCACAGCACACTGAACAAAAGGTACTCCCACATTACCACTTGTGCACTTGACTTTGCCCAGAGCATTTTGACTTTCCTTGATCAGTGTAGATGGAGTTCATATGGGATTCTCTTCTCTTCCACTCACCCCATCCCATGCCTGAACTCTTTTGTGGGTGTGATTTTTACTTAGTCTAATAGTCCTAATTGAAATCACCCCTTGGCTTACAGCAGTGACAAGAGCTTTGCAAATCCCTCTGCCTTTGTACTAAGGAGCCAGACAGCATGCACTTCCTTAAACCTTTGTATTTATAACGAGGACAGAAAAAGCTGTGGGCACACACCCACGCAAATCACAGAACCTGAGATCTTCACATCCCTCTGCAAACTTCAGCTCCTTTGACAACATGCTGCACATTCTAATTTTTCATGAACAGCAAGTCTCTGGGCCCTGAACCACAACCGCAGATGTAGAAACAATTGTAAGAAAAGAAAGGAAAAAAAAAAAGGGGAAAGAAAAAAAAAAAAAGAAAAGACTATTGTCCTTTTCATACAGGCTTATAGAGCTCTACCCAAGCTAAACAATTATAGCATGAGTTAGTCCTCTTAAATCCAGCACATTTTTCCTCAGGTATTCATTAGCATGAGACTGCAGCAAGAAACTGATGGCATAATTTGACTGTTTAGGTTAAATTTTGTTTAATGCCTTTAAAATTAACAAGGTAGGAAAAGAAGGATTTTGGGAAGGAAGGGGTGAGAAAACAATTGAAAAAAATGATTAATACTGCCATGAATAAATAGCTCCCTTCAGGGGACAACAAACTGGGTTGATGTGCTGTGCATACCAGAAGCTGAAAAGATTTTCAGAGCATGGCAATTCATTTTCTGCTTTTTCTAGACTGATTTTTATTTCCTTCCTCTCACCCACCCCTAGTCAGGAAAGCAAGCTAGTTCAGGGACTGGGAAACTGAGAGGCTACCTGCCAAAATCATTCATGCACTAATATATGTAAAATTGTTGATGTGGAAAAAAACAAACAAACCAACAAACAAAAACCCACCTTAAGTGACAGCCATATCTCTGCATTATTTATCTTAATTTGTTTCTTTACACTTAATCTACCAAAAATCAGGAGCCTGATTCTCAAAAACATATAAAACAGAAGATAATGCATGCTTATGCAAACCATTGCAAATTAGGTGGCAAGGACTAACATGAGCTTCACAGTCAGTATTTTAGAGACATTTGAACTCCATCAGAGGTCACAGTGTACAGAATCAGGCTCATAGAGCTGAATTAAAGTGTTAATGAAATGATAGCACCTTTAGTTTCCTTAGCTTCGAGGTGCTGTTTTCTCCTGTCTTCTTTGACATATAGTTATTGGCTTTTATTGGAGGGGTTGAGGCAATATCAGACCAAACTTCTTTCTTCTTGTCACTCACAAAACTCAGATCCGTGAAAAATGAAATATTTTTCTGCTTACATTTTATTTTCCTTTCCTTTATATATTTCTCTCTACATGATGAAGAGGCGAGCTTCAAAACAAAAGCCTCCTTCAAGCCAAGACACTGTAAAAGCAGAAAGACATCCTTAAGCAGATTAATGGAACACAGGGTCAAATTTTAAGCCTACCCTATAAGACGATGACCTTTCCAGGGCATCCACCTTGCAGTCTCATCTTAAATACGCCTACTGCCACCAACTTGTCCTCCTTGCACCCAAAGATTTTATTCAAACCATTTCATATTAAAGATAAAAATGAAAAGGGAAAATCAAAGTGAAATGGAAATGAAAGATTTATTCTTGTGAAGGGGCTAATGTGATTAACTTTATTGTAGGGAAGAGCTACTGGAGCTGCAGTTTTGATCTCTCTTTAGCTTGGGAGCTGTAGCCATGTTGAACAGCACACTCTCAGATCTCCATGCTCTGGGCAAGGAGACTCTTTGAAGTGCTTTTTCTTTCATTTTCTTTTTGTTTTTATTTTTTTCCTTTTCCCGTTTTCCCCTCTTTTTCCTTTCCTTTCTTTCTTGGGTGGACAGGAAATTGGAGAAGATATTTAAACAGCCTATTATTATTATTATTATTATTGTTGTTGTTGTTATTATTCCATAATCTCTAAGTGAGCTCTCGGTAGGGACAGATTTCCTGGTTTCTGTTGTGAAAATGAGCATCATGCTTCTTGTTCTGAGCTGCTGGCTTTGGGATGAATGTTGTATTGGGTTTATGTGGCAAAGTTTTGGGAGAGAGGGCCTGCAAGGGTGGCCTCTGTTACAATCTGGAAACTCTAAAGAGACCTGCTGCTGCCCAGAGCTGAGCTGATAAGTGAGGTTTTTTTGTACCTCTGTGAAAGCAGATTCAATAAAGGAGAAAAAAAACTGCTGGGCAGCAGCAGCTGGGAGAGTGAGGAGTGAGAAGGAGCCCTGCAGCCCCCAAGGCCAGCGCAGCAAGAGGACAGGAGGGGTTCCAGGCACGCAGCACAAGTTCCCCTGCAGCCTGGTGGAGCAGGCTGTCCCCCTGCAGCCCTTGGGTCCCACATGGAGCAGATCTCCACGCTGCAGCCTGTGGAGGAGCCCCCGGTGGAGCAGGTGGATGTGGCCTGGAGGAGGCTGCAGCCCATGGAGAGCCCACGCAGGAGCAGGGAGCCTGGGGGGAGCTGCAGCCCGTGGGGGACCCGTGCTGGAGCAGTTTGCTCCTGGGGGATGGACCCCGTGGTACAGAGCCGTGTGGGAGCTGTTCTTGAAGAGCTGCTGCCTGTGAGAGGGACTCCATATGGGAGCAGGGGTAGAGAGTGACCATGAAGGAGTAGCAGAGATGAAGAGTCAGGGACTGACTGCAACCCCCATTCCCTGTTCCCCTGCTCTTCTTGGGGTGAAGAGAGGGTCAGTGGGGGGAAGGTATGTTTAGTTTGATTTTAGTTTCTCACTACTCTAGTCTGTTAGTAATAGGCAATCAATTATATAAATCTCCCTATGCTGAGTCTGTTTTGCCCATGACAATAATTGGTGAGTGATCTCCCTGTCCTTAACTCAACCCTTAAGCCCTTTTCATTGTATTTGCTTCCCCTTTTTCTTTGAGGAGAGGGAGAGAAAGAACAGTTGTGGTGGAGCTCAGCTAGCTGCCCAGCTGGGTTAAACCACCACAAATGTAAGGATAATTCCTTAAGTCCCAAAGTGCTTTGTAGAGGTAAAAGGATAAGTCCTATTTCACGAATGGGATATCAGGTCCAGAAAGGTTAAGAAACCTCTTCATTTACTCCAGCAAGTCAATAATGGACCCAGGAATATTCATCAGATCTCTAGGTTCACATTCACATACTTTGGAAATGAGGTACAAAAGAAGAAAGTACACAAAGAAAACTACAGAATCATAAAATACCCCTGTCACCACCATCACCAAAGTGTTAAGTAAAGGGCATATTTTCTTTAAGAGCTGAAGCAACTTCCACTATTCTGCGCAGAATTAAAACTTTTTTTTCCTTTTTTTTTTTTTCCCATGGGGATATGTTTATTGTCAACATTGCTGAACCTTTCTCTCTGTTTTGCTTGGTATAATCACAGTGGGCTAGATTTAGCTAGATTTAAAGGGCTGAAGGCTGTAGTTTGCCAGGAAGTTTGTGTGTAGAGCATTTACTTGAAGACAGTGAAATTCTTACAAAGAAAGTTGACAAATGCAGTTCGTTATTAACTAATTAGTCAAGACTGAGTCAAGAAATCTCCCTTCTTCAAACTCAGTGCAGGACAGAGTAATACTATGATGACCTCCTGTTCATGCATTCTGTGGGGGAAAGATATGGACAGAGTCAGCTCAACTGACCTCAGGCCTTTGCAAGGCAGGTAATGACCTCTGAGTGAGCTGTCAAGCGTCCCTCCACAGTCAATGGAAAGACAGAAATGCTCCTACAGCACAATTTATCTCACTGACTGAAATGTATACTGTGATGATCTGTTCTGTGATCTACTGTGAAAGACATTTAAATGACCAGCTCAGATGTGGACACCAACACTATATGAAGTCAAAATTAAAAAGGAAGGTGATTCCTAACCAAAATTCTTGTATTTTCATATCTCTTTTCTTAACTTTATTTCTTGGCTTGTCATGAATATTTCTTGTTGTGTGAGCTTATGCAAATTTTATATAAGTCTGTAGGTTTGGGCAGAGAAATAATTACAGGAAAACAATAGGGTGAGGAGTGCAGAAATATGTCCTGAGAAGGTAGTGGGTGAAAGTTTCCCAAGGAATAATAAACTCTGGAGACTAGTACGTTCAGCAAGAGCTGATAAATTCAGGAAATAAGAGGACTGTGGTAAAACTGGAAACTTCCTTAGATGAGAAAATAAGCTCATATAGGCAGGTAACACATATGAGACCACACTACTGAGGGGCATGAAGATGCCGGGGATGTATGGTGGGGAATGGTGCAGAACAGTGAATAGATCAGATCAGTGATGTGACACAGTGTACCTGTGCCCTTGACCTGTACAAGGCAGAATGCCAGAGGCTGTGAGATAATGGACCTTACCTTTAGCTGATATTACATTTTGGAGCAAAAGGTCCCAAGCATTGTGTGAACCGTTGACACGGAAATCAATAAGGCATCATTACACAGTAGACCAGATGTTTGCAAACTCTTATTATTCCTAAGTCGTGGATGCCACAAAAAATAGATGTCTGGAGTGAGGGGCTATGAAAAGGCGTTTTGCCTCTCTTTATCTTAAATTCTGCTGTCTTTGTAGGACACTAAGAAAAAATGATCAACGTAACTTATTCATTACTAATTTTATATTTTATATTTTTATTTTTTACATAAGTTATTGCCTAGTGATAGGGGGCAAACTGCATTTTAGGATGCATTAAGCACAGCATAGTCAGCCAGTCAAAAGAGGTGAGCCTCACTTTGAATATTGTGTGCAGTTCTGGTCTCCACAATATAAAAAGTATGTTAACGTATTTGAAAGCATCCATAAGGGTAACAAAGCCGGTTCAAGTGCTGGAAGACATGCCTTATGAGAAGAGGCTGAGAACACTTGGGTTGTCTTGTCTGGAGAAGAAGAGGCTGAGAAACAGCTTCATGGCTCCCTGCAACTCCCTGAAGAAGGGAAGTGGAGAGAGAGGTGCTGGTTGCTTTTCCCTGCTCACTGATGGCAGGATTCACAGGTGTGGCACACAGGTGCACCAGATCACATTGGACTTTAGGAAAAATTTCTTTACTTTGAGAGTGGTCAAACAGTGCAACAAGCTTCCTTGTGAGGTGATTGATGTCTCATGCCTCTCATTGCTCAAGAGTCATGCTCAGGCAATTGGATTAGATGATGGTTGTGGGTCCCTTCCAACTGAATTACTGTACTCTACTCTACTCTACTCTACTCTACTCTACTCTACTCTACTCTACTCTCTCTGTTCAAGATAAAATCTTAGTGATGCATTCTCCCTTCTATATGTTTTATTTTGCTAACACAGATGTCTCCTTGATTCTAATAAAATGCAAAATGCTAAAGACAAGGTTTTATAAAGACAAGGTTTCATGCAGAGTTTCAGCATTGGAATGAAATGTAAATACCTTACAGAGACTCTTTGCAGACTAAAAGTTAAAAATAAGGCTGTAACAGTATATCCTACTGGGGCCCACAGCTCACTGTTTCCACTACCAACGTCCCTCTTTTATAGGATTTATAAATTAGCTTTGAAAATTTTCTTCAGGCTAAATTTTGGCATAGAAGGTCACAGCCAAGACTTGGTTTCACTAAAACTCATTAAAAATGGTTTGATGTTTTAAATTACACTGAAGCAAGAGAGGAAAACTTCTATTTCTGTGGCTTTCAGCATTTCCTCCCCCGCAGTCCCATCCAATTTGAATTAAAATGCATCTGAATAACTGTGTTGTGGTACTACTTCCTTTTTTTTTTTTTTTTTTTTTTTTTTTATGGTGTTGCCATCCAGCCTTTTTGTGGGCAAAAAGAGCCCTTTTCTAACTTCCAGAATGTGCAGCTCAGCTGCTGAACATGGTTGGAAAACATTTATATTTCAGAAGTGGTTTTCTGCTTTGAAAATGTTGTAAAATATATTGGAACCTAATACCATCTGGGTCCAACTTAAAGTCCATCTAGTTCTCCCTGCTAGACTCACTGGACACTGGAAGAAGCATTGTAGGAATGAATTGTTACTTCTTTAGATTATTTTCTATTTAAACTGTGGTATGGCTGACTGGAAGAGGGAATGACAGATGAAATTAAGCATTGCTATACACAAAGTAACCCATATGAAAAGAAAAAAAAAATTGTAAATGTCCATTCTCATTGGTGGGCTCTATTTTAATTAATGCCACTCAGGGCAAGGATCCTGGAAACACTGCAGACTTGTACAAAACTTAAAGAGTCTGGATAAAGACAGAAAGCATATCAGGAATGATTAGGAGAAAAATGGAGATTCCAAAAGGATATCAGAAAAGGAACCCCTGAACTCCTCCCCCGCCCCCCCCCATTGTAGGGAAAACCCTATAAAATAGCCTCTTTAGCTTGGATGGACACAAACAGAGATGTAGAAAGCAATTAATGATACTGAAAAAGTGAACAGGGAATCATTATTCTTCCTTTCTTGAAATATATGTAATAGGGGACACACAATTTAATTATCAGGCAACAGGTTCAAAACAAACAAAGTGAATTACTTCTTCATAAGGAGCATAATTAAATTGTCCCAGAAAGTTGTGGAAACTCGAATGAATGAGCTCAAAAACTGACTAGACTTTTTCAATGACTATATATCAGTTAGGAGCTATTAACTGCAATGTCAAGTCCTTAAGCCACTGCCTGCCTGCAGGATTTGCCAGAGATAAGATTTCACTATAAATGTCTTCTTAGATATACACTTTCCCTAAGGATCTGCCACTGACCACTCTGTATCTGTCTTTATACAGCTGTTTTTAAGTTCTTTTCTTATTTTAATTTTGGTTTATGAATTCCAGAACTGGAGAAATGCGTTTGATTAATAAAGGTTTATAGCCTGTGGGAAGGGAAGTCTGTTCTGAAAAGCTTAAAAAAGCACATAAATCTACCAAGGAATGTTCAGCTTGGATAGACTATAGAGATGGGGAGGGTTAATTTTGAGCAATAAATGTAATTAGATGCACCCAGTCATTCTTCCACTTAGCCTTTACCCTACATCTTTTCAGGCAGCTTCTACATCCACACTGAAGTCTGCACTTGTCCTTGTTCTTGGATGGTCAGGATACTAATTGTAAAAGAGTTGTTCTCATCTGGATGAGATTCATCTGAATCTTATTGCTGAACAGATGGAAATCGGGTGCTTGGTCTAGGTTTCCTCAATAGTCAATGATATCACGAAATCAATGAGTCTTTACAGATTCACCTTCAGAGGCTTCTTTTCTTTGCGGGCAAGCTTTCAACTAGGTCCCTAACTTTAAGAAAAGTTGGAGACAGCAGAGGTAAAGTCTACCTGAAATTCTAGTTGTTTACCCAAACAAACCAACAAAGAATCTGAAAGGACAAAAACATACCAGAAATCACCAGGTAAAAGAACATGATGTACAAGTCATCACAAAGAATGTCAGGAAACAGAAAGTCCCTATAGAAGGAGAAGCTCAGAAGTGTTGTGAGTTCTGTAAATGAGACAGCTATGACTGTACACCGTATTATTGCTCCCTGATGTACACATTGAGCTTAGTCATCCTAGAGTTGAAAAGATATCTGTCAGGAAAAGAGAATTAATTTTGTGGTAGTGTGACTGATTTTCACCATGTGTTATCAAGAGATTCTTGTCCCACAGTGCAGGTTTCTCAAGAGTTTCTTTTTTGAAGAAAAACCCTTATTGAGACCAGGCTGAGTTATTTGTTGACTCTTGTCACATGATTTACAATATCAGGTTATTGTTATTTTTTTCTTAGAGCATCAAATTGTGGAATGTAATGATGTTTTTGAAGATGTCTGCTTTTGCCTAGAAAGGAACTGCTGTTCTCATAGTAACTGGAGAAAAACCTGAAGAGGCAACCTTACAGAAAAAAATGATTCTCAGAAAATAAATAAAAAGTGTATAGAACTTTCCTATTGTAGAAATTTCACACTGCAGGGGCCAAGCTTCAGGTTCTTAATACCTTTAGAAATAAATGGTTTATTTTTCTAAACATCCATTCCTTATTCACTCTTTTAAAAACTTTAAAAATAATTATGATGTACAACAACAAATTCTGAAGATTTGTATTAAGTCAAATAAAGGGAACATAAAACCTCTGCTGTGATTCAAGAAGTCTGACTTTGCTAAATTGCCCCTCTACAATCTATCATGCTCAAGAGAAATGAAGCAGATGCCTAACAATACAGTTCTTTATCTGCAAGGACTTAGCACATGCTTAACTTAATGCACTAAGAATAGCTGAGTTCATGAAGTTAATCTTCAGAGGCAGTGAATCTTCATTCTGAAGACTCTGCTTTTTCTTAAAAAAAAAAAAGAAAAAAAAAAGAAAAAAAAAGTTTCTTGAAGAATATCAATTTCCTGTTCAGTCTGAACTTTTTTTTTTTTTTTTTTTAAATCTTCTTTTTCTTTGGGCAAAAATAGCCACCAAACGTCCTTTAAGATCCCAGGATGCATCATATTTCAAAATGGGTCACCTTAATCCAAATCAGCAGTTGAACACAATCTGAAAACAAAAAAGAGCTTCTTAACCCATCTGAAATATTTTGTTGTTCTGAGCAATTGTACTTCAGTTTTAGGGGAGTTCTTTTTCTGAGAAAAATCCAAATTATATATAAAACTCAAGAAACCTATTTCACATCAGAAATTCTCATTAGTTGAAAATTGGTTTAGACTGGTTCTATGAAATGTGTTCCTAAAAATGAACACTTGTATAAGCTTGTTGCCATGGACTTGGCTTCTTACTTAAGAGTACAAATTCATGTTGCTTTTGAAAAAAAAAAAAAAAAAAGAAGCACACTTCAAAACATCAGCATTTCTAAACCTCTCTGTAAAAGTTTCAGGTAGATGTTGTCAGGTATTATGTCAGTTGCATTTAGTCAGAGCATAATGAAGAGATTTTAGATGGTATTGACAACATCAGTTTAAGACAATTTGATTTTTTTCCAAATATTACTGGGCTTTTTTGCCCTAAACCATAGCAAAGTCAAAGTAATGAATTGCTAGACATGAGCATTTTATGGCCTTTTGTTATTGCAGTGGAGAAAAAATAAAATAATCTGGCTGTATTGTGTTTAATAGTTGCTGTGCACCCAACCAACAATTATTAAAAGATGCAGTCAAATACCAATATGACCTGAAATGCTTCATTGCATTATGCAGCAGTACCTGCAGCTTGTGCTTTATAGACCATATTCACATGGATTTAAGTGCTAAGCCCAAGTAATAGTTGTGTGACAGTGTTCCCCAAGGAAAACTCAGACATTGCAGTAAGTGATGTTGATGAAACAGTTAGCAGCACTATTGATTACACCTAGGCAGGATAAAGCACTCTCTCAACATGGTACAAAGGGCTGGTAGCTCAAAATTATTCTGCAAAGGTAAGGTAGTAGTAGACTAAGAGTCTGACTGGGTGAATGTACTATAACACATACAACGTGCATAACACATACAACATAATATATATATATATATAATGTGAGACGTCACAGATATACATCACATATATTGTATATATGATATATATGACATATACCAGAAAACTCAAGTAGTTCCATATCCCCAAAATGATGGCACAGCATCCTGCTACTTCATATTTATACAGGGGAAACTGTTATTTGAGCTGACACTAACTAATACCTGACATTACCTGATATTCTTTATTTTGTTTGTAGAAACCTAAAGGTTTCCTACTGGAGCTGTGAACCTTGAATAATTAATACATATCTATTGAGTCTGTGCTGGCCAGGAGGCCTCTAGAAACTCTCTGCAGACTACCCAATACTTGCAGATCACAGGATGAAAATCACTTTAATTATCCAAACATGAATAAATTTGGGATTTAAGTTCCTAATTGCAAGAGTGTGGCTGCGTGTCAGAGCCTTCCAAAAGAAGGAATGGCAGCATCATTTCTAATTGGCATCAAACTCAAACTTGATTGATTTATGAATGAGATGATAAAAGTCCTAAGAATTTAATTTTAGGACTATCTGATAGCTATGTTTCCCTGTACGATGCTGTTGAGCACGACCCTAAGGGAAAAATTTAGATAAAACTAGAGAATATGTGCATGATCACACATTTAGAGATGTTTCGCAGTTAAGATTTGTGTGTGATATACACACCTAACTGTAGCTCCTGTCACACAGTGCTGAACACACAGCCATATACAATAATTTGGATGATTTTGGAAAGCATCAGTCATTGCACAGATTTTGCATGCTTGGATGGACCTATTGCACTTGAGTTGTTCAGCTGGTTTCCATAGAGGTCTTTAGTACTTCCAATACCATAACCTCAATTTCTAGATAGTTTTTACTAGTTTTCTACCCTAAGATATAAGAATAAAGGCTATAATAAGTATGGTTTAAA
Organism: Anas acuta; assembly: GCF_963932015.1. NCBI lineage: Eukaryota > Metazoa > Chordata > Aves > Anseriformes > Anatidae > Anas > Anas acuta. Next base: position 3,679,220 of record NC_088982.1, on the reverse strand, counting down.
TTGTAAACTACTGACTTGAAAAAAATCAAAATATGTTTGGAAAATTAAATGCAACAGAATTAATGTATATTGAGAAATCTCTGCCTACTCCATGAGATACAGTAGCTGAACATAGTCTGATTTTAATATCACTTTTATTTTGAGTTAAAACAGTTTGTCTTAAATATTCCTGAGTATGATTTACCTAACCCATTTCATGGCATAGGTGGAGCGACTTGAGTGTGGCATGGTCAGGAATATCCTCCCTGTCTGTCACTGACTGTAACTTCCTTTACATCCATTAAGAAAAATGTAAATTGTTTCATGTGGATTTGCAATATGCTTTCAACATTTTAATTGCTTTAAAGGACAATTAAGTTAGACAAACACATTTTTTAACATATGCAATGCACTCTTTCCAGGACGTCCTTCTGATGGTGTGAGCTCTGTTGCATTTTTAAATTCAAACAGGCTGGGATGAGCTTTATGACTGAATCCTTTTTTTTGTTGTTGTTGTCCTATTGATAGCAGAAGTCCACTCACTTCAAGGGGAAAAGGATTTGGCACTACTGAAGAAGATTGGTTAAAGTGCCTGTGCCTGAAAATGACTTACTAGGGATATGATCACTCTTTTGCAGATGGTTTAGATTGCCTCTCTAGGATCTGTCTGCAAATTTTATACTTAATGTTATCTGGTTAAAATTTTAATGAAGACAGTTAAGCTAAGCTGCTGTCTTACAGAGCGGACATCTTATTCTTTTACTGACTAAGCTAGAGTTGAGGGACACAGAAATATCACACAAGTCCTGGTCTCTGGGAAAAAAGATTGTAACCTTTGAGGCAGATTAGTGCAATGCAGTGCCTTGATTCACTTTAATATTGAGCCAGAAAGTGTGACCTATGTTTATTACATATCATATGTTTATATTTGGCCTTTAGGATATATTTCTGCTTGACCAGAGCCAGAGTCATGAGAGTCAGGTAATTCAGACAACTGCATCAACTTCTTCCTTTTTTTTTTTTTTTTTCTTCTTCTTACTTTTTATTCCTATCGCCTGAGTCTATATACCCACTGGGTTACAAAAGGTCTTTCATTAAAAATCCAGACATAAATCCTGAGGAGAACACAACAGTCCCTTCTTCCACCTGCCCTAAATAGTAGCCAAAAAGGTATTTCTTCAGATTAATGGGTGTCCCTTCATCTTCGTGACATTAACACTAAGAGGAAGAGGGAGTCTTGCTTCCTTGCAAAATATCTTAGACAGGTCCTTAAAGCTTGGCTGTGGAAGGACACAGAAGTAGCTATCTCCTTGCACTGAGGTAGAAATTAAAGTTATGTTACCCATCTCCTGGGAGATTGATTTAAACACTGCTACTGTTTGAAGGCTGCTGATGTGCACTTTTTGCATAGATGACCTTAGAGATAAACGTACTCAACCACAGCTCCGTGGGAGGCAGCAAGGCTTGATTCCCAGGGACAGGAGCTGTGACTTTGTAGAATGCTGGCTACAACATTTAGGTAGGGGTAAGGAAACTAGGTTTATTTCCTATGACATCCTTCTTCTTTTCCTTACCATTTCCTTAACCCAATAGCTATCAAATGTAAAGCATGTAATCAGTTGTGGGAGAAGATAATGTCTCAACTGAAATGGTTTCTTGGTCTTTAGCTCTAAATTGCAGCAATGCGGAGCTCTGTAGCTGCAGCCCTAAAAGAGATGTCCTCATCCATACAAGAGACAGCTTAAGATAAAGAAAGAAAATCAAAAGCAAAAAAAGAAAAAGGAAAAAAAGGAAAAGGAAAAGGAAAAGGAAAAGGAAAAGGAAAAGGAAAAGGAAAAGGAAAAGGAAAAGGAAAAGAGAAAGAAAAAAGAAAAAGAAAAAGAAAAAGAAAAAGAAAAAGAAAAAGAAAAAGAAAAAGAAAAAGAAAAAGAAAAAGAAAAAGAAAAAGAAAAAAAAATTAAAAACACTTCCTTTTGACACTGAAGTACTTGTCTGTGTTGCCCTATGTCCTTGCACTGTGCACACTTGAGAAACTTCTTTCTGTCTTTTCAAACCCTCACACTACAAAGTTAATGACAGATCTACCCTATGACTTTTCTTCCTAAATTTAAGCAAGCCCAATTCTCTCTTTCTCTTCTTGACATTCAGATGTGATATATGCTCACCTGACTATAGGATGCCACATAAATATATAGAGAGGAATTGCTCTGGAAGGGCTCTAAGTGGCCCTCTAGTCACTCCCTCTCTCTCAAGACAAGGACAACTATTTCCAATCCATATCTGATAGATTTTATTCACCTTCTTCTGAAAAGGTATCCTGCAGCGGAGATTTCACTGTCCCCCTGCAGGCTGGAGTCATATGATCAGTCTTGATCTCAACCTCCCTTTCCTTCAGCTGAACAATTCAGTCAAGCAACTTGGTCACTCTCAGATCTCCGTTCTGGATTCTCTCCAGCTGCACCACAGTTTTCTTCGGCTATTGTGTCCGTAAATGGATGCAGAGTTCAGTGAAGCAGAAATCTTTGTTTATGTCTCCCTGAAGGGTGTTTGTCTCTGCAAATACCTTTCTTATTTCCAAGTTTTTCACTAATCCTGGGGATCCAGCCAACAGGCATCATATTTGCTTAGGAAACAGCAGGATGTAAATGTGTGGAAAAAGCCTGCTTTGGATAAAGGGAAATATGTATCACAATGTTTTGAAGTTTTTCATGAATAAGGATGTCTGGAACAACTGTATAATGTAATCTCTCAACCTTGTATGAATGAGTACATGTCCCTGTCCACTTGTGCTCTGCAAATCTGGTTCCAACACTTCCCACTCTCTTCTGCTAGGTACAGAGACGTATCATCCACCCTTGATGCAAGGAGCTCTAACATGGTGAGGTGCAAAATGCTAGGCTGCCACTTGGACATGGGCTTGTCAAGTCAGAAGATAAGGTTCAGTTTGGACTGATAACTTTAAGAGCTGTTGGAGGATTTGGTTTGAACCACAACTGGTTGACAGCAGTCTGACAGAGACTTATGAACTTTTCTCTATCCATCATCAGCTCTTTCTTTGCATAGTTGTTTATTTGCCATTCACAGAAGTAAAGTTTTATTGAAATCAAAAGCTTGGACCAGAATTCAGTCTTAATTCCTACAAATAAATAAATAAATAAATAAATTTAAGACTTAATGCCTAAGTAAAGAAAAAAATATTAAAATATATTAAAAGGAAAAATAACAACAACAAAAAGAGAAACTAAGTCCTCTTTGGGTTTCCCTTGAATTTTCCTACACTGTTTGAAATACAGTCTCTTTGTGACAGGCACTTATCTTGCATCTCTAGTGTATACAGTAGGCTGCAGGCTCCAAGCTGAATCACGAACAATAGTTTCAACACCTTTACATGTGTGTTCGTAACTTTACATGACCAAGACTTTCTAATCTGGGAGTATCGAGCTAGACAGTTATACACAAGCATTTAAGGAAATGTCCTTGATTTCAAGTACAATGACTCAAATGGGGGTTGTTTTTCTAGGAATTCTCTACAGAACCTTCACTCACAAATTGGCCATTCGTGGGCAATTAATGTCAGGCACTCAAGTATGAATCAGTTGCCTACAATTAAATTCTTTGGAAACTTTGGCTGATTTTACTTAAACCTTGAATTTGATCTTGGATATAAAAGTACCGTAAAGATTAGATCTGCACATGTCCAGATCCACTGCACATTTACTGAAACAGTAACAAAAACAAAAACAACACAGTTTCTTGTCAAATGAAGAATTTAAAGGTCTTAGATCAGGAAAAGCTTACAAGTTTGTAAAACATTTCTGGAAGCTCACCAAAGCTACAATGCAAGCCTGTCTTTTTTAATGCTCAATGAATTGCATTATCAACCTTGGAATAAAAAAAAAAACTGTAAGACCACTTTCAAATCCTATTTTGATAATTAACATGCACAAGTCATAGAAAGCAAACAGCAACCTTCCCCTGGACACCTACTCCTCATTTGCACATGCTAATTGCTTACATTTGCATACACATATGAAAACAGAGCACTTTCCCCATTAGTGCTGATCACATTCCTCATTAAGTTAAGTAAATATCCCCAAAATACAAACACAGTTGTAGCTAAATTTAACATTATGTTACGTAGATTAACAGCCAATGAATTCTTTTGGCTTTTGGCTGTCCTGGGTAGTAGTTTTAGTGGAAAAAAACAACTGCATGCCTTGTTGTTGGAAACAAGACAGACTCTGGCCAGGTCACCTCCTGACACTGTTATGGGTTTGGTCTATAGCTGTCAGATATTGGAAAGCTGAGCAGCTGCTGGCACAGACTGCTCATCTGCGTGCTGCTAATATAACATTTCCTCTGTGTGACTTGTGAATACAGATCTATTCAGAGCTCACATTGCTTCTGAATCAACATGGTCTCTGCAGACCCTTCCATTATAAACAGTGAGAGGGTGTGGAGAGAAGGGTGCAGAGAACCTTTGCCTGGAAGTTAGGATGGACATTACAGTATGATAGATGATAGTTTGTGGATGGCATTTTGGTGGGTCTGGTTAAAAAGCATGGAGATAGTTTGTTTTAAAAGTGCTGCGAAATCATTCAGACTACAACACAAACACCTCGATGAAATGGAAATTCAGCACAGGAGATAACAGGTGAATAGATCATCAAACCAGGATGGATACAGGCAGAGGGAAGAGTGTCTGGAAAGTTGCCTCGTGGAAAAGGACCTGGGAGTATCGGTCAATAGCTGGCTGAGTATCAGCCAGCAATGTGCTCAAGTGGCCAAGAAGGCCAACAGTATTCTTCCTGGCCTGTATCAGAAAAAGTGTGGCCAGTAGGACTAAAGCAGTGATTGTCCGTCTGTACTCAGCTCTGGTGAGGCCTCACCTTGAGTGCTGTGTTCAGTTCTGGACCTTTCACTACCAGAAGGACACTGAAGCCCTGGAGCATGCCCAGAGAAGGGCTACGAAGTTGGTGAAGGGCCTGGAACACAAGTCCTGTGAGGAGCTGCTGAGGGAGCTGCTGGGGGTGTTTAGTCTGGGGAAGAGGAGGCTCAGGGGAGACCTTACTGCTCTCTGCAACTACCTGAAAGGAAGCTGTGGGGAGCTGGGGGTCCACCTCTTCTCCCAAGCAACAAGCAGTAGAATAAGAGGGAATGGCCTCAAGTTGTGCCAAGGGAGGTTTAGGCTGGATATTAGGAAAAACTCCTTCACTGAAAGGGCTGTGAGGCACCGGAACAGGCTGCCCAGAGTAGTAGCTGAGACACCATGCCTGGAGGTATACAAAAGACACATAGTTGTGGTGCTAGGGACATGGTTTTGTGGTAGACTTGGCAGTGCTAGGTTAAAGGTTGAACTTGATAATCTTGGAGGTCTTTTCCAGACTAAGTGATTGTATGATTCTGTGATATTTAGCTTAAATCCACATCTTACGTTGGATGAATAATACCTAAGTTGTATACCACAGACTTTGAAAATAACTTGGTGTTTGCATGTTCTGGATTTTCCAAAAACATGGCCTATATACAGTTCTCTAGAAATGGCCTGAGCAAGCCAGCTGAGCTGAGCTTACATTTGCTTTGCACCAGCATTCACAGAATACCAAGATATCTGTCCTAGTCTGCAAACTTATTGTTCTGTCCAGGTGTACTGCTGCAAGCACAAGTGCTGGCCTAAAGAGGGTAATCTGCTGAAACCCTTCAGTATTTCATGAAGGAGGAGGGACACACACTCATTTTTCCTCATGGCAAGAAGCTATCACTGGGCAAGCTGAAAGATGCACCTCCAAAAATGGTTTTGCTTAAAGAATGCTTTGAAATTCTACAAGAGATTTGAAGCAGGGTAGAGAGGAATTTACAGGTAACAACCATGATGGTTTTCAAGATAGAAGAAATCTTGGTAGAAGGAACCTCCCAAGTTGAATAAACAGCAAAGTCAATGATGAGATACAAAAATAATGGATGAAAATAATACATCTTGCAATACTGATGTATATTTTATACTAGTGGCTGCACAAATTCTGCATCAACTGTTTCAGCTCTAATAGAAGATATGTGAGTCATAAATAATGAGAATCATGCTTGTTGTGGAGGCAAGGTCAAATGAATAAGATTGCTAGGATGCAAAAAGTGAGCAAGGGAAATTATTAAAAAAATACAAAACTGTATAAAATAAAATGCTCCTTCACCTTGAATACCATGTATAGTTGGACACAACAGAAATATGAATGATTCTATAATGTGTGGCAGCAATTATTAAAATGTGAGATTATTTCACTTACTTGAGAAAAAAGAGATCCTGCCTGTTCATAGACAAATGTGATTTATTCTGTACTGCAGCTCAGTTTTCACCCTGGAGAAGCTTCTGAGACCTAAATACCACCAGGTCTGGGATGCTGTAATAGATTTTTCATGCTTTTCCAGTATCACTTGAGCATTGAAGCCAGATAATGCTCCAGCTGAGCAAGGAGGCCAGGAATAAGCCACTGATGAGGACTACTCTTCTCTTGTCCCGTCCAGCTTCACAGCCAGCTGGAGGAACACGGAAGAGATGGGGAGCCGTGCCTGGCTGAATGCAGAGGCGCTGGACCGGTACATTTCCTGGGGGAAAGCCAGGGCTGGAGCCCAAATTTGACATGTGAGAACTTGAAAAAGTAACAGAACATCTAGATCAGGAAAATTTGCTAACATATTACTGTTGGAAACATCACATGTCAAACTAAGCATGTTACCACCATCCTAGCTGCAAGTGGTATATCCCACAGTAGCTGGGGATATTTATTTTACATTCAGTTAAGCTTTCTATTTTCTCTGACCTTTTCTCCAAGAAATAAGGATATTTCTTTTGTTTCTGATTTTTTTTTTTTTCAGTTTGCAATACTAAAAGAGCATATGCTATTTCAAGAGACTGATGAGTGTGTGCTTTCAATCTAACATAATTTACCTAGGATAAAACAAAACTATGTGCAAGAATAAAATATCTGCAAAGGACATTTTATTGTGTCTATCTTTTCTGTGTAATCATTGAGCAGTTTTAAAAATAAAATGGCTTCTGCCATCACACAGAGGTTGAGATTCTTCATAATTTGGAAGTGTGATAAAGGACAAACAATCCCAGAAGTTATATCAGGTGTGAGACACCCTATACAAGTAAACGTTTTTTTTCTTTTTTTTCTGCACCATAGAGCATTATTGACATTTTTAATCAGTATATTTTCATTTAGAGCCCTCTGCGTTGTATAGTTTGCGCAGAAAACTTTTCCATTTGTGTTCTTTAAGCCCATGATGAAATGACCTTTGGAAATGAGACTCCAGGCCATATTGTGTCTTCTTGATCCATCTTTACTGTAGGGAGCCCATAATAGATTAGATATTGCAGTTAAGTTATGAAAAACAGGTTTCAATGGGTTCCAATGAGAACAGCTTTCTGTGGAGAAGTCCCATTTGTTACTATTTCAAAAATCTGTGTTTGGTGAATTTAAATGTATCCCTACTCTTGCTGAGTATCTGTACAGTATTTCTACTCTTACTGAAATAGCCTTTTTATGGGAATTTACAGGAATGGAAAAAATGTAGAAATGAATGAATTTTACTAATAGGTCAGACATATTTGCAGCTTATTCAAGGGATATTAAACAGCAAGACTTTGATGTGGGAGGTGTAAAAATGCATCCTTGAAATTCTCATTTTTCTGTCATTTTAGGAAATGTATGTGCATGCCAAAGTATCTCGTTGTTCTCCTGATGTTTTTATCAGATCCATGCAAAATGCAGTTGGTTCCAGCCTTGAAATGCAAATTTGTCTTACACTGCTCTTGCTGCCAGTAGGAAGACTAAAAATACATATGTAATGATGTTCCTGGAACGTTTGCAAATGCCTTTAGATGATGATTCCAGTTTTTTGCTGCTATCCAGAATAATGTTAATTTCACAGGCTCATTTTCACCAAAATGTATAGAATTGTATTTAGAAAAAAAATAATCTCTGAAGATAAAATGCCTTAACTATTGGAAAATCTTTGCCAAGTAGGTAGGTCACCAAAATGGAGCCTGAACAAAGAAAAGAAGAAATAGTTTTGCCAATTTATTATGCTTACATCTGTTTTCATGGTTTTCTTGTTACTTTAAACATTCTCTGCAGAAACCCAGAACAGCCCACAAGACTGGTAATTCAGGAAGGCTTATAATTGAGGCAGATCTATTTAATTTCATTGAACAGAGAAAAATGAGAAAAGCAACTAAAAAGTTAGAAAAAGAAGCATAATCATCATAACCAAAGCCAGTTGTTACAAAGGCTTCTGACTAATGCCAGCAGAGATTTTGAAAATGGAGATTTTTTAAAGCTAGTGCCTAACAATATGGATTTAGGAAAGCATACCAAAGCGCTTTCTTAAAACTTGTAGTCAGGAAAAGTTTTTGCTAAATTAAAGTTTTAAAACCATCCTCAGCAGAACTATATGGATTTCTAGAGGCAAGGTACTAGTTTTCAAGAAGAATTTATGTCCCTGTGTTGATTTTGATGGGAACAGGAACCTCTTAGCTCTTCTGAAAAACAAACATTTTATAATTTTGATCTGTTAAACCTAGAATGGCAAGACAGGACACATTTACTCAATCTCTTGTTCAAATAAGCTCTATGTCATATTTCTAAATATATATGTAGTTGTGGAATTCATCTTGCCCAATTTAAAATAATAAAAGTGAATATTGCCATTTGACTTGGTTGTCCATATTGCCCTCAGTCAATGGAGAGAAGAAGCACTGATGAGAAATGAATGATCACATTCTTAAGTAGATGCTTAAAATTGGTCACATGAATTTTCCCCTACAAGGGCACATTTTTCTCCACTGTCTCTAAAAGGAGTTTAGGTAGGATGGGTGTCAACACCACAGATGTCTGAAATTTGAAGAGATACATCTTGCCCTGGATACTAAAATCCAAGCAACAAGCTGTGAATGTTTTAGCTTTTTTTTTTTTCTTTTTTCTTTTTTTTTTCTTTCTTTCAAACAGTTTTAATGTATGACATGATGATTCTGCTTTTAATTACTTTTTTTCATGGTGTGCACAAGTGGAAGAGATTTATTCTACTTGGTGAATTTAACTTCATACTTGGTGCAATAAAGAAAGTGAAAGCGCACTTAAGAGGTATAAAAAATCTTGGCTCTCAAACCATAAAATTTCTGCAGTGTGGGTATTTCAGGTGTCTTATTACTGAAGGTGATTAAACCAGCCTAAATTGTCATTGATGATAGGAAATCAGTATCAGTGGTATAGTAAATCTATATGTTGTCTGGATAGCAGTGAAAGGTTAAATACCAGAAGCAATGATATCTGATAACAGTATAGAGGGAGTTTTGAGAGATACTACTTACAAAACTCTGGAGAAAGAAGCTTTAAGCTTTAATTTTGAGTGACTCAAAGGGAAATTCAGTTCCCAGAAAATTCTTGGTCCTTTGATGAGAGCAGACTTTGCTATTGTAACTATAGTTTCTAAAAATGCATGGTAATATCATCCATACTGAAAACTAAATGTAGGTTGATAATTAACTGCAGAAAAGTATTTAAAAACTGTACAGTATTCACAAAGAAAACAAGAAACTGAAATGCTTAGTAAAATTACAGTTTTTTAATGAGAATCAACTCGTTCTTCGCTTCACTTTAAATTGCTGTTGAAGGCTGTTTCAGTCACCATCCTATATGCTAAAAGGCACACTCCAAACCTAAACAGAAATGAAGGTTTTGCAGCATGTTACAGTATTAGACATTGGTGCTTAGGAACAAGTCTTCCTGAAGGCTTCTGAGATGAAGGCAAATGCCTTTTTTTTTTTTTTTTTTTTTTTTTTTTTTAGCTATAGCATGTCAATTGGTTGAAGAAAAAAAAGAAAGGAGAAAGCAAAAGAAAAAAGCAATCTATTTCTGAAACATAATAATGCATCAACAAAATAAGAAATGGGATTGAGAAAGGAAAATACATTTGCAGAGGACAGAATCAGACAGGAGGAAGAATTTATAGCACTGTGCTAATTTTGTAATCTTGGACCCTGAGCTAGACAGAAGAATGACAGAAAAGGACTTTATCTAATAGATGTGACAGAAGCGATGAGAGTGAAGGATGATAATTTTCATCTGAACTGCTACCAGAGATTCATATTCATAGATTTAAGTGTTAAACTTTCTCATAAAAGTGAAGTGTTTACACTTAATATGTTTAGATATTAGAACCAGGAAGAGCTTCTCCTTCCACCTCATCTTCTTATATCTTTTGGCATAAATGAAGTGTCTTGAATATGCTAGCAAAATCAGGTAAGTGCCTGCTGAGTCTGTTTGCTCGTTCACTCACATTACCAAATTGAAAGAGTTGTAGATGTGCTTGTAAACAGCAAGCTATGGGCTTATGAACTTATTGTGCCTCAGAATTATGCAAGTCACATAGTCTTGCACATTTACTCGTGCAGCATTTTCAAACCAGCAAGATCAGGCAGGGTTTCTAAGGGGATGGGAGGCCCACTTGCTGAAAAACATTAGGGTCAGTGTTTCAGTAGTTGGCAGCCTGCCCTTTTAAATAGTGGAGCAATAGGCAATGAATCAGCTTTACCAGTATTGAAACCTCAGCCTTTTACTTAATTGCATAATTGTATTTTGGTCAAAGTTTTGCTTAAGCTTCTGAAAAGCTGAAGAAAACTGCCAGGATGCCTGAACTGCAGCATGGCTTTCACACTCAACATTTTGACACTCTCCCTGTAATTGTAAGATAAGCCCAGCCAGCAGCAGCTCATCTTTTACATTTCCTAGCTTGGGCTATGGTGTTGTCCACCTGAAAGGTCCAAGTGGACCTAAAATCTGTATAGTCAGAACTGTTGTTGTGTTTTTTTTTTTTTTTTTTTTTTTTTTGTTTCTTATTTTTTTTCTTATTATTTTTCCCTATCAAACATCCACTCTCTGCTTATGCAGCCGTGGGGGATTTGTGTGTTACTCTCCTCTGTTGCTCTGTCAAATAGGTTTGGCTTGATTCTGACTTGTCTCTGGACCCTCCATGAAGACCTAAGACATCTCTAAGACCTAAGGTATGCAGCTGTGGGGAAGGTAATGCCTCTAAGATTTGGCTTGTCTTGTCCAAGTTGTTCTAGTGTCACACCATCATCTCCTCCACTTACCCTTGCAATTTCATCACACAACTATATCATTTTGAAGTAGAGGAGAAGCGACTGTTACGCTTCATCATTAAAAGGAATAAAGCACCTTGCCCATTTTCTTTTGCATTCATCACTGGAAACCTACCACAAAGCACTTGGCATTAAACACTCATGAACTTTCACAGACTTTCTCAGCCTATCCCAACTCCACTGATGGTGTCCTACACCTACTGAGGTGTTGCCACACCAATGCAGATTTTATGACTCTCTATTAAATATATTTTTCATTTGTTTTCTTCCTTTCTTCTCCTCAGCCCCTGAACAAGAGAAGGTCAAATAGCCTAGATGATCACCTCAACTCCTTTCCAGTCCCATTTTCTGTAATTCTGTAGGTAAAAATTGCAGTCTACTCATACAGCCAGTTCACTACTCGCCTTCACATTTTGCTTGGAAATCCTTTGTTGTGTTGCCGATGAAAAAGGAGCCAGCTTTGGCAATGATTAGGCAGATAGTTTAATGAGGCTGCTGCTTTTCAGGCTGATCAGATTGTTTGATGATTCTCTCTCTGTCTCCTACCTTCTACAAAGTCTCTTGCCTGAACTCTCTGTGGCAGTGACTCCCTCTCAGTCTGATATTTGCACAGTACCCAGTGCAATCAAGCTCTGGCTCCCTAGTGTTGCTAGGTAAATATTCCTTTTTTATCTTTAGAAAAGTAATAGTTCTGAGTGGACACAACTTGAGGCTTCACACCAATTATTAGCAAAGATAAAAGATCCTGTCATTCGCAGCAGTAAGAAGTTCTCACTGAACTGTAGCTTTCCCTTTTTATAATGAGTCACTACGCCAAATAATGTGCACGTATTGCTCAAATAACAGAAATGACATAGATTAACAAAATGAATGTGGGAACTTAATTTCTCTGTCAAATACTGGTAGTCAAGACTGCAGAAAACAAGTATCTACTACTGCTCTTAGGCCTTTCTGTGAAGTTTGGTAAGTCTGTTTACCACTGAAATATTTTAAATTATGTATTTAAAATAAAACACTGCTATCAATGTCTGAATGCAATAATTGGTAAATAACAATTTACCGTTTAATAGGTAAAGATTTATGGTTATAGCCACAAACAACAAGATCAAGCACAGATCTGGACTATAGGCCTGATGCAATGCTATTTGAGTTGGTTATTCATGTTAATTCATTCCCATCACCAAGTCTGTTAGGTCACAAAGAACTTCAGGTCAGGTCTGAGGATAACGTGAGACCTGAGAGCAGAATTCACATTTCTTCTCTCTCTCACATAAACCTAAATGATGAGATGAGTTATACAATATCCAGAGTCTTTGCTGGCTCACTTCTCTCCCATCAAAGATTCACACTCTCAGAAGTTCAGTTCTTCTTAAACTTCTCAGAAGCTGGGACAGCACACTGTCTAATACTGATGGCGTACCTTCAGCATGTTTGAAATCGTGAATAAAATGAACTCAGCCACCCAAAATATGTGATTATTTCTGCATAGCCATATTGCTTGAGGCATTCTGCTGTCTTTATTGCAAACCAATCTTCATGCTTACACGGATATCACACATTTATTTTGCAACGTGAATGTGACTAAATATTTTTTTTCATGATTTGGAAGAAAAAAAAAACAACACTTGAAGCCATTAGATGTGGCTGCTTTGCCTCTGGTGGGATGATGTCATGATGGTGAGAAAAGGTACGAAATAATAGAACAAAAAATAATATTGGCTCTGGGTAAGGTAGAGACTTAGGGTGGCATGATTTGTTTAGCCACTGACTGGTTAGAAGAGAGGAGTGTAGAGACTCCTGGCAAGGCAGTGAAGCAGATGGGCAACTTTGCCCGAACTAGAACTTTTTCCTCTCATAGAGAGAAATGCTGGAAGGATCTGTGCTAAAGGAAGTATAAATGAATATTTTAGGAAACCAGAAAGAGTTGGGCTGTGTCTTACCTGGTACAAACTGGAAAGTAATGGAGCAGTGATCAGATGAGGATCACTTTTGCAGGGGTCAGACCTATTGGAGTCTTTCTTTCTCTTCACTTTGGGTGAAGTGGCTCAGAAAAAAGCAAGGTCACCCCTACTTTGGTCTGTTAACACCAGTGCATTTGCATGGTTTATCGTCTAAGCGGGGCGTCAGTAGTAGAGCAAAGAGAACATATTCCATGATATATGAAGCATATGTAGCAAGACAAATTGGGACATTAGATTATACTTTGCAAATGTATTCCTATCCTTAAATAAAACATTTGCTACTAAAAGATCCATTTTAGGAAGGTAACCCAGAGCCAGACTGTGGGCTGCAAATCAGTGAGATAATCACATGGCAAGGCTTCCCGTTAGAAATGCTGGGGTCCAAATTCAGCCCTTGTGCAAGCTGGGGCAATTCTTCTGCTCTCTTACACTGGGTATGCATCTGGCAGCGAGGCTTTGGGCTTCTGCTGCATCCAGGGCACGCAGAAACATTTATTATTACAGCATGCTATTGCTCATGGGCTGCTAAAGGATTATCGGTAATTCAGGTGATTTGCAGAGAACTCCAGTAACAGTCTTTCACTGAGCCCTGTGCATGAAATAACAATGAAAATGCATTTCAGGATGGAAATATGCCTCCTATCTCTTACCCAGTCAAAAGCAATTCTACAGCAGTGAGGTGCTGTACTCTGAGATGGATTTTAAGCTCCCTTACACCAGTGGAAATTAGAGAAACTTCAGGTAGAAACAGTAGAGTTGCAGCAACACAAATCAATTCCTTTTTTCAGCTGTGCATGTAGGGAGAGACTTTTTTTTTCCAAATAAAGAAGGACAGAATGGCAGAATTCTCTCCTTACATTTCTGTCCCTGTATATATACAGATGAATTTCAGGTAGAATGAATCAAGACAGGGTGAAGCACAAAGGAGATCAAGCAGTGTTGACAAGACATAGTTGGTGACAACAGTGGTTAATACCAAAGAAGCTGAGAGAGGATTTAGTGGCTATGGCACTAGTACATGGAGGCAGATACAGCAGAGACAGTCAGCAAAGATGCAGCAGGGACGGATTCAGCAGAAGCCAAAAGAAATGAAAGGAGCATCTCAGTGATTTGAAAAATAAAAACCTCTTGGTGGTGTTTGTCCCCATCACCTCATGTGCTCAGCTGATGGTGCAATGCAAGAAGACTGTGACTTGGCAGGAGAATCGAACTCTTTAAGCAGCAAGGATATTGGCTGGGATCTGTTTACCTAGATAGCTATGTGGCCTCCATCACCATGCTCTGTGATGGCAGAAACAATGTAAAAATTCAAACTGCTGTATGCAGCTGAGATTATCCATTTTGCCTGGCAAATAAGCAGAGGGAAAGTTTCACCTCTGACCATGTGGTTGGCTGGTCTTGCAGCTCTACCATTTGATTTCTACTACTATCGTACATGGACTTTATACTATAATGTACTCTTTTAACCTGTGTCAGAAGATTATTTTTCATAAGGTCAGTGACATTTTTCAAAGAGCAAAACAGCAATTTTTTGCAGGACACTGCTGACACTTCCTGAGCACAGAGTTAGAAGCTTTCCTCAGCCACGCAACAGGGTGCTCAGAGCATTTCTGTACCAACATGAAAGGGCAAAAAGGAATTTCCATCGTGTGCCTTTTAACTACTTGGAGCATTCCTTTGGACAACAGATTCAAAGAATTGGAGACAACATGCACAAAACCGAGCTGAATAGGGATAAAAGAAACACAGTTCCAATGCTTTTGCCTAATTGAGAGCATCCTGCTGCAGTTTTCTGACAACACTCTGGTGTTATCACTTACTGACTGTACAAAAAAGGTCTCTAAAGCCCTGACCATGCTGATGGGCACACAGTTGAAGAGAACAAGCTGCCAGGCCCCCGCATGTGTTCAGCCACAGGACTGATAATTTATCGCTTCTCTCTTGAAGCACTGGATGCCATCACCATGGTCCAAAACCCCCCTGCAGTTCAGTGCTGATCCACTACAAAGGGTGAAATTTTAGTTTTTAATAAGACAAAGCAGGTGGAAGTTAGCAGAAGAGGACTCTTAGCTAGCAGAACATCTTGTTTAGAACTGATGTGTTTGCTTAAATGTATTTTATTTATACATAAGAGAGGCATTTGTTCATGTGTGTTTGGCTGTCCTTCCAGACAAGGAACAATTTGAAAGAATTCACCCTGCAAGACCAAATCCTCTCCTCCCATAGCTGAAGGAGTACCTTCTTTTCCTCCATTACAAGCAAATAGGTTTTTTGTATGGAGTTTTCAAATGTATAATATTAAGAGTTACACCAAAAAAAAAAAAGGTTTAATAGTGTGGGCAACACCCCAGTTTAGAAGAGAGAGTGAAGAACATCCTTCTTGCATTTTTTTCCTGCTCCTACTTTTAACTTAGGCCAGCTGCCTCCAAATCTGTTCTGGCAGCTGGGTACCAGCAAGCCAAATCTGGACACATGCATTTCCAGCAACAGCCCTTGATCATCAGCCACATCCCTCATCCCGGTCAGGGTGAAACCATGACTGTGGCCATACAGATTTTTAGGATTGCATCCACAGTCCTCCTGTTGTCACAGTGATCTTGGGGCTATTTTTTTACTCACAACATGCTGCAAGACAGCCCCATGGAGCTGGTCAGTGTAATGATTTACATTTGGTGCAAGCATCACCCAGCTCTCCGCAAAGCCATGCCAGAACAGTGGTGAGAGCTGCGCTGCATTTAAATGAGAGCTTGAAAAGCATTTGGAGCTGTTCGGATGGTAAAGACGTCTGCATCCACATCCTTAGTACATGTTTATAAAATGACACGTATCTCTAAGTGCCAGCGCACAATTTTAAGCTCACCAGTGGCTTGCAAAAACTAAGACAATACAGTCTTGGCCACTGATCTGTTGAATCTATTACCAAAAGGAAAAAAAAATCCTCAAGAAACCATTCAGCACAGATGATTTCAATGAGACTTGCCCCATCTCCTGCAGCAAGTTAATTTCCCACAGAAAATAATTGACAGAGAATGACATTTGCAACCCTTGTGTGAGAGAGACAGTCTCCGTATCTCAAAGCATATTTTTATGAGATTCTGGAGCAGAGCTGGCTTGGGATAATTGTTACTGGAGACACTGAGAAGTACTGAAAACACCAGCAGGCGTTTCTGAGTAAACCCAAGAAATTCTTAAAATGAAAAACACAGTGTAGAAGAAAACAAAAAAATAAAGGATAAAAAAAAAAAAAATCTCTCCCCCCAACACAAACCCTACAGTTGTGAAGCAAAAGGAGCCCTCTGAAGACAGACCGTGATGCTGACTCCCTTCAGCTGAGATCTCTTGCCATCAGAGGAGATGCAAGTGTGAATTTTTCTCTCCTCATGCTCTGCCAAAAAAAGTCTTTGATATTCTGGAGGGAATTAGAAGGAAAAAAAAAAAAAGGAAAAAGAAAGCGAGTGAACTTCACTAACAGCCTTTTCCCCTTCCCTGCCCCTTGGCAAAAGTGCTGGTACTAATTTATGCAGTTGCTGTGTAGAGCTGGTCAGATATTCTCTGACAGAATGCTTTCTTGTTAGAAAATACACTTTTGCCTGACATTACTTATATTTCTGGAAGTTTCTTGTCTTTCTGAAGCCTTATTCATTCATATTTCTTAATGTCCAGACCTGTCCCATGTGGGTATCACCCAGATTAATTGTGCAGCTGCAAACAGAGCTTAGAAAACTGTGATGCTGAGCTGAGAGTGCTAGCACATGCAGAAGACTTATAACCATCTTTTAAAGACAGCAACAGAAGTCTGTAATGCATTTACCTCAGTTGCTTCACATAGTTTATTACTTAGCTAGGAAATTCACTTGCCCAATACACACTTCAGTTATCCAATGTTACTCCTTTCCTCTGAAGGCACCAAAAAGAAGACAGCCCTTTCTTTGAAAACCTCTGTCTTATTGTGTGAAATACAGGTAGAATTTTAAGCCTTTCCTGTACAGCACTTAGAAAATGAGCCATACATGTAATACATGTGGGGAGCACAGCAGCTCTTTTCTTGGAATGTCACATGGGAACTTTTCCTCACTCGATAGTTATTCCTGCCATACGGGGACTTTTGAATTTCCCTGTCAGCCCCTGGCTGGATATAGGACACCCCACCAGTGTTTCCCACTTACTGCAAGGGAAGTGAGTGTTTCCCCAGCTGATGTTTAGATCACACATTGAAACAATTAAAGCTGACATCAGCCACAAAAAAGTGGCTATGGTTCCCTGTTAAAAGTGATGCTTTTTCATCTCTAAGACAAAAAAAAAAAAAAAAAATGTAAAGGATTTTGCATTTGATTTTGCAGCTTTGCTCTGTACAGTTAAGACTCCTTCATGCACCTGTCAGTAACATAACGTTGCCTCAAGAAGGAGATTTCCTCTAAACATCTGTCTCAGCTGATTGAATATTCTCTTACTGTATAAGAGTAGTCTATTGCCTGATGAATACATGTTATTTAATTTTTGAACAACATGTCAGGGACTCCTACGGCTTCTGTATGCAAATTCTTCACAGCTACAAAAGAGCTATCAGTTTTGCACCTTGGTGAATCACATTTTAAGGGATTTGACAGATAATTTACTTATTATATATACATTTAAATGATAAAAAAAAAAAAAAAAAAAAAAAACACAAAAACATGAATTAATACAGAGAACAATTAAGTAGATGTGAAAAGTTTGCAAAATTAAGAGCGCTGGCAATGCAGATTGGGATCACTCACAAAGAGCCTTTGTTGTGGACACATTTATATTCTAGATAAGTCCAGACACTTTTTTTTTTTTTTTTTTTTTTTTTTGGTGGGGCTTTTTATTCCTGGTTTGCTTTAGGGCTGTAAATTTCTTTTTTCTGAGGCTGTCTAAGGTTTTACAGTAGCAGTTCTGAGATGTACAAATTACAGTGCTAAACACACAAAATGAAGTGGAAATGGGAAATTAGTGTACTGCACAGTAAAGTCTTGCTGATAGATTGCTCCAGCTCACTTGAAGCTTGCTTTGAAAACAATGCTCCTTTAGAAGTCATCTTTGTGATCTGGGTTTCCATCTCACTTAGGAAAGAAAAGAAAAAAAAAAAAAAAAAAAGGAGTTTTATTCTAAACTTGAATTGAATTAACTTGGTATCATTACTTTGAGATAAAATTCTAGCAAAGAAAAGGCAGCATGGCACTCCTGCACTGGTTACCCATTTAAATTTAAGCCTTCCTAAAGAGGCAGACCCAGGCTGATGTAAATCAGGAGTAGCCAGCCCAGGGGCTGGGAGAGCATGCTTTAATCTCGACAGCATCTGTGGGTCTCATGACTATCTGAGCATAGGAGGTTGCTGTGGCTACAGAGAAAAAAAAGTGTGACTTTTCCAGGACCTTTCCCACAAATCAGCAATATCCAGTGCTGGTAGATTTAGCAAATGTGCTTCAAGCTGACATATAAATATGACTGGCTGGGCAGAAAACCGGGTATCGAAAAATCCTTAACAAGCCCAGTTTATCTTGGATGCAGCCTATTTGTCTGCATATCATCCAATCCTTTAATAGCAGCAGAGCTGAAATGTTGGCTGTGTTAGATCTTGAAAGGGCCAGAGGCAAAGTTGCTCCATCAAGGGTGAGCGATTCATGGACTGGACATACTGTCTACAGCAAATGTTCAGTATTACTGTAAACCTGATACAAGCCCATTCTCAATGAACCCTTTCCCAACTGGATGAGCAATTGTCTCTGTCAAGGCTGTTTGATAATGTTTTAGACCTATCCTGCATGTCTATGAGGTGACACATTTTCAGCGAGACTAGAGAATAACTGGCTGCAGCAAAAGCAGCTAATAACAGTCCCTTGGGGCCCTTCAAAGATGGAATTTTATTTTTACTTAAAAAAAAAAAAAAAGAGAGACACTATCAGTATTCCTACATCGATGTCATGTAATGCAAAGATTTTCTTTTCTGCTAGGAGATTTAAGTACCGTAGACAGACTTGCATTTTATTAAAACAATAGGGATTTTTCTTCATATGCTGATTTATTCAGTCTCCTTTAGTATGGAAAGAGCTGACCTGTCGGAAAGCATTTTGGAGCAGTCACCTGCAGGACTCAGGCCAGGCCGTAGCTGTTAAGGGGGTGCAAAGAGCTCTTTAACTGTGTGGCCAATCTTGTACGCAACTGCAGGGTAATCAGGAAAATGAGAAACCCAGAGTCCCTCTGGTCTGCTGGGTAGATCCCCTCATACAAAAAGAAAAAATAAAGCCTCAAGAAAGCATGGAAATAATGCAGCAAAAGGCCAGTTCTTCCTATTTATTAAATGAAGATATATTTTATTGTCATTTAAAGGAATGGCCAAACTGTGTCTCTTCTCACCTTGGTGTTATAACTGAACAATCATGGCAAGACCTTTTTTGTTGTTCTTCTTCTTCTTTTCTCATGATTTAATTTCTGTAAGCTTTTTTAGGTGTCAGTCACTGCCTGGGTGCTGACAGTCTCTGTAAAACCTCACTTCTGCATCTATCAGGCCAGAAGCACTTCCGATGTGTGTAATCCCATGGGGAAGGGGTAGTGGCCTGCTCCCACGTCATGGGCACATCTGGCCTATAAATATAAACCTTCTCCTCATTCCTTTGTTCTCCCTGTTCATTTGCTGAACGTCTCCTTTTCTCCCTTTTATGCTTAAAACAACAAATTTCAAGCCTAATCCTATTGCTTGACAAGCAATTGACAATTGACTTTGTGCCTGCGTTTCTTTCTACTATTTCAGTGACAACAACTAACAAAATCTACTACACTACTAATATCCAGAAATGCAGCAAAAGAAACAATGATTCCAGAGTTTTATCTGGATTTACCTGCCAACAGAAATTGGGCAGTGATATGCTGAGCTGTACACGAACAACTACAGGTCTTTCACTGAGGACATCCCAGCCTTATGAAGGCAGCAGAAAGAACAACTTGTTTTATGAACAGAGTTAAAGCTGCCACCAGCGTTACCCAAGATGATCCTGAGAGTATGAGGTAACCACTAAGACTGACAGATCTATCATAGCGTGCTACAGACAGCTGGAAACCAATTGCATCTCTCCAGAGCATCTGAAGTAGCACTGGACACCTCTGTGGCTTTCAACATTTGAATGCCAACTTGCGAGGTTTACCTGAAGCCACAGAAGTTTATAACAAGGCTGGGGACTGAACCCTGCTCATCCAAACCCATTGCCTTATTCACATGGTCTAGCCTTCATCTTAAATCCCCACTTGTAAAAGAGGAAAAGGATGTTCAGGTCCTTGCGGCCAGGTTGCCTCTTCTGGAAGTACATGCTACCTCTCCCTCTTCGTAGCCTGGAAGATTACAGCCAAGCTTCTGGTAGATGTTACTGGGAAAATACAGGAACGGCTGCACATTGCTATCACAAGTGGTAGTTTATCACTGGATTTGACAAGGAGTCAGTTAGCAGGGAGTGTGTATCCACATGGGAGGTGAGGTAATGCCAGCAGAAGCATTAAGTTTCTGTGGGTCACATTTTCATAGCTGATGGCAGAAAATGCAATTAGAGAGGAGAAAAAAAATTGGATTTAGTGACTTTCCATTTACAAAAACATGTGCTCAAGCTGCATTTTACACCAGCTGCACAGTAAAATGCAAAGCATCTAGTAATTGTATCATCTGAGAGAACAGCTTCTCAAGTCTTAGGCCAAAATAAGAAACCAAGGCTAGTTATCTCAGTTTGGAAGAGATTAAAAATTAGAGATGTCTTTTTAAGTATTCATGGAGAACTTGAAGCACTCTGTAGATATCAGTGCAAAAATAAATAAATAAATAAAATCTAAATAGTCATAAAATTTCATTCTGAACTAAAGAAAATTTGATTTTATATCCTGGACCAGGGATATAGTAGTCAGGACCAGGGAGGGAAGATTTGGTCTTTTGTTGTAGGTGAGACAGTTTCTGGCTGAACTGGACATTTTTTGTGCAAACTTTAGGAAATCACAACATCCACTTCCTTAAACACACTACTTAACCTTTTTAAGGTTAACATTAGACAGGTGACAGCTGGACTTTATTCATTTTTAAGAGGAAATAAATGGCCTAGATTTCTCATCTTTTTCCAAGATTTTGAGGAACTGGGGACTCTAAGATGGTAGGGTAGTTTGCAAAATGAAGCTCTAATTTCTGTTAAATCTTCTGGGAGATTCTGTAATGCACTTTCATAATAACGAGATAAACTTTTATTTTTATCTAAAAACATTTTCAATGAAAAAGTAATTGAGTTGCATTAATACAATATTTATATTTTAGAAAGCCCTGTGATAAAGTATTTGCAGACATCATATTTTTTTTTTTTTCTTTAAAGTGCAAAAATTAAGAACAGGAAAGTACACTCCTATTAATGTTTTTGTTTATTTTTCTATTTTTTAATCTGTCAGTCCTTTGTGAGTCCTCTGGTTGGCTGCCAGTGAGAAATGAAATGTTATAATGTATTTCTGAAATATTGTAAATATATGTCTAGAGTGATAGTTCTGAGAATAAATGTGTTTCTTGAAAGGAGAAAAAAGATTGCTTTAACTCTCAGTTCAAACCATTAGACTGTGGATTTCTAAATGAACCTTAACCATGTAAGAATTAAGTGTTGAAGAGTTAAGTGAGTCAGTTGTCTGTAGGAACAGTGATGTGATGAATATTTTTATTCTCTTCATTTTACCCAGAAACAGATAACCAAATGAGTAGCCTGAGTACCATTAGGAGAGCCTACCTGTTTCTGGCGAGGGATTTACTTAATAAGATATGACTTAATTAGCCTGCATCTGATGTCTGCCTGTTGGATAAATCCTACCAAAGTGAACATTTTTTAAAAGTCAGACTAAAACCACATCACAAGGAGTATTCACATAGACAGGAAGACACATATAAATCAGACCATTTCTCCTCCTTCACAGACATCATCACTCACAAATCATCTTCTACGTCTGTTATAAAAATAATTAATGGCCCAATTATAAGTTATTTTATTCCACAGTACTTCTTTTACTTAATGTGTATAGGCATGTTTTGAAAATCCCAATAATTGTGTGTTTACATCTGTTGGAGCCTGGAGATCTTTGAAAATCTGGTCCTAAGGGGATTTAAAAATGCTGCCCTGAGTTTTATCCTTTATTATGTGAACTTTTCTGTTGTCATGTTCATCCCTTACACTAATGAAAAGTAATGTGGTAGAAAGAGTGAATGTTTTTCTCCAAATATGTTTGGAAGCTACACAGCAGCATTTTCAAACTGCTATTTGACTGGAATGATTGGAAGACAGTGATTTGCTTACTTCAATAATATATGTACAAATCTGGTTTGCTAAAGACCAGCTTTGCCAAACAAATCACTGACTGCAACAGCTTGTAGTAACTTACTCAGAATGTATGTGTTGCAGGGATGCTAAAACCTGGACTGCTTATGCAACAAGAAAAGATGCTGGTAAATCCTGTAATGTTGCTTTTGTCTTTAAATAAAATACGGTGTGAATTTAACAGAAAAACAGACATTAAGCATGCTGCCTGATAATTTGGCTTGGTTTCTAATCAACAGCATGTTTACTCAAGTGAAACATGGTGATAAATACACTGAATCAGAGGCACATTGTGATTCACTGCAAAATCCTCAGTGTTAAATTGACTCCCTTTCCCCCTCTCTCCCCCCCCCCCCCCCCCAAATGAAACTTTCATTACAGAACAGAAATAACAGGAAACTATTTCTCCAGAGAACCTTGTCAGTCAAACTCTGGATTTTTTTGAAGGCTACCCAATGAGCCTGAAGCTTTTAAAAGTTTATTTGTATAAAGAGAATTATTTAAAGATGATTTGCATTGAAACTCTTATTTTTGGTCCTTTTTTGTTGTTGTTTTGGTTTGGTTTTGTGTGTGTGCGTTTGTTTCGGTTGGTTTTATTTTTTCTTAACTTTTCAAAAAACTCTCTTCCTTATAATTTTTTCTAATCTCATTCACAGAAGAGAGGATTAGGAATGTTACCATAGGGTCATGAAGAAGTATGAAGGGAAGAAGTCTCCATCTGAGACTTTTAAATTTCCATATTTTCATATTTGCAATGAAGACATAGAAGACGACTTTCTATCCTCTAAATACATAAGAAGCCAGCTCTTCTCACAGCAACTAGCAAAAACACAAATTCTTCTGAAAGGACTTTTCTATTTAGGCACAACTTTTCTGATTGACAGAGGATCAGAAGGAACGAGGAACCCCTGCTGAAAGCAGCCAGCGAGTCACTATGTCTGCTGTTCTGCTTTGCTCCGCAAGCAGTAAGCCACAAATTCAGAAGTGCTCAATTCTTCCTGTGACATTTATGGCCAGATTTTCCAGTTTAGTTCACTGCCTCATGTCCAATGTCCCGAGGAAAATCTAGTCTTTAAAGTCATTCTTCTTGCATGACTTTCACTCAAGTCCATATGTTAGTGGTCTCTGAAGGCCTGGAGCCAGCCCAAAGGACATATCAGGCTGAAGCATGAAGACAAAAGCTAGACCAGAGGAATTTGGACTTATTTTACTTCCTAAATAGTTGCTGAGTTCTTTAGAAAACCTTGTCTTTAATCTCAATTCTCCATCTGCATGAGGTAGGCAGCAGTCCATCTTTGTTCTGCTATTTATGCACCATGTTGCTTACATTATAAACCGTTTAAAGTAAGGATGGTCCTTTGTGAAGGACAGTAAGACCTTGATGCCAGGGAATTTCATAGATGCTACAATAACACAGATATTGCAGGATGATTTGAGTTCCCACAAGTGAGTGTTGTGCATATAATGTATCGATTTTTTCCCTCTTAGTTCCAATTTTCTCTCTCTTTTTTTTTTTTCTTTTTCTCTCTGATCTTTCTGATGGATAAAGAGGATATAGGTTTATGAGGTCAGAGGCCTAACAGGGAATGAGTGGTTTAACTGCACAAAAATGAAAAGAAATCTGAACAAAATATCAATCTGCAAGGTAAAAATATTCAAAAGATGAAACAGAAGCTGAAGACAGGCCACAATGGAAAGAAAACTCCCTATCAAGGAGATGGAAGATGAAAGATGAAAGGCAAGTGATCTTTGAGATTAAAAGGAAATACCCAAACAGAAGTCCAACATAATTTTGTTTTGAAGTAGTAGAGGGGAGAAAAAATTAAATTGATTTTAAACAAGAGACAAGGGAAGAGGTGGAGGGAATTATAAGTCAACAGAAAACAATGATAGGAAAGAGGAAATTGGGGGAAATAGGAATTAACAGAAAAGGAGGAGCCTTTTTAGGCTAAAAAAGCCCAGAGAGCAGAATATTATTTTGAAGAGACAGATCACTACTTCCTTGATATTTGAAGGATATGGTATGAAGGTCTCAGCTGTTTTCTTAGATATATACTCTGTGATTTTAACTGAGCCCTCTTTCCCAGCAAAAAAATTATGATCAAGAGGCTTACTACTACAAGGTAAGGATGAACTTTTTGAAATTATTTTTTTTTCACAAGCTGAAAAGTGTTCATTCCATTTGTATTTTCAATTCCACTGTCAAACCCTACAGGCTGGACTGCAAAGAAAGGACACAATTTTCTTTGTAAAGCAAAGGAAGGCTCACATATGCTTATATTCATTACTGAATGGATGAAACCAGGATTTTGGTCCATTTCTTACCAAAAGAAATCTGGACAGCAAAATCTGTGTAGAAAAAAAAACACAACATTTTCACGTCAAAGTTCATTGATAATGGCAACTCTGTGTGTGAGCAGATGATTGGCAAATTGCTAATATCTGTTGAAAAATGCCTTCTTGAACCATCAAATGAAGGGAAGCTGGGTGTACACTGCTGAACAAATAGACTGGAGGTACCTGGGAAACTTTACTTCTTTGAATTTGAAATGAAGAATCATAAGCCCTGACCTCCCACACTAAACAAAAATGCATATAAACCTAGCTGCAAAGATGTATTGCAGCTATCCTCCCCTATGCACACAAATACATGAGTTTTGTATAAAAAAATTCAAAGTAATTTACAAGGCAATTTTTATCTTTTCTATCAATCATTTGCCGAATAAGTATATGTCCCAGAAGTGGGTAAATCATAATTCTTATCTTTCTATGTCAAGAAAATTTCCCATTTTCTTTTGTAAAGTGTTTGCTAAAACATTGACTTTGTTCTTATATAGACATTGAAAGTGAAGACCTGTCTGTGACCTGTGAAGCGCAAAGAATTAATGTTAAAGAATGCATGATGGGTCCCTGTTAGCATGAAATATTAATAACGTAAGTCTGTGTGGATATTATCAGCCTGCTGCCATCTAATTAGAGCATATTATCTCCTAGCAAAATTAAAATACAAATGTTTCCCAAAATGTATTCCCAAATTCTCTTCTCCCCACCCCCAAAGTGCCTGTATGAATTTAAAATCTGTGGTTTTCTTTTTTTTCCTGTTTATTTGTTTTGGTTTTGTTTGTTTGTTTCCATGAAAAAGATGGAGAGTTTGTTTATCATTAAATGCCAGATATAAGACAATGCTGGAGGTCAATCCTCCTGGGAATTCAAATACATCCCTCATACTGTTTTTTTTTTTTTTTGTTTTCTGTTACAACCTAAAGTAAATGCAAACAAATCTTGAAACGCAGAAGAAAAGCAGGGTCATTTTATAATAATTGAAAGCAAAAACACTGGAAATGCTAGCATATAGGTCACTAGAAAATCTGTCCCAAGACCTTAGCCCTGTAGGATTCTTCAAATGGCAGAAAAATATTTGTGATTTGGACTGATGGCTTTGCAGGTTCAAAACCATCTCAAGGTTCACTTGACTCAGACAAGTCCTTCTCTCAAGCTTATTAATCAACATATTTAAATGATCGTAATAACTGTAGGTCATTAGACACATTCCCTTTGGTATGGCCTGGTCCAACCACACTTTCTTGCGTAAAGAGATGGACACTTCTAAAATCTGAGCTGTCACAAGAAAATACTTTCTCATACTTTCTCTCCTTTGTCTAAACAGGCATATACATGTGAGAAGGCTTTTTGTTTGTTTGTTTGTTTGTTTTCTTCCCCCTTCCCTATACTTTTCAATTACAAATATAATCTTAACTCTGTGGACTTTCTCCCCAGTCTTAACAACTGAATGTTCAGAACAAACCCTGCTTATACAAAAAGAGTGTATGAAAAACAAATAAAAAGGGATTAGAACACTTGAAATCAAAACTCACACTGTCAGTACTGACAATGAGTGTTAAAAAGTCATGAGCCATCCTCAAAGTACAGCAAAGTTGACTTATAAATAATCTATTAAAACTAGATGTTTTGTTTCTAGCCCTGCAAATGCATTTGGGCTACCTTTTCAAGTGTTTCCCCTCCCCCCTCCCCCCCCCATGCTCACAGTATTTTCTCATTTCCTTGCCTAACTTTCCTCAATGCCCCACTTACCATCCCTTGATTTAGCTGGCTGGTATCCTCCTGCCAACAAAATGTCAACACCTCAACAGTGTGATAGTACATAGGGCACTGTGGGACCAAGTATGAGAAATGCTTTGTCAATGTAAAATCATAATTACTGTAGTCAAAGGTTCATGCACATCTGTCAGTGCAAATCTGGCATCATTTTTTTTTTCAGTAGGTCATTTCACTTTTATCACCTCACATGAGCTTTTCACACAAAACCGCCTTCTTCTTCACAAGGTATAGCAGAAAATGTTTCAGGTCTTGCCAGATGGCCACTACTACAAAACTGGGAGTAGTTAGATGACAGTCTTCTGGTTAACTGTGCTTTTATACCAGCTCTGCTCAACCACCACAGTCAGTGAATGACTTTCTGCCTCTCTAATAGTAGTGTTCAATTCCTTTAAAATAAGTAGCTAGACTCCAGCTTTGCTACAAAGACTGCGTGTATGTAATAATAAATCACAAGAATATATTTGTTTGCATCTTCTATCTGAGGACTGCAAAGAATTTCACATGAAATCTCCTGTTTGAAGCAATGCTCATGAAAGTGTTAACTTTAAAAAGGAAAACTTGAAAAAAGAAACTGCTGGGAATTTGCCTGTGATGAATGTAGGGCAAGATCAGCCATTGAGAATTTACGGTGTTTCTCACATGGTCTATTAAATGTGGCTGTCATGTCCCATCTGACAAGATCTCATTTCTAAGTTAGATTTTGTCAGTGATAGTTAAGGCTTTTCACGTAAATGAAGACAGTTTCAGCCCCTGGCACTGATGGTACTTTCTAGGAAAGCATCTGGTGTTCTGAAGATACTACATGAACCACACTCTGCTCTCATTTGTGGAGGATTTTGTTGCTTGAACAAGCAAGAATGTCTCTTAACAGACTCAGATTATTCAGAGTCCATCCCCCCTTTCTTTTTTTGAGGAGAGGAGAGGAGAGGAGAGGAGAGGAGAGGAGAGGAGAGGAGAGGAAAAAGAAAGAAAGAAAGAAAGGAATGTAGTCACAAGAGATCAACTAGGATGTGTGTCATGAATCACTCAAACCCCAGAACTTGCTCATGGTGTCCCAGACCTTTTTGCATATACAGATAATGAAAGCACCCCAATTTTTGGTGTTCATAGTTTTCATTTATTGTGATCAAGGGAACTCCAATTCTTATGGTGACAAGTTACAGTTCAGCTTACTTCATCCAGACCTATCTGGGAACACTTTGCAGCAAAATGTGTGACTTTGCTCATTAGCATCCCAGACATGAGAGTCATCTTTCTAATTATCATACCAACAAGAATATTTGAGCAGGTGTCTTCTCTGGGGGGAAATGATAAATCTAGGTCCCTTATAAATACAATATTCATTAGACATTACTTTTTCATTTGGTATTGAGTTTTTTTTATTTGGGTTCTTAATTCTTGGTTTCTTATAGCTCTTTAGCTTCTTAGGCTATGTGGACATTGCACACTGGAGCACAATGCACATCTCCCTGATCTATCAAAAGCTGATCTATCTGGTAAACTCAGACCAATAATTCTAAATCAGAAGTCAGCTGCAAAGTAGGGTGTCCTATAGTTATTGTAACAATGCACTATTTTTTTGTATGTTGTTGTGAAAACCTAAGATGACGTTTCAGTTTGGTGCTGTATTTTGTACAAGATGAATCTGGGAACAGTTTCCTTTCTATCTCTGCTTTCAGCTCAGATATTGTCATTCCATGATATATTAAAAAAAAAAAAAAAAAAAAAAAAAAAAGGTCTTCTTCTTCCTAGAAACTGTCAAAATAACTATCAGACTAGGTAATCTATCAGGAGTGTGAGAAAAGACATAAACTGTTCCAGAAGATGACCTAGGTTTTAGGTAGCTGTGATGGGAAAACTCACCCTTAGTGCTATTCTAGCTTATCATTTTACTTGTGATTCTGGGATCAAGTATCAAAGCAGAGTTCCCATATATGTAGTCCATGGTAGGGGTAAATCAATCTTTTAGTCTGTAAAATGGGATTACCAATAGTGAAGCCCTTTCAAAGCACTTTGAGGGATATAAGGATATATAAGATGGATATAGAAAGTATCTGACATACCTGATCTTAATGACCACTCTTGCTTTGTTCTAAGGCCTTGTTCCACACCAAAGAACAGATTTCTAGCATTAGTTAGAAATTAAACACGCCTTTAAGTTCATAACTATTTTTAAAATGTTGAGAATCAAAATAAATAGGAAATATACAGGAGTAAGATATCAAAGTTTTAAAAGAGATTTCCAAAACACATTATAGACAAAGGCAAAAAGAGAATCTTGTATGATTTTCTTCTTTGTTACTTGTTTTCAGCAAGTAGTAAGAAAGTAGAAGCTACATATTCATTTGTCTTTCCTCTTCTGCACAACCTCAGAAAAGTATGTGTTCCCTTAACTGTCTTTTGTGCATATATTTATCATCTGCATCTATCTAAAATGTTTTTGTTGTTTAAAACCTGTTTCTATTTATGAAGATGAAAAACAACTACCCCTGTGGAAATAGCTTCTTGAGGTATTGAGCTTCTTAGTATCAGAACAGTGGAAGAAATTACATATCAAGCAGTCCAGGTCTGAACAACTGTGTATCAAGATTCATATTCTGAGGGGCTTGCCTATATTTTCCTTAATATCTTTTATGTCAAAAAAAAGAAAAAAAAAAGAAAAAAAAAAGTAATAATGAAATGGCTAAACCATGCAGGAGAAGCAGACTTTAATAGACATAGATTTAAGTCTGCCAACTTCCGGCCTGAATTTCTTTCTTCATCAGCAAACCACATATGCTGAACTTTCCCAATTGTCCTGAGTTCAGTGCAAGATTAGACTTGCACTAATCTTTGAAACTGGGAATGACCTTAACATTTACTGCCAGATGAGCTCAGACAAATATGGGAAGCATCTGAATGCCATACCACAGTTAACTGCACTCTTCTGTGTATGCACGTACATGTAAGTAAATAAACAAGGACTTACTTTTTTGTCTTAAAGATCCCGAGGAAGATTTTCTCAGCTCTGGAGTGACAAATTCATTGTTTACTTTCATATACAAGCAATAAAAGTCTGCATGCTTCCAAATCCCCCTCCTCATTTTCAGCTTCCTCTCCCTTGCTTCACATTTCACAGCTGTCATGTAATTACCTGAGGTGTTTACAATTGTTGCCAAGTGAACAACATATTTCCGTCTTCTGCATTATATTATGTATATGATGCATATTTAAACAGGAGATTGTAAAATATGTGAAGACAGAACAAAGAATTCAGTAAGCTTTTCTGTAGTCTCCAACAAGCCAGCCAGCTGGATACTCTGTTATAACCATGCTTTGACCTTGAGTTAGCCCACAAACTCTCTCTCCAAAGTGAGTATCTATTAATGCATAAAATCTTCAATAAAACATGACTACCCTTGTCCTTTCTTGGAAAGCAACCTGACCCTTACAGCTTTCAGCTATAGCACTGCCAGGCCTGTTTCAAGGCTCTGCAAAAATGACAAGATCTGTGTACACTGACCACATCACAAAACCTACCGACTTTCCTTTTAGGTATTCCTAGTGCTGGTATGCCATTGAGTAGTTCCAGAAGTAGCAAGAATATATGGTGAGCCCAATAACCTAATGATCAGTCTCAAATTCCACTGGGCATATTAAAAAATGCTTAATTTCTACTTCTGCCACAAAGCATTTAATCATATGCTTAACTTGGAGTCCCATCAAAGACGATTACAGTTGAGTGTGTGCTTGGATATTGGACTCAAAATTCATAACCTTCAGAAAAGAAACCTAAGTTTTCATTAAGGTATTTGTGGCTTTTTGGGAGGTGAGAAGGGATTTGTGACACAATTTAATATCAACCCTCATAAATAAATCAACTGTAGATGAATAATCATAACACAATTTGTAAAGGAAAGTTAGCTTTTATTGAATTAGCTCCAGACCTTTCTTTTTTAAGCATTTGCGTGAGTGTTTGTGAATGTGTGGTAGGGACTTACACTCTTTCTTTTTCCTGAGTAATCTGAATTGTTCCCTCTTAAAACTCTAGAGCAAAATACTACCACATTCAGCTCTGGACCTCCCAGCACAAGAAGAACGTGGGCCTGTTGGAGAACAGGTCCAAAGGAGGCCATGAGAATGCTCCTCTCCATAGGAGAGAAGCACCTCTCCTGTGGAGACAGGCTGAGAGAGTTGGGGGTTTTAGCTCTGGGGAGACCATATAGCAGCCTTCCTGTACATAAAGGGGGGTCTACAGGAAGCTGGGGAGGGACTCTTTGTCAGAGGGTGGGGTGGAGTTGATAGCAATAGGACAAAGGGTAAAAGCTTTAATTTAAAAGAGAGTAGGTGTTGATTAGATTTTAGGAAGAAATTATTTCATATGAGGGTGATGAGGCACTAGAACAGGTTGCTTGTAGAAGCTGCAGATGCCCCAACCCTGGCAG
Organism: Anas acuta; assembly: GCF_963932015.1. NCBI lineage: Eukaryota > Metazoa > Chordata > Aves > Anseriformes > Anatidae > Anas > Anas acuta. The sequence goes on along the minus strand of NC_088982.1, from coordinate 3,648,238 downwards.
TGCCCAAGGCCAGGCTGGATGGGGCTTTGAGCAGCCTGGTCTGGGGGCAGGGACCCTGTCCATGGCAGGGGGGTTTGGGAGTAGATGATCTTTAAGGTCCCTTCCTACCCAAAGCATTTCATGATTCTATGAAAATCTCCTTTCAGTAGGGATAAGCATTACTACTCTGTCTAAAAGACCAGGACAGAGATGTCAGCAGATTCTGTGTTGTTCCCTTGAGATTTGATAGTGAGAACAATAGGTTTCCTCTCGCACAAGATACTGCAGATCCCCGTCTGGTGATACTTTTCAATACCTCTTAACTTTAACTTGTCTATTTTTTTTCCCTCCCTTTTTCCCTCTCTAGTGAGAGAGAATGATCACATACTAACACTGAGTACCTAACTGCAGTCTTGGCCATACTGAGTGCCCTGCTCTGAGCTGTGAAGAGACCACTTCATACTTCTACATGTGTTTAGTCTAGTCTTGATATTAAGAGTAGTCCTTAATCAACATTTTCAGAAACACTCAAATATGGGTGCAAATCTATTTGATGGATAAAGAGAGTAGCTTGCTCAGTCACAACATTGTTGGACAAAGCAGTCCATGTGAACTTGCACTGAAAAATATTAAACATTTTAAGGTCTTTGTAACAACCTGCAATCATTTATCAAATGCCATTTTAGTCAAATGCAACCTCTGAATCCTGTCTGAAGTGACAGTGTATGGATTTATATGCAGTGTAGAAATATTATGCAACAATTCCTTTTACAGTTATAACAAAACTTCTTAATCAAAATAGTTAAAATTGGGAAAAAAAAAAGATTGCTGTACTTGTTTCTTAGGGTGAAAAAATAAACACAACCTCTACTAGTCCGACAAGGATTCCTAATGCTTAAATTTCTTTTAGTCATGGGCTAGACTCATTCCTGGGTGCATATTAAGATCAATGACTTACTTCCCAAGTAAAGTTTTATACATGTTTGTATGTTTGATCCTACACCCATACTTAATTCACTGTTATTATTTATCTTAATGCTATGAAGAGAATCTTGATCTGGCACTGCAGCTTGTGTTAGTTGCTGTAGAAACACACAATGAAAAGGCATTTCCTTCCCCCAAAGAACTTGAACTTAAGAGACCCAAGACAAGTGAATAATACAGCTACCCTGGGAACTAGGGGTAAACAAAGACAGAACTGTTCAGTATGACAGAGTCTCAACATGACTCATGAATGGTCAGAGGAAAGGAACACCTCTAGGAATGCATGTACACTGACACTGTATTTTCTGTCTTAAAGGTAGGAAAAACTGACCCAGGGAGGGTTCCTATATCTCTTCACCAAATGCCCATGGAGCTTAGTTCACAACCTTAAACTAGACACTAAACCTAGCTAAACACTGGTAAAACCACAGAAGATGAAACCCAGCTGATGGCAATTTGGATTAGAATTTTGCCTTGAGGTTAGGTAGGAAAGGCTGGGATTTTTAAAGGTATATTAAGATAATTCTTCCCTAGCCCCCAACCTTCCTTGCCTGAAGGTTGATATGAGCAGAAAATGATGTCTGAACTCATGGATGAACACAAGAACAGCTATAGAGAATGAAGATAGACCAGAGGGATTACAGAAAAGGATTATAAACCTTGTTCCAACCTTTCTGAGGTTGAACTGGTGCATACCCACACTGAAGATGTTTGTTTGCCTGGAGATAGATTCTAGAGTAGAGGGATAAGTCAGTGAGCTTTCTGCTAAAAAATGGTGAATATTTGTGAGAGATTTACCTACAAAAGAATAGTAGATCAAGAAGAAGAACCAAGGAAAACAGCCTTATGAAATCCAGGAAGCATTCAGCAGAAGGGAGGAGGAGGCAGGGTGGAAAACAAAGTCAAAACTTAGATTCTGAGCTAGCATGATGACACCATTACTAGAGCTAAATTTACTCTGTAAATAGTAAGTTAGTATTGGGTTTATATCAGGGTTCATTGGTTCTGAAATTCATCTTCCAGCAGAAAGGTACTGGGAGGACTTTCTAGATCTTCAGGAGGTTTCTAAAAGTTATAAAAGATTAACTTCCTACTTACAATGTGCATGTAGAAGATACCTCGGTGGAATTGGTTTTGAATTAGGTTAACTCAACCATTCATCCAACTGTATACTTTTCATTCCAGCAGTTCTTCAATGTTGTGTCTCTATGACTAAAATAAGTTGGAAAATGAAACTCGCAGTAGATCCAAAGAGTTTTGGTGAGGTTCAGGAGGAGTTCACATGTTTTACCATGCCAAGTATGCTAGAGTGGCTTTGGAGAACTGCACTAGGTGGAAAGTTCACACAACCTCAAGAAAAGTCACATTCCCCAGAATGAGCCTGGGCACTGCCCGGGAGAGCACTAGTTGACAAAGTCAAAACTGCAAAAGAGCATGTTACTAATTAAACAGCCTGGACAGTTACAGATTAGTACTTTAGCCAATGCCCTGTTTTATGGAATGCTGTTTAATTAACCTGAGAAACTGGAGCAGTAGCACTATCTGGCTGTCCTTTCTATGCTAACCTGGTGTTCCTGAGCAGCCCCTGTAGTAGGTTGAAGTCACTTTTGCCAGACTTGGGATCCAGATATTCCTATTCTCTTGTGCCACAAGTGCCACATAATGCATTGCTCTGCTTACATTTTTTTTCCTCCAGTAAACATGAGGAACAGCAAGAGCAAGATAGTCTAATCTAGCAGCTCGAAAGAAACTTGGAGAAAAGCAAAAGAAAGGAAATAGAACTTGTGTTCTGCCAGTCACATCTTTGCTCTGATCCACCCTACTTGCCAAGAGATGCTTAACTAAGAGAACTATACTAAGACCTAAGTGATCTTAAGCTTCCTTCAGGGTCAGAAGGAGAAAGGAAGAGAAATTAATTGTTTAAGAAGCTTAAACTCACTCTTCCAGAGTTGTTCCCCCCCCAAAAAAAAAAAAAAAAAAAAAAAAAAATCAACATTTTGGCATATTTGGTAAATGTTTGTTCAAGCTTTAATACAACATATCATGTAAAAAATATTTTTTGACTTGTTTCACCAGCAATTACTATTTTATAATTATAATCAACATAAGTTTTAAGACATGAATTAAGACATGAATTGTCAAATGATTCAGAAATTGGGATAAAAAACTACCCACCCATGAAGCAAAGTTTAATAGCTTTGAGATGCAGGAAAAACAAGGATTTTTTTTAATTATTATTTTTTGACATTTAAATGTAACTGCTAATGAAAAAAAAGAGCATTTGTATACCACAGGAGGTGTAGGAGAAATGCTAAAAAAGTAAATATCTTATGCAGAGAGCAAAGATGTCCATTTAGCTATAGGTCATGGGGCAGGAGAAAAAACTTAATTAATTGCAATAGTGGCACAACTAATGTATTTGTAATAAAGAGTGAATAAATACTAGAAAAAACATTACAATTGTACTGTTGTGGAAAATATATTTTTAAAAAATTAAATTTATTTAAAAAAAATAACAGAAAATTCAAAGATCAACAAGGAACACAAATTAAGAATGAATTACCTGGTAAAGCAACCAAACTGCTGCTTTTCTCTTGGAGGAACCATTACTGCTATAACCAGATAGAAGGAGATGATTTGCCTTCCACTGTCCAGAAGTAAAGGTATCTGCTCCACAAAGTATCAAAAGAGGTATCCAAGCCTTGTCTCTCCTACCTCACTATAAATGCTGGACCCACTCAGACTTTGACGAATACTACCCTCATTTCCACCTGCATACTTGTGATATACAGCCACAAGCTATAGTGGCAGAACAGTACATAATGCATACGAGCAATAATTTCCACATCTAGGTTTGCAAAAAAAAAAAAAGGGGGGGGGGGGAGAGAAAATTCTTGATTCATTTTCCACACTTTTATCCCATTCTCCACCCTCCCAGACTAAGATGTTAGTGTGCATATTACAACTACTTAGCACACCTGTCCACCATCTCACACCCACAGGCCGGTTATGCATCTTCCCCTTTGCATATTACTCCCTTCTCTTTATCGTTCTAGCTCTGTCCTTGATCACACAATCCACAAAAACAAACAAACAAACAAACAAAAAAAAAACAAAAAAACACATTAGCTTTATCACAACCCCTCTATATACTTGATGCAGACCTGGTCCCAGAACAATCAGCAGGAAGCACAGCTGTTAGCACCACTTATATCCATACCACCTGTAACAGAGCAGAATGGGAAGTTGTGGCAGTTACAACTCATTACTCCTGCTGTGCTGAGCAGTGTTAATCACTGGCTGACTGATGGGTGTGTTCAGGTGATCACCCAATGTCACCTGCAGGGAGGTCAGGATTAGAACATGATCAGTGTTTGCCTGCCTGGGAAATAGCACCTTGCAGCTCCTGTAAAAGTCTCTCAATCCATACCTGTGCTATGTGTAACCATCCAGAAACTCCTGATCTATAGAGTTTTATTCACGTGTACCTAGAAATAAAAATCCACACATACACGCAACCCCACACACAGAGAAGGAGAGGCACCAGGACATTTTAAGCCATTCTAAATCAGGTTTGCTGTCATAATGTCCTCAATCCCATTCTCCCCACGTGGTGTCATTTTCTGCCTTGCATTGTCAGTACAGAATAATGTCGTTCAGGGAAATGGATGGGCTGAAAACTAGCCTGATATGACTGGTTTCTAACTGCATTGGCTCCCTGAGCCAGCTCACTGCATGATACTGCATAAAATATCAACCTTTATAATAAATCTGCTAGTGCCAGCTCAAAGCTGAAGGTAGGAACATGCAGCTGGGAGTGAAGGAGAGACTGAATGCAGTAGCTCTGGTTTACATTAGCTAAAGCGCCATGGAACTGCGGTCTCAGAGTGTGGTTAGGGTTGAACAGTGATTTATGAGCATCCTAACACGCTCACACACACACACAATCATGTGTGATAACAAATATAACAGAAGAGCTTAGACAGAAAGAAAAAGTACTGTTAACAAAAGCTCTAGGGAATGATGGTACCTAGTCTGTCTGCATAGTATCTAGCATACAACAGCAGTTGAAGAAATAAAATAAAAAATGAACCAGCCTCTAGAACAGAGGAGGTTGGTAGGGAAAATGTTCACAGCCTCAGAGAGTTCACAGCCTCTGTGTGTGGAAATGAGGTGTGAGCCCTGCCATCAATTTAAACTGTAGCACAGTTGATTGAATACAGCAAATGTGCTCCTGTTAAGGTGGCAGAGACAGAACCAGATGACTCACGGCCACATGGTTTTCATCCTATTAAATGGAAATGAAGCATCCCCAGCTGAGGTGTCAGCTTAGGGGAGGATTGTGGTTGTGGCCATAAAATAGTAATGGGTGAGTGATTTTCCAATTATTCAAACAACGGTGAAAGAGAAGGGCTGCTTGCCCACTCAGAGATGTCATGCATGCTGTGGCCACAATCATACCTCCAGAGGTTATTTACAAACCTTTATAAGCTCCCTCAGTTTAATTGAGAACTTTTGGGCTATGATTGATATGGGCTCATATGGATGCAAATCTTCTCGCATCCCCAGAGTTTGCTCATACTGGAGACCCAGATTAGGGGTCTCCTAACTGGGGTCTGATCTTCTACAACCACTGAAGAGTTCATCAGGATAAAGGGAATTCCTTTAATTTTCTTCAATCATCTGTGGATCAGGCTCTTAATGAAAACATCTGCTCCAATCAGACTTCGCAATAGAAAGCACAGTTTCAGAGGAAATATGAGACCATTTCTCTTCCTTTAATTTTCCATCCTAGTGAGTCCTTAGGTGCCTAGAAAAGCATCATTCATTAGAAGGCATGAATGATGCTCTACCTTCTGGCTTTGGGCACCTCCATGGAAAGGTCTGTATTAAGTGCTGTGATGGTCCTTTGGACTTGTGAACACACCTTGGAGCAAAAGATGTCAGACCTGAACAAAGGTGACCAAACAGATTCTGCACCTCCTGTTGGTGGTCCTACTCCACATTATAAAACCTGCTTTCCACCTCATAGGTGTCAAGGTATCTCTAGGTTATCATATTTGAAGGGGAAGATAAGCCACTCTTCTTGATACCTGTTATTCAGGGATGGATCCCCTCTCCTAGGTTAAATACCCAATTCTGTCAGAAGTTGTTTTTTTATTGATTAGGCAATGTTCATGGGTGTCCATGGCTCTAGATGGTATCAAATGACCTCTAATAGCTCCAACAAAGAGTCAAAAAGTCATCTCTTTACTCAGGAGGTGTTCCTGGAGTTGGTATGGATGCTCCTTCCTGAAATGAATGATGTAGTTCATGGCATGTGGAGTTTACTGAGGTAGAAAAGGCCTGGGACAGAAGTATCAGATTTGAACCCTTTGAGGTATCCAAAGGCATGATGAAGTGGAGAAAGAAGGGCAAACATCTCACCTCATCTCAAGACTAGATGAGGGGCAGGGTAAGGAGAGACAAAGAGAAGTGGCAGAGAATATAAACAATTACCAAACTAAGCAATAGTATGGTCTACTCTGGGGGTTAGGAGAAACTGAATATAAAATATACAGTTCTACTGGGGTGGGTAAATATGGGACGACACGGAAGTAATAAGTGTGTCCTAATGCTATTGCTGAGGTGATAAATTCATAGTAGCAGTGCAGGTACAAGCATATATAGGGAAATGTGGGTATTGTAAACCTACCTCTTAGGCTGCATCGCCTTGCCAGGTGCAGGGCACTGCTGAGTCAGTTCGCTTTCAATTTTGATGTCTCTTCCTTAGGAAATTGCTGCCATAGCACATGTACCTTCTTCAGACAACAGAAACAAGCTGGCATCTCATACTGAAGTAAGAGAGCTAAACAAAATCGAATCAAATGAGATAAAAACTAAACAGAAACAAAACACCTCCCACTAAGCTTGACCATCCTTAATGCAAGATTCAGATAAGCAGGAGAAATATTGTGACTTCTTTTTCACAGCTCCTTCTGTCCTTCTGTCTAGGTGTAGCAAACGTAATTGCTGAAGACTTGTTGCTGTTGTTTCTTTCTATGTATATTCTCCCATCTTTGCATATAGGATGGCACATCGTTTTTTTTTCTTCCTTTTTTTTTTTTTTTTTTTTTTTCCAAATGGTGGCATTTCAGTTTATTTAGCTGAAGTCTTGACTCAAAGCCAACAGTAGTCATTCAATGCTAAAAAAACTAGTTTTTTAAATCTACCTTCACAGATATATAGGAGTGTTCTGCTTGTCAAACAAATGACCTGTTGTCTATGAAGGTGCTCTTGCTCTGAAATACCATTATCACTGCCTTTTGCATAACATACCCAGTCAATGACAGAGCCTTCATGTATCCAGGATCCATATCTAAGGATGGGATGAATCACACTTCCAGAGGTGCCAACCCTTTTCCATATACTGCTGAGAGAACCTAAGCAATGAGCTTAGATTGGACGCTGTAATTTTAGATGCATCTGGATAAAGGTGTAGCCTTTTCTGTACATTCCCAAGGCTTTCAGTCACTTTCATTAGTGAAAGGGGAGAAGTCCTTTGACTCATCTTCCCTTCCCTCTGATACCCTCTGCAGGTCACCCTGTGGTTTGAGCCACGTACTGCTTTACAGACAAAATTGAATACTGCTAATGTGATTTTTTTTTTCTGAATTCTTGGAGAGGGGCTGTAACTGCTCTCCTTTTTCTTTTCATTGGAGCTGCAGTAAGTAATGTGGTGAGATATTAGCAGAGAGGAAATAACATTGAAGAACTCTTGGTAGAATATGTTTGTCCAGTCATGTCACATGGGAGTGATGCAAAACTAAACTCTCCCCTGAGGTGGAGATAAAAACATCAGGTTGCAGCATGAACAGACATCCTAGGTACCAGGGGCATCATTTTCAAATAAAGTGTTGCTTTAGGTCATTCTTAAATCACACTGGCTGTTGAAATCTCAGGGGTATATAATGTGAACTGAGACACATTGATATTCATACTGAGAAAAAGAAAATTACTTTTTTTTTTTTTTTCCCCCTCTGCATTAGTGGTCAAAATATTGTGATATAAGATACCACATGGCTATTTGACAAGGGTAATACATAGGAAACGTATACAAGCTCATTACAGAAAAAAATTATTTGGGGTCCCACTGAAGTGAGTGAGACTTTCATTCACTGCATGAAATGTCTGTGAGAAAGCTTCTGAGCACTTAATTTCAGAAGTACTCAGATCTTTTCCAGGCTCCTAAATGAAGAAGGAAATACTGCAGCAAAGTTGGTGTAGAGTATCTTAGAGAAGAGGATGAAAGATTCTTAATGTGTTTTTGCTGTGTACTCAAACTGGGCTTAAATCTGCACAAATCACATCGGAGGCCCTCTGTCTAGCCACTATATTTCTGTTTACTCTATATTGTGATCCTCTGTTAACAGTCTAACAATTTTCCACTGATATGCATTGAAGTAACCTTTCTTTAAAGCTAATAATAAAGTAAATGTGGGTGTAACAATGCAAATGATGTATTGAAATCTGAAAATTCTTTCTGTTTACCTTTTACAGTTAGCTTGAAAAGTATAGCAAAGTTAATATAGTGCCAACAGTTATCTTTGAAAAATACAGCTGGGTTCCAAAGATAACAGATCAAAACCGGTCACTGAAATCAGCAGCACAATACTGCTGGTGAACAAGACGACCTGATAGTTACAGGTCATTTTAAACGATGACGGTCTGTTTCTAGCCCTGATATGATCACTTTGCACCTAGGTTGCATTGCAAATATACTGGATGTTAGCTGTATGTCTTCATCTGATAGGAACCTTCTGCTAGTGGCTAGCTGGCATAATTGGATGATATATTGCCTTCAAGTGCTGGATGTGGCAGAGAGATATGTGAAGACATGAGATAAGAAGGTTGCAGTCTGAGCTCTTTGGGTAAATGAATGGTTCCTTGAGGACCTTTACTCGCCAATATAAGTCAGTTGTCCCAAGGGAGAAAGAGCATTTATAAAAACCACAAACATAAGTAACTTCAGAACAAAACATCACACATAAAAGCTTTGGTATGAGAGTGTTTACATCTTGTGATTGGAGCCTGGGCTCTTAATTGACTGGGCTGGTCGGGCTGAGCGGAGATGACGGATGTCTGCATGCTTGCAAAGAGTCTCCTGACCTTCCCTCAAATAAAATATCAAAACGTATTTGTGGTAGTTTCCATCTACTAATCCGAGCTCTACTAATGATATTTTAACTACAGCTAATAACAAATGTTCAGATACTGGGTCATATAATTCCCTAGGCACATAAAGACATCAGAAAAGTGGAAGTGCCTTTTATCTATTTGCAATTCATGGCAAAGAAAATCGAATAAGATTAAAACTGAAAAGTATAACTGGTACTTTTTTTTTTTTTTCTTTTTCTTCTGAAGCCAAAAAAGCCACAGCAGGGCAAGTAAACATATTGCCCTGTACCTATCTTGAAAATTCTGACAGCAGAAAGGAGATTCACCTTGAATTTTTTTTTTAAAAAAAAAAAAAGAGGTTCATGAGCATATTCTTTGCAATAGGGACTGTGCTCAGGGTCAGGAGCACTAACAGGTACTAAGACCTAGGTTATAGCATGGCTGTAATTTCTTTCTTCTATGGTTTAGCTGTTGTCAAGATATCAAAAACAAGTGGAATGGGGTAAGCTACTTTGAATTGGATCACCCAAAATCTCCAAAAAGTTAAGATAACAGGATATCTTGACAAATACGTACCTTTTGGGGAAATATAACTGTGACTCCATAGAAATATATAATTAAATGTTTAAGTAAGATTGGACACCCTTGGATGACATTTTGGGAATGCATGGATTCAATGCTTTGCAAAATGTGTTCCGGAACACAATTGCAGTAGATGAATAAAGTGTTGACAATTATACTGAGGCTCGAAAGGATACAACTGGATAGACTGCGTGAATGTCACTGGAAAAAACAAACACACTAAATTTTCATCAATTTATTTATAATTCACTGGCAAGGTACTTCAATAAACAGAAAAGATTTAAATTGAATATTTAAGTATGGATTTAGTCAGCAGAAATGAGGCACCACAGTCTATCTACCCAAACATTGCATGGATTTTGGTCCTAATGAGCATGTGAAAATCTCGGAAATAGAACTATATGGGTGTTTAACACCTCTAAAATTAGATCATTTTAACTGAGTGCTAAATACAGGAATGGGTGCTTAGCTTTGTTCATTGCTGTTAAAAATTTTGGCCTCTGGTCATAATTGTTTATGCAAATCATAATCCAAGATTAAAAACATCAAAAACAATGTGTTTTAATGGCAAAGTTGGATAACTAAACAATAATCTAAACTCACAGGGGCTCAAGATTTCTCAAATGAACTGTCCTGGACACTTAACTATGAAAGAAGGTGTAATTAATCTGTATATGTTAAAATCCTAGTCTTAATGAATGCACAGATTATTGAATGATATGAGGGAAAAAGAAGGCAACATTTCTCAAGCACTAAGCAACAGTTTTTTCTCTACTTTTTGACTTTAGATGAGGGTTAGAATGGAATGAAATGAGGAAGTAACAGGGATTTATTAATTAAAAATATTGCAAGCACAAATACATCTGATTGATCAACATCTGAAGCACAAAAAGAAGCATAAGGCAAAGCTTGCTTCAAAGATAAAACACATACTAAGAATTATGTTAAACTTTACCCTTTGATAATGTTATCTGACATCCGGAATCTGTACTGCATGGCTCTGCCCTTCCAAGACATTGCCCTTTATGTTGTAGAGTGTCAAATCTCTTTGACTGTCATCATAAGGGTTTTCCCTTGACTGCAGCCAACAGAGGGGCTGAGTCTGCAGTAAAAGGGGAATAAAAGGAAAACTAGATGAAGAGCAGGAAGAGCCAGGGTACAGAGTGGGAAAACATAAAAGAAACAGAAAAGAAGGTCTGAGGTGAGAAGTGACCTTTTCCATGTTCCCAGGGGTAAAACAGTGCAGTGTAGAAACTAGAGCCAGGAACTAGAGCAGCCACCAGACTGATAGTGATCCAGATACAACCTCTCATTCTTCACAAGGATATGTGAAGGTAGGATCCCTTTATAATATGTTGAATACCTATAATATTTTTATTATATGTTTCTTTGTTGAAGACAATCTTACAGGCTGAAAAACCTCTCATTTGGAGCTGGCTACAAAAGTTGTACTTCTCTTCACTAGTTCTGAGAACACAGTTTTATGCACATGGCAGAATTCAGCAGTGAGAAGAGGTACTATTAATTTTTGAGGCATGGATCGTGACTTTTTGAATATGGATAGCTGTCAATAGTTCCAAACTGAGATATTCTTTGATTCTGTTATTCTATGATTCAGAGGTTTTCAAGGCAGGGTTGAGGTCTCTTTTCACATTCCCATCTTGTGTACAGAAGGTAAAAGTGTCAGAAGTAGCTATGCAACTGTGACACATGTCACAAGAAGAAGACAGTTATCTGTTTGTCAAGGAGGAAGGATACTTGCAGCCTGCAAGGACCAGCAGCCTTCATTCCAACTAGCAAATATAAGAGAAGGACAATCTAACACAGAGCTTAATATCTTCTCAGCTGGAAAGAATAGGCATTTCCAGGTGGTGATTCAGAATTGAAGAGGTTGCTGTGTGTTGGAGATGCCTGTCTTGCACTATGGCAGGAGAGGATCCCGGAGTGAATAAACTTCTGAATGATGTGCCACACGATGTTAGATAGGAGCAGTTCTGTATGAACTCGGTGGTTTGAGCATGGTCAGCTCTTCACTGCTATAAAGACACAAAAATCCAGCAAATGATGTTTGAGGCAATACTTACTGGAAAGTCAAATACTCAAAATAAAGAATAGAGAAAAAGGGGATTTTTCCCTTTTAGCCGATCTCCTCCCAAGGAAGCTGAGGAGAAGTCAGATAGATGCTCAGTGGGCAGCGCACACTGGTTGCCACATTACCATGACTACACTGCTACCTGAGGGAAGTGCCTGTATTCATACCTGGTGAGTTTACACCCCTAGTCATAGACAGACAGACTTCACAGTCTCACAGAAAACTATAGCCAGAAATAAGTCAGAACTTCCCTTTGATAGAGCCTGTATTCTCCTGCATGGTCCGAACTTAAGATCTGAGGTGGTAACAGCCCCAGTTGAGTTTTTGTTTGTTTGTTCGTTTGTTTTCCTCAAATATATATATATATATTAAAAACAAACAAACAAACAAACAAAAAGATTAAGATACATAAATTGGCCTTTCTACCCTAGATTACTTGAGATAAGGTATAATCTGAGAGTTATGTGGATAGCATTAGTGCTAAAGCAGAAAAAGCGCAGATCAGGAGCACCAAGAGAAGAAATGCAGATGAGTACAATGCTAAGGGAGCATATTGTGCTACTGGGGTCCCCAAGAAATCCCGCATCTCTGTGGCCAGTGGTTTAATTTTTCACTGTTTCCAGGTATGACATTTCAGAACAGCTACCCCATGAGCAAGGTTCTGCTGATAGAAAAATTGAAACCAAGTAAAATGATTAAAAATATTTTTTTTCTTACAGTCTGAATTGTCTTGTTGCTGGCTGACAGTCTAGAGCAAGACACAAACCTGGAACCACCTCTGAATCCAAGTGGAATACTATTCTGTGTCAGAAAAATATTTAGAAAAAAAATAATAAAAAAAGGCTCCGCTCATAGTTTTCCTGTTGTTTATGTCATACACCTTAGTTCCATAAATTGACATTTTTATGTACTGATATTACATCTTTATGTGCATTCTGTTTGAAGAGTGAATGTGAGGGAAGTAGAAATCAATATGAGAAGTTAATTTTAGACTTAAAAATACAAGATCATTTTATATAAGTTCCTAAGTGGATTTCTCTTCCCTACTGTCAGGAAATGATGACAAATGAATACAAAAAGGGTAAGCTCAGCGTCAAGACAAAATATAGGCAGTTATAAGTCTTTTAAAATTATGGTGAGATTTTCATAAAGTTTGGGTCAGACTTTTTTAGTGCATTGTGCTTACGAGAATAAAATAATACTGTGTGTCTTGAAAAGGTACAGCAGAGTGTAATTAGGCTTATGTGGGAATAAAAGGGATACATATAAAACTGTCAGTAGTCAAACAAATATATTGTGTAGCAGCGCATTATTTGATGATTGAGTGGTTAATTCTATAGGAGAAATACAATTCTGATGCCAACATGGGAATTAGACAGATCTGCCCTGCTGGAACAGATCACAAATCTGTCAGAGATGGTTTTCTTTGACTGGAAAATGGATGGTTTAAAGGGAATGTGAACACACAAAACCCTATCAAGGGATCAGAGTGACATTTGCATTTCAGCTTTCATTTTAACCAAAATGATCCATGTTTGGATGCTGTTAATATTACTATTCAGTTTAATAAATGCTTAAAACAAAACATATAATACAGCCTTTTAGGAATGACCTTTTGTCCTGGTTCCTGTAAAAATCCAAACCAAACAATGGCAATCCAGCAAAACATAAAATCTAAAGGGCTGATAAAATAAATCCATCTGTGGGAATTTAAAATTCAGTCACCGTCAGAGAGCACCCGGAAAGCCAAGAATTTTGAAAGCCACTAATTATATTCAGAGCATAGTACGTTCTGAAATTCAGCCTTCTTCAAGGTGTTTCTAGCTAGGTACATAATGCCTGAAGCATCTGCAATAATTAATTGCTTTTCCAACACCTGGATTAGGAGCCAAATTCCAGCATTTGCCTAAAGTCAGGACAGAAATATCTGGTCCTTTAATGAGATTTCTTTCTCATGCAACACTTTTCTGAGATGCATGTTGTTGAGGTACTGTACGCTTCTCAAAGTGGTACTGAAACTTGTACTGAGTTTGGAAAGCTTCCAGTACTATTTTAGATGCTATCACAGTACAAACAAATCCAACAGTAACAAACCCTGTTTGCTATTACATATATTTTTTAACTTAAATGTGGAGGAAAAATTGTCAGTAAATTGGACCAGCTGAGGCTTTTTACTTTCCTCCTGATTTATAGTTATAACGCCCCTGCAAATTTTAAGCTAGTATGAAATCCCTGCAGAATCTTTATCCTTCTTAAACCAAATAATTGTCTTCTACAGTAATACCAATTTTACTGTGCCTCTAGGCTTGCAGGCTTTGATAGAAAGTTCTTTTGGATGTTAATTTATTTGGTTACAGAGAGATAAATCTGTTTGCAGCCAGTTCCTGGTAGGGCAAAGGAAAATAAAATCACATCACCAGTGAAACATTACGGAAACTAGAAACAGGAGGGGGAAATTATAACAGAATTGTCTTCCTGATTATATGGGACCCTCCAAAGTAGCAAGATTATTCAATCTACATGTATGTGCTAAGGGATACAAAATATGAAGACATTAAAATGTAGGCTTTTAGGCTTTTTTTTTTTTTTTTTTCAGTGTGCAACAAGAGCATTAATTAACACATCTCTTATTTTTTTCCTCAATAAAATACTTTAGTATGACTAACAAATTGCAGGTTTATGTAGCCATGTTTACGCACAGTGATTAGTAAACCTGATTTGTAAAATCAGATATTTGGCTACAGATGTCAAAAGGATTATACTTTTAAAAATTTGTCCTCAAGCAACCTAAATTCCACTGACTTAAAATCCATATTCCCAATGATTAGCCTATAAGGGATGATTAAACCTTTGAAGTTACCATAGTGAATTTACACAAGGACAATAATGTGGACACCCTTGTTCCTGGCTGAGTGTAAAGAGTGATTCTTAATCTAAAATTAAAAATAAAATAAAATAAAATAAAAAAATGTTTCCTTATTAAGAAACAGCTATACCAGTATAAGCAAGAAAATATCCATATCAACCAGACTTAGGAGCCAAATCCTTAAAAGCAATCATGTATCTGACTGATAATACCATATTTAGGGATTGGCTCTGTTTCCTCCTTTCTAAAAGAAGCTTATGTTTTTATAATACATGCATTTTTCAGTTTTATTTCTTGGAAAAAAAAAAATCTGGTATTTAAGCACCTTGTTCTGACTAAACAAAAGGAGGTCCAGGCTATAAATCTTCAGCTTACTGAGTTTCATTGTGTTTCTCCTTTACATGCCTTTGGATGTAATTGAAGCAACTACTTTGTTCATCTGCAGATGTTTTGGAAACAAGTCATTGTTCATGGAACTCTGTAGGCTGCGGGAAATCACATTTCTGAAGCTGTATTGGTCTCAGGAAACCACTATTTCAAAATCCTTATTAACCATAGGTAGCTGCTGCTCCAGTAGCCCTATTGAGTTCTTTGCTTTTGCTAAGCAACAAAGCAATTAACTTGACCTATGTCTTTGTAAATTTAAGTCAGATCTTCAGCAGTTAATTACAGCAAAATGATAGCAACATTACACTTCAGGCTGTGCAGTTTTCATTTCACTAGGGGTGATAATGTTTTCTGAAAACCTTTATGCACTGAATTATAGGATTAATTTGAAATGGTTATTGTAATCTATGCATTGATCAAAGTTTCTAGGACAATTTGAAGGTAAAAGAGAAACCTTAGCTTTATTAAGACAGAAAAATATTTAAAATAGTCTAGGTGACAGTCAGATAATCAGACAGATTCTGGGCTATATTCTGTGCTGAAATGCCTTCCTTGAAGCCAAGGACAATTTTCACGGTATTTTCGTTTATAAAAAGTACCCTTTCAGATACAATGTAAAATGACACTCCAAGCAAATTGTTTAAGATTCTCCACTACTTCAAATTTAAAAATCATGTGATTCCATCATTTATCTCCTTTATGAATAAGTCAGAAATCAAAGTTTTCTCTTTGGGATTCTGCTCTTGATGCATATCATATGATGCGGCATTTTCTGCATTTATGATTTTGCAGCAGGTCCACTTGAAAAATCCCACACCATTTGCAAAATGAAAGCGGTAAGTAGTTTTTGTAAAACTTGTTCTCAGCTGACATATCAGGTATATATTCTCACTCATTTAAAAAAGAAATCAATATTTCCTAGGACTGGTGGCATATTAAGTCATAAATTGCATAGTTGGCTTTCTTTAAACAAATATTAATAAAATATGCAATGACTTTTTCTCCTTGGAAAGTACCTGTAAATTGATCTATGCAGCAATGTGCTGCTGTGGTTACAGACCATCATATGCCTAAGGAATTTCCTGCCTTTTTTTATTGAAATCATCTTGGGGTTGTTGCTGCTTGGACTGCTACAAATACAGCTCAGCTTTGCATGTTTGAGTTTTAGTTGCCCTTGGTTCTTCGAAGGCCATTATTATGAGCCACTGCACATTCGGCTTTTAAACAAAACTGTAGCTACACCTGTGTGACTGTATCAGTACAAGCCCTCGCTACTTGGGGGTAAGTCAAGGAAAACCGCGCTCTTACCACTGCAGCACATCTGTATCATATGGGTTCATGCTAATTCAACTCAGATGCAAGCAACACAATTACATCCATACAGAAACCTAATGCAGAGGAAAAGCTCTTTACCTCTGGAAATCATTGTTCCTCAGAGTAAATGTCATTATAATATCACATAGGGGTTTCTGTATTTTCTGTTATAGTCAGTGCTTACTGGGTTTTAGCTCTTTTTGAAGTATTCTAGAAAAGGAGATACCATAAATACAGATGATAAAGCTTCCTTTCTCTCAAGCCAGCAGACAGCTTAACTGTGCTGGGAAAGTGGAGGATCACAGAGCAGCTCCCAACAGGCACAGGTTGAGTGCCAACACTGCAGAGAAGGCTGCTCCCCATTTTTTTCTCCATTAAGACCAGATAACACCAACTTCTTAGAAATGAAAAGTCTATTTCCAGAGATAACCTCTTATAGAACCGGTTTTCCACCCTTGCATATGGACTTGCTATCACATCCTCTTCCAACCTCCTCCCTACCAGTTCTGCAAGGCTTGCTACAATTTAAAATTTGGCATACCAGCACAATAACTTAACCTCTAGATGTTTACTTTCTGCCTGTGATTTCTTTGGTAAACATGATTTTGTGGTCTTTCATCCATCTAAACGAAACATTAGTGCTTCTGCTAATGCCATTGTGCGGATTGTAAAAGTAGAGTATGGAAAGAAAGGCAAGGGAGGGTAAGAGGGGAAGGAATTCATGCCAAACATTAAGCTCTGAAAGCAGTGCACAAGGAGCACTGAAGTTTTTCTGTGGCTGGCGCATTCACTGAATGAATTCTCAAAAATACATAAAGCATTGGTAGCTTGCATTGGTAGTTTAAAACTAGGCCTATCACAATTCTTAAACACTTAGAAAAAAAAAAGTTTAAAAAATCTACGTACTGGCTTTTTAATCTCTTCAGAAATGATCCACTTTTATTCTTTTATATATATATATAACACAAAATATTTTTATATATATATATAGTAAATATGTATATATAAATCTAGTAAATATATATCTAATAAATATATATAAATCTATTATAAAAAAATGGGTAGGGACATAAAAATAAAATACAAATAAAATGGGTAGGGACAGCTGCTGACCCTACCTGAGAGGCCAGAGGGGCCAGAACCAAAGTTCTATTGCTTGAGAATATGAACTAACATAATTACAATGGGCTACTTGCTTATTTCTGTGATTTTTTTTTTTGTCAGAGCTTAAAGAAAAGAGATAAACATTCTGCAATTAATTTATTTCTTTCTATCTTCAGTCATGTTTGCATCATTATCTCCTTTAGAAGACATAGCAATGTGATCTTAGGTCTACAAAATCAGATCTCCTCCTGCTCCTCGCTATATCCCATGGTGACTTTAAAACTCATTAGTCAATCCCAATCAGATTTGAAGGGAAGGAGAGAGAAGGTTGAGTGAGAATTCAATATTCACAAGGGTGGTGAAATCTGATGTTGGGGGTGTTGCATTAAAGTAATTGGGGAAGAGAAGGGAATTAATACTCTCTGGATTTAAAAGAGAGGAAGAACTCATATTAGCCAATTTATTTGGTGGCAGCTGGCCAGCCATGCAGGTACCAGCCCACAGACTGGCACACGTAGCTCTGAAATAGGCATAACACACATTGCTTCTCACCCAGCAAGACACTAGGAGTCACACAGAGATAGCATCAATCTATAGCAAAGCTGGTGTGCTACCTCCTCTGCTCGCTGAACAACTTCTTTCATCCTGTCTGTTACTGAACCAGGAACCACATCCATTTTCATCAAAAAAATGTTACTGTTAATGTTAGAAGAAATTGGGGAAACTTAAATTATGTGACCTAAGAAAGCCCTCAAGCCTTAAATGCCGTGAAATTATGGAAAATACATAGATCAAAAGAGATGTATAAAGTGAACTCTAAAGTGACCTATGCCAGTAGATGGTAGAAATTGACTGTTCGTGGTCATCCAGGTTGTGCATTGAGGCCATGCAGCTTCTACAGACAGTCATAAATAAGCAATAAGCAATATGGATTACATTTTAAACATCCCTGATCAGTCTATGGCATTCAATTTCAGAAAAGGTAGCTGTCAAGTACAGCAAGTTCATTGAATAAGTCAGTAATCATGAAATCATTTGCTCAGCTCTAATGATTTCTATTTTCATTATGCATGTGATTGGCAGGAATGAGATTTTAAATGCAATGAATGAAACTATTACAATAGAGAGCACCTGGGAGAGGCAAATAAGACAAGGTAACTAATGCACACTTATGCTTTAGCTTTCCACCTCTGGAGACTTGATTTTCAATCTCTTTTTGATCACAACAGGAAAGAGGAGAGAGAAGAAAAAGGGGAAAATTGGAAGCTGCTGTTAAAGTCACTGTATAGTATGCATCCCCCTGAGTGGTATTTGCTCAATGCTCTCACTTGCACCCAAAGATCACTCCCATCAGAGCCTCCAACCCTGATGCCCCCCTGTGTTCCCAGTAACACGGTTATTCCTGGTTTACACTAATGTGAGAGAGAGGAGAATCTGTTGCTCTCGGTATACACTCTCTGCATACAGCCCCTCATGAGACACCAACAGGGGACAGAGTGTATCAAAGAGGATTGTATCTGACACAGCTCTTTTAAAGAGTTGCTTAGTTTCCCAGAAAAGTGGGAAGCTTGCCTAATCCATAATGACCCAAATCGTTTCGCAATACGTTATTTTAAGTGAGTTTGGCCATGTAGTTTCTCACTGACAAAATCCTTTGATTTTCTAGGGGTATAGAGGAAGATTAGTGCATAAAAGAACATCTGTCTCCTCACTGCTGAGAGGCTAAAAGATGGTGCTATTTTTTATTTTATTTTATTTTTTTCTTTTCTGTGGAGAAGGTTGCAACCCTCCCAATCTGGAGGCAGCAAGCATTTGTTATCTCTGTGAAGCGCCAGCCTGCAACAACCATTGCCTTCCCTGAGATTTGCTGCATTGGGATTAGCGCCTGGCTGCTCACTGGGTTCACCTGTATGTGAGTTTCTGGAGCCTCTCACACCCAGGAGACCCAGACTCATATACCAGCTATTGGTGGATTAGCTTCAAGACTGGATATAATCACGTCTCCCCACCAGGTACACAAGCTGGCCTTTCAGCAGGAAAACTTTCTTTCCCAATTACTGATAAAGTCATTTGGGAAAGAAGGGAGATTTTTCCACCTGCCAGAGGTAGAAAACCAGACGCTGTTTCCTCTATTGTGGTCAGTTCTGTGCAATGAGAAGGAGAGAATTGGTTGATTTTTATTATTGCTTACACTAGTGTAGCTTTTGGAGCCTAGGGCCCTTCCGTGCTAAGCACTCCGCAAACTCAAAATAATAACCACTTCCCATCCTGGGGGACAGTAGTGTAAGAAGGTAAGCCAGGCCAAGAAAATTAAGACTTCCATCTGTGTTGTGGGGGTGTAAAACAGGCATGAAGAGACTGAGCAATCTGCCCAGAAAAAAAAATAAAAATAAAAATAAAAATAAAAAGGGGTATAAGGTCAGTGGTGGGAGATACATTCAAAAATTTTTCCAGTTCTCTTAACTGCCTTATTTCTCTGCAGCCTTTCAGTCAGGGTTATTCACATCCTTACATCCCAGGCAGGTGTTTACACTTGTGTCAAGTGAATATAAATTGACTTCGTAGTCTTAGCATTTACAACAGACAGGTGCATAAGGATAATCCATACTTGTGGGTTTCTCTGTCCTTGCTTTTGGGTGCTTCATACAAAATATAGTTATTCGTCCCCTTACACATCTCACATGAGGTGGGCTAGTCTGTTATCAAGTTAATATTTAATAGTTGCAAAATGGAATGGTATCATCAGGAAAGATGCTTTTAAATGTAAAGTGTAATCTCATATTTGGGGAATTTGAGGTTTGCACATGTCACTGGATCAGCTGCTGCTACTACCAGATAGGCTTATCTAGATACTCACAGAGCTAAAAAAAAAATCGCATATGCGTATCATTTGGATTGTGGTCTGCATATCCTATCAGCCACATTTAAGTACTTATTTCTGGGGATCACTTTTTTCTTGGAAAGGAAACTCGGATTCTTGCCTGCATGTCTTTTGGGTATCTTTGTTATCAGCATGTCCATTTCCCCATCCATACGTCATGGATAATAAAGTATGACTATGACTAGTGTGAAATTGAAATCCCTTAACTTAATCATGATATCTAACTGCAAGCCTCTGTAGCATTCACATTCCTGGTAGGTCACTCAGGGCAAGAGAGTGCTTGTAACACTTCCTTCGTGGTCTACGTATTTTAAGAATTTTAAATCATAAAATGTTCCATGGAAACAAAGGCGAATGTTTTAACTAGCAAAAGGAAGATGAAAGGAAGAGGGAAGCATGGAGAAATGTTCTCCTGTCTTCCAGGTGGAGAAGGGAAAGAGGCTCCAGTGTTGGGTACTCAGAGTTCCTACAGCTTATAAGCAAATACACATTCTGTGGCAGATTCTCTTTCTCTGGAGAAAGTATCTCTAGCTTTCACCAGCCAAACTCTCTGGGCTCTCCAAGACAGAGCTTTAGGAGTGCTTTTATTTCCAGGGCAATGCTGTGTCAGAGCTTCCTTCACAGCAGATGTGCAGCCTAGGACCATGCCACATCCCTGGCTTGCTTGGGAAAGCAACAGTCACAAGTCACATACAGACTCTGAGACTGGCTGTGTTGGGTCAGGTCGTAAGTCCTAATCCTCCCGTTTCAGGCTGTAATCAACTCTGGGTGCCTGGGAAGAGCATAGGAACAGGAATGAGTGTCATCTTTCTTCCTCAGAAGACAGGCTCAATCGCTATTACAATGTGGTTTAGAGCTGTCCTAAATGAATGTCCTGTTTTCATATTTAACTTGCCTCAATGGGAGGCTTTTTTTTTTTCTTTTTTTTTCCTTTTTTTTTTTTTTTTTCCTATAAATCTCTTCGATTCCTTTTTGCACCTACATAAATTTTCATAGAGGGTCCTGTAACAAGGAGCTCCGCAGGGGCATAGTGTAGTGCTGCACTGCCCAAAGGGTCAGTCCATTTTGTCCCCTGCTCTCTCAGGCTGACCACTTTACAACTGCTCTTTAATTACTTGGTCAAACATGTGGAAGAGGCTTTCTGTTGTACAGAGAAGATGGTTGAAAAGACTATTTTATGCCCAGAAAGCCATGCCCATTTACAGATAATACAATCCATCTTCTTACATTCAGGGAGGAGGAGATGATGAGCTTTAAATGCCTGCTGACATGCTGACAAGGGTGTGAAATGAACAGGTTTGATTTATAATCCTAAATTTTTTTCTTTTTTTTTTCCATGATTCATAACCTATTCAGTGGAATGAGTTCAAGCCCATTTCTGACACTGTGACTGCCCATTTTATATCTACAAAGTTCTTGCATTTTCTTCTACTTCTCCCCAAGGGCTTCACTTCTGCCACTCTTATTTTAAATAGTAAAACTCATTATTGTTGCAGAGTTGGCAGAAACAGAGCAACGTATGTGCAAACTTGTGTCTCTACATCCATCCGAGAGGGGCAGCTGTAGCTCTAATATGGTCTTTCTTTCCTTGCCAGCAGATTAGGAAAGGATTATGGAAAAGAAGGATACTAGAGGGGGGTGGGGGGCATCATCTCACGTCTGTACCAAGGCAGTGCTCCAGCTGGCATCCGTCACTATTTACTCTATAATTTACATGTGGGATCAACAAAGGAGGTGCAAAAAGAGAGACTAGAAAGCCTGGAAGTGGAAAGCATATTGTCTGGCGGCTCTCATTCTTTTATCTTTAGTGCAGTGCCAGCTTTCCAGGCAACCGCAGTACCTACAGGAAGCATGGAGGAAGGATTTAGGCACTAGCCTAAATTCATGTTCCTGATTTGCCACAGACTCTCTGTGTATCCTAGGGCAAACTATTTAAGGACAGATTGGAAACCATAAGGTGTGACCACAATGAACAAAACAGCGGTGTGAAACGGGCATTCAGGTGAGGTATGAAGTCTCCACAGACAATACAGAACCACACAGCTCAGGGCTGGCAAAGGGAAAGCTGACAGAGAGTTTTCAAACGTGGCTACTTCTGGTTAACATTGCAGAAATATGGATATTTCCACACCAGACTCTTGCAAAGCACAAGCAATACTGGAAAGACAGAAAGCAGAAAAAGCAGGTTCCTAGATCCTATGCTCTTGAAAACCACTGTTTTAAACTTACATATTTATTAGGCATTCAAAATGTTCCCATTTTGTCTTTTTTTTTTTTCCCAGATAGACATGTCCTGGCTGGGCAGAGTGGCATGACACACATTTTGTGCCCTAGCCTGGCTGATGCAGAAAACATCTGTAAGTCTCTTAGGTCTTCTTAGACTGCAACTAACACAAAGCAGTGGTACTGGGATGCCCACCAAATGAAATCAGGACATACTCTTCATTGTGAGGGATGATTTAAAAATAACAAACCCACTTGTGTGCAGGATGTAGCACTCACATGGGAGCCATCATGCCAAGTTCTGTTGCCATCCTGCCTCCATGTGTCCCAAAAAAGCAGAAGGTGTCCTCATCACTAGGCTGTACTACCCCACCTCTGGAGACCACACCAGCATCCAGGAAAAAATTCAGGATCCACTGGACTGGAAAGAAAGTGTGTGACTAAATATACTACAAAGTATAAAATCTATACAATCAGAGAGTTATGGGCTATGAAAGCTAGCATACAAATGGGAATAATTCCCATTAATATCCCAATTTAGGTACTTTGGTTCTCTCTCTCTCCTCTTCTGTTGTTTCTTAAGGTCTGTTGAAGCCTTTGGGACATCACAACTTGTAAAGGCACTTGCTAATTACTGCATGTTTGGGTTGAAATCTCTTTCAAAAGGACCCGGGTCTTTGTGGAAGGAAGGCTGCTGTGCCAGATAACAGCAAGTGACACATTTTAAACCCACTACACTGGTACTGTTAAAGTCATGGAACTTGTCTGAAGTTTAGAGTGAAAAATTAGTTTCACTGGATCTGCTGTGTAAAATCAGACAAATATGAGGTAGTCAGTCATCTTCTAGGACACAGAAGAAGTGTAAAGCAGTGCAGCTTCTAAAAGGTGTTAGAGAGCTGGGTGCCATTAGGAAAGGCATCACACAAATGTACATGAGTTCAGCTAATAGGTCCTTTATTTTTCTCCATTTGAAATACATGAGCTAGAAGCAAATATACAAACATCAGGGCCACCTCCTACCACCATATAATTCAGAAAGGATAGAGTCCAAGCTCTGCCACAAGGAAACTCTTAGACTTTCTCATCAAAATGCGACTCTCTGGCAGAATGAATACTCCAGGAGGTCAAATGCATTACCAGTCAGTGCAGTATCACTTCCAACGGCCTGAATGAAGGATTAACGAAGATGACTTGACATTTACCTAGATTCGTGTGCTGCTAATAGGGTTGATAAAAGTGCTCCATGAATAATTTATGTTGGGTAATTCACAGATGGAAAGATTCATCATCTTCCCATAAGCAGAAGGGAAGAGGGAGGTTGGGAAGTCAGACAGAAAAAATTGGTCTCTAGCTCCATAATACCTTATCAGTGGAAAGTGAGGTTAAGACTTCATGGTTTAGTGTCATGCTTCCATTAAGGAAGCAATTTTTAATTATGAAGGAGGTTGCAGCCTCCCCTCGATTTTTGGGGGGATATTTAGAATAATTAGCAAACTAGATTGCAGCTGATGTCCTTCTTTATAGATGGCGGGGCTGAGCACCATATCAGAGTCAGAGAACAGGGACTCATTCATGTTTCAGGCAGCAGCTAACAGGAGCAAACATCCACTCTCCTCTGCAAATCATGGAAAGGGTGACAACAATCTGTCAATATGTATCTGGGCCCTTTTAAGTTCTTGTTAAACCTCACAGCTATTTGAGAGAAGTGCTTAGAGAAAAAAAAAATGAGTTGCCTAGAGCCAGCATTAATGAGGCTGATTCCTACTTGTGGCTATAGCACTCTGATTCAGTTTGGAAAGCGTTGTTATGTTTTTTGTTTGTTTGTTTTGTTTTTCTTTGTTCTTTTCACTACTGTGATGGGAGTACAAATCAAGCACAGCTTTCAGAAGGATGTGCCTAGATTATTTACTAATATCTCCATGAAGACCACAGTGCCTTGTAAACTCAAGAAGCAGACTAGAATAATTACCTTTTTAATCAGAATGATTCAAAGCAATTAAGTAAAGCAAAGCAAGAAGTTGTTTTTGAACAAGATGCTTTGTCCTTGTTTCTCCTTTTGTCTTCAGTCAACTCAGTGGTTGTCTGGCTTGCAACAAATTCTGTGCGATTTCTTTGTTTTCTTCAGCAATCCCCCAGTACTGGCCTGTAGCCTTCTAGGTTTTTGCTAAACTCTCAGTCTTGGTCCTTTCCTCCACCTGCCATCTCTTCCAATCTTGAAACCTTCTTGAGATGATCAGTTCAGATCTAAAAGGACAGGTCCCCTTCCCTCACCAGATTTTCATCTGACTTTTTAAAGTCAGACTTCACTGACTTTTTAAAGGAATGTAATATATATTACAACTCTAACAAGCCAGATATCCTTTGCCGTAATTAATCAGCCAAAAAATCTCCGTCACGTTCATGCAGCATGACAGTGGGCTGAGTTTCACTGGTGATCTAAATCCTTCTTCCTCCATAGCTGGGTACTCAGGTGCAGTGTCCTCAAGCCCTTGACCCAGCTGGCTCCATCTCTCCATT
This sequence comes from Anas acuta, assembly GCF_963932015.1. Classification (NCBI taxonomy): domain Eukaryota; kingdom Metazoa; phylum Chordata; class Aves; order Anseriformes; family Anatidae; genus Anas; species Anas acuta. The sequence continues at coordinate 3,623,152 of NC_088982.1, read as the reverse complement.
ACAGCTGGCAAAATCCCTCCTGCTTTTGATGGAAGCAAAATTTCATCTCTTGAGTTGATTTTTTCTCAGTCAAGAGCTCATGCTCATCTTGGTAAATAAGAAGAGACATAATCAAGCTGTGTGAGAAACTCTAACCAAATTCCCTGTGGCTGCACAGAAGGGCTAAGTCTTCAGGGACACGAAGTCAGGACATCTGCCTCCCAAGCCAGAGTCTGCTTCTACCTCAGTAAAAGCGCTTGGGCATGCCTTGATTTTAGTAGCACAAAGTGCACAAAATTGTCATTAATATAAATGGTCCTTGTCCTCCTATGCCACCAGCAAGAGACCTCAAAGTAGACCAGTGATAACACTGCTAAGAGTAAAGCATTGGAGCTCCATAAAGGGGGTCATCGCCAAGTGGGTTGTGGCTACAAACTGGCCACGTGCAGGTAATCCCAGTATTGTTGAGAAAGGGAGGAAGAAACACAGCACTGAAAATGTTAAATCATGTTCTGCACAAAACACTAAGAATTATGTGGTTTCTAAAGCATGATATTTAATTAGGGGCTGGTTCTTTTTCCAGAACACATTGTCAGAGGTACAGAGCCCTCCCTGTGGTGCTTTGTACCGCTTCAGTCAGCCCAGGCTCTGGCTCTTTGTATATTCAGATGCTGGGCGAGACTGTGTCTGTCAGCACATGTAACAGGGACTGGCAAATGCACCTCCTCAGGGACATTTTTGTGGAATACCAGCTTTTTAGGACAAATCTGTCTGCTCAATGGGCAAAACAGAAATCAGCGTGGAACAAACCCAAAATGTCTCTGGGATCACACAAGCCTCTCCTTTCCTAGAGGATTTGGTAGCAATGCACCTCTCTTATCTTGCTAGACCACCAACATGTGCAAGGTGAAATGACATGCTGAATGTCCTCAGGAGGCTGAGACCTCTTTCACTCTGTCGGATGAGTTGTATCCCAAGCAAGGTTTCCACACTGCTCCTCTGCCACTCTGATACCGTATCCAAGGCAAGGTTTATTGCTGTTCTGTAAACTGATGGCTGAATTTTAACAAAAGGCAACTCCTAGCTCAAGACTGAATTGCTTCTGAGTGTACAGAACTGAATGCAAAGGGATCTGGAGTTCAACTACAATAGAGAGTGAAGTGATAGTTATCATTTATATAGTACATATAAATATATATTTATTATAGATAGCTATACAGGAGTGGAGCAATAAATTTGGTGAAAACTGAAATGAATGAGACAACATGAACATGTTCCCTTCATTCCTAGTGAAAAATCCTCTTGTGAATACAAAGATTAAATATTTTTAATCTGCAGCACCAGGAAGAAAATCAATGAAGAAATAAATACTGTATTCCCTAAACTGGAGAACTGGAGAAGAGCAGTTATTTCCCATCCCCAGCTAACCAAAACACAGTCTCTGGATGCAGAGGACTCACATATTTCACCCCTTCTTTTGCTTTGGTGGTCTGGGAAGCCGTGTCTCATTCTTTTATCATTCTGCTGTTGGGTACATGGGGCATAGCAGCTTCTATTACTACTTTTCCATTTTACTAGTCTATTCCTGAAGTAGATATTAGGAGAGAGGTGTCCCATTTCCCATGTGAGTATCCCACCTCATGCCTGGGTTCAGGGAATTTCGAACACAAAATGGGACCTGTCCAACAGGAGAATTCGAGGGAGTAAATGTCACTACAATACTCACCTGAGGCCTCAATCTCTGAAACAAGCAGCGTGTAGATGTAAAGTGAAGACTCCAGCCTGCAGGGAATAATGATGTGCCTGTGGATGCATAACCAAGTCTGAGCTGGGGCTCACTAAATTGCTATTTCACTTTCACTGGGGCAGGAAAGAAGAACAAGTTTAGCAGTCAGGACAATTAATAATCAAACCTTATGGTAGGTGAAAGTTTAATTAGCAATGCCAGATGGAACTGCATCAACAAGAGGCACTGAGTGCTTTCTCTGCCTAACGGGAACATGCCACGTCGTAGCAGCATGGGGACTCCTCTGGGAGAGGTGGACTGAAACCTCTCCAAGCAGAAGAAGTTGGATTTTGGGTCTGGAACCACTGATTAACAACTGCTGTGGAAATTTTGAAGCTCTAATGCTCCCCCTTCTCCCCTTTGTTTTCTGTTTCTGCTGCAACCACTTAGTGAGCAGTCTGAAAACCTAAATAGTTTTTGGGAAAACCCACACAATGCTTTCTGTTGGTAGATTAACTTCTTGCTCTTCCATTTCTTACCCAGCTCTCAAGTTTCCTCCTCCATGGAGGAAACATCCATGGTATTGTTAAAGTGATTTTTTTTTTAAAGCAACCCTTTAGTAAATAAACTGCATCACTGCAGTCTGCTCACTTCCATATTGAGGAGGTGGAACTCATCTAATAGTCATTACAGTACAATACTTCCCCTCGAAGCACTCCCAGGAGGCTCTCTTTATCTGGGAAAGGGTAATGGAATATTCACACCTAATCACCACGGTACAGAAATACAGTTCTTTAAAGGGGAAAATCAATTTTCCCTTAATATTTAAAATACTAACAATGTACTTTGCTGAGGTTAAGCAGTTAGATAAGATTATACATTTACTGCTGATGATCAGCAGTGCAGTGTCTGAAAGGGAAGTAGGCAAAAAGGAGATGTACTCTGGGGTCAAGTAATAATAACTGCAATTAAAAAGCACTTCATTCAAAAAATAATAATAATGAAGAAAACTGAAGATTACTCTCCTCATTTCAGTTCCACATACAGTTAGTTTCAGTTAAGATTTATTCCTTCCATGCCAGTGCAAAAAAAAAAAACAACAATGTTGATGCCTCGGATTAAAGGACTGTTTTGCCATCATTTCTGACATTACTGGGGCTTTTATCAGCCAGTGGTATCTGCTTGGATCAATGACACACAGACAACCGCTCAGTGCCCACCTGGGATTCTTGTCTCTTTTCCCCTTGCCATACCCCCACCAGAGCTTTGTTTTGTGAGTCACTGCAGTGGCAGCAGTCCTGTCCCTTGGGATCATATTAGGAACTTCCACAGAAATTCATGTCATAGAAAAATGGGTTGTCAACAAAATCTTTTTTTCTTTTTAATGAAAAATTTCTTTCTGTAGAGAATTTGTAAGTTCTGTTAAAAAAAAAAAAAAAAAAAAAAAAAAAAAAAAAAAGAGAGAAAAAAGAGAGAGAGAAAGAAGAAGGAAATAAAAGGAAAAAATGACCTTCCCCCCCCCCCAAACTAAACTGCTTCTATCTCAAATATCTGTGTCTGAAAATCTATAGGTCTTTTTATTTATTTATTTATGAAAAATCCATTCTGCTACTCAGTGAGACCACATGTAAGGCTTAGCAGACCAAATTTAACCTATTTCTTCTCTACAGTACCTTTGCCTCCTAAGAACCTTGGTTATGTCCCTTTCTTTTTCCTGCAATCACTCCACTGTGTTTCCTGCCTTTATTCCTTCTTTCTCTCCTTCTGTCTCTTTTCCTTCCTTCCATCCTTTCTCTGTTTCAAGGTCAGATTCAAAAATCCTGCTCCATTAAAATGTGAACAAATCTAGCATTCTGTATTACTGTAACCCTTAACAGAAATCAGATGAAAATCATGAAGCTTAAAGATTCTGTGTATGTGTGCCTGTAATAAGTATGATTTATTGGAAGTGTCAGGGGTCCATTTCATCTTTAAACAAGAAAGCCATGAGGTGTGACTTGATGACTTATTAAAAGAAAGTCACACTATCTAAAGAGAGTGACGCTGTAAAATACTTAAACACACAACAATTTCTGGAGAGGGTTTTGTCAGAAGAATATCCCTGCATACCATCTAATGGAAGAAATAATTATTCACAGAATGTTAGGGCCTTTTTTGTTTGGTTGGTTGGTTTTATTTATTTATTTTTACAAAAAATACAGTTATTTTTGCCATATCACTTGCTGGTGTTTACAAGCTTTAATCACTCCTTTAAAACAACCCAACCTTCCCAGGACACACGGATTGAAAAGGCATCATTTTAATGGGCTTGTAGCTAATTAAAAAGTGTGACATTCAGAATGTGGCTGGAACATGGAATAAAACATTAATTACAGTACAATAATTCACGTCACGGACAAGTGCCTAAATGTGAGCATGTGCTGGCAAATATTATGTAGGTAAAGCCAACTCAATCTAGGCTCTTGTATACAGCAGGGACCCTGCACGCTTCATCTGGACAATAGTGGTGGATGTGTTTTTGTTACAGATAAGTTTCAAGACGTGTTGTGAAATCCCTGCAAGTTTCTGCCTTTGAGGCAGCGGTGCAGATTGATCTCTGTCCTAGCGGTAGGCAGGCTTCTGGCAAGCACAGCGTGGCAAACGACTTTGGATTCCCGGGGGGAGCATTTTGTGCAGTGAGCAGCAAAGATTTTTGTTCTTTGTCTGGTGTTTTGTATTGCAGACTTCTTGGTCTCCCTGACTGCACCTACTGGGTAAATAAATACGTTTTCCTTGATTAGTCCTCATCTGTATAGGCCATGAAAAATGAGCTTTCCTAAGAAAACAAGGGCTGCTGTATTTTTTGGGTGGTGCTCACCCACAAAACCAGCCCTCAGGTTTGTTGAATCTACTAAATATATTATATATATATATTTGGAAATCCTCAATGACTTTCAGGATAAGGTCCTGGTTGTGATGTCTTCCTATGGCAATATCTGCAACTCAATAAGTATGTTAATTTTGAGTCTCTTCTCACCCAAGCTGTCTGTATCATTACCGCTATTTATGTAGATCACTATAATTATTCCTTGCATTGCCATAACATCTCTGAAATGAGATGGAGCAGAAATTAGGTACCTACACAGAGCTGGTGCTAGAGCTGGCTGCAGAGCAGCTAAAAGGAAGCAGGGAAGCTCAAGAAAAGAACAAGTCTTCTGGAAAGGAGACAGGACAAGGTTAGTCTTATGTGATTTCTAATAAATGTAACAGAAAACAAGGATTTTAAGGAGGGTTTTGTCAAAAAGGTAGTAAAGTCAGGTGCCGTTCAGTGTGTAGATCATTATGACCAAGGTCTCAGAATAGATGATGAAATGAAATACTGCTGTATAGGCTGATTAAGTAAATTTTTTATTATTAATTTTTTTTTTTTTGTGATAACCTTCTTCCCTCCTGCTTTTGAAACTATTTCTATTTATCACATAGAATTAATTACTTTTCATTCTTACCTATGGATATTAGCTGGCAATACTATAAAGATTAAAGGGTTTTCAGTATTTCTATTTAAAATCTTGTTAGAAATAACTCCAGATTCATAACTTAGAAGTCAAAATGGACTCCATGCTGATCTCAGCAATTTATTTATTTTTTTTTTTTTTTTACGATAATTAAGAATATCTATTTGGCTCTTTTTCAAGTATAGCAATACAAGGAAAAGGAAAAGAGAGAATAGAGAAAGAAAACAACATGTTCCAGAACTGTTAGATTTATTGCATTTCTTAGAATTTCTTTGTCTTATGTAAATTTAAATGCTTTTTTTTTCCAGCCCATTAATCTATAATATAGACTAAAGTCCTCTTTGTACTTAATTAAAAATGGATAGATTGATACATAAAGGATGAGATTTTCAGAATTGCTCAATGTTGGCCTAACTGCTTTGATTGAAGTTGGTGGTGAAATTCCTGCTGAATTCATTAAGAACAGAGAGAACAAGGTTGAACATTTCTTAAAATTGTACCCAAATGGAGTGTGGGATGGGATCATTTTCAAAGCATTACAAGCTATTTAACATTGTGGTTTCCATTAAGTTTAGTTTATTCTTTCTTGGCTAAAAGTGGCTGATGCTTTTTAAAATATACATTCCAAACAGGTTTCATGGACTTAAAAGGATTCTCTTGAGCTGTTGTGGTTTGGTTTAGTAATTCAGATTGGTTAGAAGAAAAATACATTAAAAGCATATGTAAAGAGAATGGACAAATAGCAAGTAGTGGTGTTTGGAAGCTGAAACAAAATAAATATATACTACAAGAATGGACTTAGAGCTAATGGATTTGTTTCTATGGGCAGCAATATTTTTCTCACCTCTGGTCACTTGAAATCCAAAGTGAACACCAAAAAGTATGGATGAACAAAGCTGGATGTATGAATTCTGATGCAGAGTTTGGAGAGATCTACGGTGCAGCATCAGAGCTGATGGTGCAGTGAGATCTTAAGAACTCATAAAATCTACTGTAACCCAAGGCAACAGGGCTGGTGGTCAAAATTTTATGCCACGCTGTGTGTTCTGCTATAGAAGCCCATTTGGTTTATCCTTACCATTGGGGAAGACAGCATGTGTTACAGAGGACCCTTTCCTAAGGGATCAGATTGAGAAGAAGATATAAAATAAAACAACTGACCTGCCGCTTATGTCTGTAAAAAGGCTGTGCACCTATGAAAACAAACAGTCCCCTTGCCACCACAGAGACTGCAGGAGGGGCATCTTAATGGTGTTCTGCACAGAAGTTTTAGAGCCTTTCACACCACAGATATAAATGATACATTTCGTCTTTATGCCACCCTTCTAAATCACACACACAAAAAAAGTAACTTCCATTAATGCTGAAAGGCAGAATCCTCAAGTTGTTTCTTTGCTTTGCTATTTATAGTGCTAGGGCCAGCTCTGGCTTTATTTCTGCCCAACCAGGTAGAATGGAAGACTTGGAAGTACTTCCAAGCTCTCAGACATTTTAAGACAATCCCACAGCTTTTACTGGAAGTTGTTTTTGCAGCACACTGATAAATAATCTCAGGGAGAGCACAGTCATCCACAAGAAAGCATGAGCTGCAGAACACACACACAAAAAAAAAAAAAAATGACGGGAAAAAAAGATAAAAAGCAAACAAACAAAAATTAGAAAAGGGATGTACTGTCATTATTTTTCCAGCAGATGTCTTTGCTGAAGTCCCTCCCTTCCCTACTCCATTTCTGCCATGCTAATTGTCATAACTATCCCCTATAGTTCCTTGGTAGGAGAATTGTAACAATTAGCTCGTGACTTTGCACCAGCTGTCTTGGCGTAGAGGAGGCAATGGGCTTTGGATTCTGAACACCTGCAAACCCAGTGCATGGTGGATGCTTGGATGCTAAAGCAAACAGCTGTTATGTTTCAGATTCATTCTCTTGGGGAGAATGGGGGAGGAGTGGGAAAAAATGTATTTATGTCCTAATGCCATAATTTCCTTTTTTTTTTTTTTTTTTTAAGATTTATTCTGTGCATTCCCATCCTGTATGCTGCATTCCAGATGATTAAGGGATGGACCTAGCAGTTATCTGAAGATTATACAATCAGTAGAGCTCCATATGTTTAAAGGCTTTGTGAGTAGCTCTGAGTAGCTAAATATAGTGTGTGTATGTTGGGGTGTGTGTGTGTGTGGTCACAACCCCATCTTTATCTTGATTTTTCTCCATTTATTCCATTTTCAGAGCTCTTTGAGGACAGTTTAATTTGGTTTGTACACTTCTCGATTAGTGTGATCTGGAAGCTGGCAGTCAGCACTTTGGCAGTTTTACCCCAGTGAGTTTAATAACCAACGAGAATTGCCGAGAACAGTGGTATCGAATTTACAGAAAGAGCCATGAATGCATTTCTTTTCCCCAGTAACTGTTAAGTGGGATTATTCAAGAAAGAGATTTCAATGTGGGTGGCACCAATTTGAAATGCAGGTGGTGTGTCTTATTAAACACCATTTTAGCTATTTGTAGTGCTCAGAACAGTATTTGCCCTGAATTTAAATAACGATGTACAGTATTTGTTAAAAAACATGCTTGGGCATGTTTTGTTTAATTAGCAGCTTGAAATTTCCTAGCATATGGCCTGTCATTTGGTAAAAAGATATGCAATTATGAACTTCCTTGAAGTTTTACTATTTAAATGCAAAATTAACTTACTATTTTCACCGGTTAATGGCAGGCCATTAAATATAGTATTTACTAAACAAAAGACGTACAGGAGCAGCCCAGTGCGCCTATGCCATCTGTACCTATAACACTGTACATCTTCTGATTCACAGAAAGTAGACTGGACCCAATCTGCTCCCATCATCCATTACCAGAGTTTCCTGCACGTCAGTAGAAACGGCATCGTGTCGGTTTATTGTCTTTAAAGGCCTGGATGCTGCTTTAGAAACATCAATTTAATTTTTATTCGTCAGGAAAGCAAACAGAACATCTGTTTAAATATCCAGTACTTTCTGAAGTGCTGCAGATTTTTCTTTCCCAACAGGTTTTGGATGTCCTTTTAAAGTTTTTGGAACTTTCAGTTGCTTGCTTGTTCATTTTTTCATGAGGAAATGGAAATGAGAGGCTGGGAGACTGAAGGATGATGCATATTTACTCTTTTTTTTTTCCATAATTTACCTGCTTGGTTCCTACTCCTTATCACGACAGATGACTAATTCAGTGTCTGCCTCCCCAGCTCGAGCCAGTTCCTCCATCCACCACCTTCATCACTCCCCCAGTCCCAGAGGAGCTGATGAAAAGACTTGCCTCAGGCCTCCCAAGCAACCCTCACTGCAAGCAATATTATGCACTCGAATAATTCACAGATAGCAGGATTCACATTTTTACTCTTGAGAATGACTTATCTTAGAAAGCAAAGAGAGAAGCACCGTGAAAAGAATGACCCTCAGCCCGACACTTTACTTTCCTTCACAAGGCTTATTTCATGGCTTTTTTTGCACAGTGCACTTTTCCAGCCACAGCAGGACTCATCTCAGTGTATTACAGAAATATCTACATATGAGCCAGGGCCTCCTAGGCTTAGTGTTTATTTATAAGATACAAATGGGCTTTTTTTAAGGATTTTACCTCTTCTACACATTTCCCTCTGGATGAAATGAATGACAGCCCTGAAATGCGTATTTCTCTCCATTAACTATGACACATAGGTATCTACACACCACGTGTCTACTTTTGGAAGTACAGGCCCCACCTGAAAATTTCACAAAATGTCATGTCTGAAGTTCTGACTGCTGACATCAGTGACAGATTCCTGGGGATTCTGGGAAAGTCAGGTCTCCATTTGATTTTATTTCCATTCTATTCCTATCCATTCTCTTCTCAGTTTTGTCCAGTGACAGGACAAGAGACAACAGGTACAAACTGAAGCACAAAAAGTTCCTGCTGAATATTCCCTTCCTTATCATCCTTGTGCCTTGGTTCAGCAAGAACAAGGCGCCCAGCACTGTCAGAGGGACAACAAAAGCCGTGATCCTTTCTAGGATGAGCTATGAGGCAGATGAAGGAGAAAGGAAACAAACATGAAGGCAAAAACATGAGAAATCAGAAGCAATAACTTATCTCTCTGTTTCCTTGCTATATTTAGGCTTCTTACTGGCGATGTTACCAGTATCTTTGCCAGTATTTTTTCTATCTTTGTTGTCACTACCCTGGCCATCCTATCCTACCATCTCACTAACCTTCCTCTCTCCATCTTACCGTAACTTCTTCAAGGTTCACCTTGTGATTTACATACAGTTTTGGCTCTACTCCATTTCTTCCTTCTGTTCACTCTTCAGTCTGCCCTCTCCGTTCCTTTTCCTGATCATAGTTGTTTTTCTACTCCAGCTCCATACTCTCTTCTCTGATATTTTTTATATGACTCTGGCTTGATATCTCTGTCTAATGAACAACTTCCCTGTCTCCCAGATCTCTCCTGATGTAGACGGACAGAGCTTTATCCCTTCAGTCATGGAACTCCAGGCAATATCATATAGCAAAATCAATTAATGATACAAAAATAGGTCCATAATATGTTCACTCTTTCCTCTTCTGCAATAGAGAAAGTGACTTTTTCTCAAGGGGAATGTTTCATCTGGTCCTTAGGTTTGTCTCCTTCTTCTCTGCTCAGGAACAATTTTTTATTATTATTATTATTATTATTATTATTATTATTTATTATTATTATTATTATTATTATTATTATTATTATTATTATTATTATTATTATTATTAATCATCATCATCATTATCATTATTACTATTATCATTATTATTTATTTTGTAAGCATAGAGCCAAAGGTTACATGCAAGATCAAGGGCAAGGTGCTCAACACTCTGCACACATATACAGCCAAGGTAGGGATTGCACAGATTGCAGTGATCATTGCTAAACCCCATCTTGATGTGGTTTTATAAGAGATTAGTCCATGAACTTTTCAAGGTAAAGTACTTATTTTTTATTTTTTTTTTGTATTCATTTGCAGATTATAGTATAAATTGTGAATTCTGATCCAAACTGACATCAAGGCAGGCCAGACTGTTAGAACTTTGGAGGAGGGGATTTCTATAACAATGTGTGCATGTATATGCAATGTCTATTTAGAAGGGGTCTAAGGACTTCTGTATCTGATACTGACATAGACGTTGTTTGGGAAAATAAATAAATAAATAAATAATCACCACCTCACGCACAATATTATGATTTTATAATAGAAAGCTCTATATTTATCTTGGACTCTAATTTATCCTTCTAATGAAGCATTTTTTGAAATCCAGGCATCCTTCAAACAATAGAGTCATATTTCCATTCCAAAGACAATTAATTCTGAGTTGTTTTTTGTTTGTTTGTTTGTTTGTTTGTTTTTCCATATCTGTTACTGTCTAAAATCCAGCCAAGAGCAGACAGGCATTTTCTGAGATTCTTCCAGAGCTCTAATGGCCATCTCCCTTTGCCATAGTTGGCAGCCACTGCCTGGGCAATTCTGAAAATCCTGGTAATGTTTTTGTTCTTTATGGAAGAAATAAGGCAGATTTTACTCTCCCTCAAAGAGATGTGCATGGAAACAAACATCACAAAGAATAGTTTGGCTCTAGGAATACATTTAAGATTTTAAATATTATACAAAGATAGGAACAATTCTTTAACCTTGGGGAATGTTTCTATTAGGTGTTAATATGGCATTATTGTAAATTTTGGCCTTTCAATTGGTCTACATTTTGACTAATTTTGTCTTAGGAAATATTTCATTTTGCATTCAAACATGGTGAATTGAAGTTATGTTTTATCCTTGATAATATATTCCCTACTGAACCAAGGGCCTTTCCTTTTCCTTTTTCCTTTTCCTTTTTCCTTTTCCTTTTCCTTTTCCTTTTCCTTTTCCTTTCCTTTTCCTTTTCCTTTTCCTTTTCCTTTTCCTTTTCCTTTTCCTTTTCCTTTTCCTTTTCCTTTTTCCTTTTCCTTTTCCTTTTCCTTTTCCTTTTCCTTTTCCTTTTCCTTTTCCTTTTCCTTTTCCTTTTCCTTTTCCTTTTCCTTTTCCTTTTCCTTTTCCTTTTCCTTTTCCTTTTCCTTTTCCTTTTCCTTCTTCTTTCCCTTTCCCTTTCCCTTTCCCTTTCCCTTTCCCTTTCCCTTTCCCTTTCCCTTTCCCTTTCCCTTTCCCTTTCCCTTTCCCTTTCCCTTTCCCTTTTCCTTCTCCTTTTCCTTCTCCTTCTTCTTTCCCTTTCCCTTTCCCTTTCCCTTTCCCTTTCCCTTTCCCTTTTCCCTTTCCCTTTTCCCTTTCCCTTTCCCCTTTCCCTTTCCCTTTCCCTTTCCCTTTCCCTTTTCCCTTTTCCCTACAGAAAAAAGTAAAAATGTAAAAAATAAAACAATGTGCCAGGTCATCAATACTTTATGGCTTTATATTATCACTCCAGCTACAAAATAAGCCCATACACATTGGAAGAAACCAATGAGGCTTGACAGAAAATAAGAATCTATCACACAAATGGTGAAGGGAGGAAAGAATTCAAACTTAAAAATAATAATAATATATATATAAAAAAAAAAAAAAAGTTAAAAAAAATAGAAACTATAAGTTTTCATCCCCACCCTCCTACACCAGAATGAGATTCCATGTGATGCCTTTTTGACCTGCCCATCTACCCCAAAGTCTAAGCAGTGTTTAAGTCATCCATCCAGACACATCTCCAAAAACTCAACCACTATTAAAAAGAAATAGTACTAATGATTCACCATGGGAAGCTCTTTCCATTCAGCTGTTGTTAACCAATATTTAAGTGGGAAGTTGGGGTCATTGTGTTTCTGGATGTCATTTCTTAAAAGAAGACATAAAAGACACCTTGACAAGTTGTCATTAAAGATTTCATGGCAATATCTATAAGTGCAGGGATGCCTACTCTGTTGCCGTGGCAAAATTCACATTCAGATGATTACATTTTGCCTACTTACACTCAGCCCTGCATTTTAAATTCCATATGTCATTGTTCTTGTCTTCTCCTCTTAAATTGCTGTATGGTGCTGCTGTGCATTATTAAACATTTGCCACATTTCAACCCCGGTGGATCTTGCATTTAAATGATGGATTTACAAAGTTTATGCTGCTTTGTTAGGATTGCCTGTACAGCTGGTTGAGGGTTTTTTTTTTTTTTGTGGAAATACATTTCCTTTAGAAATAGAGTTGAAAAATTACTGTTTTTCATTAAAAGTTGTCAAAAACTTTTAAAATATTTTTTTCAAAGTTTGTGGCTTTCTAAATTCAAATTAAATTAAGTATATGTTGTATATATAAGACAGTGTAAATGATTCAGTATAATTATTAACAAAAGAGAAAACAGTTTTGTAATCAAATATTGAAAATTATTCAAACAGTGTTTTAGACATCTGTTTGTCAGATTTTTTCCATAAACTGAAGAAACCAAAGAGGAATCAATTTCAAACAAACTAAGAATGAAAACAATGTCAGGACTACAAATATCACAGCACAAAATCTTTCAGTTGTTTCCAGCAAGTTCTTTTTAGGCATATCATCTCTGAAACTTGCAAAGTGTATGTACCATTCAGAAAGAAAAACTGCCTTTAATTCTCTTTCTCAGTAGATGTATACATAAAAAGAGACTCGAGTGCAATTTGTTTTTTAGATTGCAAACTCAATGAGACAGGGATCACTGCTCCATGAAATTAAGCACATTGTATGCAGGCTAGAGATATGTTCCTAAAAAGATAGGGTATTAGGATCTGTCCCAAGGAGGATACAGTGGCTGTCTAGGGGGTTTGAAAGAATGGAGAACTCCATTTTGGGCAGTGAAATAAGAAAATATATATTTGTTTGTGAGGTGGTAGAAATGAGATACTGAAGAAAGTTATTACCTTGTAATATGTTATGTTTCTGCTTCTGTTTAGTAGTGGCAAATGAAGAACTCAGATAGATTGGCCCAGTCAGGGAACCATCACAGTGTGCAAGTGTTGTGTTATCTTGGGAATACGATCCCCAAATGCAAAATTAGAGCAGTCAATACCCTCAGAAGAGAAATTAGAGTATTTTAAGACATGTGGTAAAGATCCCTAAGGACACAGACTCCCCAGAAGACTTTAAGAAGCTTTCATGCTGTTCTTTTTATCTGTAGATGGCTTCATGAAGTCAGCTGCTAAAATGTGTTAAAATAATGTGTTGCAGTGTCCTGTTAAAAATTTATATGCCTATATATATATATGTATGTATATTTCGCAGGATCAGACTTCTAACCAGGACTGAACATTTCACTCAAAGGTAGGTTAATAATGTCTGGTGTGGCTCAAAGCATTGACTTCAAGGAGTGCCCTAAACAGATGATGTTGCAGAAATATTGCGGGTCAGCTTGCAAAGCAAGAGAAAAGCCAATATGTACCAAGCATTTGAGGATATTGTGTCCTACTAAAAAAAAAAAAAGCTCCCTTTCTATTCCTTCTATCCCTTTCTATTTGTTAAGACCATAGCCTCCTTCTTTGACGATAAATAGTGTCCTTCAGTTCTGGGAACAGTTCTGGGAATAGACAGGGATTTCTGCCTTCTGCGTCTTGCATAGTTTTGTTCTGGCTCTGGCTTAGTGAGACATCACAAGCTGACTATTGTTGAAGCAGAAAGAAGAGAAAGAGAAGAGAAAGAGAAAGAGAAAGAGAAAGAGAAAGAGAAAGAGAAGAGAAGAGAAGAGAAGAGAAGAGAAGAGAAGAGAAGAGAAGAGAAGAGAAGAGAAGAGAAAGAGAAGAGAAGAGAAGAGAAGAGAAGAGAAGAGAAGAGAAGAGAAGAGAAGAGAAGAGAAGAGAAGAGAAGAGAAGAGAAGAGAAGAGAAGAGAAGAGAAGAGAAGAGAAGAGAAGAGAAGAGAAAAAAGAAAAGATCTTTTATTATGATCTGTGGTGCATCCAAACTATGTTTTCAATGAAAAGTGAGATTTAGTGATTTAGTGAGCTGGAGCTCCAAGCAAAACATCTGTGATGAATTCAGGAGTGAACGTGCTGAAGTTTGAAGAAAGCAGTACCCTTCATCACACTTGCAGTGCCATTTTAAACAGTACCAGGGGCTGACTAAGAGACAAATTATCCCTCATCTTGTGGCCCAAAAGAACAACAGGTAGGGGTTCACCAAAGACTAATTTCTGAAGGAAGGGCTGTCCATGAAACACTCTCTCCAGCTGGACACAAGTTGTGGTTTAGAAGTGAGTTCTAAATTGTTCTTTGTTTATTTGTTTGTTTGTTTTGTTTTTCCACATTGAGCTGCATTGAAAGAAGTTGCCTCACAAATTAGACAGCCTTGTAGATCAGGATTAACAACCAGAACATAGATTGCTGGATGAATTTTGAGGGGCTGTTTCCATCCAAGTTCAGTGAGTGAGGCAACATCTATGTAAGCTATATATTCAATGATTTTAAAGAATAGACATTCACAAGAGCTATGTGGTAATCCAGTTTAGAGGTCACTAATCTATGGTTAAATGAGACAAGGATCCTACTGGACAAAAAGATTTGTATGGTTGCAATCTGATTGTGTAATGCATTTTATTTTCAGATCGTTCCATGAACATCAACAAATTTATCCTCACACCAACCTGGTGCAGAGAACAGGGAAGGACTGTTTTACAGGTATGTCAGTAAATATATATATATATATATATATATATATATATATATATATATATATATATATATATAAAATATATATATTAATATATATAATATATATATATTATAATAATAATATATATATATTATAATAATAATATATATATATGTCCTTCTATACTGTTTTTTCATATACTTTTTTTTCATGGAAAAATTCCATAGATGAACTCATTGATAAAGAGGGAACAACTGTGACATGATACATAAGGAATATTTTCAAAACATAATCCTCCAAGTGACAGAATTCTGTTGGGAATTGACATAATTGTTCGATCTAAGCTTGCTTTAAGCAACCAGAGTAGGCCTTAGAAATCTCAGGGCCTGCTGTAGCTGAGCAAACCAGGCTGCCAGAGTAACTGTGAGAAGCTCCCACGGCAAAGACTCCCACATCACCCAATTAAGGAACTCAGAAAATACTGTTATCAGCAGCTGGCCTCAAGGACTAGGCCTACGTGACCGTTAAGCACAAAGGGGGTTGTTTTCCTAACTTCTAATCAAAAAGGGGGGTTCTTTTCTTGCAGGTGGTGTTATTTTCTTATAACTGTTTGTCTGAGTGCTTTTGACCAATAATCTTGTGTGAAACACTGTCCACCCCTGTAAAATTCACTATAAAAGTTGGGCTATTCGGGCAATAAAATGGTGAAGCATGATCTGACTCTGCTGGTGTCTGTCGTGCTTTCGTCCGTGTTTCGCAACAAATGGCGCCCGAACAGGCTGAGACCTGAACAGGACCCGAACAGGACATCGCAGCGAGACGGACATCGCACCGGAGCAGGACATCGCAGCACCGGAGCGGACATCGCAGCGGCGCCGGGGCGAACATCGCAGCGCAGCGGGACACCAGCGCAGCGGGACACCGGCGGCACCGGCACATCCGAACGCAGGTAAAGCGGGAGACCAGGTACATCGGGAACCAGCGGCGCCGGGTGCCGGGACAGCGGCGCGGCGCGGGTACCAGCGGCGCCGGGACATCGGGGCCCAGCAGCGCCGGGCGCTGAGACATCGGTGCGGCGCGGGAACCAGCGGCGCCGGGACATCGGGGATCAGCACTGCCGAGCGCCGGGACATCGGTGCGGCACCGGGGCCAGCGACGCCGCGACCTCACAGCGCTGAGCCTGAGCCCGAGACTGAGACATCGGAGCGGCGCGGGACATCGGAGCGCCGCCGGAACATCGGACCGGACATCGGAGCGGACATCGGACCGGCGCTGTAGCCAGACACCGAGCCGCAAACGCTGTACACAGGACTTACGGTGAGACGCGCTACTCCCGGTCAGAGACGCGGAAAACGCGGTACTCCCGGTGAGAGACGCGAAACACGGTGGGCCGCGGGGACTTACGGTGACAGACGCGGGACACGCGGGGACGCGGGGACTCACGGTGAGAGACGCGGGGTACGGTACCGCGCAGGACATTGAAGTAATCGCGACACACTGAAGTAATTACGGTAGAGGTAAAAGGGACGATAATCCCCGCACCTGCACTCTGACAGGTGAAAGGGACGTAAACGCGTAATCCCCGCACCCGGGAGCGCCCGGGAGCACCTATAGACGGTCCCTGCCAGTCACTTGTCTTGCAAAGGTTGTAACAGTATAAACGAAGGCATGGAGAGACAAGCGGCCTATGATTTGCTCAAATGTTTCTTAGAAAAGCGAGGCACGCAGGGAATAAACTGCAAAAAGGAGTTACCAGGATTGTTAACATACGGTTTGGCACAGGGTTGTTTTATCAATCCGGATACAATTTTTGAACAAGCAGAGTGGCGCAAATTCGGGGACAAATTGTTTTATGAAGTTATTAATGACAATAAGACTGCTAAAAAATTATTGAAGCCTTGGAAAGCAGTCACTTATGCCTTAGCTGCACATCAGGCTGAGCAAAAAATCGCTGCTGCTGCTACAGAGCGACTGGGTTTACCGGAAAAAGCTGGTAGTGTTAACCCTCAACTGGGAGAGATGAAGGGAGCTGAGGATTGCCCATTGCCCCCTTCAGTGAGAACGATAACGCTGCCATCCTCTGAACCATTATCCGTGCCCCCGCCACCGACAGCTCCACCACTGACTCCTACTCACGAAATTGGGGAGATAGCCGAGGAAATAAGAGAGCAAAAACTAGACAGTAAAAATACGAACCCGTTTACAGACGGTGTTCAACAGAGGCAGAGGATGTGGAACCAAATAGTAAACGAGGCCCTATGCGAGGGGGAACACGAGATAGCTACACAATTGACTCCTGAGGCCTTCCCGGTAATATATTCACCACCGGACGCCCAGGGTAATGTTACAGTTAATCTAGTGAATTTGGACTGGAAATTGTTAACTCAGCTGCGGTCCACAGTAAATGACTCAGGTCTGAAAGGTGAACCTACGAGACAGATGCTGGACTACATTTGGGGAACAAATATCTTGCTTCCAGGAGACATACGCAGTATAATGAAGCTAATTCTGACCCAACACCAGCAGCTGTTATTTAATGCCCATTGGCACGCTGCTTGTCAAGAAGCAGTTGCAGTGATAAGAGCACCGGGAGACCCTCTACATGGGGTCACACTGGAAGAATTGATGGGAATAGGACCGTATTTTAGGACAGAAGCACAGGCATTGCTGGGACCTGATAAAGCCAAGGAATCAATGAAACTGGCCAGAAGAGCACTGGATCGGATAAAGGAGCCAGGGGGAATACCTTCCTACATGGGAATCAAACAGGGTAGAGAGGAACCATTTGGGCTTTTTATTGATCGTGTTGCAAATGCCATACAGGCGGCAGGGGTGCCCGATTACCTCAAGGGCATGATATTAAAACAGTGCGCAATTCAGAATTGCAACCCCTCTACTCGCACTATACTAGCTTCCCTACCCGGGACATGGACAATTGAGGAAGGGTTGGAAAGAATGTCTCAGGTACCAGTAGGTCCACAGGCTATGTTAATAGAAGCAGTAAAGCAATTAGGTGACAGCATGAGAGAACAGGCACAGGCTGTAAAACAGCATGTTCAGTCTACACAGAGTCAGGTCCTTGCAGCTCTTGCTCCTTTGAAAACCCCCGGTTCACGCTCTGGTGGTCGAGTACCACCCTCTAGTGACCCATCACCACATCGCTGCCGATGTTATCGTTGTGGTGCTTTTGGGCACGTGAGACGAAACTGCAGAGCTGGGGCAGTATGGTGCCCAAATTGTCAGTCGACTAATCACAATGAAGTGGCATGTAGACGCAACGTGCCGGGAAACGGCCAAAACAGCGGGAAGAGTCGCCCCGCGACGACAAAAAATGCGGCCGCATACACAGCAACACCGAGGGGGAACCCGTTCCTCTCCGACCAGCCACAAGAGGAAGCCTCGGCCTGGACCTGGCAACAGCAGTAGATTGCACGTTGATGGATTCAAAACCTGTTCGCATTCCTACAGGTGTCAAGGGACCAATTTGTATTAATGGACAAGCTGTGGGTGCATTACTTATAGGGAGATCATCAGCGACCATGCTGGGACTTCAAGTATTAGTGGGACTTATTGATAAAGACTGTCAAGGAGAAATTCAAATAATGGTTCAGACGTTGTTTCCACCGTTATTTGTGCCTAAGGGCACCAAGATAGCACAATTGGTTCCGTTATCACATCTTGCGGAAGGCATTTTGCCCACGCAGGAGCAACCGCGAGGGCAAGGAGCATTTGGCTCTACGGGAAATGTGGCTTTGTTAACTGTGGGGTTACAGCAAAGACCACGACACATGGTCACAGTGCAGTATAAAGAAGAAACCATAAGAATCAATGCCTTACTTGACACAGGAGCCGATGTATCTATAATTAGCACACAAAACTGGCCGCAGCATTGGCCAACATTTGAAACTAATACCACGGTAGCCGGGGTCGGAGGCCTGACACTTGCCCGTCAGTCACCACCCCTGCAGTGGACAATAGGGGACAAAGTGGTGAAATGTTGTGTCTCTGTTATTCCGTTGCCTGATGGGGTGCACGCACTAATAGGGCGAGACATCCTTGCTCAAGTGGGGATGGTTCTTACCTCAGAACACCCTTTATAGATATGGCCATTGTTTGGACTTTCCCGATCCCACTCCGGTGGAAGAACGATAATCCAGTGTGGGTCGAGCAATGGCCGTTAAAAAGGGAAAGTCTGGTACAAGCACATAAGCTGATTAAAGAACAATTTCAACAGGGGCACTTAAGGTTGTCAACAAGCCCGTGGAATACACCTATCTTTGTGATTAAAAAGAAATCGGGAAAGTATCGACTGCTCCACGATCTGCGTGCAGTTAATAAGCAGATGTACGATATGGGAGCAGTGCAGCCAGGGTTACCTAATCCTGCGATGATACCTGAGGGATGGTATTTACTCATAGTGGACTTAAAGGACTGTTTTTTCACGATTGCACTTCATGAAAATGATAGGCACAGGTTTGCTTTTACACTTCCTGCAATAAACCGAGAAGGGCCGGACCAGAGGTTTGAGTGGACGGTCCTGCCGCAGGGAATGAGAAATTCGCCGACTCTATGTCAGCTCTATGTCGACGATGCTTTACAGCCGTTGCGACGGAAATGGTCAGGAACAATAATCTATCATTATATGGACGATATTCTATTAGCACAGTCAACACCATTTTCTTCACAACAAAAGGATGAACTGACGGAGCAACTTAAACAGAGAGGATTAGTAGTTGCCCCCGAGAAGGTACAGGAGACAAGCCCATGGAAATATCTTGGGTGGCATATCACTGATGCTACGATTCAACCGCAGAAATTGACAATACAATCAGACCTTAAGACTCTTAACGACGCTCAGAAGTTGATGGGTGATTTGCAATGGATTCGACCAGTGGTTGGTATTCCCAACGAACTGTTAAATCAACTACGACCTTTGCTACGAGGGACAGACCCCGCAGCACCAATTCAGCTTACAGACCAACAAAAGCAAGTATTACAACTAATAGCCTCAATGATTACAACTCGGGCTACACATCGGCGTATAGAGGGTGCGCCTCTTGATCTAACAATAATGTGTGGCCCCCAATATTTGATGGGTGCAATAACACAGCAAAAAATAAAAACGGGGGAGAAGCAGGGAGAGACGGTGGTATTAGAATGGCTAGCTCCTCCGTTGCAGCCACGACGGACAATTCAAGAAAAAATCACCACATTAGCAGAATTAATTAAAAAGGGACGAAGCAGAATTTTGCAAATAGACGGGGTCCCTCCTAACACCATATGGCTACCTATAAGATCAAGTGATCTGGAATGGTATATACAAAATTCTGAAGAACTGCAAACTGCTCTATTGCAGGATGGAGCCACATTAATAGCAAAATCGTTACAATCTCCTGTCTTGTCCTGGATGAAAAACCAGGGCTGGATAAGCAGACCAAAGCGATCACCCCAACCAATTGCAGATGCAGTAACAGTCTTTACAGATGCAGGTAAGCGCTCCAGAACTGCTGCAGTGACATGGAAGGATGAGCAGGGCTGGCAGCATCAGATTTTGCAAGCTCAGAAAGAGGATTCATTACAGACACTAGAACTGTTCGCAGTAGTATGGGCGTTTGTAAAATGGAAAGATGTTCCGTTGAATGTTGTATCTGACTCTCTTTATGTAGTAGGCATAGCCAATCGCATTGAGGATTCAAGTTTGCGAGAAGTGCGGAATGGGCGACTGATCCAACTATTGATAAGCTTGCAGCTTGCCATCGCACAGAGGAGTGAACTGTATGCAGTGATTCATATTCGCAGTCATCAGTGGGAACAAGGACTCGGAGAAGGGAATGCCCGAGCCGACCGATTAGTTGCTGCTACAATTACTGAAGCTCCACTATCACCATTTTGCCGAGCACGAGAAGCTCATTCCATATTTCACCAGAATGCGAAGGGACTAGCTCGAGCCTATAATTTGTCTAATGCTGATGCTCAAGCAATTGTAAAGGCTTGTCCTATATGTAGTCATCATAATTTAGGAATTGGACTCGGGTGTGGTGTTAACCCAAGAGGGTTGAAAGCTAATGAAGTGTGGCAGATGGATGTCACGCACGTTGCAGCCTTAGGACGGTTAAAATACTTGCATGTAACAATAGATACCTATAGCCACATGATATGGGCTACTGCACAGCCCGGAGAAAAAGCTCGGGATGTGCGGCGTCACCTCACTAGCTGTTTTGCTGTGTTAGGGGTACCTAGTACTATTAAAACTGACAATGGTCCAGCTTATAATAGTAGGCCACTGAAGCAATTTATGCAATTATGGAATATCAATCATGTTACTGGTATCCCACACTCCTCCACAGGACAGGCGATAGTGGAAAGAGCAAATGGGACAGTGAAACGGTACTTAGAAAAGTTCAGAGACATTAAAGACATAAAAGAAAGAATAGGGAAGGCTCTTTTTGTACTTAACCATCTATGTGTGTTTGGCGACAGCACTGAGCCTCCTATAGTACGTCACCATGCTGGGGCAGAAACTTTTAAGCCACCACGCATGAAGGTGTTATACAGAGACATGAAAACAGGGCAATGGCTAGGCCCTGCTGAAGTGATTTACCTGGGGCGTGGTTACGTTTGTGTTTCTTCCCCTACAGGTACAATCTGGGTGCCTAGCCGATGCATAAAACCAGCCATTGAAAACAAAAAGTGACTGTCGTCAGAAGCAGAATATTGAAGAGTAAACAGCAGATAGAGTCAACAGCCAAACTGTACGAATGAGATTGTGGTATGATTGAGAGTGAGATGTGTCAGAGGCCTCTGTATGTGCGATTGTGCTCTGTATGTACGATTGTGCTGTGTATGTGTGATTGTGCTGTGTGAGTGAGAGTGTATGTGACCATGGTTCAAGTTGTCGTTGCCATAGTGCAGGATTCCGGAATGTAACAATAGTTCAGGTTATTGTCACCATGGTGCAGGATCTTGGGATATAGCAATAGTACCGGTTATCGTTGCCTTAGTGCAGGATTCCGGAATATAGCCATAATACAGGTTATCGTTGCCTTAGTGCAGGATTCCAGAATATAGCCATAATACAGGTTATCATTGCCTTAGTGCAGGATTCCAGAATATAGCCATAATACAGGTTGTCGTTGCCAAAGTGCAGGATTCTGGAATATAGCCTTAGTACAGGTTATTGTTACCACAGTGCAGGCCGGCAAAAATTATCAAAAGATTTATTAGAAAGATTCAATATGATATCAATCCTTTTAATCAATAGTTCACTGATTTGTTTGAAACAATGCACAGATGGTTACTGGGATTAGTCAAAGGGGGATTAGGTTTAAGTGTGTCACTATTAAGTTGTGCTACCTACTATTAGATTGTGTTACCATTAAGTGCTTACAGTAATTATAGTATCATTAGGGTTAATTTGCATAGTTGTGTTGATCACCATTAAGTATTTAGGTTTAAGTGTGTTACTATTAAATTGTGTTACTTACTATTAGATTGTGTTACCATCAAATGCTTACAGTAATTATAGTATTATTAGGGTTAAGTTATATAGTTGTGTTATATTGTATATTTGACACCTACTGTAAAACCAAGTACTGCCTGTACTAAAAGAAAACGGGGGAATTGTTGGGAATTGACATAATTGTTCGATCTAAGCTTGCTTTAAGCAACCAGAGTAGGCCTTAGAAATCTCAGGGCCTGCTGTAGCTGAGCAAACCAGGCTGCCAGAGTAACTGTGAGAAGCTCCCACGGCAAAGACTCCCACATCACCCAATTAAGGAACTCAGAAAATACTGTTATCAGCAGCTGGCCTCAAGGACTAGGCCTACGTGACCGTTAAGCACAAAGGGGGTTGTTTTCCTAACTTCTAATCAAAAAGGGGGGTTCTTTTCTTGCAGGTGGTGTTATTTTCTTATAACTGTTTGTCTGAGTGCTTTTGACCAATAATCTTGTGTGAAACACTGTCCACCCCTGTAAAATTCACTATAAAAGTTGGGCTATTCGGGCAATAAAATGGTGAAGCATGATCTGACTCTGCTGGTGTCTGTCGTGCTTTCGTCCGTGTTTCGCAACAAATTCTGCAAATAAAAAATCACTTATTTCAGTGGGACACTGCAGAGAACAAATGAAACAGTAAAATAAACGGTGTCACAGATGCTCAGGAGACTTGCTTCTGAGACTTCCGTTTTATCTTTAACTACAAAGGCAAGATTGTCCCTTATGCTCTGCAAAGATGTGCCAGAGGAGGGTTGCCATGGCAGAAGATAACCAGACTAAGTCTCCCAGCCCCCAGCATGTCTGTTCCTATTTCCACCCACTTACCCATCTGGCCAGGTTGCAGTGAAGGTGTGATGCCTTGGGGCTCTGCACACAGGCTGCAGAGAAGTCCCACCAGGGAATTCTTGTCTGGGCAATTCATGGCTGGCTTTTGACATTCCTCATCACCACCTGTGCTAAGGGGTCCAGACCCAGTCTGTGATTCTGGCCAGATAGATATTCCACCCTGAATTATACCCAGGCACCTTCCAGCTATACCATTGGACTATGAGTTTGTTGAACACAGCTCCCTTGCGTGGTCAGGATATGTTAACACAGGATCTCTCTTTTTTTTTTAATTTATTATTCTTATTTTTTAGAAAGCACAACATGTTCTCTTGCCAAATTCTGTATTTACGGAAAATGGGAGTAAACTTCCCTTTGTCTTTACAAAGATCATCTTTTCAAATTACTCCTATATATGTACTGCATTAGGGAATGCGAAGAGGTGATGGGCACCCTTGTTACATTGAAAAGATTGAAGGCTGGAGTCAACTTAGCACTTTTCAGGAGCAGTGCTTCAGGGCACACTATTTTCCACTGGAGACAGAATCGAATCCATACTTTGGCTTCATGCTAGAAGGAATCCTGCTTATTTCAGGTGGCTTTCCTTCAGAAGAAAAATGCAAAGCCAGTCTGCTGGCTAAATTTCAGTGTAGATAATTACATTTTGCTCACATAAATGACTTTAATAGTTTCAAGGAGGGAAAATGAGTCTTTGCTTACTCTCCCAAAACTACTTGGTAGTGTTATGAACTGAACTGAAATGGACCAACCCACTGGCGAGTTGGCTGCAAATTAATGGGGGATGAAATTCCCCCTGTACAGTACATATTTTGTGCAGGGAACTTCAGTCCACATCCAGCCTACATGAAAGATGGAGAGCTATTAACATCTTTTTGAAACCTTACCACTCTTCAGCCTGTAATATATCTCCCTCAGCCCTTCTCCCATGCATCAGACTGTCTCTCTGACAGCTCTACTGGGATGGCTTAATAAGGGCCTATTCTGAACTCCTCATTTTCCCATTGTGAGCTTGATGGTTTCCTCCTTTTCTCACTCCATCACCAGCCCCCTTCTGACAAGATCCACTCTGTCACTTGGACAGTCGCCTCCTGTTATCATCCACGGACATCCTGGCTAGCTGAAGCCTGCTTAGTTCTGCATCCATCACATCTTGAAGAGCCAGGCTTCGCAGAAAAGCTGAACCTCTTGTTGACCTACACAGCCAGTTCTGCATAGCACCATCCATCCTCACCTCTGCTTGTGATGAAGTGCAGCTCCCAAATTATTCCCATCTTCTTGAAATGATCCTTCTAGAACATGATTGTGGAAATGATGTTTTTAACTGAATATCTTAGTCCTTATATTTTTCTGATATAAACAGATTTGTACCTAGTCCAGTATTTTATTGTAGGCATCAAATGCATCACAAGTTCCCTCTTCCTTATTCTTTTTTGCTGTTATTAAATTTCTACAGTAATCACACCTACTGCATTGGTCATTTTAGCCTTGATACTTCCTTTGTCATCGCTTTGTTTGTCATTACCGTCTTTGGAATGCCCTAATTTTTCACATCCCTTAAGCCTGCAATGCAAAATGACACTCCTCCTGAAGCAGGAAACTGGTTGTATTATAATTATGATTATTCATTAAACATAAATTTTAGAATAGCTAATGCATATGCATAAACTTGTTGTTCACAAGGTCTGATTGTTTAAACACTCTTGTTGTGAATTCATTACCACAAGATGAAATTTCTTCAGTGTATGAGGAACAGACCAAAAGACACATATGCAGGATGAGAACATCTTGAAGTGCAATGTGAAGGATTGTCAAGCAAATGGACATGGTATTTGGAGGCAAGGATTATGCTGCTAAATGGTACCACATGACTGTTTCCCAGCTGCTTCTTCCAGCGTGCATCTGAGGGCTACAGGTACTGGGGTGGTTCACTATGTGGATTATCCCATCTGCCTAAATGGAGAAATCATGACACCCTTTCTCCCTCCCAGTATATCCCTCCTGCCATATATTGACCTCATTCATTTGGTCAGATCTACCATTTGCAAAGATATATGTATGTCTAATCTGAATATTGCCAATAGTCCCATTCATTACAACTAATACTTGCAGGAGAAAAGTATTGGTCTATATCCTTGCGTAGTCTGAGCTTTCTTTGGGATTGCAGATAATTCTACTCACTGGCTAAGGACTGATCTCATTGGAAGTGTTCTAAATGATATTTTGAATCTTATCTTCTGCAAAACAATCTGCATTTTTGTGGATGTTTTAACAGTTTTAATGGATTTGAGGATTCTGACATTCCACTGTATTCATACATAAATGAATGCCCAATGCTAAAAAAATCACAAATGTATTCCCCAAATGTCCTTATAAAAGGAGAGAAAAGAATCAATGAAACATTGTATGAAAGTAGTTTCGCAAATATTTCCTAGGGGAAAAAAAAAAAAAAAAAGTTTTGTTATGTCATAAAGCTAATTTTGAAAGCTGTGGGTGTTGAATATTTCAGACAATAGAAGATCTTTCTTCCGAGTCACTGTTTTTATTAGCTACTAACATACACGGCACTTGCCATTTCTTTTGAATATTCTCATATCATTAATATTTTCTCAGTAAATATTTAAATACTTTTTATTTTTTTCATCATTTGGTGCATCTTTTCTCCCTCAGTCATCCGATGGCTTTAAATGTTATATTTACATATTTATGTAATACTGTGAATTGATGAAACACCAGGATGCAAGAAACACCATGGGTGCTGGACAGGCTATGAATGCAAATTGAAGACATCTGCCATGAATTATAGCAATGCTTCAGGCTGCTGTACTCCAAGAGAGTTTTGTTAAGGTCATCTATGTATCATTCCATGGCCAAGAGCCACCTTGAAATGAAAAACTGAGTTCCACAAATGATCCTGAAATCTTGGAAAAATGTAAATTTTAAATAAATGGCAAAAGGAAAATGTGTTGGTTTATTTTGTTTTACTATTCTATTATTATTATTGTTGTTGTTATTATTATTACTAATTGTATGCAGAATTTAAATATGCCTGCATTTCATTACAAATCCATGAAGGTATTATGATCACTCCATCACACCAAGACTATTCCTATTTCTCCAAACTTGAAATTTGCTTCCCACTGTCCCTGAGTTTTTGTTGGAATTAGCTGGAGAAAGGGAACTGGAATGCTTTCCTCTGTGGAAAACAGTTAAACAGAGTGCCAGGAAACTTGGAAATTGGTGAAGTTTCTTGCCAAATGTTTGTAGGCTAGGAAATTTGATTTTTATTCAAAGGATTTGAAGTTCTGGTGCAGTTCTCCTATGAAAAGACACCAGATGAGACCCTAAGGTCCTGGGAAGCTTACAAATGTCTGATCCTAAACCATTTAGACTGAGAGCTTCCTGGAAATCTATGAGGTAGTCAAGGAGTGCACTGTTATTTTTAGGAACATTTTTTTTTCTTTTGTGGTTTTCACTGATCTTCACTGCAAATAGACAGAAACTCTAATAGACACAGATTCAACTATACAATTTCCAGTGAAGAAGAATTTCCTCTCAAAACTCCTAGCTCTACTTATACCATGTCTCTTCAGAGCTTCAGTGACTTATTCCAAGCCACAGTCTTCACACTGGGTTAACAAGTAAATTTTGACTGTTTTGTCTGTGTTCTTGTGCACGGGGAAATTTCCCCTTCTTTACAGGTCACTGAGACTCATAGACCTGAAGAAGAATATTTTCTTCCCAAAAAACATTCTATTAAAGTCACAGAACATCCTACTGAAGTAATTATATATTTTGATATTATCTTTGGGATTGATGTTTTAAGAAATCTTCCTTTGTTAACAATTAAAATCTGAGGAAATGTCAAATGAATATTGGAATGAATGAAGTGAAAATGAGAGTGCTAAAGTATGGATAAAAGTTGAGGAGATGGTGTATGCTCAGAGGGACACTAAAGATGGTACTGTTTTTTGAGTAGGCTAAAAGTAGTGGATTTAAGCTCAGATGTGTAAAAAAATGTCTGGGATGTCATAAAATGCTACAGAACTTGTCAAGGTTCGTGATCTGAGAAGGTGCAACCAGCCTGAGTGCCAAGAATGTTTTGCCTTCATATGACTTTTAGCACTTACTTAGACTCCTTACTTTGAAGTCCTTAAGTCAGAAGTCCTTAAATACCTGAATTGCAAAACACAGATAGTTATTAGGTATGTCCTGTAGTTGGTTAGAAAGTGATGAATAATAATTTGCTTCAAAACCAAACAGCCGGTACTGTGAAGCTCTAGGTAATAATGAATGCAAGAACGGGAGGAATAGTAATAATTTGAATCCACAATGTATCCAGTTGCTGGTTTATATCCTAAAGAACTAATGTTTTATATATTTTTCAATGATAAAATAATTTTGACATTTTTTTTTACATTCTATTTTAATATGTACTAAGTCAAGACAATCTGAACAAGTGTCTATGTATTTATCTCTTTATTTTGTCTGTGCAAAACTACTTTAATTTGGGGTAATATTTGTCATTTGAGTTTTAAAAATTGATCTTCAAGAACACTGTGTGTTCTTAAGAACTTCACTGCCATAAATCAGCATAGCTGCATTGACTTAAGAAAGTCTGCCATGCTTTGTGTCAGCTATGGATTGCTTTGGTGATGGGTGCCAGCACAACAATTCACTGAAGTTTACTACAGTTTCAATATGAAAACAAATCTCAGCATTTATTTTTCCATGATGAGAATCTCCACTGCATTTTTAAGAGACTGGTTCTGCAAGATGCTAGATCCCACTTTTTCTTTTATTAGTAAAAGCTTCTCATCAAGTTCAGAGGGGAACAGGGGCTCTTGGTCCTTGGCAGGATGGGACCTTGGTAGCTGGAAGGAAATTGCCTTGCATCTTGTACAACCTGCTAATGTGCTTGTGCATTCATGCACAGCAATTGATCTTACAAGCTTCTGAATGTTCACTGGACTTGCCATTATATCATGAATATTTTATAGCAGCATCACTATAATAACAGTAATTACTTTTGCCCTTTTACAGAACCTTTTATCTAAGGATTTCAAGGTGCTTTATGGATGTTAATTAAGCCCCACAGTCTTCTTGTGGAACAGGAATTATTGTCATTCTGCAGATGGGGAAGCTGAGGTAAAGAATGTCTGAACCTGACCTTGCCCAAGGTTGTATTTTAAATCCTGGCCAGGACTAGGAGTCAAATTCAAGGGTCATTGCCCTGGACTCATTGTAGTTATTTACTTGATTCAGGCTATGCCGCCAGAAGAACTAAAACATTTAAGGTTGAAAAAGGCTATACAACTCTTTTGATATTCTTCCTATTATTTGGAACGTTATAATTTTTTTTGCTACACTGAAGAGTCACTATGTCCCTCTGCACTCCTTTGCAATATAATCCACATGTCAGAAAGTACTCACTGAACTACAGTTGAGGTGCTACACTCAGAAAACCTGATTCTATCTGCAGAGATGCCAGCAGAAACTTCACTAAGTATCAGATCAGTCTTGCAGGTACCAACACAAAACCGTCATGAGCCATCAATGTCAAGGTGAATGAAGTCCATGGTTCAAAGGCACTCTTCTCTTCAACCACTGTACTAATAGTTAAACTTTGTACCAAGGTATATTCTAATGTCAGTGGCTGTCATTTAGATGAATGAAAATGACTCGCTGTTATTACTTCTTCAATAAACTGATTTACTATGAAAGTGTTAGCCCTAGATTACTTTGCAGCAAAGTAAAAATAAAAGTAAATTATTATACAATGATTATACAGGTAGATTAGTGTCTGAAACTAACATGCAAAGTACTTATTCATCCAGGGAAAATGGACACATTTCCTGAGTGGAAAGGTGACTACAATGCCAATGTACTTTATTCAAATTGGGGTGCATACATATAGTCACAGCAAGACATAGCTAGACTTTGGAAAGATAAAATTTCAGAAGGAAATTCCAGGTCAGTGAGCCCACATGCATAGCAGTAGGAAGCTGCAGTGCATTTAGTTCAGTCACAGCACTGAGGGAACAT
Organism: Anas acuta; assembly: GCF_963932015.1. NCBI lineage: Eukaryota > Metazoa > Chordata > Aves > Anseriformes > Anatidae > Anas > Anas acuta. The sequence goes on along the minus strand of NC_088982.1, from coordinate 3,593,963 downwards.
GAAATATCTCCCCACATCCAGCTTCAGACTTAAGGTGAACAAAACCATGTGTGGGATTTCTCTGCAGCTGGAGAAAAGAGAAGTGCTGGGTTATCCAATATGGGAAGCAGGGAGAGTGCTCCCTTGCCTCAAGTTGCTGCTCCCCATGGTGCTGAGCTGGTTTGGGAAATCTATGTTTAAATTAAAAATATTCTCCACTTCTTGAAGTGGAGAAAATCCCGACTTCACAAAAGTAAAAGGAAATTATCTACAACTTCAGCCCATCCAGGATGTCCTTCAGGGGGTTCAGAGATATCTTTACCAGTTAGGAAGACTGGTAATTACTGTAAATGATGTAAAATCCTTTAAGCTGTAAGAAATTTGCCCAGTCTAATCAATAGCTTGCAATAACAAGATTGAGCCTAATAAGAGCTATTATGTAGCAATGATATTGCTTATGATTGATTCCACTTAAATTCCAAGATTTCAGTACAAAAAAATTATGTCTTTCAGCAAAACTGGATCAAAAAGCAGTGCTAGTGGGAAGAGACACTTGGATATTACCAGAAGAAAACAATTTGTTCCTGGCCTGGGAGGAAGCTGGGAGGAATGGGGATGAGTGGGGTGCCAGTACATGCAAGGCACAAGAGCAGGAATAAAGCAAGGAAAACCCTGCCTCAGAGAAATAACTGGTGCAGACACAACATACCTTGAAAAAGGAGGTATTCTGTTAGCACAGGTTTCCCACTTTTCTTTCTTTTTCTTTCTTTCTTTCTTTCTTTCTTTCTTTCTTTCTTTCTTTCTTTCTTTCTTTCTTTCTTTCTTTCTTTCTTTCTTTCTTTCTTTTATATATTATTATTATAATTTTTTCTTATGGGAGATATATATGGATCTTTTCCTACAAAGGGGTATTTTCCTGTCCCTTGCAGGGTTGTATGAACAGATTTCCTTTTCTTCTTTGTAAAAGGCTCATCGTGGAGAAAACAGCAGAAGGATAGTACTCACTATCTTTGGTTATAACCAATCTAGAATAAAACTATGGACATAGCAACACGGTACTGAGTATTGTGCTACAACTTGCCCATAACAGTTCTCTGAACTACACTTTGTGAACAGAACTACATTTTAAGTTCAAGATCTGATTTACAAACACCTTAGTACAGCCTGACAAATTCACCGTTGCCTTTTACTTATTCATTTCAGCTCTTCTGCCTTGCCACCTCTCAGTTTTGATGCATTGAGAATCATTAGTAAGTAAAGCACATTTAATCTATGCTGCAAGAGTTTATATTTCTGAACAGAAGCAAAATCTCATACCAATTAATTATTTACTGAGCTGGAGACTTCTAAAATATATCTCAAGGAAGTTCACAGATTTATTAATTTCAGTTCATCTTATTTGCAGTTTTGCTAATGGGATTTTCAGCAGGTGAATAGCTGTTTTATTTTTATATGCATCATACTCAGTTTAAATCCATTTCATTAAAAGCTGTTTATGAACAAAACACTTGAAAGTAAATGTGAACTGCCCAAAGCATTTTTCCCTATTGCCTGTGCTTAGGCAGCTTCCTGAAATCAGAGATTTGATGGATTTTTGTTTTGTTTGCATTACAGGATTTTATTCCATGCATGTAACAAATGAAAAACATGAGTTGGAGTGGACATTGCTTTTTGAAAACCACAAAGAACTTGATTTATTCAAATTATGTTTACATAAGAATTATTTCACCCATCAGTGAAATGCAGCTGCCTCTGGCTTGGACGATGTCAGTCTTTAAAAAGCAACATTGCTAAGTGAAAAGAACTTGATCTAATATAAAACTTGAGGAAGAATGTAGGCTTGCAGAATGTAATTACTCATTTGGATCTTAGCCCAGACACCAAAGCTATCATTCCCTCTTTAGCAAAAGTAACTTGGAATCTTAAGTGGTTACAGATAATGAAAGCCTTGGTTCTGCAACCTTTCTGGAAAATAAAAGTAGTAATAGTAGTATAATACTTCCCAAATATTTAGATGTACTTCTATTTAACATTTAAGCAGCACTTTTAACAAGGGACCTTCAAACACTCTATAAATGTAAAGGTGTGTTTGATTATCAGGGTAGCTCTGTTCACTATTTTTGGTTCTCCACATTTCAAAGCCTGAAATATGTCATTATAAGGCAAATAGTTGACTGTATTCTGGCCTCTGAATTCACACAGAACTTCGCAGTGTTTTTGACAGTGAAGTCTTATGCATGGATCATTGGCAGATGTAGCTACAAGGATGTGGTCACACAGTAGTGACTGTGACAGTCGGGGTTGATTTGAAGAATCATTTCACCTTCCAGCCTATTGATTTTAGGTTTTGTAGCAGCATATTTAGCACTGGTGTCAAAGTCATGGATGGGTTTGTGATAAAGCTTCCACGGTGTTTTAAAAGCAGTGAGAGAAAGACTCCTGTGTGGGCACATCCATTTTATGTATGATGTTCAACCTCTATGCAATAATGTCTATCTAAAGCAAAATGTAACCTATCAGTTGGCAAGCATGTTTCAGCAACGGAGATTTCATCTTTTTCCTCCTGTATCCTTGACATTTTCATCAGTTTCTCCAAAGATTTCTCTGCCTTCCCTTCCTAGATTTTGAGCTATTGCCAGGCAGCCATCTGAAGAGCTATGTTATTTTACATTGTCTTGGGAAAATATCTGTCCCATAATAGGAGAAGGGAAATATTATCCAAATGGTACTAAAATCCGTATTTTATGTACTGCAGCAGTTTCATAAAGCCTGTTCGGGAGAAAGGGAAAGAATGCACAAAAATAATACAAAAATGAAAAGAATGAGTTTTGTTGTTGTTGTTGTTTTGTTTGTTTTAAACAAAGAGTCTAAATATCCTTAAAATTATTTGACAGAGATTTACTTACAAGATGTTAGGGAATCTGTCATGGTTGTTCTCTGGCTCTCTGTAAAAGCAAAAAAAAAAAAAAGTTCATAACAGTTTATGATATATCAGTTTGTTTCTGTGAAATTGTGAGAGCCATACATGTATTCCATCTGATCACATAAACTTAAGTGATTTCACAACAAATCTTGGTGTTGGGTAAATTTTTCCCACTTCTTGTAGTACAGCATTAGTATTTCCTGAAGTCTGACCCTCAACCCTGATTAAGTCAATTGCCACTATATTACTGAGATTGGTGTCATGAAATAAAATTTGAAGTTCAAATAAACATATTTGATAAATTAACTTATCTGTGTGATCAAAGGAGCCCACAGAGGAGAAAAACCTTTTGTTATAACACAGATTGGGTACTCCCACACTTTCAAGATAGAAGCTATAGTTCAAGATAAAGGCAGTAAAGAATTTTGGCAGAAAAAGTTACTGTGACCTCAAAAAAAAAATCTTTATAGATAAAAATCCTGATTTCTAGATATGCTCTTCAGTCTCTAACTGTTCCCTCAGAAGATCGGGAGGGTCAGTAGACATATCATCTTGTGGGACTGTAGCTATGAATAGAAAGTTTGTTTAATTCTAGAGGTCTTTCTTGAGATCCTGAGATCTCTTTTAGTCCTTAGAAATCTAAAGACTTAGAAATGAAAGGAAAAGTCTGGAGCAAGGAATATGTACCCTTGGTGGAAGAGGATCAGGTAATAGAATACTTAAGCAAAGACATTCACAAGCTCATGAGCCCTGATGGGATGTACTTATGAGTGCTGAGGGAGTTGGCAGATGTCATTGTGAGGTCCCTCTCTATGTAACTGAACAATCATGGTGATTAGAAGCAGTGCCCAAAGACTGGAGAAATACAAATGTCACTCCTATCCTCAAGAATAGGAAGAAGGAGGACCCAGGGGATTACAAACTAGTCAGCCTCACTTTTATCCCTGTGAAGATGTCAGAACACCAGCTTGATGAACTTGTACAAAGAAATTATTGGCCTGGTAGGTGAGAGAAAAGCAGTGGATATTGTTTTACCAGAAGATCCTCAGGCAAAACATAGATGTATGGGCTGGGTGGGCAGAGTGTGAGGTGGATTGAAAACTGGCTGAAAGGCTGGGTCCAGTTATGCTGTCACCCAGAGGGACTTTGATAGGCTGGAGAAATGAACTGACAAAACTTCATGAAGTCCAACAAGAAGTGTGAAGTTCTGCACTCAGGGAGGAACAATCTTATGCACCAATACATGCTGGGGGGAACACCTATCTGAGGAACAACTTTTCAGAGAAGGACCTGAGGAACCTGCTGGATACCAAGTCTAACATGAGCCAGCAGTGTGCCATTGTGCCAAAAAAAGGTCAAAGTTTTGCCAGCAGTCCAGGGAGATGATCCTTACCCTCTCTTCAGCAGGACTGAGGTCATGCCTGGAGTACTGTGTTCAGTTTTGGGCTCCCCAGTACAAGAGAAACATGAAGACTATGCAAATTAAGGGATTGGAGCACCTCTAGTGTAAAGAAAAGTGGAGAGAGCTGGAACTCCTCAGCCTCGAGAAGGGAAGCTTCCCAGGAGTATCTTATTATTCTATATAAAGGGAGAATGCAAAGAGAATGGAATGATGCTCTTTTCAGTGATGCCCAGACAAAAGAAAATGAGCACAAATTGAAATAAAGGACGATCCCTCCAAACACCAGGAAACACCTTTTCACCATGAAGTAGCCCAGAGAGGTTGTGGAGTCTCCACCCCTGGAAATATTCCAAAGCCAACTGGACATAGTCCTGAGTAGGTGACCCTGCTTGAGCAGAAGGGTTTTACCAAATGATCTCCAGAGATCCCTTCCAGCCTCAAACATTATGTAATTCTGTGATGTGGTAATTCTGTGATTCTGAATCTAAATTATCATCATCTCTTCAAAACTGATTATCTTGAAACTAAATCAGAAATGTAAAAACATTTGGATATACAGATATTTCCCTGGATGTTAAAATAATATATTTTACTAATTCTAATAGCCGGTCTGAAAATCATCTTCCAAATGTTTCAAATAATTTTAACACCTGATTTAAAATGCCCTTAACTAAAACTTCTAAATGTACATTCCCCCTGGCAAGGAATATCAGAGGTTTCCGTGGTCATACTGTTGGATTTCATCCTGACCATCAGAATCAGGAGTAAAAGATAGAAGAAACATGTTAGCATGAGATAGAGCAGAGAGCTGGAGGAAGGAAAAGCTGATAAGAGATTCTAGAATTTGCTGGTAATTGTGCTCCAATCCTTGAAAAATTTCTGTCAAGAGAAAGCACCAGACACACGTTATTTTTCAGTCTGTGAAAAATTTCATTTTCTTATGAAAAGATATTTGAAATATTCTTTCCTTTTTAACAAACTCATCCATCTTCACAGCACCTTTGCTTCTAGGCAATTTCTACAAATCAAGCTGAACATTCCATCTGTGTTGTTTTTAATGATCTTTCCTGGCAATATTTATAATTTGCCTTGAAAGCTGAGGCAGGCCATGAGTTAGATATTTAGTATTAATTAATGTTTCTCTTCCCAGAACATGCACATGTCTAGAAAATTAGTAGGAAACATGTTTAATTCTACCAAATAGGTTGGAGGCACTTGTTAACTGCTAATATAACCAAAAGGTGTCCCTCCCTATCTTTCTTTGAAGATGGAGTTCATTTCTTCATGCTCTCCTCCCTCCTTTAATTGCTGCAGTCTCAATTCTCCAACCTGAATTTCACATCCTTCTTGTCCACACTCTCATTGCCTCTGAATCTGGCACTTGATGAGTGCCAATGAATTAGTACTCTTTCTAGCACACTTGTTAGAACTTTTTACAATTGTTATCAGTGATGATACAGTAGCACCAAATGGGGAAGATTGTGAAAGGTAAGAGAATGTTCTAGAGAAAATTATCCCAAATGCACAAAGAAGACACAGAGGAGACTCTTACCAAAAACACATGGGTTGTTTCTTTACTAACAAATAAATTAAGGATAAATGTGTTCACTGTGCTAAAAGTCATTCAAGGAAGACCAAGAAAATTTCTTCCATTAATAAATTATGGTTTAACAGTAAGATAATGGATAGAACATATAGGTATTTACAGACCAATAGATAATACAAAAGAACCCTATGAGACAGTTCTGGTCACAGTAGTAAGGAAACTGTAATAGTACAGTGGAGCCAAAGATGATCAGAAAATCAGCCTTTGCCCTCCCTTTTCTTTAACATACCTGAACTCCAGAACTTCAGTAGCCTACGGATACTTAATAAACAAGGTTCTTTTTGCTCTTGCAAGTTTGTCCTTGCTACTAGGACGCCCTGTTTATCTCTTACCTCTGTACCCAACAAAATCTGCATTGATTAGATGCAGTTCATGAGGTTTTAGTCTACACTCAAAGCATGTAGTCTCAAGCTGAAGCATGCTCACTTTCATGCAATGGTGTTCCAGGTGATAAATGACCAATGCAGTAGTGATTATGCACATATATTCTCTGACTCCTGTGTTTATTTTCTGTTTTCCTTTTCTAAAACAAAATTTTGCACAGCTTATACCAAACGTGTCTCTGTAGAAGTCAAATAATTCAAACAGAAGGAAAGTGAAGTAACATTTTTCTCCTCTCCAGCACAATAAGTCTCTTGGAATTGTTGTTAGTGGAATTTGCTGGACCTTTGACTTGTCTTAAGCTTGGCTCCTGTGATTTCCTCTGGTGAGTAGGTAGGAGAGAATAAAAATTGTGTGTTGGATTTTTAGCTTCTATGTTAAATGTCCTGTAAAAGTCATTAGTTTGAATTGAACTCCTAATTTTGATTGACTCCTTTCTGTCTTTATTATTTTCCAATAGATGCCCACTGCCGCGTACCCTTTTACTTTTCCAAAAACATTTCCTTAGGGCACAAATTCTTTTTTCTAAGTAAGTTCCTCCTTCTCTCCAGCTGTCCTATTTGTTTGTTAATACCTTCCTTATCATCACAAGAGCAAGTTAGTGTATTTTTAAGGTCTGTTTTCCCCTTTCTGGATCAGTGTGGGATTTATAAACCTAATTATAGTTGCTGTTGATAATATGATGTCACAGATTGAGTTAATAGAAAAGGAAGACATAATGATATGGTTTCAAAATCTACCATCCTCTGTCCCAGGAAGTCCTTCAAATGGGCATGAACTGAATGCACTGAGAGATATTAAGAGATATTAGCAAATCACAATTAAAAAAAAAAAAAAAAAAAAAAAAACAACACTAGAATTCACAGAGCTATCCATTTCCTGAGCTCACTATTAACTAACCTCCAGTATATTGGTGACATGCCAGCAGACTGATTTGCAAAATTTCTGTCTTTATAACATGCTATAAAGTACTTAATGTGAGCAAAGACAGATATATCCCTATCTTAGAGGGCTTCGAAATTACAGCTTAATTAAAACACTGTGGGACACAAAGGGAAGACAAGGGCACAAGATAAAAATCAGAGTTTTTTATTCTTGCACAATGATTTCCTATTACCCTAAAAAGAATCATATCGGGGAATATATGTCTCTCAGCAAGAAATCTTTTATGACACTGTAAATACAGCTAGTAGATGCTAGGGTTTTCATTTTGTTGGACAGGGAGAAGCGAAGGTCAGTCAGAAAAGAAGAGAGTCTTTGAGGTATAAAAAGGTCCCTGGAACAAGGTGACAAAGAGCCTCTTCTGGGCAGATTCCTGGCAAAAAGGCAGCAAATCTGGGTGGTAAGAGCCAGACTAATGCAATGAAAAGACATGGAAATAAATCTCTGTTTGTGCCAGTGGAAGGACCGAAGTCACCTCCACAGAGCTGCAAATTTTGCATCACCTTTGGAGCTTCACTGTTGTGGGAAGCAGCTTTTTGTGCTCGTTTAACTCCTGCTCTGTTTATCTTTGGGTTTGGGTGCTCATGCAGAACCTATTACACAAAAAGTACACAGAGTGGAGAGGAGGATGATAAGCTGTATGATAAATGCATGTTTATGTCATTGCATTTTGAAAACGTGATATTGCTTTTATCAACAGAGCAACAGCCAAAGTGAAGGCCTCTCAGAATCAATAGCAAAACAGCTGCTTATTTCAGCCTGGCCCTAAACACTTACTGGAGATAAGAAACATTTCTGGGGACATGAAAAAGCAGTATCTGGCTACTTTTTAGAGACATGACTGTGTTGAGGTGAATCTAAACTGCCAATAAATATTAAAGCTGCTAGGCTTACTTATGGAGAGCTGCAACGCAGGAAGATGAATAGGCCTGTCTTAGTTCAGGGTGTCTGAATGCCAGAAAGAAGCAGGGCAAATGACACTCAGAAACAAGCAAAGAAATTATTGATTAAGGTGAACGGACTGATTTAAAAAGAAAGAGAAGGTGAACCTGGAATGATGTAATGCAGGTTGCTTTAGAGTTTCTTCTGCATTGGAGACATGCTGCTGCAATCCTGCCAGGGGGTTTATGTCTGTAATGGGCTTTGGGGTTTGGTTCCAGATTCAGAATACATATTTAATCACTTATACGCAGGATTAGTGTTTGGGGTCCTCACCATTTCATACATACGTACATTGCATATAAAATATGTATATGAAATTTATCCCTGAGTGGAAACTGTGGGATACCGACATTCTTTGTCTAGGCAAATGAGTTAGGATTTTCTACCTATGTTAGAGAAATGAAGAGGTAGAGAAGGTGATATCATACAAGGTCATTCTGAACAGCATAGCATGCTGGTTTAATTCACAACCCCATAATAGTAACTGAAATATCGTTAGCCAAAGTGAATTATGTAGTCAAAACACCACAAAAGAATTTCAAGCCAGCATATTTTATTTTGCAACTGAGATGGGCTGCGAACCCAACTGGTGGTTTTCAGGGATCAGCCAGTGAACAATAATTCAATGCATTCAGTCATGTGTCCACCTTCACATAATTCAGGAACCAACAGAGGGAAAACCAAAGCAAATAAAGCCAAGGTGTTTTTTTTTCCTTCCTTCCTTCCTTCCTTCCTTCCTTCCTTCCTTCCTTCCTTCCTTCCTTCCTTCCTTCCTTCCTTCCTTCCTTCCTTCCTTCCTTCCTTCCTTCCTTCCTTCCTTCCTTCCTTCCTTCCTTCCTTCCTTCCTTCCTTCTTTCCTTCCTTCCTTCCTCCCTCCCTCCCTCCCTCCCTCCCTCCCTCTCTTTCTTTCTCTCTTTCTTTCTCTCTTTCTTTCTTTCTAGAGTTTTATTGAACCAAAAATAGAAGTATGAAAGGAGGTTACACAGGCATTAAAACATATACACAGGATTTTTTTGGCTTCAATAAGAGGATAATTAGAAACAGCCAAAGTTTAACATTAGCTTATTTGTACTAGTTGCACATCAATATCAGAGCTTGAGACTGGCCAACTTGAAGTAACTTCCTTCTTGTGGGTACATGTTACCTTGTAAGAAAAGAAAGAAAATACCTAGAGCAATGCATAACTAGTTAATATCAGGAAATAGTTCTTCTTTTCTTAAAATCATCAGTTTTGTTGAGATCCATATGTGGATGCCTCTTGGGCATTTTTTTAGCACAATTTATTGTAGCTGATGGTATTAATTGTCTTTTGCATTTGTATGTCAGATATGGGAAGAGTTTTATTGCATCCATAACCTCTTTCTGATCTTTGTTTTCAGAAGACTGGGGGAGACTGAGAAGAAGAAGATCAGAGGAAAGTCAGCTCCCCATGTGGAAAAGCCTCACAGATGTCCCAAAGGAGGCTTACAGTATTCATGTTCAAACTTTGTGATAATAATGGGATATAGTTTAATATTTTATTGAGGGATTTTTTCAGCCCCATTTTTGCCCATGCCTAATTTTCCCCATGTAGCTTTCAATGCTGCTGGTTCTTAGGGATAATAAAACATCAGATGTGCTCATGGACAACACACACTTCACAAAGTCTCAAAATAGCAACATGTATTGATGTGTGGATTATATTAAGTCTGTCCCAGAGAACTGTTAGGAGGAGTGTACAAATTCCCACTTTCAGCCCCAAACATGGCTGTATTTGATGGCACATGCTCCAGCACTTAGAATCGAGTGCTCATTTTAACTAGCCCATAGCATAAAGCCTGTTATAGGGCTGTGGTCTCTGTTTCTGAAATATATGCTGTTATAGCTTAGGAGTCTATAAATGCAAAAGCCAGAATGGCTAGTGCAATCATTTTCTGTTATCGTTTTTACAACCTGTGCCAGAAAAAAGCCTCATGATTTATCATGCATCCCATAAACACAGAGCCTGCCTGAGAGGTCTTAATTGCAGCCAGTCTATTCTGGCCTGCACAGGACATGGTGGGAGCATTGAATTAACACGTGAAGAAAATTGAATAGGTCATTACTCAAAGTTCCTCCCTGCCTAGCAATTTGTGCTGGCATTTATAGACACACAGATTAAATCCTGAATGGGTTTCTTATGGGATGAAACAGGACACCGTATAAAAACCAAGATGCACTTTACCACACAAGGAACAGGCAGACCTTACTCTCCAGTTTCTAATTGTGCTTGTCAGTGGAGAGTTTTTCCATGCAGACGGATAGACAGACAACAGCAGAGTACCAAGCAGAGTCTGCAAATGTAAACTTTGTGTTTATCAAAGCTAAAATCCATTGACAACCTTCACTTGCCTTTGCACAGGTCTTTGAGCAGCCTGGGAGAAAAATCATCAAAGTGTTGGCAGTTTTAGATCAAACTGTAGATTTCCCTTAAGTCATGCTACTATAGTAGGATGTTTATTGCCAAATTTGGAGGAGTAATCAACAATTTCCTAGTCTTAATTGGAAGCACTCAACTGGAAAAAAAAAAAAAAAAAAAAAAAAAAAAAAAAAAAGAATATGAGCACCCAGCTTTCAAAAACAAGGTTTGTTCATGATGCCAGCTTAGAAATGAAGAACTCAGGAATCCTAATTGACTACTGAAAAATCTGGACAAGTACAACTATATCTTTATTGTCATGGGCTTTATTATCTTAGAAGTTGAGAGCTTGTTATAGTGTAATGCAGCATTTAAATATTTTTTAAACTTCAAATAATTATCTATTTTGATAACAAAACTCAGGATAAATAATTCCTAAACCTCATTATATTCAGATGAATTATTGAATTAATCTGGTTTTTTTTGCTTTTTAAGATTATTGGTAGTATTCCTGTAGGACTCGAAGACCCCATGGAGATGAAGGTCTTCCTGTGACAACTTCAGTTTTTAAGACTTCAGCTGAATCTGCCACAGTGACAAGGGATAGAGAGGGAAACAAACATAGAAAGACTGTGAGTTTTGTGCTCACAGAAACAACTACTAAAAATCATGCCAGTGTTAATAATGGATAAATAATAATATTTATCCAACAGGTAACACAACCTGGAAATTAAAAACCTACTCTCTATTTGTTGACTTACTAATCCAGCAAGTGTTTGCTGCAGAAGGCTATGATGTGAAAAACAATTTTAATTAACAATACAAAGATGTGTTTTGAGACTTTCTAAGTGACTCTATAAGCCATGATAAATCTGGTATAGAGAGAGAGAGAGAAAGAAAGAGAAGAAGGAAAGCAGGGAAGGAAGGAAGGAAGGAAGGAAGGAAGGAAGGAAGGAAGGAAGGAAGGAAGGAAGGAAGGAAGGAAGGAAGGAAGGAAGGAAGGAAGGAAGGAAGGAAGGAAGGAAGGAAGGAAGGAAGGAAGGAAGGAAAAGACAAGCCTGAAACAAGGTGGAAGATAGAAAGATAAACTCAGAGGTTGACTTAAACTCATTTAGCATCTAAAGAATCCAAAGATACCAACTCTCTGTTATCAATGTGAGCTGTGCTTCAGGCAAAATTTTCTTGGTACATTATTGACCTTTAAAATTATATCCTACTCCCAAATATTGCTCCATGCTGCTATCTTTTATTATACTTGGCTTTCTTGCAGCAATTGTTTATCAGTCTGCTCTTCTGTGTTTACCTTAAGCCTTTCAGAAGCAATTATATAGAAGATGGACATAACCCAAAATAACAGGCACAGCACAAAGCAGAATGCATGAAAACAAAGCTCAAGGTAAGGGGGAAAAATGGGGGAGGGGCTAACACTGAAAGAAGGAAAAGGTAAAATAAATAATATAAAACAATCCTTTCAATCCTGTTTGCTTGCAAGTACTTTGACAGTACTGCAGCATAAGATATAGGAAGACACAAAAATGAGTGCCCTTGATCAGACCACGCGACAGGCACACAATCTCAGTAAAGCAGAGCTGAGGGAGGCTGATTTCACAGGACTAAAAATATTAGACTAAGACCCTAAAGTTAGCCTAAACCACAATTTCAAATTTTAAATGCCATCTTGTGAAGTGCAAATGGATTGGCCCATATATAGTACAAGGAATCACTACTACAGCCAAGCAGGGCTTCCATGTGATTTCAGACACTGAGATGCTGGACATGGGTTGGTCTTCCCTGCCTGCTGAGTTTTGCCTTGAATATTACAGTAGACAAAAATAGAATATAATTTCCTTCTAGATGTGACTTTCCTTGAAAGAATTGTCTTTGTGGGAGTGTTTCCAGACCATAGATATCCAGATAAAAGCTTAATTGTTCCTGCTCCTGTTAACATCAGTCTAAAGATTCCTCCTGATCTTCAATCAGAGAGGTAAAAATAATTCCATCTCTCTACATAAATGGCTTAAGTACTAGACTCATAAATGAAGCCAAGGGGAAGAGAGCAGTGTGCTGCTTTCCTGGGCCATTTGTAACGCCTCATGTGGTAGAAAAATGCTGTTAAAAAAAAAAAAAAAAAAAAAAAAAAAAAAAGTTGAAAGCCTGAAAAAAAAAGTAAACCTGTCCTTAAATCTTCCTTTGATTGATATGACAACTTGCTCATTTGTCAAGTATAATTTTACTGTCACATTGGACAGGAATGACATACACAACGAGTTTTCAGCAGGCGCATGTCAGCCACTGGAGGGACACTAGGCAAACAACAGAGGGATCTTCTTTTATTCCTTGTTCTTCATTTTAAATTAATTTTAGAATTATGAGAAACATCAGATTGACAACCAAGCAAGCACTGAGCAAAGTCACGTGGACAAAAGGACAGATTATCCATATTTTGGAGCTACTGGAAAATCATTCTTCAGTCCCTGAGAGTTTCTATTAAGAAGCCTGGTTGCATTCCTGGCCACAGGTAAGATTCACACACCTCAATAGGTGACCAAACCCAGGCAAAAATTTGTAATCGTACCTAGGGGTCACCTAAGCCCCACTTATTTTCTACTTTGTATCATAAACAATTCATCACTTACTATGCTGGCATTTTTCTCCTGTGCATGGAAAAACTAAGCACTGAGTATTGAAGAGGTAGATTCTGTTTGGTTGAATTCAAGAACCCATTGTAGAGTAGTCCCTCGATCTGTGGAGGCCTGCTTAGATGACCTATCTTCTCTAAAGCATTCTCCTGTAAAGCATTATGAAGTAGCCCTTTGCTGTCTCACAAGTGTTATGCAGATAAATACATTGTAATGATTACAAGGTGCTCAGAGACCAAGAAGATATTAAGCATCATTAACGAATTACAATGTGGGAGTGTCACTGAGACCCCTAAGCTCATTTTCATGTAGACCTAATCGGTGCTTGTCAACAGCCAACTATTTTTTACTTTCATCAGCATAGACTAAATCCAAGTTGTGATGTACAGTTCATTTGTCAGCATATCACAGTCAGATGAATTCAAATAGGTTACCCCAGGTCTTGCATTCAGCTTCCCCAGTGCATATGTTGAAAGAGGGCAAATTCAGGTGTTGCAAGTAATCAGAGCAGTTGTATTGCCTAGTTTCAGGCTGACAGACTTTGAACCATAACATTTTGCTTGTGATCTAATACAGGGGTGTACTTTTTAAGGTGACAAGACACTTCTTTCACTTCACTGACTAGCTCCACTTATGAATATTCTAATTCTGGGAGAGGGAATATTTATTTTTTGAGAACTGGTAATCAGATTTGCTCATGACTCAGAGAAGAGGCCACTGAGTACAACAGGAACATTTACATAGACTTAATGGGCTTTGTGTGGGATAACATAGTAATGTGAGATAACATAGGGTATTATTACTTCTTCACCTAATAATCCCACACAGAGACAGCTTTACACATATTACATTGCTTTACAAGAATAAAATTAACTACTTGATCAATTTAGCCTCCACATTAAATTACACTGTAAATTATTTTTCTAATCCTTCTTTCCATCATGATGACTAGCATCATAAACACCATTTCCATTTATTTTCAAATATCTGTGTGTGATGTCTGAAGTATACAAATCCTCTTTATCACAACAAACCACAAGGGAAAATGTATATGTGTTGGTGCGAGTCTTTGTGTGTTTTATTAGGAATTTAGCTCATTTTACCCTGATACCATCATGTACTCCTGTGTGTTTTAGGACTCAGAAAAATGCATTCTTCCACTGTTTCATTAATCATGTCAGACCTTCAGTCAAATTTAATTTTATGTACCAATCTGAAGAAACTCATTTTGTGGATTTTATCATTAGGCAGAACAGTTAGTGATTTAATACTGCCCTGTAGAGGAAACAAACAGAGCAAAACATGCAAGTGGTAATAACTATTGCTTTCTCATTTGGAAGCAGAAATTAATAATCAGCTGATTTTTCTGCTTTAAATACATTTTCTCTTAGTTAGTCTTGTGAGGGGATTACAAACTTGGGGAAAGTATATCTGAATAATCCCTCACCTTTTGTAGCATTAGACACAGCATTCTACGCAATGCTAACAGTGAGCATGGTAGCATTCTGAAGATATATTTTAGACCTGTGGACAGCCTCTTGGCTTACCCTTTGGCCTAAATGGTTCCTGAACAGTCAGGTGCATGACAGCTGCTTGGACTGAGTCCAAAACAGAAGGAAGCCTCACTGTGTTAGGGATCTTCTCCAGAAATAAAACTCTTCCTTCTTCACACGTGACCCAACTCTCCTGCATACTAAGCTTGTACTTAATGTTCTGGCCATGCCAAAGGTCTTTAAATTTAATGCAGATAAAAATAATGTCCTTCAGGACAGAACCCACCCTCCAAAAGCATCAGGACAAACATTTCTTTTAACTACAATTAAGAGACATGTTTGGAAGTGTTCTAGAATTGGTATTTTTTTTCAAGACATATGAAACAGTACAGAGAAATGTGAGTCAGGCAAAAAGTTCTTCCCATGAATCTTCTTCATATTACATTGCTTTTGCCCTCTTAATGGAAATGAAAATTATTACTCTTTTCATCCCTCTGCCTGTGCTCACATTTTGGACAACTATGTAGCGATCACACAAGTGGAGGGTGATGGATTGCCATTGGTTGACAGGTTGGTCTTTTCAGTTCCTTGCACCTTCCTCTGTGCCAAAATATCCATTTTGGATCTTTCCTGACTTTCCTCTACATCCTTTCCTGCTACAGTTCACCCCAATGACTTCCTCCTTCTTTCCCCTCTAAGAACTTACTCAGTACATCACATCCCTCCCCACTCCTCACAAACCTTCTCTCATTTTATTGCTTGCTAGTAAGGACAGAGAAAGGATGTAATTTCTGTGCACAATTATTACTACTACAATGCACAATTATTACAGTTACAATGTAGACAGAGCCTTTGTCAACAAGGAGCCACATCACTCAGTTTTTAACTTTCTCTCAACTTCTTCTCATCTCTTCTCTTTTGCTAAAGTTTAGCAGAAAATTGTCTTTACCTTGTTGGTCATGCTGAGTTAGCTATTAGATATGGGTACGGGATAGGGCCATGGAAGTCTTCACTGAATCCTTGTGATATCATAACCTTCCTTTAATGTCTTAAATTTTTTCATGAGAGTGGAGTTTTCTTTGGTCCATAGGGCAGTTCAGCATGCAAAAATAATATGAACACCATAGGATAATTTAGGGCTATTTATGCAAGACCAGGTTGAATGAGAAGAGTTATGATCATGTTCTTTCTTACTCTGCAGTAATTCTCCATTTATAGCACAGTGTTTTGCTAAAGTATTCTTTTAGGAGATGAAAGTTTGAATCCCTTCTAACAGAGAAAGAAAATGAACCTGGAGAAGTGCTTTAACAAATCAATTTTAGGTTCAGTGGATTGATTTGTAAGTTCTTTTATTTGCTCCAGCATTTTGATCTCACATCCACAGTGCAAGCCTGTTAGATAGCTCCCTGGTCTCCTCAACCAGAACTACCAGTTCTGGACTCCCATGGGTATTTTGTGTAATGACTGATGCCCTCAGGCAATGTCAGAAGAATGCTGACAAGTAATTTGGAGATTAATATGAGAATTAGGCGTGAAGCAGATACTGGCAATCACACTCTTCAATCCCAGTAGAAATGACACTTAAGAGCTCAAGCAGAAAATTAGATTTTTTTGAAAAGTTTTGAATAAAAAATTCCAGCACCCTCAATATCTGTGTATTTGATGTGTATCAGTTTGTAACAGTAGATGAACAAGAGTTTGATTCTAGACCCTGAAACCATGCAATCCCCAATTAAATTTACTTTCTTATTTTATACATTTCTGTGGTACAAACCTTGTAAAATTTTGGTTCTTCGTAAAGAACCACTTTCCACCAGAAGCAATTTACTTTGACTTTGACTTAAATAAAACAAAAAAAGTGTAGGTAGAATTTCTTTTTGAAACAGGAACTTACCACATGTAGCAAGAGGGGAAAAGGCATCAAATATCACCACTAGGTTGCAACCAAACACAGAAATGAAAGGAAATGTCTTACAGAACGTATAGAAAGTCTGAAGGCAGCAGGGTCCAATAAAAGCAACATTTTCAAGTGCTTGCAATCCTCATTAACATGTTACGGGACTCCGTTCCTCCCCTGTGGTAGGTTGCAGAAGGGTTTTTACAATTTACTATGGTCTGTAGCAAATAGACTTATTTCCCCATCTAAAGCTCATTGAAGTCAATGAAAAAAATACACTCTTTCAACTTGGTGGACCTTGGCTCAGTCCCCTTGACATTTATCTAAGGTAGCTGAAACTTGTCTTGCTTGAGCCATCCACAGGTTTTGTTAAACAACGTTCATCCACGTAGTGAGGTAAAATAGGCCACAGTTGAATGCATTGGCAATAAGGATTGCCAGAAATCTTGCTTCCTTGTTAGCAACACTATATGAGATTAAGAATCTGTTAAACACTCTAGATGACTTTGAGGCAAAAATCACAAAGGGAAAATGTGCATGTGAAAGCCAAAAAGCAATTGCACACAAATTAACTGTTTTGTTTGGGATCAAAGTAGATAACAATTGAGGGGGGAAAAAAAAGGAAAAGAAAAAAAAAAAAAAAAAAGTAGATTTGCTTCTACTTTGCTGTAAACATCTGTTGTAGTAAAACAACATGGATGTCAAAACAAGATGCATCACAGGAGACCAGCACCTGGCCTGGCAGAGCAGCAACTGAAGCCCCAAACTGGCCATGTGCTTTGCTGTAGGTAACGCTTGACAGAGCAAGATGTTTCAGAAAGGCGTTCTTAAAATGCAGTGTACTGAGCCAGGAGCCATTCAATTAAGGGTGCTCTGCAGGGAGGGAAAGGCAGAACACAGCATTTTACCTTTATTTACCCCATTCCCTAAGGCAGTTTATTTGTAGGGAATCCCTTCCTATTTAGGACTGATAACTCTTCTCCTGAAAGTGGGAACAGAGATTCTTTCTTGCAGAGCCTGGCAGTGCATTATTCCAGTATTTCACTGCACAGCAGGTTGTTTCTACTAGGTATTTACAAAATACCTCTTATCAGAGCACCTGGGGGAAATGGAGCAGATTGGAGTGCTAGTCTCATCAGCTAGATTCAAACCCAAACATCCTATGTTCAAATAGAGCATAATATGCTGCCAGGCAGAAGAGCTCTCCATCCATATTGCTGAACATTTCCACTATACGGATAGGAATTGAGTGTATATTATCCAGAAAAGTTGCAAAAGTCTTTCCAGATCATTACGTTAGAGACTGTTTTTCTGTGTGAAGCTAAGGGAAGTATGTTACTACTACCTACACAGCTTTGTCTACCTTGACAGCAATCCTACACTAGATATGTTTAACTGAAAGCATTTCCTTATTTATTTTTATTTTATTTTATTTTGTTATGTTATGTTATTTTATTTTATTTTATTTTATTTTATTTTATTTTATTTTATTTTATTTTATTTTATTTTATTTTATTTTATTTTATGCTTTATTTTATTTTGTTTTATTTTTTATTGTTTAATTCAGTCAGTTTTGATGAAACAGAAGAAATCAGTGCTCAGTTTAGAAGCCCACTTTTTGTTCCATCTCCTCTTTTTAAGCCACATGGCATCATCTTCACTTATGCAACATGCCGGGGACTAAACAGAGTGACAGAAAACATAACAAAGCTGGGGTGATTTTTTGGACAAACCTGGCACAGCCTCACTATAAGCTGAACAACAGCAAGAGGTGTTATTTTCACACATCCAGTCAACTTTCGGTTACTCTCCTTTCTTATTTTCACAGAAAGAGCAATTATAAAGGTGTCTAACCCAATTGCAGAGCAGAAGCTAGTTGGGCTAATCCTTGCTAAAGAAAATCATCATCACCACATTATGGCTAACTTTCCTGTGAAATCTGAACAGGTTGCTGAGGCAGACACTGTCTGTCAAAATGATTTTACTCTGTCAGAACCTGACATATTGTGTCCATGTTTCCTGTTTTCCCATAGACACCATCACTGTAAACATCACCCATTCAGCTAATTTTGTATTCTGACATTTTCATGAATGTCTGTAGATCTGGACTATGGAAACTAGATAATTTATATCCAGCTGGTTCCCTTCCTGGGTCAGTTGCAGGTAAGTATCCTGACAATTTAGGGAAAAAACATACCTAGTTTTGACATTTCATGCTCTTTTGGGACATATAGAAATCAAGGAATATGGGATGAGAAGAAGAAATATTTTAGTTTTTATCATTTATAAAGGTTTAGAGGGTGGGGAGGTAAGTAAAAGACCATATAAATAAAAGGCCACAGGGCCAAGACAGTTCCAAGATCCTCTGGAACAAAGTGCAAGTGTGAAATAAATATGCATCTACTCCACCAAGGTGTGTGATCAATGCTTTCTGACAAGATCACGCTTACCAAGGTGTGGAATCCATCTCCCTCCAAGATTTGTCCCTGCAAAATATCTTACCCTCCATACTGCGATACATGATAGGAATGTAGCAGTAGCCTTCTAAGCCGTATGTGAACTAAACACTGTTATTTATATCCCCAGCTGTGCCTGGGTGATTTCTTTGTATTATTTTTTTATTGCAGACAGAGAGGGATACATAACACCTGCTGTACTCTGTCTAATTTTAAATATGTTGAGCAATGGGATTTCTATCTGTTTCCTTATGAGGCTATTCTACAGTTTAACAGTTCTCACTGTATTGGAACATCTTTCTTCTTAATTTCTTATTCCTTAAATTCATCCCATCATTCGCAAAAACCTGCACAGACCTTTTCATGATGAGATGACTGTTCCCAGGATAAATTTTAGTGTTCTGCTCCTGACCAAGGCTAAACAATTTCATCTGTGCAACAGATGATTTCATGGTTATGGAGTCATCTTTTTTTTTAGACTACCTGGAGCTTTTCTATAGGTCTCTCCTCTATTTTTTGATACTTTGCTTTATAGGTTTTTTAAATTCTTCTTAGCCTGGTAGACATTTACAAGTTCACATGTTTCCCAGCCTCATTTCTTTACAAATTCAGACACCATAAACCTACGTAAGGGGAAGTGGGCTGGGGGAATACTTACAGATATTTTATTTGGTGGGTGTTATAACTTATGTTTTACTCTGATTTGGCAATCTGCCCTACGAGGGTATCCTTAACATAAGTTTGCTGTGTGTAAATTCTTGACAAATGATAGTCAATTAAGAATGCCAGAAAAATCTCTCTCTATTTTCTAACTGCCTGCAGAATTGCAGATTCCTCACTCCTTAGCAGCAAGACTTTTTGGCATGATTAATTATTTTCAAATCTTTATAGCTTCATAACAGCAAAAGGCAAGATACCTAGTATAAATTTTCAAATAGAGTATTTATTAGAGAGAGTAAGAAGAGGAACATTTCCACTATCCTACAGAAGTCAAAATCATATGCCAGGGTATCTGGCTTGAGTAACTTCTCTGAGGACAAAGTTAACTCTACCTTTCCCCCTCTGCATCTCTCCCTACACACACACAAACTGAAATATTACATACCAGAGCTGTTGGGAAAATAAGTCTATTATTTTGCACAATTCTTCTGCATCTCTCTGGAGCATAGTCTTGAAATAGTTTGTCAAATTCAGATGTCTGCTATTTGTGAAACATAAAAACAAACTAAAAAGGGTTTGGAAAGGACCTACAAGAGAAAAATCTGCTAAAAAGTGTAACTAAAGGAAATCAGATACATTTTTGATGCTGATGTAAATCATCAGTTAAGAAAGTGCTGAGCATATATCTTGGATTTCGCTGATGCTGAAGTGTTTGTAAATGTGAAGACAGTGACTTAGCTATACCTTGCACCTTGAAGCTGAACTTTAAGCAATAATCTATATATTTTTAATTAGCAATAATTAATATCTGGAACACTCCTAACAGGATTGTTCTCTTCAAATTGGAGCCTTTCAGTGTGGGATGGAGAGCTTTGCAGAATATAGGGGTAGCTCAGTATTACCACCAAGTTACTGCTATATTATCTAAAAACAAATAAACAAACTACTATTACTACTACTACTAATAATAATAAACAAACAAAACAACAACAACAAAACAATATGATGGATGATTCCCTCTCCATCTTATAACTATTTATCATCTATCCAGTGTCCTCCAGTCTCCTATAGTCAAGAAGGTCCTTGAAGCCTTTTTTTTGGCACAGCTGCCCTTGTGACCTTGTTTGGCATGGTCCCAGAAGTTCCACCTTGCTCAATATAACTCATGATATCAGCTGGGGAATGAGTGAGACCCAAATCTTCCACTTCTGCTGCTATTGATAGGCAGCAAGGGGATGATATAGAGTGAATGCCAAAGGAAATGGTAAGTTTGAACACAACATCAGCAGCTTCCAAGGAAAAGTCACTGTTACGAGGAGACTGAGTACATATTTTGAAGAATAAAGATCAAAGGCTGACTATCATGGAGCAAGGAAGATGATTACATGTGAATTTGGAACTGCTGATTCAGTATTTCTTGCTTTTCACTGAGTGCCTTTTGAATCAGAAAGGTGTCAATCATTGTGTCTACACAGACAAAAAAGAAATGACACAAAAGTGTTCCAGTGAAAAAGGATGTATCCAGGTCAAGGACCAATTTGCAATTAAAGGTACAAAATTTGACAAAGAGCAAGGTCGTGATTGGAGTGGTGTTGCAACAATTCAATCATCGGCAAGGCATTGTGCAGTAGCATGTTCTAAGGCTGATTGCTTTGTTCAGTGGGGAGACAGATGAATAACCATCCTCCATCTTATTACATGCAGTCCTAAATGGTTATGAAGCAGGGAACAGTGTAATTCTGATGAGGCAGACCTGCTTTACACAGCTACCATTAAAGACTCAGCTTCAGAAAACTCTTTTACCAAAAAGAGGAAACAAAGTAAAAACAAAACAGATTATTTAAGCACAAAAGTCAATGGTAGTGAAGACCATCAATTGATTTACAGGTAGAATAACTCCACTAGATGTTTGCCAAAGGTAAAACATTTCCTTTTCAGTTCCATGCCATCAAGAAGGTCTGCATGCAGTGAAGCCACTTTTAATTCAGAATTCAGTAAGCAGATCCACATTTTGCAAAATACAAACAAGCCAGTTCTTTTATTATTGTTGTTGTTTATAACTATTATTATTCTTCTGCTGAACAACCTATCCTACTGATGACAAATTTAAAAGTCATTAAATTTGTAATTACACACCCAATTCATAGGTGAAGAAATAGCAAAGACACTCAAGGTTGAGTGATAAATGGTCACTGCAACACTTGTGGCTATCACACTAGAACTCATAGCCATCAGTTTGGGGTATTTCACTCTGAGCATGCAACAGGTATGCAGGGTGGAAGTTTGCAGCTTTGGCTTTTCACACCCACTGCCCAACTACAATTAGGCCAACTCTGAGGAAAGGAGGTGAAGATCAGCCATGGAAAATTATTAAATATATAATCATGGCAGACATCATAATAATTCAAGGATCGGGGGAGAAAAATAGAACTTGGAGGGAATGGGAGAGGTGAAATGACAGAGAGGGATGTCAAAATGAAGACCAGAAACATAACATCATACAAATCTTGACCTCCTATTCTTACTCTTAATTGATTTTTATATTTTATTATTGGTTAATATTATCTAATAAACAACAAAAAAGCAGACAATGCAGACATATGTTTTTTATTGTGTTTTTGTTCCTCAACAAATTAATATTTTTTGGTTCCTGTTAGAAAGTAAACATTGTGCTGCTTTTACACAGGGACACAGCAGTGGCTATTATTAGTTTATTCCCGTTAATTGCAGGATGTCTTCTTTCTCAGTAGGTATTGACCAAATTTGCACACGATGGGAAACATTTGCTTCTGTATAAGCAATAAGTCATTATACATTATCTAGGCTGGTGGTTTTGGAAAATATTAAATCCACATTATGTCAAAACAGAGGAGATGGAGTTGTAATCACACTGATGCATGACACACAATTAAGAATGTTTGTAAATTTGCATTTATGAATAAAATGCAGATTTAAATGGATATTCAACTGACAACTAATGTGGTTTTAAGGACACGGTTAAGGTATGTTCATATAACCTAAATCAATGAAACACGTGTGCTGAACAAACATGAACATGGGTGACATTTCTTAGTGAAAAACTCGAAAACAGAAAAATACTGGCAGGTTTAGAAACAGAAAACACTGGCACCATCAGCCTCAACATGCTTTTGAAAGGACTAAATACAGGCAGCAGGACTGTGTGCTGGATCACCTTGAGGGACAGCAAATATTGCTCTGCTCAGATGAATTATGAAAACATGCACTGGTTCTCATAACTCTTCCTGTGCTTGAATATCTCCCCAGCATGTAATCCGTAGCTATCCCTCACTGTTTACCAAATCAATTTGCTTTCCCTTTGCTGCATAAAGGAGAATATTAGAGCACAGCTGACATTTGAATGTGCTGGAAAAGTTTGGTAGTTTTTTTCTTTCTCTCTTCTCTCTCTTTTTTCCAGATTTGGTGACCCTCCAGTGTCTTTACTTGCAATATTTCATACAGACAGGTTTGGCTTTATTACAGCCTCAGGCATCTACACACGCAGATGTTCATAAGTAATGTTTGGAAGCACTGAGTATGTGTATTAAATTTTTGCCTTAGGAAAAATTGATGAATATTTGATTTGGGAGAGAACAGGTATTTTAGTGAACACAGTAGTGTAAAATATTCAGAAACTGTGAACTATTAAAAGATGTTGGAGCAACCAGGATTTATGTTTTTCCCATACATGCCTACAAATAAGCTACCTCCAATTTTTCTAGAAGAAAGAAGGGCTAAACAGACCTTTGCCAGCTTGAAATGTGTTTCAAGGAGATTGGTAAAACAAAGAAATCTGAGCCAAAAATGGTAATTGCAAGAAAAATAGCAAAATCCAGCTATCCATCTATGAAAGGTAGCCATTGTGACTGGCATGTTAACACACTGCTCACTTCTTAGCAGCTCCAGCCCAGGCACACATTGATAAATTGAAGCAAAATTCAAGAAAGAGAATGATTAGTGTGAAGAGGGGGCTGCCTTTTGAAAGATCAGAAGAGCTAATTAGGTAGAATTTGGCTAAAGGAGAACTTGGGAGAGGAGCATGAATTTACCTGCATCTGTAGGCTGAATAGCAAAACAATACCAAAACTAGGGTTAAGTAAAATTATAACAAAACTGGGTGAGCTGGGAGGGAGAAGGGGAAAAATGTTCAGTTACTATAAAATGCCTGTTGAAAGTGGAAATGAAGATTCTCAAAAATTTATGTTGAACTTGATATATATCAGACCCCCTGCTCCAAAATGTTATAGGTATATATTTGAAACATTTTTTTTTCAGTGGTTTTGAATGCCTTGTTTTGACTGTTTCACACTTCATATGATGCTTCATGGTTGCATATAGTTACACTTCATTGTTTATTACAACGAGAAAAAGTAAATGAACCAAAGCATCTTGTTTTAAATTAAAAGGATTATTTTACTTACTGCCCCCCCCAAAAAAAAATGCTGGAGAGGGGGACTTTTGTTATGGTGAGAAAAATTAAATGTTCTTCGTTTCTCATCAACCTTGAATAATTTCCCTCCCCCCAGTTTGGCAACAACCACCCCCCAAATCAATTATTCACAGAGGCCTATTCCTGGGGGCACAATTAAGAATAATTGGAAGAAATTAAGTGAGAGAAAATGTAGGCTTCAGTAGTAGGGCTATCTTTTTCTCCTGGTGAGAAATACAGCCTTGATCCTGCAAGACTCAGAGTGTTGCTTATGAGATATTCAGTCTCATTTCAGCATCCCTTGGGAGCCGTGAGCATCACTGGGGCACTATTAAACATCTTGAGAGCACAGTTCAAAATGGCACTTAGTCATAACTTCTTGGAATTATTTTTCAGCTTATCAGACATTAAGGTTCACCTTCATATTCTCTGTAAATCAACAGGATAATTTGTGTTGATCATGAGTGATTCTATATCTATTTCACAAAGATTTGACTCCTTCACAGGCAAACCATGTTACCTGGCAGTCCATATTGATATTCTGTAGTGTCGTATTTTCAGTCAGAAAGTTGTGCAATATGAAAGTGAGTGCTTTAACAAAGTCTGCTGCATTTATCAGTATGTTTTCTAACCAAAACAGTAATCTCTTAAAAGAATTAAATCAGATTTGTTTGACAAGGCCCATTTTCCAGAGACAGATTTGATTGGCATTAATTATATTCACAGTCTTTACCCAGAGAACTCATATAAGTTTTTCTATTATTTTGCTTGGGATAGATAGATGTTAGGTCTCCAGCTTCTTCTGTGCCTTATATAATATTATGTCACACATAGTCTTTCCATATTTTGGAATTTCATTGGAATTAAAAGATTTATTTACATTCATAGCAATACATGAAATGTCTTCTCTGCCAAATCTATCCAAGTCTTCTAGAAGTTATCTGAACTTGTTGACCTTGAAAGTGGTGTTCTTGGTACATTTGGAGATTTATTCCTTGACTAAAACACAAACAGAGTAGTCATCACCAAAAACGTGTTATGACTTCTTGTTAATTTTCAGGTCAACACTTCATAGGGAGCATTTCTTGATATTCTGTGATATTATTCATAAATGGTATCTCTCTCTCTAACAAATAATTTATTTGAATTTATTTTTAAAAGAAAATCTGATTTTTTCTATCCCTATAAAAATAGGGATAGAAATTCCCACCATGTTTGGCTGACAATTTTCCTCAACATTGGGAAATGACACCTTTCTAAAACTGAAGCAAATTATTACTGCATAGGACTGCCCTCTATTTATTCTGCTTATAATCAGGTCATGACCACTGGTGCCTTAACAACTGCCATCTTCTAGCCCACTGATTAATTCATTTCAATTCTTCCTACTCAGATTCCAAATAGAGTTACCCTGCATTACGTGTGCTAGTTTTTCATTGAAAATTAATGGTAGTCTGATGGAAGCAGCCTGGAGGACATTAAAACAGTAGCAAAGGTGAAGACACTAAGGAGAAAACACAGTATATAGTTAAATCAGCATTTCAAAGATAAAGGAATGTTTTGAAAAATGAAGGGAGAGTTTTTAAGCTCTTTGGGAGGATGCTGAGGATGAAGGCCAACCAACCCAGAAGAAATACAGCAAAAAAAAAAAAAAAAAAAAATGAAATCATTTCTCATCTGACCCGCACATCACTTTGGGAAGGTATAGAAAAATACATTAACAAGTGAGATATGGCTAATAGAAATGGTCCCAAAGTATTTGAAAAGCCCTATTTCTGAGTTACTGTGAGGTGAATGTATATTTATTTGATCCGAGTATTTCCAAAGAGCAAATGAGTTAGTTTTAAGACAAAATCAATCTGTTTTTCCAACACTGTTAAGAAACAGTTTATTTTGTCTAAAATTAACTTGTCTGACACATTGTCATGCTTGGTTACCACAGCAACAGTGGCAACAACTATGCCACATGATTTCTTTTCTATCTGAATTTAACCACCTTACTTTTTACTTTACATGTATATCTATATGTACATAACTCATGGCTTTGCACTGGGTTCTTATCCAGCTGAAATAAAAAAAATACATCCTGTTCAATTGACCATCTTTAACAACACTGTCCAAAACAATATTTCTAACCTGACATTTATTTTCTGATCATGACGCTGCTAGCAGTTTTTCTAGTTCTTTACAAGCAAAATATGTAAGCCTCTTCCCTGCTAAAACTCCAGTTTCCCTCAGATGCATACCTTGGTCCTGACATCCTCAGAGTATTTTGAGCAAAAGCACAGGGCTGAAAAACATTTGTGCATCATCATAGCTGAGCAAGCAGAACAGACACTTTTTTTCGCTGACATTTTCCTAATATTTTTACCTGCTTTCCCCACTGGAAAATTTCAAAATGAGGCCAGTTCTAATGGAGTCCTAATATTACTGTTTTATAATGGGAATCCAGAAGCTTAAATCAATGTGAAACATCACCATTATAACAATGTAGTTAAACTGTGGATTTGAACAATCTGCCTTAAAAGTATGTGCAAAGCATTCTTAATCCTTCTTTCCTACTATAATTTCAGTCTGTAATATATATCCATAACAAAGCAAACATGGAGACTGGTCACCTTCCTACAAAGTTGTTCCTGGACAGTATATAAGGAATTTATATACTTTGTTTTCAATGCAAGCAAAGCAGGAAAAAAATCTAGTATCATTTTTAAAGTCTTATGAAAGTAAGTTTAACATTTAATTTAATATGAAAGAGAAGAAAGGTTATATCTGGCTTTGGTCTTTCAAAGTTGTCAGTGTGTTCAATGGCCCTAGAAAGCCCTAACCTGCAAGAAAGAACTTGAAGCTAGAAGGAAAAATCAATAAGAAGAATTTGTGCTGACAGTATCAGAATCGATAATTATTTGAAGGATCTCTTCCTTGCCCAGGAAAAAGTGCAAAGCAAGGGAAGAAAGGGACTTGGGCAACCTGCCCACCACAGGCCAGCAGAAAATGTGAGGAGGACCGGAAAGCTACATGACATCCTTCATAGCTTGGAAAATCTTTCAGCTAAGTGCCAGGCAAAGCAACAGTGAATTTAATCCCTCATGCATAAGTCACATAATGATGTTAAAAAAAATGCTTGTATTGCACTCCATAGGGTATTGAAATTACCCTTCTAAGTTGTACATATTTTTCTGTGACTTGAATCAATTATATGAGCCACTGTAATCTTAATGGGTGCTACTGAAATGAAAAAATGATGCTAATTATATCCACTGATTGATTAAATCCCTACTTGCTACAAAATTACTGAGAACCCCATTCTACACAAATGTCTTATTCTCTTCTCCAGTCCTTCTTGCTCTACCACTGAGGCCCACGAGGAAGATTGGTGTTAGATATCAACTGGAACATCATCAAAATACAGAACAAGTGTAAAGTTAAATAAATCATGCATTTATAGTGAACAAACACAAGAGGGTGCAATAAGCATGTCCAGAGACCTTTTAGCTGTCACGGAAAAATCTTAGGCTCAGAAACTACATCTCTAATGTATATGCGTTGATATGTATCTGTTACTTAGGGCACACCTAAGAGGTGTGTCAGAGGCACTGCCAAGTTATTCATCAACATTCAGTGAACAAGATGAGGCACCACGAATCTGGATTCACAAAGCATGTGTAAACTAGGGTTTTTCTGGAAAGAAAGATGATGCTCTGTCTGAGTGAGGACCAGAGGGAGCAAACCAAGCAACATGCTAATGATTAAATAAATAAATAAATCATGGAGATAGAAGGGGTAGGTCACATGTAGAAACTAACTGTCCACTTCCTAGTATGGAGCATCACAGACTAGTTAGCAAGGATGCTCCCTAGGATACTCACTTATCACGAAATGACAACACAGATGCTCTCTGCCACGGAAGCTGACAAAACCAATTCCTTTTGCACCATGACACTCAGTTATCCCTCTACTGAAGTCAGATTAGACCAAGACCAGGACTTCAAAAGTCCCAGACCACTCAGCTGGTGTTAGACCCAGATCTTCCCAGTGCCTGTCCTCTGCTTTAGAAGGCAGAAAGAACTTGTTTGTTATTGCTGTCTGCCTCAGCTATGTCCCAGATGTCTTGGACATCAGATTGCAACTGCTAAGTAGTCCTTCTCTGGAGACTGATACAACAATATGTCATCACAAATGATATGGAACTTTTTATGATAGAAAAGCCTGAGGTCCAGTGCTGAGGTTAAAGTCTGTAGCCAGGGCTGATTTCCTAAAAACACTTATTCTCCTTTTATCTGTTTGACTAAGGTGGCATAAAGGAACAAAATCCCATTAATGGCAGCTGAACTTACCTGTCCTATAAAGCCAGGATTCCAGCCCGTTAACCTTTTCTGCATATAAAATAAGATGAATGCATAAAATGCAGTTGTAATTTTCTACTTGATAACTCTCTCCGACTGGGCGCCCGGCTCAGTAGTGTTCTATTCCTGACTTAAGCAGTACAAGAACTGCAAATTGATTTTATCAAAATTTAATTAAAATTGTGCTGTGACCTGCAATGCAGTGTAATTCACACAAGTTAGAACTGTGATTGCAGCATGGTCATAAGGGCTTGTCCTTTGAACCTTGTTGCAATAAGTAGGGACCAGCACAACTCATTCTACTTTATCCATTATAATCCTGGGCAAGTGAAAACTACTTCCATAGCTGCTCTGTGTCCCCTCGAGCCTGAGCATATGAGGCAGAATAAATAACATATCTGGGAACCTAGATACTCTCCATTGGCCTCAGACTGGGATTTCCCAAGGGATATTCTACAGTAGCAAGACAAATATCAACATTGCCATTCTCCATGGCTGTATCTACTTCCCATGTGTAAAACTCATTGAGAAATCAATGGACTATTGGCAAACCTACTGATGTGAATCCTCTGGAACTGAGATTTTGATTTTACAATGAAAGCCATTGTCTCCTGGCAGTATGTAACAGTAATAATTTTAATTACCACCACTGCAGTATTAAGATGGTACTTTAAATGCTAAAATAGACTGCTGTTTTTCATTGAACAGTATCGAAGTATATATTATGACTTATTATGACTGCATCCAGAAATTATTGCATTCAGTACATTCACTTGAAAGTGAAAGTGGCAAAACATCTGAATTCACATTCTCAATTCACTGAATTCACTGAATTCAAATTCTTAAGCTTTTTTTTTTTTTTTTTTCTCCTTTATTATGCTTTTTTTTTTTTTTTTTTCTCCTTTCATTTGTCAGAGCTCAGTACCCTGCACAAATATCTATGCCTTCTTATGGAGGAAGATCAATTTACAGAGGAAAATTTCTAATCACTGTAATCATTCTGGAGTGTAGAGGATATTTCCAGTCACTTGAGCCTCAGAAGCCACTTAGCAACTTGAAAAGCAAGAACAGTGCCCTTAAGATGACTCAATATTTTGTGGAAAACTGGCATAGAAAGTCAAGAGCAGGCTGGGAGTGATGATGTCTCTGAAATGTGTTGAGCACTAATGCTGTGCATCTACATATACTGTGTTGTTAGTGTTCAGCAGCAAAGGCAGGAATACCTGGGACTCAGCTACGTCCGGCTACCAAAATGTTACTTGAACTTTTATCAACGGGTGGTGGTACTACAGACTTTAGTGACAAAGTGGACACCAAGAACTCTCCTAAGCAATTCCACAGTTCTGATACAGAATGTCTGGTATAACGTGTGGGTACAGGCACTTATGGGAAGTATATGCCAGCAATTGTTTATTTATTTATTTATTTATTTATTTATTTATTTATTTATTAAAGTTTCAGTTTTGATAAAAATCAACCCAAAAACTAGATTGTGGATTCAGGTAATTATCCTGCTAACCATTTATCATGCTACTGGAGATGGATGGGCATCTACTGATAGGGAGATCAGTCTCATCCCAAAGCAGTTTATATGGCTTACCTTTCGAAGTCTCTACCCCTTTCCATCAGTGGTAGAGGGGTATAATGATATTATATCATTATATAACCTATATTATCTCATTGGTGTCAAACCAGGGAAGAAAAATAAAAATGAAAAACATTACAGGTGAACATCAATACATCCATTGATTGAATTCATAAATGAATGACTTATTATCCAGATGTTTTCAGATGTTTTCCAGCAAAAACTAGTATGCACTTTGTCCCATGTGTATCTTTATGATTGTTCTCACTCTAATGCTTACAAAACATTTGGAGTTTCCACAGTATCCAAAAGTAAAATATAATAGTGGAAAGTCAAAAGATATCTTCTGTCAGAACTCTTACTCTTACTCCCTGATAACCAAAGAGAACCTGAGTTGGAAGGATGTCTATAAATTCAAAATGGGAAAACTTGTGTATACAGTCCCTAAAGCCAGTGTTTTCAAAACTAATAGCTAAATTATCTGCTTCAATTGGGCTTCATGTACAATTTCAGGCATTTCACTTTGAAAGCATTTGCTGAATTCTAGAAACACAAGAATGGTTAATTAAGCACAAAAATTCAACTGAATAATTCACAGGCATTTCACATACTGAATAAAGAGAAATAATTTGAGCAGGTCTAAGAAAAAAAAAAAAAAAAAGTTTTAAAAACCTTGCCTGAGAAGTCAATGAAAAAATTTCACTATTTACCCGTAAGCATTTAATTTAGCAGGTTTTGTGATCAAAAGAAACCATGATAGCATTTTGTACATAAAAGCATTGATAAATTAAGATTATGCTGACACAAAAATTCTGATCCTGGAGTAGGGGCATTTATCATCTGTCTTCAGCTTGTCTCTAAACTTTAGCTGACATTTAATGTCTTTGTGCTTTAATACTTCTGACTGTAAAATGATAATAACAATGTTTTTGCCTTACCCATTTGAAAAATCATTTATCAATAGTTTTAAAGGATTTTTAGGATTTAAAGGATCTCCAGACAGAAATGCAAAGTATTATCATTGTAACTGTGGAAGAGCCCAACTGCATCCTGCACTTTCCTACCTGCTCTTACTAAACACATCTGTTCCTTTCTCAAAAAAATAATTTTTTATGTTACATTGGTGTACGTGGCTTTGCATGAGTGATTAAATTAAGGTTCCTGCCACTGCTTCATTTGACTGGGTTGTGAATATATGAAGAATCACCTAAGACTTGTGATCATCATCCCAAAGCAGAAGACAAAAGGTGTGTCAATCCTTGAAGATAGCTCCGTATTAATCCACACCAACTGGTATACACATGGGGACTGCAGAAACAATGACAGCATTCCATATAGGTCCTGACAAAAGACATTTTCCATTTGTCAGGAATTACTGGTGTTACTCATTCATGCTGGAGAATCGCACTAGCCTGAACACACATAATCGGACCTACCAGGGAGACATGCTCAAGCATTTTCTGAGCTTTCTGTGACAATTTTACATCTGAAGTCTGCTCAGAGACTCTGCATATCACCTGTGAGACTGATTTAACATCATTTAGTCCCACAATTAACAGGGCCTGGGATGCAATTTCACTTTCAGGCAATGCTTTCTTTCCATGTTGCACATAGTTTGTGCTGGAGTATTTGTTTGCTTTAGCAGATTTGATTGAGTTAACGCTGCTCTTCACATTAACTGCATCCTTTGGGTGATGGATTGTCATTAAAAGCTGCTGTTTCACATTTATTTGTTAAACAAGAGCTGAACAGTATTGGCCATAACATTTTAAAATGTATTAATGTTCTTGATGACATTAATCTGCTAGGAAAGTGGTTCAGACAGAAGGAATAATGAATGTTACCAAATGAAACTCTTTCTTGTCTTGTTCCCATATAATTTTAAGACAGAATTTTCTGTGATGCTTACCATCTCTTTGGCACTTATGAGCCTGTGTCTGGAGTCCTCTGCCCAGTTTGGGAATCCCCAGCACAAGGAAGACATTTTCATTGAGGAGTGAGACCACTGGACATCACAAGAAGAAGGTGAGGGTGGTGGAGAATAGGACGCAGAAGGAGAGTCTGAGAGAATCAGGTATCTTCATCCTCTTTATAAGGCTTATTTACCATTAAAAGCAAAACAAACAAACAAAACAAATTAAAAAATAGATTTGACTTCATGGCTGATCAGCTACATGTTGTCATAGAACTTCAGCTTCACCTGTGACAATACAACAACACATTGTAAGTTCCATTTTCAACAGCTATGGGTTTCAAGTGAACCCATCTCTGCTTGTATTGGCATGCCTCTGGGGTCCTCCACCACCACATATTTGCCAAATGCTTACCAAAGACTTGGGGATTTGGGGAGCCAATCAAAGCAGGATAAAGTAAAGGCAGTGGATAGGTATCTTTTGGGGGACTGTTCTATTTCTACTGTATCCATGCTCGGTTGGCCAAATATAATAGTCCAGTCTCTGTCTTCAAGAGCAGCTCCCTGCACCACTACATTATCTTGTCTGGTTCTTCCTAGCTTCAATAGCCTCTAAGCTGCAGCTTTTACTAGCCTTACCTCCAGTCCCTATATACTTCCAGAAAAATCCACAGAGCAGCTGCTTTTCCCTGCCTGAGACCTGCTTCTGCTGGAAATGGGAATACAGTTGTTTCAGACAATGAAATTCAGGCTAAGCTCAACTCCATTCACCAAATAATTTTGCACATTAGGGAAATGGGAAAATAAATGCGATATGTACCCTATCAAATAGTTTCTTATCCCACTTTGAAGTGTGTGCCAGTATTTATCTCACTGGCTAGAAGCTGATGTGGTACTATAGAAAGGGGTTTTGGTGAGTGAGTGAGTCAGAGGATAAGAGACTAAAAGGATAAGTGGAAAGAAAGTAAGGAATTTCTCTGCCAGGATACAGCTTACTTCTTACATCATAGCTTGTAAAAAGCAGATATACAAATACCTAAGCTAGTATTCCCATGTTAACTTGAGCTTCAGGAACAAATATATTTATTACATTACGCTCAGCATGAAAAGTTCGTTAAGAGAAACCAAGTACCTTAGCTCAGGCAGGCTGCCTCACTGCATGCCCATGCTCTCACTAGCCTCATAACTCTACTGATTTATTGCATAGTACAGATATAAAGATATGCACTCTATTGTAATGGCTTCAGTTCAATCCAAAGATCCCAAACCCAGCAGTGCAGCAGTGTAACATAACTTCAACAGTTTCTCTCCTTTTATGGTGTATTTACAATTTTAGTAGGTTATCAGGGAAATAATTTTATTTATTTATTTTGAAATATAGTATCTGATGAAGGCACTTGAAAGAAGTGGACCAACACTGAGAATTCAGATCAGTAAGGAGCCATATAGAGAACAACAGGTAGGAAAAAGAAATTTGTCTTTGCTCTGTTGTGGGTCAAATAGGTAAGGCATTGTAAATTTTTTATTTTTAGTTTTTCCAAGCACAGTATGACCTAAGGGTAAATTGTATGAAGTAATGGAGTCCAGGGGCTCAGACCTCTCCTTTAATGGCATTCATGACTAGGTGATCTTAGAGGTCTTTTCCAATCCGAATGATTCAATGATTCTATGATTTTCCAGTGGGCTATGGAATATGAATGAAAAAGTGAGTAATGACTACATTACTAACAATAAATAAATAAATAAATATCAGCAATGGAAACATGTCTAGTAACAAATGCTTCTACTCCAAACTGTCACTCATCCGTCTGAGCAATATCCCCCTCCAGAGATAATCCTGCAATTACATGAATCTATGCTTAACTAAACATAAAATGCCTTTCTGCTGACTGCAAAGACAATGAGTAGAGCAGAGGGTTCCTCAATTTATACATTCAACAAAGAGAAAGTGAAGCAACTTGGCCAAGCACAATAATCTTATGATGGATACATTCAGCAAACAATAGGCTTCTGCATAGTGTTTAGCATCAGCCTCAGGGGTACAAGCTCTATGGGGCTGAAGCTTCAGGCTGCATCATTAAGATAAAATAAATTCAGTTGCAGCTTCTTGAATCCTCTGTCTTCCTTAATGTTTTAATGCTAACGGAAACAGATAAATGGCTAAGAAGTAGCTGTCTCTTTGAAGCCTTTCTAATGCCAGGAGGCCCCAGAAGACTGCAGGAGAAAAGATCTGCAGGTGGAGAAAAAATAAGTAATTCAACCCATATTCAACCCACGATGATTTACATAATAGATCAGGAGCTACCATGTGACAGTGGAAATAAACTACTCATTTTTTTCATGACAAAAAACATTGTATTTTTAAATATTTTCTGTGAAGATAGGTTTCACTTCTGCAGCATAAAAAAAAAAAAAAAAAAAAAAAAAGAAGGAATAATCCTTCCCACTTACCTTCTTTTTCCCAGCAAAGCCAGTCCTGGTACAATTTTGAAATACTGATCCGACCTATTCCTCCCCAAGGTTAGTAGCATGTGATTTCTACTTTCCATTGAAAAACAGGGGAAAAAAATTAATCAGAATGGATAGCTAGAATTTCTAAAAATCCTCTTAAAAATGTCACCAGTCGTAAAACAGGTGTAACTGTTGTATGAAAAAAGGAAGAAGAAATTAAAAGTTCATCTGTTCTTTTTGGTTTGTGGAATTCTCATCGGAGGATGGAGCAGTATGTGGATGACAGCCATCCTCAAACCAGGAGCCAAATCTATTATCTTGATTAGAACCTCCTAACTTCAGAGGTGTAACATCACACATAACATCTTCTTCATTAGTTGAGATTTTTTTCAATTAGAGATTTTTTTTCTACACTGTGGAGTTTCACATTCAAGCAGAAAGGTATCAACTTGTATGCCTTTCACCTGCTTTTTAAGGCATCTTCTGAGCAGATCAGATCTTCTCAAGCTAAGGCAGAGATTTTCTTGTATGCTGGGTTCTATAATCTCAGAAGTGTCATTTACAGGCTCTCCACCTTGAACATGATACCTTTACCTTCCACTAGTGAGTATGTCAGTGCGTGCCTAAAGATCCATATTATTTTCCTGGGCTTTGCCTTTTCAGAGTCTTTGATACTATTATCTCCTACCATGTATTTCATGTGCTGAGGGTCAACCTATGACTTATGAGCACTCTTCCATCTTGAATGTTTATGATCTGTCACTACTTTTTAACAGCGCTGATCATTAAACCACTCTCAAATAGTTATTACAGCCAGGCAGGGTTAATAATTTCTAATCAAACAAGATTAGCTTATGAAATGGGATAAAGAGATTTTATGATGCTCCATATTAACTTATCAAAAAAGCTAGTCATTGAACCTACTCAGAAGCGGATGGTAGAATTTTTGCAGAGTTGGCTGACAAGATCAGGAAGATCCTTATATCGTCTTTCATTAAAGGAAATCCTATACAACTCTGATTAAATTGGGAACTTTTAACACTATCGGTCTGACATATGGTCCCAGTTCATGATACCTCCAGTGAGAATTACTGAGAAGGAAAGAAAAGAGTATCCTTTCATTAACAGTTCCTATAACTACCTCTATAAATATGGTGACATACTACAGTACTTGACCTAAAGCAATTTTAGAAAGTCGTCTGTCCTACAAAGAACAGCTCAATCTAGTATATATTGGAGATCTTAGAGTTTAGGTCCTATCCATCATGTGAAATTCTGATGTGAGTTATTACTGTAGCACATCCTTTGTGTTTTTTTTTTTTCTTCCTCTCCCTCTATATCTAACTGCAAGCTATAATCAATGTAAAAATTTATTGACTTATTTCTCTGATTATATGAAGAGGAATATCACAACTATGAGTTATGAATGTGAATTTCCCTGTACACTAACAGGAAAATCAGTCCAGGTGATTTTCCCCATTTAAGAAACAGGAAGAAGACACTTTTCATTTTCACACTGATTTATTACTGTCTGAATATATTTGAAATAATGTCTGAAATATTTATGTTTAAAGAGTTGCAAACAATTTATGAAAATGGACAAAAATATGTTTCAATTGTACATTTGTGAATGGGTGTCCAGCATCCATTCACTATGTGGTTTAGATTATACTGTTTCAATCCCTTCCTAAGCTATCTAAAATAACTAAATTCAATGAATATTTCTTCTGTACCAAGCTGTGCAAACCACTTTTTTTTTTTTTTTTTTTTTTTTTTTTTTTTTGGCTAATGGACAGAAAATATGACACTTCTGAAAAGTTTTACACAAAGATGCTGTTAGAAAAAACAGCTAAAATGCCAACTGGCTATAAGCAGGCCTGCTGGGAGAAAAGAACTGTTTTCAGATGGTGTGTACATATGGAAATTTCACCATTAGTGTGGTTATTTCCTAGAACTGCTTTTGCAGCAGCAGTTTACTACTGTTACATAACCTAAAGGAGGGATAATTTGGGGGTAAGAACGTTAAAATTGGTTGATCCAAAAATGACAACATTCCATCGTCTATGGCCTGGGAATAGAAACTTACTCTTCAGTCAAAATCTTTTCTGGAGTTTTAAAAACAGTTTAATATTTATCTTCAGCCACAAGAATGTCATTTTGATTTCTAGTGGATTAAACTTTAGCAGTAATCAAAGTCTGGTCACAAAAGCAAGACCTGTCATACTAAATTGGGCAGGTGTACTGTGTTTATCGTAGAAAGCCCGTACTGTGGCTGAGCTTTTTTATTATATGCTGTTTTTCTTTTTCATTCCCCACCTGCAAAAATCTGTCAAGTGAGCTTGACCTCAAGTTTAATTGTAAATAGTAGACACAATGTGTACATTGCTTTTTATTGCAGTTTAGTTTAAAGTACCTGTGTAGCTTAAAGTACCTGTGTATTAAATTCCTGTGGACATCTGAGACATGCCTCATAAAACTTCATCAAATACCTTTTAAACTGAAGTACCAGGTACTCTTTAATTATGTAGGATGACAGCCCTTCCCAAAAGAGTTATGCAAGGAGCTTATGCAAGGAAAAGATAACCATGGTGCAGGAAAAAGTTTTTAATGGACAAGCAACATTTCATTTAAATATCACTATTGTTATCAACGTGGTTGATTTTAAGTTTTTAAATTATTTTTTAAGTTTTAAGAATACTTCTTAATATATTTCTTCTCAATTTCTAACATTTTAGTGCTTTATTCCAAGTTTCTGAATGAATTATAATACTCAGATTTTATTAAATTTGTTTGATCATCAAAAGTATTCTGATTTTTAGTGAACTATTTCCATCTCCTCTGTCTTTGCTACATCAGGAAGTACAAACGCTATTTGATATAGGAATAAGTTCATTATTTTAACTTCCCTCCCACATTGTCTCAGTATTGAAAAAGCCCTTATATTTCTGTTGCCAGCTTCTGATTACCCAAATGAATGAATATCAAAACAGAGGCCTGCAGCTGTCTCAAGTAAGTAGTTGGGACATCAGAGGAACACATATAGAAGAAGTAAAGAGGACTGGGAGCTGTACACGTTTATCACATATCACTTCACCCCTAAGACTAAGTTTTTACAAATTCATCTGGGCCCTGTTTTGTGCTCCAGAATTAGGCCAATAAGGTCTGTCAGCATG
Source organism: Anas acuta (assembly GCF_963932015.1). Classification (NCBI taxonomy): domain Eukaryota; kingdom Metazoa; phylum Chordata; class Aves; order Anseriformes; family Anatidae; genus Anas; species Anas acuta. Next base: position 3,556,352 of record NC_088982.1, on the reverse strand, counting down.
GCCTTCAGATCAACCCTCACACAAACATCCCTTTTTCATTTCTCCAACTGAAGTTCAACATGAGTAAGATACAATGCCCTGAAAGAGAAGAATGGCATTTTGAAATTCTAGGATCCTGTTTTATGTTGGTTCATCTGTGATTCCTCAGTGACAAAATCCTTCCAGAATTTCAGGCACTGTTAAGCTGAGTTCTACACGAGCACCATGTGCTATCAATTTACTTCAATTGTCTCCATTGCTAAGGACTGATGCAGCTGGCTGATTTGATCCAAATGGTGATGATTGAGATCCTGAAGTCAATTAAATTTTTTCCACTGATTTCAACAGACCTTGGATAAGGTCTTGATGGTTTATGAATTAAATGAAACATACTGAAAGAAACTTTTTCCAAGATATTGGGAAAGAGGAGAGGAAAGAAGGAAAGAGAGAGGAGGAAAATAACTTCTTATTTAGGATTGTTAAAAGATAAACTTCAGAAACGTTCCTGACTTCTCTGAGTTTTTGTCAGAACCCTTTAATGTATGCGCTTGAATATGTTAACAGTCAAAAAATACTATTGCTTGACACTATTAAGATTACTGCTGAATTCTTGTCAATTTTGATGAGCTCTTTTTTGACATATTCTCAATTAACAAGACTACTAGTATTTAAAAATAATTGGGCTCCACATTACTTGGAGCCCAATTACTTCTATCTCTCTCTCTCTCTCTTTTTTTTTTTTTTTTTTTTTTAAGTAAGCCTTTCATTTTCTATCAGTGCCCATTTTTGCTGCCATGAGTCACAGTGGAAACCCTCTGTCTTTAAAACTATCAGAATATGAAAAGCTCTTGATGGTAAGAAACCAGTCTATGAAAGAGTCAATGCAGTAATCGTCAGAGAGAAACCTCAAATATCCTGATCCTCTACAATGCCACCTTGTTTGCAAAAACCAATATTGAATATTGCCACACTGTTGGCAATATTCAATATTGGTTTCCCAGGACTGTTCTCCCTAAATATCAAGCCAAAAGAGTCTAAAGTTGTAATTCATAGAGAATCCTAAAAAGTGTCAGGGATAATTCTGGTAAGAATCTCCTGCCCACTTTAGCCACCTCCCCACATACCCTGTCCTCCATCAGTGGCAACAGCAGCCAGCCAGGCTTTCAAAGGTTCTGGAGTAGCCAAAACCAATGGATACTTTTCTGCCTATTGCAAAGCTGCTTACTTTGTTCACAACTAGAACCAGCCCTGAGAAATAATAACTCGTAGCTTAACCCTGATCTCTTAGGAACAAAAATCTTCCCTGAGCTGAATGGGATTTCAGCTGACATTATTTCTCCTCACATAGCAATACAGTACTGTTGTAAATTATCAGCCCCAGCAGTGGAGGACACCAGGTTGACAAGCCAGCCTTTAATCTTGTTTTTCCTCAGCAGTGTTTTTGCAACTGTTACAGGGAATTGTTTTCTCTTATCATTTTCAGCAGAAATGACAGGCTGGTCTTTTTCCACATAATTAATATCATTCTAGCCCATGGCAGTATGTGCCATGCAAAATGTAACTTCGTTAGTCTGGAGTTGGAGGACGTATGTTTTCTCACATTTTATCCAAATGAAGCAGGGCTGGGTTTTATCCAAGCCGATTCATAATGTTCCATATTTTTTGTCACAATCTGCCCTGGCTATATAGGTCTGTATCCAGCTGTAGTTATCACAGCTCTCCATCCATGCTCCAGCACATCCTGCATGACTGTATCTAATATTGACAGGGAGATTTCAGTGTGTAAACAGAGAATGACATATGCCTTCAAAATAGAGCTCACATCCTTCTATTTATTTTATTTTTTTTCACTTTGCAAGTGTTGTGAGTAGTTGTGCAAGGATTTTTAGTATTGCAGTTAGAGCTGCAATGTATAGGTGAATCAGGGATTTCTTGGGTTTTCTAGCACTGTTAAAATTAATTCAGCCCTATCAGAGTGATAGAGGTTCTTCATTCTAAAAATCCAATAACTAATTTTCATTTTGGTCTATTTAAAAATTGTTTAAAGCTAAGCACAATATCATTTTGAATTGGAAAATTGACACGTATACTTAAGTACAGTTAAAATTTATTTTGAAATTTATATGATGTATTGAATATTTTATTTTGGATGATATTTCTTTATTATTTCCTTCTTCTTCATAAGATTGTTGCTGCTGCACATAAATTTCAGGATTATGGTCTGCAAAATGGGTCCCAGAAATGAGGTATGTCAGGCACATACAGTTCCTGCAGCAGGTGGGAAAAAACAACCACAATGGGGCCCCAAACAACCAACCTCATTAGTTCAGAGAAGATTAAAGTTAGAACAACTGATGGGCACAATGTCTCAGACCGCTCAGGGGATTAGATCAAGGTACCAGGGAGGTATCTCTATTCATTTGGGAGCATCCTCCTTGAACCTTGACATATAATGGTCATGGCTACACTTATAATATTGATACCTAAGCAAGCATCTTAGGTAAGCATCTGTTAAGCATAGAAGCCATCAGGGAATGAAAGTGGGGTGTCTCTTCTCAGGTGGGTTGCCAGGGGGTTGGTGTCTGGAGCTAGAGTGAATATTTAAGGAACTGTCTGTAAGGTGAGTGATCTGTGCCAGACTGCCACAAAGACATGGAGGGAGCTAAATCCTTGTTAGAATGAACAGTCTGATAGTTTACTTTTTGTACCCTTCTTCTTTCTTCTGTGTTCTCTCTCTCTCTTTTTTTTTTTTTTTTTTTTTCTTCTGTTTCAAGGGACTTCACAGTTTATCCAAGCTTTGTGTAAGTCACTACAGAAATTTATTTTCAGATGACTTATTTTATCTGGCTGGTTGATCTTGCCAAGAATTTTTAGTGAACAGATTTGTCTGTGTGTGCATGTACATGTGGAAACAGGGAGGGAGAATTTTGCATTGGGATCAGTGCAAGTGGGACCAAGCCAGACATCTGATTTGCACAAAAAGCTAGTATTAAGGAAAGATCTGATCTTCTAAGTGCAAAAATATAGAGAAGAAAATGAATGAATTTTCCATTGTTGTAAATGGTTCAAGGTTTCAGACTATGGGAGAGAGTAGATTTTTTTAACGTGTCCTACAGTTGGGCAAATTTCTAGTTTATATACTTTACAAGAATAATAAATTAATGCTTAATTAATTATCCTCAAGTTGCTGAAATCCATACAATTTTATAGCACTATGCCAGATATGATTTCCCCAAAACTTAAAAATCTTCCCCTAAAAGTTGAGTTCTGTCTCCATTTTCCTGAAGAATACACTGAGGACTAAAAATGCAAGATGACTGATGCTACAACTTGCATATTAGTAACAGGTCAGGGAATAAAACCCCATGAAGGTGATGATCCATGCAAGAACTAATAACTCATTCTCTAGAAAAACAAGGAGGAGAAAAACAAAACAAAACAAAACAAAAAAATTACTTTATCCTAATGCATAGTCCTGCCTGTCTGTGCACTGTAAATATTTATATCAATATGGTTCTCTTTCCATCAGGTTAGGTCTTACTTAGCAGAGAGAATAGAATAGGATTAATGTTTATACTCACATTCAGTGAAGTAGGCTTTCACCATCTGTGAAGTTAATGTAACAAAAAACATTTTCACATGTCATTTACTTTTAATTTCTTTTCTGTTTTTAAAAATGTAGTCTAATTAAAGAAAGGATTATGAAAGAAAGGAGCAGGAGGTGAAGAAATCTAAATGCAGAGCTTGAAAGCACCATATTGTAATTTGGGATTACAGGAGGAAGAGATGAATTTGCATGATGATGCTTTTCATATTTATTCAGTTAGAGAAGTGTTTATTGAATGCTTTAGGCAGATTTCAGGCATGCTCAGAGTCTTAGCCACTCAAAATAATCAACTAAAATATACTCTCTCCTTCATAAATGGAGTAAGTTCAAAAGTTATAGGTCCTCTTGCACTTTTCTCAGAACATATTTTAAAGCTGTTCCAAGAAACCAAAATCTGTCTCATAATCTTCCAAATGTTTCTTTTCAAAAGTACTTTAATGCACACCCTTAATAAAATATCTTGAAGTTAAAAATCAGTTCATATGTGTTGGTAGATCAAACCCTTTGATTTTCACAATTTGACAAGGAAGACTGAATCAGAAAAGAAAATCAGAGAGGTTGATATTTATTATGAGACAACTAGCCAGAGCTACAAAAAGACGATCTTGGCAATATTAATAGTAAATGAAAAAACAAGGATAGTTCTAATCCTGCTTCAAAAGACAGTGGGAGTTGTCAATAAATAATGCAGGGAGATAATGATGCATAATATCTTTTTTTACTGAAGCCAACAGTAAAATAGTTAGTCTTTGCCAGATATACTAATAAAAATTGTTCTAATCAGAAAGGCTGATCCAGCGAATGCAAAAGACTAGAAGACCGAAAACATGCAGACAATGTTAGAAAATAGTTTTAAGTTCTTATCTAACTTTATACTGTTTAGGTGCACTCATATGGAGAACTGGTTGAAATAACTTCCAAACAGTGTTTTTTTTTTTTTTTTTTTTCCTAGAGAATGGACACAGAAGTCCTAATAGCTGGAAAAGTGTGTGTGTGTGTACACTATATATATATATAAACATACATACTTATTTGCTAAAATCAACTCTACAGGATTATCATCATTCATGTTAATCTCCAGCTGCTAAAACAAAAACAAAAACAAAAAACCTAGCACATAATAAACATTTGACATACATGTAGAAAATCAGTAGTTTAGGAGCCATGAATTTATCGAAAAAAAAAAAAAAAAAAAGTCAGACATCTATTTTCTTTTCAAGATGTTATAGTGGTCCTCACAGAAACTAAAAACTGTTGATGTTGTATCTTGACTTTAATGAAGCATTTTATGTTATCCTATATAACATCCTCACTGTAAGATGTGAAAGTGTTAGCTGGGTGTACCAAGGGTGTAACTGCTTTACAGAGGGTACAAAAAGAGCAGAAAACTGTCCTCTAATTATCAAAGGTTGACTGCCAGTTCAGACAGAGTGACATGGCACAGAATCTCTCTAGGGTTTTGTGCTATTATATATACCCGTTAATCTTGACAGAAAAAAAAAAAAAAAAAAAGTAAAGAAAAAAAAAGTATGATTTCAGGGTTGTAAACAAACTAACATTTTGTAGCACAGAGAGGTTATCAGCACACAGAAGGGGATAAATAGAATAATAAGTACTCTTGATAAACAAGGGAAAAATGGTGCTATTAATTGCAAATAGGTACATGGTTCTACATTTAGATGGGGATAATCTTTGCAAATGCAGAAAGAGGAAAAATGATTAGACAGCTAACCCATTATAAAAAAGGTTTGCTGAAATTCAAATTGACAGCAATAAAGAAACATCACAGTTAAAAAATAAAATAAAAGTATTGGAAAAGAACAAACTTAATATTAGGTTGTATAAACATGAGTGGCATCTGTAAAACATGAGAAAGGGTCATTTACTCTCTTTCTAAAGCTTAATCTGGGATCTTCTGTCCTTGACTTGAATGCCACTTTTCAGTAAAGCTGGGCCTCTTTTCTCTGCATCAAGAGGAAAGCAAGGACAAAGATCAGAAACTTTGAAAATACCAATAGAAAAAATGGAGGGAACTGCAGTGACTTAACCTGGAGAAAACAACAGTAGGAGATCACCCTATACCATGGTGTGGGCCTTCAAACAGAGAAAAAGAAAATGAAAAGTCAATATTCTGCTTTCAGTATACAGAGGTAAGACAAGAACTAGTAAAAATAATTTCCAGCAAGACAGATCCTTAAGTATATGGGGTAAACTAAATTATCAATTAAGATCTCTTCCAATATTTTCTATTACTACTTTCCAGAAGTGGGCACAACTTTCATTTCTTATTGGAATAAAGGTATATAATACCTTTTTTCCTATTTTGATGGCTTTAGGGATGGAAAGCTTGGTAAACTGCAACAGAAAAGGAACACCATCCAGCTGGGGCCAGTCCTCTTTAATATCTTTATCGAAGATCTGGATGAGGGGATCGAGTGCACCCTCAGTAAGTTCGCAGATGTCACCAAGTTAGTCAATCTGCGTGTGTCAGATCTGCTCGAGGGCAGGAAGGCTCTGCAGGAGGATCTAGATAGGCTGCACCGATGGGCTGAGGTCAACAAGGCCTCAACCCATTGTATGAAGTTCAACAAGGCCAAGTGCCAGGTCCTTGCATGCAATAACCCCAAGCAGAGCTACAGACTGGGAGATGCGTGGTTGGAAAGCCGCCAGGCGGCGAAGGACCTGGAGTATTGGTGGATAGTTGGCTGAATATGAGCCAGCAGTGTGCTCAGGTGGCCAAGAAGGCCAACGGCATTCTGGCTTGCATAAGAAGCAGTGTGGCCAGCAGGTCTAGGGAAGTGATTGTCCCCCTGTACTCGGCTCTGGTGAGGCCGCACCTCGAGTACTGTGTTCAGTTTTGGGCCCCTCGCTACAAGAAGGACATGGAAGTGCTCGAAAGAGTCCAGAAAAGGGTGACAAAGCTGGTGAGGGGCCTGGAGAACAAGTCTTATGAGGAACGGCTGAGGGAGATGGGGTTGTTCAGCCTGGAGAAAAGGAGGCTCAGGGGCAACCTTATCGCTCTTTATAAGTACATTAAGGGAGGCTGTAGCGAGGTGGGGATTGGTCTGTTCTCCCACGAGCCTGGTGACAGGACGAGGGGGAATGGGCTAAAGTTGCGCCAGGGGAGATTTAGGTTGGATATTAGGAAGAACTTCTTTACTGAGAGGTTTGTGAGGCATTGGAACAGGCTGCCCAGGGAAGTGGTGGAGTCACCATCCCTGGAGGTCTTTAAAAGACGTTTAGATGTTGAACTTAGCGATATGGTTTAGTGGAGAACTTGGCAGTTAGTCAAGATCTTGATCTTGATCTTGAAGTCTCTTCCAACCTAGACAATATTATGATTCTGTGATTCTTTTAGGAGTCCATACCTCTTCTTTCAAAAGTGCAGGAAATGATTTTAGTAACTTGCTTGGACCTAACCATCAGTCTGTTGCTTTGGAAATTGTTTCATTTGTCTGTTTCTGAAGTTGTGGTGGATATCTCCAGGGCTTGCATTAAATCCATAAATGATAACAATTTGACACTGGGATACTTTGTTAAAACAGCATGAGACCGAGGGCAGTTACACAACCAGCAGCTTTCATTCCACAGGCATCATACAGCATAAATAATGGCTGTTTTATTCTTAGCAATATGTAAGCCAGATTGCAGATACTTTACTTGCAATTTTGAATGCTTACTCCCATGGGCCAAGGCATTTAGAAATCTGGCACTTTCATGCTAGTATGATATTTCTACCAGGCTCCTCAGGATATCTGACATCATGTTTTGTGACATATCTTGCAGATAGCATTTTCTTTTCAATTGCTCACCCAAATGTTCCCTGTCTGTTATACACAATAGATTTTAATATTGCAAGCTGCTTCTATACCCTGCTGTTAAGATGCAATTTGTTCTTTGTGTTTCATCTGTAAAGGGTTGGTGACGTTCATTTCTAATGTTCAAATTAGAGAACAAGCTCAGAAGTGAAGTTTATAATTATCCTAGCAATTTGATAAACATCAAAGAATTGGAAGCAGACACTTTTAAAAAGCAATTATCAAAAGAAATTCTAAAATGTATATGGGCTTGGATGACCAACCATTCTTGCATTCGTAGTGAGTGCTTCTGAAATGATAAACAAGAGAAATATCTGCACTTCAAAAGAGCCTCAATTTCAGGGGAAAAAAAAAAAAAAGTAATTTTACAATAACTATGTAGAAACTTTTAATTATGTGGAAAATATTGCTTAATGTAGTCAAAATGACAAGAATGGGAAGAAATGAAGATACTGAAATAAAAAGCAAATAACAACAACAACAAAAAAAAAAGAAAACAAAACAATTTTCATCATTTGAAATGGAATGAATGAAATTTCAAGAGGAATGGAGATTAAAAAAATTAATTATATCTTACAATACCTGAATGAGTCAATAGGAGCTTTTCATTTAGCTGAAACCCTAGAAGCCTTGATGCAATTTTCATATTTAGAATCTTTGTGTCACATTTTGTTTTAGCCACAGTAAAGGGAACTTTCTGGAAATTCTCTTTACTTTGATCACTAGACATGAAATGAGAAAGTAAATGCATGAAACAAAGGTTGCTCACCAGGTGACAAACTATGTCATTTGATCCTATGTCATTAAGTCCCTTGGGCTTGCAATGTGTACAAAGAGAAGCCAAGCACAATTCATTAATTTGTAATTTATTACTTGTCCATATTTTTGCTGACAGTCTGAAGGAAGCTATAGAAGACCTTTTGAAGTCTGTGAAGTTTTAAGGAATAATCACTTGAAGCTCTGCTTCCCCATTGTGTTGTTGTCCCCTTTCTTTACAGAGAGGCTTGCAAGGAAAAAAAAGAAAAAAAAAAAAAAAAAAAGAAAAAAGAAAAAAGAAAGAAAGAAAGAAAAAAGCTACAGTTCCAAATTTACAGTGTTCTGTGGTGCTATTCAATGCCTTTATAGTTAGACATTGGTATGTGGGTTGGCATGTGTGTTTTTTGAGAGGAGGATAGGCAATGTACTACTGCAATATACAAATAGCAAACCGCTTGCCTGATGCGTGTTACATGTAGCCTGCTGTGGCATACAGCTGGAGCTGTGACTGGGATCTTCAAGCCCATGGTTTTACATGATTTGCCCAGGGATGTACAAAGAAATGTATTTGGATCCTGCACTGCCTCATATCCAGTTTGTATTCTGAGATTTTTTTTCCACTTCACTTGTTAGTCATAATCTGAGTACACACTCTGAAAGCACATTCTGAAGGTAAGAACCATAATTTAAACTAAGGCAAAAGTGCTCAAGTAATCTTTATTTCTCCATTGAATGCTTGTGATGATATTGTTAAAATCAGTCTCATCAGAAGTCACAAAGATCTGGTACTTTTGGCATTTAAAACCTAAATTCAGATTTTCAAAATCCTGCAGTACTTTGATACCTGCACTCCTGAGTTTCCCAGTCACCTATATTTTTGGCAGTGGGCATAGATACCCAAGTCATTATGTTTCTGTTGCCTTAGACCTCAAAGGTACTGCAGAAATCACAAAATAACTGTCCCCAGCCTACATTCCCTGCATGGTCAAGTCTAACCTCAGAGGTCAGCAGTAAGGGATGATGTGTTCAAGACAGATAGCTGTGCATTTTCCCCTTCAGTTGAATTAAATGATAAATTCATCTTCTACTTTGGGTTCTCAGTCTGGCTTGGAGAAGGAATGTGCTTCCAGCTGTCTCCTTTATCCCTAGGAAAATTAAATATTTACTAGGCCAAATCAAGACAGAGATTTGCTATGCAACTCATCTGCAGATGTTTCTCCTAGGCAGCAGGAGATTGCAGCATGAGCCCATTTGGCAACTAATATTTAATTATCTGTAGCTGTGAGAGGAGAAACCAAGTGAGCCCCGTTTCAGAATAACCTACAGCTCACGAGTTCTGGCACAAACTCAACAGGTAGGAGGCATCAGCACAAGATTACACTGCTTTTTACATCTTGAAGAGTTAAAAATGAACCTAGCTTTGCACCAGCTTTTAGATTTGAAGTGCTGTCTCTGCAGCAAAATCTGGCAAGATGACAGTCTGGGAAATTTTACCGACTTTTTAACACAACCCTTTTGTAGCAGTCTGACATCTGCCTTCTTCTCCCTGGGTGCCGTGTAGGAAGCTCAGGCACTTAACTCAGATTTGTTGAGCCTTGGAGATAACTGAAAGCCTAACGGGCAGTGCTGAGTTTAAACCTTCTTTGTAGGTCTTGCAGAAAATACTTGTCCTCAGATGTTTTTCCCTTGGGAGAGCTTGGCAGTTTCTGTAACAATGAAGAAAAGTCCACAGGTTTCCTTAAACAAAGAAATAATGGCAAGATGCTTCCTTTCTGCCATTTATTTCCTGACACCCGTTCAACCACTAACCTGAGCCATCTCTGCTGAATACATTAACATTATAATAGGTCTTGGGGTCACAACCAGAGACCTACTATACAGAGACATGGAATGAACATCCTCTTGGCAGGCTTTTATATTCCCAGTAGGAAAGAGACAAAGATGGTACTGCAATGACTTTTATGTATACTATACACAGACAGGGGCCATACACAGCAACTCTAGAAAAAATGAAGGTGTGATACCCACTGGTATCTACAGAATTTTTTTAGCAGAAATATGTGCATGCTCAGAAAATTAACCAAAGCATACACAACAGATGCTGAAGGCACCAAAATGGCTAAGCAGGTGATGCATTTTTAAGATATAAGTACACAACCATCTTTTGTCCCAAAAGCTGGATGTTCAGCAATCCGTACAAATCACTTCATTCCTCCACAACAAGGCTGCATGTAACACAGAAACCACAACCTGCAAATGAAAGCAGGCAGATTGAGAGGAAAGAGAATGTAAAGAAAGTGCTGACTTTAATATAGCAGCACAAAAGAGATTTGTAACCACTCCAGTGCTTTGGTGATGGAAGTCTATAGTGTTCCTAGCTGTTTCTATAACTTCTTTAAGAAGTTAGTCTGCTAAACAAGCAAATGGACAGAACCTGGTGAAAGCTCCCAGTTGCACAAACCAATGATCAAACTGGCAAGATTAATGCTGAAATTCCCTTCTTGCCAAAACCTCAGGATATGACCCAATATTGGGAGTATGAATGTACCTTTGGGGGTACATAGAATTTTGAATTTCAGTTGCTTTATACAGTTTGGGTGCAGTACAGAGATTTGCAGTGACCACAGTGTTTAAATGAATGTGGGATATGCAGGAGTCTGATTATTGAAATGTAGTATATTACAAATACCATCACCAGATTTGGGCAGGGAGAAACATGAATTTCCTCCCACTGCTACAATTTGGCTTGGCTGGTATTGAAAGCTAAGGACTGGCCCCACTAACTACTGAGTGGTCCTCAGTGCAATATTTGGATTTGATACAAGTAGGCATTCCTGAAACACAAGAAAAAATATATAAAATTTACTATTTAGCTAAGTGTCTCACAGTTTCAGTGTATGACCACTTCTGTCAATGTGTTATTTCAGCAGATACTAGGGCTGACACTCTAATGCAAGCTTATTAATATACAATTATTTCTTTCAATTATTTCTCAAGTCTGTATCCCCAGGAACTTTACTTGGACATAGTCTTTAACCTTTTCTAAAAAGAAAAGAAATGTAAAAAAGCCTCTTCAAAGAAATAAAATGCTTCTTTCATCTTTAAGTTTTTCTCAAGCTTTTCAGTGCACTAATGTGATTGCAAAGAAATACTTATTAAAACTACCTATATATTTGGCTCTTCTCTGGATATAATATGTATAACTTTTAATTGATAAAAAATATCACAAATACTGCTGGTCAGAAATTGTTTAAGATAAGAAAGCTAAACAAAAGGTGAAACATTTGCAGAAAATCCATAGTAAAAATCTTCTAGTTTCCCAGGTGAAAATGTTTCTGAAAAGCTCTTGTGGGAGGTCTAATGGGGGGCTCAGCTTTCCAGAACTGAAGGCTTGACAATAGATCCTGCTACACGGAAGAGAGCCAGTAACTCCAGCTTTCCTGAGGCTGAGGCAGAAGCACTGTCTCCAAGCCCTCAGCATAACTCTCTCTCCCAAACCCCTGTTTCCCAGGCTTGTTTAGTTAGACTTGCCAGAGCTGTAGACAAGGCAACTATCACTTGCATGGACTTGGAATCCCTGTTCAATTTTTGTTATTTTAAACAACCTGTTCTGCATTTTTCTTCTTTCCACGTAGAATTTCAAATATCCATTTTTTAGTTTCTGAGCAGAATCTCTAAATGATGAGTAGTTCATGCTTTCCCATGACAGACATGGAAATAAGAGCTCAGATGTATTAAGAAATATACCCTGAAAAGCTGTTGCTAAAATACATGGGATTTTGGAGCCTACATGTAAATATAACTTCAGATTTGGACGTCATATATGATGATTCCATCTTCACTGTTTTTTCCCAAATACTTATCTGGCTACCAGGAGAAAAATTTGCCATTTTATGTGTTCTAATGTTACTTGGTGATATTCTCTGTAACACATTTCAAAACAAAATGTATTAAACATTGGTAATTTTATTAACGATGGAGCTGAGGAATGAGAAGGTACCAGGAGTTCCAGATGTGAGGTTTACCCTTTTTTCTTCTACTGCTCCTACATGGACAAACACTCTTTGTCTTCATTTGTAATTCTGTGTTATAACACACTGAGGTTATTTTACAATTTTCTTTAATTCCTGGACTGTTGCAGAAAAGAAGCCTCAAGAAGAGGACAGCATCATAGAATCACAGAATCACTAAGGTTGGAAAAGACCTCCAGGATCATCTGGTCAAACCATCCCCCTCCCACCAATGTCATCCACTATACCATGTCCCTAAGCACCATGTCCAACCTTTCCTTGAACACCCCCAGGGATGGTAACTCCAACACTTCCCTGGGCAACCCATTCCAATGCCTGACAACTCTTTCTGAGAAGTCTTCTCCACTAAGAGAAAGATCAAATGAGACTACTTAGTGGGGTATGAAGCTCATGAAACTTTCCAACAAGCCAATTTGAACTTGTGCTTGTGTTATGCAGAGGTTCCTGGCATGCCAAACTGATTTTGGCTTTGAGTGAAGCAAACTTGCTGTGAATCAATTTGTGGGGAAGAACAAAACAACAACAACAAAATGCACTACGTATTTCCATTGATCTCTATTAGATACAAAGAAAAGGATGAGCAGAAACAAATCCATGCTGAAAAGAGGCACTGAAAGGGAGCTGTTCTGCAAGAAGGTGAAGGTGTAATAACACCAATATGATAATTGCCATAGTCCTGTTTATTAGCTGTAATTTACAAATTCAGAGATTAAGTTACACTGTTAAATAAGCTACACTGTTAAATAGCCTCCATATTTGCTATAAATCAGCTTCCCTGTTTACTATAAACATAACCTGACTGTGGAATCAGTGATGACAATGATGAAAGAATTATTTCTGCTCCTCTGAGAAGCTTGGCAGCTTTCCTATTGCTAATGCTTTCTTTGCATCTCCTAACAGTTCAAGCCTATTTACTGCAATCTTCATTGTGGGTCCTGAATACTCTCTGTCTTTAGTCTCTTTTTAAGCCTGACATTGAGTAATAGCTTTCTAAAAATGCCTTGAAGTCCATTTTAAATGTGACAAAATGGTCTGTAAGAGACTAGGTAAATGTACAAACCTCATGGGATTTACACAAAACCCCCTGAAGAAGGGATGGAAACTAATTGCTGTCTATATTCACCTACTGTGTTAAACATTTTTTATGGAGACAATACTAATACATTTTTTACTATGGAGCTGCAGCTTTTCTCACAAGAATGTCAATCAATTTAATGTTAAGATGTTACTCAGATAAAGAAAAGGTCTAGAAAAGAATGTCCCATATGGGAACACTTTCAGGTACACTACTATTTTCCAGGACATTTCAGAACTTCATGGAAGATCCTCCCATGTGTAGATGAACTTTACAGACCCAGATGCTGAATGAGAGGTGTAATCAAGTCTCTGGGAAAGATGGTAAACAACTAAAAAGATCAAAGAAAACTTCTCTCATGGTAGTAAATATTTTTGTCTACATAAATCTGTTATTTGTATGCTAAATTATACTTGGAATTTTCTCCCACAAGTGTAAGTGTACTTATAAGGGTTCGTAGCCATCGATAGAAGATGAAAGAATAGTCTCTTAAATAACTCTTTTTACAGTAACCAGCTTCCTAGGACCAGCAAGAAACAACTGAGGAAAAAAAAAATGCTTTTAGGATGAAAAACTTATCATACAAACAATTGTGAAAAATGTTATGTTTGGACGACTGTCTTTTACTTTCTCTTCTAGAATAGAACTGAAACTGAAAATCTTCATTAAGACACATTTTATGTTTTTTTTTTTGCTCATTACACAGAATCTGTGCATGCTGTACAAATGCTTTGTCCAGTACTGAAAAGGGATAAGGAAATCATGGAAGTTCTTGCCGTGGGCAAGTGTATTGCCAGCACGTTATGACAACGGAGGTGAGCATGCAATGAAGAAACAATGTCTTGGACAAATATTCATAAGGAAATATATCAGGATATTGAATAAGTCATTCTTCGTAGCAGTTGGAATGATATTAGTGATGGAAACTATGGTGACACTCAGATGACCATAGTGGAAAAAGGTTTCATGAGTAGTAAAATAATATAACAAACAGTGACTATTAAGCGAATCACCCAGCACTATATGCTCTATCACTCTTGATGCTGTCTGCATGGGATTTGTTCAGTTACTTTCCACCACACTGGCTTTCCTATGACTCTTGCTGGTTTTGGTCACCCACACACCACCATGCATTGCGTATCAGACACGAACTCCCATCTATCATGAGTATGGTCACAGCCTGCAGCAAGCATGGGTCCATCAGCAAATATTGTTTTATTGACCTGCACAATAAAAAAAATGTGAATATGGACCAGTCTCCCTACCACAGTGAGGAATGCCTTATACACGTAGATGTTTTTGTAAAGGAAACAAGTACAGAAAGAAAATCAACCCGACACACTTCACTCAAACAAATCCTTTACTGCAACCAGGCACATGCTTACTCTCTGTTTTCCAGAGTAGAGACTGCAGGGTGTATCCTGAGCTGTCCAGATTTTATTTCATAACTGTTCTGCTTTATATTTCATTCAGCTTAACTCTATTATTTTTACAGTCTACCAAATACGTTGCAGGGGTATAACAACCCTTTTCAATGTCTTCTGTTTATCCTTGAGGCAGTTCCCTCCTGCCTGTTTCTAAACTGCATTGAGTAATGTGGTTATTCAAAAAATAAATAAGCTTCTCTGAAATGCATCCAAATGTGATCCTCCCTGAAATGTTATTTAAATTCTATACTACATCGTTGGCTCAGAGGTTTGGGGATATATTTTTTTTTAATCCCTGTCTTTCTAGTCTTTTGGTCACAGCTGAACTTTCCAGGAATAAAACTTTCAAGAGTGTTATACATGATACCATGAAATTCTGCAACAGAAATGACACAAACTTTTATCCACCTGCTGGAGTTAGATTATTTCAAGAAATATATTCTGCTCAAAGTACCAGTCATGTTCCTCTGCTGTATGAAGCTCTGAAGCAGTTATGGCTTTCATTGCTTTGCATTTGAGTCTTATGCTGTTTCTCTGTATGCTGTACTACAAGCAGTGAGAACCTGTCACCCTGAATTACTTTCATTCTGAGTCATTATAAAGAAGAGGGGAGAAGAAAGTCTTGTTAGGAAATAGCATTTTTTACTTTTCCCCATAACCACCATTATTATATGTAAAAAAAAAAAAAAAAAAAATCTATGAAGGCTTTCAGAGATATTCTGAAATTGGCTGGAAAATAAAGAAAAAAAGAAAAGGGCATGAAAAGCAGAACAACTTCATAGGTTCCCAGCTGCAATCACTAAATTTCATGATCAAAACATCGCTAATTTCAACCACAGAAATTAAATAAATAAATAAATAAATAAATAAATTCAGGCACAGCTCTTTATGTGATTCAATTGAAAGGTTCCTGGGAAAAGAAAATTTCTGTTAGCTGACTGCCTTCTTTTTTTTCTAAGCCACACATTTTTCTGTGACCACAGCTGCTTTACACCACAGACCAAACACCCTTCTCCACAAGCCCTTTTAGTAAGTTAAACTTCCATAATCTTGAGTTTCTGACAGTTTTGTTCACAGAGCTGGAATGCCCAGGGCAACAGGGTCTTGCACGGACCACACAGTTTAGACAAACCTGCTGGGCAAATGGGCATCACCAGAAGGACAGATTAGAAGAAAGGGTCTGCTACTCAACACTGTATTGCAAATATAGTTATGGCCTTGGTTCGGGAAGGAAGAGCATGACATGCAGCAAAATAATTCACAAGAGGTAAAAAAAACAGAACACAGGTGGCTCCCCTTACCCATCAAGCAGCACTTTTGTGCCAGGTGGGTGCCAGAGCCCACAGGCTTCCCAGAGCTTTGGGGACTCCTCCTTGGAGAGCTTCCGCAGCTGCCTGGGCATGGGGCTGGGCACCCTGCTTGAGCTGGGGCTTGGACCCCAGAGGTGCCTTCCTTCCAGCTTCAACCAGTCTGTGATTCCAGGGTGAGAGGACAGAAACCTATGCTGGAGAAGTGAATGGTGTTTTAGGTGGCCTAACTCAGTAGCTCCTCTATTTTACACTTCTGCATATATAACAACTGAAACTATTTAACAATGAAGGGTCTGTGAATTAATTTCCAACATCTTTTTAAAAATAATTAAGCTGATATTAGAGAAAGCATGCAGAGATATCAAGATGAGATTCCAAGTACTGTATCATAGAGCCACAGCTGCTGAGAAAGTTGATTTTACCTGCTAGGGAAGGGAAGCTAGTGATAACGAAGATGGTGTCCACTGGCAGTTTGCCTTTCTTTCTAGCAGTAGTTACACAGGAAGCCTTTTGCACTGTGGGATAATATCTGACAGGAAAGTGTGGTTACTGATGGAGAAAATGGTATGTGTCCAACCAGAAAGGATTTATCCATCTGTTGTCAACTGCTAATAAATATCTGATTATAATGGATATGGCCTAAAACTATTTTAAATTTTCAATTAAACATTCCACTGCACATTTCACTGCATTCTTGGGACTTCTCCTCAACTTATATTTTTTTTTTTAATGTAGAAAGACACTTCTTGTAAAATATCTTTTAATTTGTTAATTCCTAAAAGAAAAGAAAAAAAAAAAAAAAAAAGGACATTCTGACTATCAGATACCAAGTTCAGCTGTAATCCAATTACAGTCAACTTTTAATAACCCTTTTTGAAAAAGAATTTAAAAAAAAAATAGAGAAAAAGCTGTGAGGTTAATGAGAAGGTCAACATGAAATTTCACACTGAACTGCTGCTCCAGTGTTTAGAGAAGAATGAGCTGTGAACTTATATTGCTTTTGGCCCAGAGAGTTAGACTTATCACAGATTGGGAATGATCCCAGATAATACAGCAAGAGTTTTAATAGAGTTCTGTGCATAGCTGGGTCAGGGCTCTGGGAACTTAGTCATTTCGTTATGATTAATAAGCACCAATTTAATGGCCATAAGGGACCAACAGATCAATCAGTCTGACTTCTTGCAAAATAAAGCTCATGAGATTTGATCCACTTGTCCTGCATCACTTCCAGAAACACATCTAGTCTTAATGTGCAGATAGCCAAAGATGGAAAATCTGCTGCCTCCTCTGGGAGTTTGTTTCACTGTTAAAAATGTATGTCCTGCTGGCAATTTGAATACCTCAAGTTTTATTTTTTCCAGCTGTTGGTTCTGGCTAATCTTTTTCCTCCTAAATTAAAGGACTCTCCTGTATTTGGGCGTTTCTCCCCAACAAGCTAATCAATACTGATTATCAAGTTTTCTTTCTCAGGTTTCTGTCCTGTTTCAACTGGGATAGACTGAACTTTCTTCAGACTAACTGGTATGGTTCTGTGTTTTGGATATAGATGAAAATACTGCTGATAACACCAATGTTTTAGTTGTTACTGAGAGTGATTACACTGAGTAACAGACTTTTGGCTTCTCATGCTGCCCTACCAACAAGGAGCCTGGGGGTGCACAAGAAGATGGGAGGGGACAGAGCCAGGCCAGCTGACCCAGACTGGCCAAAGGGATATCCCATACAATTTAGCATAATGTTCAGCAATAAAACTCGGGGGAAGAGGAAGAGTTGACCCATGTTTGGGGCTGCTGTTGGCTAGAGATTAGATTGGTATTGGTCGGTGGGTGGTGACAAATTTAATCACTTTATTATTATTATTATTGTTATTGTTATTATTGATCTTGTAGTTGTTATTATTGTTTTCTTCCCTTTCATATTAAACTGTCCTTATCTGAGTCGAAGATTCCTCACACTTTTACTTTTTTTTTTTTTTTTTAATTCTCTCCCCCTATTCCCCATCACACTGCAGGGGAGTGAGTAACTGGCTGTGTGGTGCTGAGCTGTCTGCTGGGTTAAAACACAAAAATTCTTTTTGACAAGAATCTACAGTATAAGGCTTTTCTCTCAGCCCTCAGATGTTTCTTGTAGCTCATTTCTGTATTTCTCCAGCATTGTCCCAGGTGATGATCATAGAATCATGGAATAATGGAAAGGTTTGGGTTGGAAGGGAACTTAAAGATCATCTAATTCCAATCCCTCTGCCACACACGGGGACACCTTCCACCAGACCAGGTTGCTCAAAGCCCTATCCAACCTGGCCTTAAACACTTCCAAGGATGGGGCATCCACAATGATGTATAATGTGGAAATCTGACCAGAAATATCTCAAATATACAAATTTAGATAGATGTTGTTAAATTTCAGCTTTTTCTTGAAAGGTTTTATTCGTTATCCCAAGGCTGATGTTTTTGCATACTCAGTTTTATAATGAATGTAGCATTACACATCTGAAAATCTTTTATCTTTCTGCCTTTGTGTGGATAAGTGCTATACATCTGGCTTTCCAATGCTTAATAAAATTAAACAAACTACTGCATTATTTCAACTCAACTAGCAATTTAGAGATGTAATGGTATGCATTTACTCATTTGCATTGCATTTGTGACGTGGTACCAGACAATTATCCTAATGAATATCAATTTTGATTTAGACCTCAGCCTGCCACCTCGGCTGTTCAACTTGAATTTACTGATTGTATTAGCTTACTCCCAGATAAGAGGCTGTTTAGCAGAGGCTGTACTTTCTCATTTACAGGTGACTTCTGACACTTCAATCACAGTTCTCATTGTAAGAGGCAAACTGTAGCTCACAGTGAGGTTGATGGTGAACTGAATCTTGCTACCTTCTGTGCATGCTTGCACCAGAGCTTAAATACTTCCCGGATCTGAATGTGATTGATAGAGAAATCCTATGTGTCCCACAAAGCCTCCTTCTTGACTTTTTCTGATCTTCCAGAAATGGTCTCAGTTGCCATAAGAACACATTGTTCTCACTATTGCTTTGTCATGGTCTGGGTGACAATTATGGGTAACATTTTATACAAATGTGTTCGGTCTGCCTGTATTTTGTGAAAATTAGGCAATCGGAATCCATTTCTTTCCCCTCTGCAATTTTCTCACAGGGTTCATCAAAGCCCATTGTCTCCTCACTAAAGAGGACCCACCTCTTTAAAGCTCTGTGAGTGCATGCCAAAAAGGTGACAGACAGGGGAGGATCAAAAAGAATAATAGTCACAGGCTTGGTAACTGTCTGTAGGGAAGAAAAGAATGAAAAGGAGTTTCACAGTATGAGAGAGACAAATTATCCATACAAAACCATTCTGGAGACTTAAAGTCAAGGTGAAGTTATTGAAATGGGCAGCTGGTTACCTCATCCCAGCTGACTGTTTTCTTAAGGTGCTTGGTGTTTGTTTGTGCCCTAATTAAGACATCCACCACTAAAGTGCCAAAATCTAAGATTGTCTTATCATTCGTAAAGTCAACAAAAAGAGTTAAGCAATTTCAAGGTAACTCATGTTGTCAGGTATCTAAGGTGAGTTGCTTTTTGACATGCAAATATAAATAGAAAGGAATCTGGGATAACTAATCTGGACTTACATGACACGTTTTTGGGTGCATAAATTAGGGAAGAGGAACTTGATCTTCTGCATCCCATGCTGTTTCAAATTTCTTTTTGGATATATGCTAGCAAATAAGGACTGGATTTGGATCGCTGTATCTTAGCACCCATAATGGTCTTAGCAACCATAAGATCCCCAGGACCTTGCTACACATTGTGAGCATCTCCATCGTACTGCCACGTCCTGTTTGTGGTCAGTGGTCTCCTGATTCTGGTCAAGAGAAATTTATAATCAAACAAAATTTAGAAATGTGTGGAAAGTCAACAGACCATTGAACAAAGTTTCCATTGCAACTTTCTCAAACCCAAAGATTCATGGGTTTTACCCTGCTAATGACAGAATGTAGATCAGACCTATGAATCATATTCTTACCTGGTCATTCTGTAGAAAAGAGTGAACACAGTCATTTTATGAAGGCTTTCACCTGTAGGTTGTTGGTTGGTCTTGACAACTGGGCTTCTTGTCTGGAAGATTTAGAGAAGAGATTCATTCCCCTTTCCTGATATTACCACTGGATGAATGTATAAATAGCCTATAGGAGTGACAAACTCTCATTTCTAGTGGAAAAATCTGTCTGATATTCCTGATTCTTAATTATCTAACCCCACACACTTTCTGGAGGTGTTCCAGCCTTTATCATTACTATGTCCCAAACTGTTTGTCCTTATCAGGTTAGATTTCAGTGACTTAAATGAGGAAGTCATGATCTCACATAACAATTATAAAGCAAAATGAATGTTGCAGAGGGATTACAATCAACTGAGCATCTAAAAAATAAAACGGAAGTTGCAATCAGTCAGAAAGACAAACCTCAAAATGTCATTTCATGTATGTGTGATGGTGATATCATGTCCATGTGTTCAGATGATCTAAGAAATTTGCCCTTGTCTCTCCATGGGTAGCAGAGATGCATAAGCATCTCTACACAATGATTCATCCCTTCCTAAAATAAGTGAAATAAATCATTTTCTGATGCTTGTCTGTTTTGATAGCTAGAGGGGGGAACCTTGATAAATAGGTTACACAAGGCAGATGACTTGGTTGACAAGTATTGTAAGATGAACCTTATCTAATATTTGATTGCAAACCGTAAGAATGGAAGAGTAACCACACTGGGTGAGATCAAAAGTAGTCTGTCTGCAGTGATGCTTAAATGTAGCTGTCTGCTGAAGAGTACAAGAACAACTGAAAAATGATAGTTCTCCACTTTGTGATAGTTCTCCCAGCTTCCAGATGTCTCAAGATAACCATAGCTATTGTCTGCAGTATCCATATAATATTAATAAAAATATAGAACTATTTGAGAATATTTAATGGATTTCTACTCCATGAACCTGTCAAGTCTTCCCAGTAAAATTTTGCAACTACAACTCCCTGTGTATTTCCACATCTTAGCTACGTATTACGTGGTATTATACCTTTTATTTTATTTTTGAAATTGCTTCTTTAGAGACACTTGCACCCCATCCATCCACTTCATGCCACTCATAACTTCACTGATCGATATCTGATTCTTCATTAGCTGTCTCTCTTGTAGTCAGAAAAGTCCTATCCTCTTCAACTGGTCCTTGTATAGGAGTTACTTTTATTTTGCACAATTGCCATTAATTAAAGAGAACATGAAGTCTGATGTCTCCTTTATTTTTCCTTATCATTGTCTCTTGGTCAGCCCAATACCCCTCAGATGACTCCTGTTTTGGAGAGTTATTCCCTCAAGACATTAATTTCAAATGATGTAATGAATATTGAATGGTCTCCTGAATGCGAACAGGCAGGCAACACAGAAGTACATAGAGAACTTTTTAAAGGTTATCTGAGATTTCCTGAGCAGGCAAATACTGCTCAGAACATTTACAATAAAATCTTAAGATTTATATGAGCTGTCTTGTTGAAGTGCCTATCTACATAATTATTGCATCATTTTTTAGAAATGCCTTTTTCATGAAGAATAATGAAGTAAAATAGCTTTGTGAAATTATGCTGTTCTAAATATTGGAATAGATGTCTTTTGTTTGTTTGTTTCATTTTTGTTTTGCTGTTGTTGTTGTTTTGAAACGTAAAACTCCAGAAGTTTCATTTTAAAATTTTACCATAAAGTATGCATTTATGATATACACACACTTCCATAGAGGCAACGCTACAAATTATGTCAGGAAAAATCAAACTATTTATATATCATTTACAAGTCACTTTTTTTTTTTTTTCCTTAATATAATCACTCACTTTTTCATAATGGATTTTCTTATTGAGATGTTTTGTGGTAAGAATTTCAAAAGTCCTGAACACCCAAACTCCTTGCCAGCTGAAGTCATCAGCAGCACCTGCTAATTTCAGGGAGAACATATTGCACTCAATGCAAAGCAGTTTAGCTACTGGTTTTTACATATTTACCTCTTTTCCTGTCTATATCTTACTCGTCCTCTTGTTTTCTCACTTGTTTCACCCTAAAAGTACTCAAAAGTACCCATAACTCAAAGAATTGCTTACACTAAGCTACATTCATGGACATGACACTGTAGCATGTCTGTATTATGCTAAACTAAGACTTTTGGCATTGAGCTCCCAACTACAGGAATTCCCTGTATCTGTATCTGTACCTGTATCTATCTTGTTACATGTGGCATCCCATCAGAATGTCATCCTCAGCTCACAATTGCACAATCCTTTTGAGTGAGCACATTGGAGAATGGTTATTTTATAGAAGTTTGCTACAAGTCTGGACAAAATTTTGCCTTTGAAACTCAAAGGATGCTCTTTCACATAAACTATAACTTATTTACCCAGAACGATCTTGTTGAAAACATCCCATTTTATTGTACATTCCTGTTTTTTACGATAAAAAACATTTTTTTTTTCATGACAGAATACTTTTGTAAAGCTGTTAGAAGACTTGGAACCAAAGAAAAAGGCAATTTAAAACAAACTAGAAATCTCATTAAATAATACTTTGTGGTTATTTATAGGTTCATTTAACACCTCCATAGACAAAACTGTCATTCTGCATGGCTTAAATACCAAGAACATGGGGGCCAAGAGTGCCCCATACGGCTTTTGTATTTTATATGTTGAAAGGATCTTCACAGAGAATCTCCTAAGAAACTATGTGATTAACGAGCTGAAACCCACCCACTCACTGGTCAAAAGCAGTCTTGTGGTCAAAGTATCATTTGGGAATTCAGGAAATGTGGCTTCAGGTCTGAGTCTCTCTTAACATAAACCAACTATTTAGAGCAGATTTGTTAAGGTAGTTAGGTGTCCCACAAGAGCAGATTTGTATGCACATTACATGTTACTTGGGTGAAGGCTGAGTTTTACTGCAAACCTCAACATTCCAGATTCAGATGGGACTACAAAGCTGAGCTTCTTCAAAAAGCAGGTTTTGGTTTAAAAACGAGCTGTCAAAGTTGACCTTGAGGCTTGTTTACTTCACTGAAAAACCACCTCATAACAGTAGGACTCCTGTGGTACAGAATGTCACAGGCAACTGAACAGATGGTGGTCAGATTTCTAAAGTCACCCAGTGCTGTACAAACATGGTTCAGCAGAGGAGGCCTGGGCAAATGAATCCTCTGAGGACACCAGAATACTTTCACCACCTCCCTCATCTACTCTTCCACAAACACAGCCTCCCTCAACCCATTTTGTCCCTGCACCCATTTCTATTTTTTCCAAACAAAAATGTCTCCAAGCTGTCTCTAAGCACTATTGTGTCTGTCAACTTGAGTTCCCCAAACCTTTTAAAAAGAATAGTGGCAACTATCATTTTTTTAGGTTGTAAGGAAAGCACAATCATCAAACCATGTTCATGGCCTGGGTGGGTTTTCTCTGTCTTCTAGTTATTTAATTCTTTGAAGAAGGGTGACATGCATATTATTATTAGATGAGTAATAAAAATCTATTGCTCACCTCAGCAAAATCACGTCCTTCTCTCAAAGGGTATTTTAAAATGCCCATGAATCATGAGATAAAAAGCCACTAAAATATCTGTCTAGATAATAAGTTTTGTTTGTCTGCACATGAGAAGCTAAAGTGAGAATTTTCTGTTAAATATGACTTCACTGAAGACAAAATAAATATGTCATCAGTGTACATCTTATTGCAAAATGATTCATAACATAATGAAAATAAAAGTGGGAGGATGATGTGAAATGGAGAATAAATAGGTATTTCTCACTGTTAATGTTTTATGCTTTTACCTAAGGAGGGTGAAGAGATGTTGTCACTTGGAAAAGAGAAAAGACAAGTATATTCATTATACAAGAAGGGGAAGATGTTTAGTATCATGGGTACTTTACTAATTAGTTGACAAGACTAATCTGCTTCTTTGTTTAAAAACGTTTGTTAAAACATCCTTGGGTTATCCAAAATAATGGTATAGTCTTGGTGATATTTAGGATGGCCAAGGAAAGGACTAAACACTGACATAGGGTTCCTGAGACCGATGGGGCTTCTTCAGCTTTAGAAATTTCTAAGAGTATACGCTGCCTGACATGATGGGTTTACACAAAGCAGAATCTGTCCTGAAGCAGAGGAATGGATAAATTGACTCCCCAAGTTCCTTTCCAGCCATGTTTCCTTGAATCTAGAGTTTCTCATATATGATATAAGAATGGGTTCATACAACTACACCAATGAGAAGGATTGAACTGGGAGCTGAGATTCACAGGTGAGCCAGGTTTGCTGCAAGGATGCTTTCTTTTCCTGCATAGTATTTGGAGGTGAAAAGATGGATCATTAAATAAAAAGCATGTGCTTTGCACCAGTTCAGTAGCAAATGTCTTTAGAATTTGCAGAAACACACTGAGATTCAGGGACAAGATTACAATATTCAGCAATTTCAACAAAAAAGCTCTGTGAAGTGCCAGGAGGTGATGCTGGTATAAGAGAAGAGGTCAGATTCTGGCTCTAGGTAATGGGGCAATGGGATATTCCTTGGGCTGAAGGAAATTTTCCAGTTTTACAGAAAAATGATTTGAATAATGGAAAATTGTTTTTCAGCCACATCCACCCACATAAATACATTGTGTATTAGGACTATAATTCACAGAGATTAATTTTAGTAGGTGGTCTACCCATTAGGAAATGAAGCACATCTTAATGAATTATACTTGAATGCTAGAAAGTAGCTATGTCAAGACGGCTAATGATCTTTGTGAGAGCAGCCATCAGGACTATTATATTGTATTTAATGTGTCAGGATAATACTGTGTTTCTGAACCCACAGTCATAACCCCCAAGAATATTTCAGAAAGCTTCAATAAAGTATTTAGATGAGCCAAGAGGCACTACTTTCCAGCAGCAAATAGGTAACTGGAAGTACATTTTTTCTCCTCTTCCCTAACGGTCATGTGGAAACATGAGGGAAAGGCAGATGAAAGAATAATTCTGGTCACTGGGTGTGAAAATAACTAATCTAGACACCTTGTGGCATTTGATTTTCTCCTTGCATGAAGAAAAACCTTTATTAATTCTGATATAATGTAATTCTACTTTCAGTGTCACATTTGAAAACCCCAAACAGCTCGCTTCATCCACAGCACATCAGTGTCAATCTCTTTTCCAATTATTACCCTCCAAATCCTTTTGCAAATAATAATAATAATAATAATAATAATAATAATAATAATAATAATAATAATAATAATAAAAACACTGCATGCAACTGGCTGTGAGGCTTCTGGGGAACGGTGAGCAGAAAAAGGTCTCAACCATAAGGTCAGTCCAAATCCATACATGACATCTTTCTCTGTTCTGAAGCTGCTGTGAAAGCAAGACAAACTCAAATGTGAAGTCTGACCCTTTTTTTGGGTAATAAGGGATGATAGACAAGGCATTAGAAACTTAGAGTTTAAGAGCTGACTCTTGGTCTTTGCTATTTTATGGGTTTTTTGAAAAAACAATTTGCAAAAAGAAAGTTATGTGTTCTTATTTATTTATTTAGAGGATGAACCTCAGTGAATTAATGGAGATAATTAGAAATAATTTTAGATCTTTTTAGTAATATAAAGGTATAAGACTTTTTTTTTTTTTTTATTACAGGATACTGGTATCCTGACACAGTTCCTGGAAGAGAATGGAAGAGGGAATATGAGAGCTTTTTTTTAGGATACTTATTTTAAAAGGAAATAAAAATAGAATTTCCTTAGAACAAAAAAAAAAAAAAAAAAAAGACTCTGAGAAGGTATCACTGACAATTTTAGTTTTAATGAAAAGATTATCTACACCCAGGGAGTAACTGTTCTTGCTTTCAGGACTCCCTTGTGTCTTCCTAATTATAACTCATAATTTTCTGCTTGAAAGACATGTCCAAGTTAATAGACTATGTATGATCCTGCCTCACCAGAACAAGTCACTGAAAATGATGGGGATGATCTTGTTTTCATGAACAATATGTCCAGATGAATGTTATTCTACTTAAAAAAATAAAAATAAATAAATAAATAAAGTTCAGGCAAGAAGGCAAGCTTACAATCACAATTGCAACAGTTCCCAGAAATCTATGAAATCCATGTTCTTGGAAGCCAGAACCTGGACTTCAGAAGATGACCAGGTTCAGTCTGGAGACCCATGAAATGAACAGAAATATTAGGTGGTTAAAAAGCAGAATTTGACAAATAAAGGGATGCCAAATGCTCAGAGAAGCTAGTAAAATGATACCAGGGAAGCGGTGGTACATGTGAGAGCCCAGGTCTGCCTTGCTTCTGTATTGAAATGGTGAGCCTCTAGAAAACCTTACCTTTGCTGAATTTGCTTCTGCAGAGGGTTCAGTATGTGGATATACATAGTGCACCCTCATTGTAGTATGGCTCCCATCATCCTTCTATTGCTTTCAGTCCATTTGCTTGCAGATCTCATTTTATCTTTAATTGACATCACAAGATGCACTTATCTACACAATGAACAGTCTTCTTTTTTTTTTTCTTTTTTTTTCTTTTTTTTGTGAAACGTGCAATTGAATAAATTTTATAAAGTACACAATAGAGAAAATGATATGTTGGAAGGCCAGCAGTTGAGCATCCAAGCTCAGTGACATGAATTTTGATGCTTCCAGCAATTTTTAATTTATAATTCTATTATTTTTTTTTAGTATAAGCATTATTTTTAGGATTGGACACTATTATAATTCTTCCAGGAAACATCTGAACAGCGAGCTGCTGGATGTTTTAAATGAGATTTATCTCCCTTTACTGTAGCTGTCTGTTTTGCACTGAGCCTGGAAGAGCCTTGGATCTTAACACCACTTTATCAGTTGCTCCGTGGACTTGTACAAGAAGGGGAAAAGAAGAATGCAAGGCA
The DNA here is from genome assembly GCF_963932015.1 of Anas acuta. Classification (NCBI taxonomy): domain Eukaryota; kingdom Metazoa; phylum Chordata; class Aves; order Anseriformes; family Anatidae; genus Anas; species Anas acuta. The sequence goes on along the minus strand of NC_088982.1, from coordinate 3,529,392 downwards.
AGGTCTACAGAAACCTATAAGATCAAAGCGTTAAGTTTTGTGAAATTTTTCAGCTGAAGACCAAACACCTGAAAAATTCTTTAAAAGCCTTAAAAATTGTGGAACATTTCTTTTTTATTTTTATTTTTATTTTTATTTTTTTTTCTTCTTTTTTTCCTAGCTGGGAAGAATGAGATATATTGGCATTGATTTATTTGTATTGAGATATATTAAGATATATTGAGACATATTGAGATCTTTATCATCAGGTTGCTCTTCAGAAGAGATGCTCACAGTACAAACTCAAGCCCTATTGGGATTTTAAAATCCATTCAAACCTACCCCAGTATTCAAACCCTGGTTAATTCAAACCACGTGGCACCCTTACTGGAGAAGAACTGTGATCTCTTGATCTTACTTTTCAGAGTGGACAATGATGTGGAAACTTTCACTTTGCTCATATTTTCCCACAGTGTTAGTTAAATAGAGGTATTTGATCTCAAAATTTCTGTTTGACACATTTACTAACAGTAAGTCAAATTTCTGCAAGGCAAGAAGTGCCTATTGCAAATCCAAAGGAAACAGACTAATAAGAAGTAATTATAGGTGAGTGTTTTTACAGGCCTTTTGGGAATGTAATATTTAAACAAATCTGTGTTTTCTCTCATGTTCAAGGAGTCCTGTACAGAAATAAAGAAATGTTACTGATTCTTTTTAACTGCAGTGTAATAGAAAAGAGAAAGATATGGAACTCAATGAAAAATGTAAATAATTTTAAGGATTAAAAAGACAGCACTTCAGCAGTGTGGTTTAGGGGTTTTGTTTAGTTTGGCAAAGGGAGGTTGCTCTTTATTTGTAAAACAGCATTATGTTTTTTCAGCTCTCTTCATAACCAGAAGTATCTAAATGGAGGTTCAAAAAAAGTTAATATAAATAGACTTACACAAAAGATTAGTCAAACTTAAAGAAAATTCAGCAATGACTTACTTTTCTTTAAACATTTATATCACTTTTTTTTTGTGAGCTAATTTGATGTCAACCAGAAAGCCAAACTTACCTGTTGTATGGACAGCAATTTTTTGAAAGTCTATACACAAGAAATGAGCAATAAGCTAAAATGCTGTCACACCTCTAGGTTGCCTAGACAATGTCCAAGGGAAGAAAAAATGCAGCTGGGCTATGAAGCAGAATGATCTGTAGGACAATGTTACCCCCACCCATAAAAGAGGGGGTAATATCATGGGGTTATGGTGTGAGAAAACATAATTTGTTTTAAAACAAGCAACACCCCTGTATGCTCTGTAAGAGAACATCCTGGGCAACTTCCAAGCTAGCAGATAAGCCAGTAGCCATGAATATCCAATTTGGAATGTGATAGCCCAAAGCAAATCTCATAAATTGAGATAAAATATGAATAAACCGTACTTTACTGTGGAAAGGACAGTCCCAAATTCTTCTTAAGGTCAGACATGGGCTGACTGCACTCACTGTAGGACTAAATCAGTGCTTTGCATTTTGGTATGCTTTAATTAGTTTGATTTTACTCTGTATCACCACAGCCAGGAGCTAGTATAGGGCAAGGACCTAGCTTGCTTGCTGTTCAAAGGTGGTGCCTAAAGTTCTGCTGTTGTTTGCACTGTCTGAAGAGACATCACCCCAACCCCTTCCACAGCAGTCTAAGACACTCACCACATCTGTGTGGCACTCCAAGTGCGGCTGCCCTCTTGTGACCTTCTTAACTGAATTTTCTCCCAGAGGTCTATTCTGAAGCTCCTGGCAATGAGGCGAGCACCACCAGTTCTCCCTATCTGTTTTTTTAATGGGGTGTTGACACCGCTCCCCAGCGAGCCTACGAGGAACAAAGGGCATAAGTCACCAGTTTCCCTGCTGAGCTCAGATCTTGAGGCATCTGAAGAGAAAGCTCCAGAGAGTCTATCACATCTCTTGGTGATGATTTATTAATTGCAGAAACGTAAATCCCGTTCAAGAATTCTCACTTGGCTCTTCCTATTGCAGATATTTGTGTTCTCTGTCTGCTTGGGGGGAACTGTCGACCTAGAAAAGACTGTGACTAGGACTGTCAGGCGAAAGCAATCAGTCAAACTTTCTACAAATATTGTATGGAAAATGTCTTGACCCATGTTTGTGTTACAGCTTTAGCTGTGATTATCATTGACCTCAGACCATTCCCACATGAACTGAAGGACAGGATCTCATGAGTGGTGGCTGCAAAAGCAGCACACCCTTTCTTTCTCCCTGGGCACAGAGAGGGATACCAACTGCTCACTAAATAACTATTCACTTCTCTGAGCATCCTTAAATGTTAAATTGCCCACATAGGATTTTGCTTTCTGCAAGAACAACTTAGGTTCCTGGCAGCTAAGGAAAAAAAAATGGTTTAAGGTCCCTTTTCCTGTCTTTAAGATCTACTGCTTCTCTTTCCTTGTATTGGGGAAAAAAAAAAAAAAAAAAAAAAAAAAAAAAAAAAAAAAAAAGAAGAAAAAAAAAAATGCAGCGCATTAATTTACAGGATCAAATCTCTAAAATGTGTTTTCAGTAACACTGGTGAGGGCAGAGCCAGGCAGGGACAAGGTTACTGTGGGATGTTAATTAGCTGCCCGCTTGACCCCATCTGTGACCCAGAGTGAGTTTGTGTATTTAATTTTTTTCACACATGACTTGCTCTTACAATCCTTTTCCCATAATGCCAGCCAGACTGTATGCTGACCTCGAGCTCTGCTTCTGATATTAACTGCTGCACAGTGTGCTGAAGTCAGGACAAGGAGTATCTGAATGTATGCACGTGCATGGTGGATGGGCTGTGGAGCATTCTTTGTTTTAGAGAAACAGCTGATGTGTCTGACACAAATTGTGCCTGTTCAATGGATTAACAGGCAGGGATTTGCTGCCTTCTTGGTCTAGAAATTTGCAAATGAGGCATAACCACTATTCCCTGTTACCTTTAATCAATGCCTGCAGAACTAGTCAGTACCACACAAAGCTTAAAAGCTGTTGCCCTGAGCATGTCCTTTACATATCTAGGAGCTGTGAGAAGCAACACATAGTAAGGACCTTACTGTTTAAATGTTTTTTGCTGTAAGACAGGGGAATAGCACCTGTGATTGAACTGCGGGCCCAGCCGACAGGAGCTCACCATGTGCTGTAGGAGGGGGCAACTTTCCTGTCAGGATGGGAAGGGAATCCGTCTTCCAGGAGAGGTAGCATAGCACCTTGCGAGTCTCTTGCCATTTTTCTGCTCTGGTTCCCTTCCAAAGAAAAACATGTGATGGGCAGTGGGTAGGCAGATGTCTTCCTGACAAACATTCAGGCTTGGGCTGGAGTGGACAACCATGCTGCTCCACTCTGAACAGCCCAGGACAATGAGGTGCATGTAAATGCACTTTCAGACCCCTTTCCAGGCTGATTTAGCAGCAGCTTGCCTGTACAGATGGTTCAGTACCCAGAACTCAATATCCATCTGTGTTTTACATGACAACGAGCGAAATACTCAACTCTGCACTCAAATGTCCATGCAGCTGAGTTGGATTGTTTTAAGGCTTTTCAGCTTCCAGTTTGGAGCACATCTCCACTGTGCTGAGCTGTACAAATATCGAATGAAATGATTACCTTTTTTTCCAGTGTAAGTACAGGGCAATGAACAACAGCCAGGTTAAGAAGGAGAAAATGCCACGACAGTATTGATCAGCAGGTAAGAGAAGACAAATGGCTTGCTTTGCATTACAGTAAAAGGTAATAGCCACAAATAAGAAATGATGTGTTCAGATGTACTTCCTCCAAGTCTAGCGATCTGTGTGTTGTGGGGAAGATGTGCAGATCTGACAACCAGCAACCTTCCCACCTTGTAATAATCAAGACATGAAATCATGATGACTTTAGCTCTCTTATAGTGACAGCAAAGTGGTTTAGGGGTATTATGCCAAAAGCACCAGCAATTGCCAGATGTAGTCTGGGCTGACACTGACGTCCAGATAAAAGCCCAGTGGTACTCTGTGTAGAACATCCCCATGCACTGAGAAACACCTACAAAAGCATTAACTCAGTCCAGAGCTCATCATAGACTAATCCCCAGGACTTTTGCCTTCTTTTATCCAGTTTGATCACTGAAGATAGCCGAGCTATCTTGTTTAAAGATGGTTTGGATACATCTGAAAACTCTACCTGTTGCCATCTCCCTCTGTCCTGCACCCAGTGACTGCTGAGCAGAGATGCCTCCAGGTAAGAAGTGGGAGTTTCCAAGGGATTAAGAAAAAAAAAAATGACTGAAGGGCTCCAAGGAAGAGTAGTCATTGTGTGTCTAGCATGAACTAACAGAAAAAAAAAAAAAAAAAAAAAAAAAAAAAAAAAAAAAAAAGAAGAAGCCACAAGTAATTATATGAGGTTCTTGTAATATATTGGCTGTCTCTAAGTTCTATATCAAATGAGGCACATTATACTCTTAACAGGCAGCTATTTTTCTTCGACATGTGCAAACTGAACCTAACATTAAATACAGAGAGAAGAGCACTTTGCAGTGTAGAGTATTAAAAAAATGAAAGCAAAGAGCTTCAGTTTTGAAACTGATGCTATAAATCAATTTGCCAAATAGAAAAAAAAAAAAAAAAAAAAAAAAAAAAAAAGAGGGGGTGTGGAGGATTAAGCCTAACAAGCTTGAAGGGAAGTAAACAAGCACACTATTTGCTGCTGGAGATTGTTTGTCTGGTGTAATGTGTGTTTTAGGTCACCATGCCTGCATAGGTAATTACAACGAACTGCTCTTGTTAGCAGGATACATCTGATATAGAATGTCACAGATTCTCATCACTCTTTCACTTTCATGAATGCCCTCAAGCACAAAGACTTGTATTGTTCTTTATGAAAGGAATACAGCTCTTATGTTGGGAACTTTGAAGAGCAAAAGGCTGGTGAAGTATGTGGGGTTTAGACAGATGCACATAAACCAAAGACAGCCATAACTAATAATCCAGCCCTTGAAATTAACTTGACTACAGTATGCCTCCTTCCTGCAGCACATGGAAGCATCATGCCTAGGTGAATAAATTCTTCCCAGAACAGGTGACCAAGTGTTCATTTCACAGCTGAGCTAAATAGAAGTGGTCTAAAAGAAGCCTAAACAATGTAATTGTTATTATTTATTACTTCAGAGGGCTGGATACTTTGCAGCCAAAAGGAAGATACAAGATCTACTTGGAAAAAGCCATTTTAATATTTTAAGCTTTTTGGTGGGCCACTCTTTTACCTACGTGTTGTTTTAGTAGTGTTCATTATGAATTATTACAGTAAGACCCTATTATTACTAAGAGTCTATTATTACTAAGATCCTAAAATGAGGTATCACTTTGTTATACAGGAGACAGCGCCAACAGAGAGAAAAATATCTGGGTTCTGCTGAGAATTATTTGGGATACATTTATGGATAAGTCTGGTTCCCAACTGCTGAAAGCTAGTACTGGGTGCTGGATGGAGCACGGTAAGGCATGACCAAGAAACATTCCTAGTTATAATCCTAGGGAGTGACCTGGGCCAAACGAGACCTAAAGATCTGCCCATTCTAGCCTCTGCCTGTCAGAGCCTCCAAATTAGACAAGAAGTAGCAAAGAGAATCAGTTCAAAGGCAAGCCTCCCAAGCCTCTAATCAAATATTTAATGTAGTAGGATGCATCTTGTAAACAGATGAAAATTAATTGTGCTGAATTTTTCAGGAAGACATCACTCCCTGACTCATCCCTTAAGTGTTTTGCAAACATTGGATGGTTTTGAAGGTTTAAGACTAACCTCTCTGGGAGGGAAAGCTTCTTTAGGAAGACATGGCAGGGGACTGTGATTTCATGAGGAAATGTATTTGTGCACCAGGTGTCAGCACAGTACAATATTTCATTTTTGTAGGGATCAGGCCTGAATACTATAACTCTGGTTACTCAGTTGTTAAATTGCTGCCTGATGTGCATTTAATGCAGTCTGTAACTGCCTCTTTTTGCTATAATTTCTTTCATTAGTGCTCAGTTTTGTTTTTCTCTGTTTGGTGAAATGGTGCCTTGATTTATTAAGCTGTGCAGCCACTTGATTATTTTTTCCATCATTTTCTAAGAAAAGAATATGTTGCAGTGAGAACCAAGTCTGAAAATAAATTAATGCTGTGCCATTTAGCCCAGAGTGCTAATTGTCTTAAAGATATTTAAACACACAATTCAACTCATAGATGGTGTTTTAGTTATTGGTATTCTAATCCTTAATGTTTAAGGCCCACTTTTAAAGGTATTTAGGAAACTGATCCCCAGTAAAATCGAAATAATGTGCATCTAGTACATATCTTTGTTTCAGATTTTCATCTGTGAGCTCTTAGCTTGTGTTGAATACTGAAGCCAGAGTTGTTTTTATCCCTCCAAAAAGAATACCTAGCAGAGGGAGAAGGAAGGGAGGACAGATGAAGATATGTTTTAAAATCTCCACTCTGCTCCATGTTATGGAAGATACTGTCTTAAATCACAGAAAAATAAAACAAAACAAAAACCAAAAAAAAACCCTGCAAATCTCAGACCTTTCTGTAAAGACATCTCTTATAAACTCTTTGAATGGAAATACTCCGTTTTGTATAAATAAGTATTAATTGGAGCAGTTGCCTGAACAATTATCAGTCAAATTTATTTATTTATTTATTTTTCTTGTTTACCCTTAGGTGCCTTGGATATCTATGTACACAGAACAGAGCAGGTTCCATTGGATAAATTTATTCAAAATGACCCAGCAGCCTCATGACTACAGCAATTTCTCTACAGGAAACCTGAACCTATGTCCCTGCTTCAAACCAAGAGGAATTGAAAACAGGTTTTCCAAATCCCAGACAAACCCCCTAACTACTAAACATTAGGGAAAAATCAAATAAAATCCTTGTTGAGTGGGCTTATCACATCCTTTCTCTTTATGTAAAACAAAATCTTGGCAATAAGTGTGGGAACACCCAAACGAAAAAATCTTTTTGAGACTCTTGGGGTATAATCAAATACTTAGAGCAGCGTGAGCAGTGGGATGTTTTTGCATGTCCACTAACAGACCGTTCTGACTGGAAAATATTGCCAACAGAAAACTAGGTACTAGAGGAATAAAAGTAACAGAGAGGTCATGTGACAAAGAGGCAGGATTTGGAAATCTTGGCTGCACCTGAATGTTAGGTTGCAGCATCTAAAGTACCTGTCAGATATCTCTCTTCCTTTCCTGTTCCTGTTCAGATGGGGTCTAGCTTCTTGTGTTTCTGTCAACTCAGCTGGTGTGTCTTTGACTCTGATGTGACCCTCAAATGCTTCTGAATCTGGGCCTGGTGACTCGAATTGTAGTTTTCTGCATCTGATCTGAACAGTTTGTTTGTTAATAGTCAACCTTGCTGTTCCCATTACAAGGAGGACTAGATGTTGCCTCGGGCTTTTCCTTCATTGCAAGGCTGCTTATGTACAGAAAGCATCCTGACTCTGCTCAGTACAGGTTTCCTTTTCTTTCTTCAGTGCCTGAAGATCATATTCCAGCACTCTTCCCCATAAACCTTTTTCAGATTGCTTTGCTGATCCTTCTGGAAGCATTTTCTTCTAATCCAGAACTTTCTGTTGTGTCCCATGTTTGCCTGTGTGCTGTTTCTAGTTCTGTCTGCTCATATGCCATCTTCATGCCTGTGTAATTGCACTGGTATATTAAGTAATATTAAATTCTGATGTTGGCTGGTTGTTCCTGTTGTTTAAGATGCTCAGCTTTGGAAGAAGGTTTACATATTTGCTATGAAAGAATAAATATTGTCATCAGCTTGAGCCAATTCCATCCCAACACTGTATAATGATACTTGAAATAAAAATTACATCAGGATAAAAACAAAGCAGATGAGCCTGAACATTGTCTTTCAGTGCTGCTTACCAGCTAAATAGAAGCCATCTAACTTTCATGGAACATGTTGGAAAGAGAGAAAAACTGTAAGAATGCAAAATTTTTAAAGCCTTTTCCAAGTTTTATCAGAAGTAGATAGGATCATTTTCTTTAAATGCTCATGGCTATATATATATGTATTAAATTTTCTTTTAGGTCAGCTGGAAATACAACCTAGAACTGACGATCTTCAAAACCCACTAAGCCACAGGTTACATTTTTGCAGATGTCAGTGAACTCTGGGTATGAATTTAAGGATGCCAGTAGAAAATCTGAGCATCTGCAATGCATGTAATTAAGTAGGGTAAACAAAATCTGCCCATGAATACCTCATTTGAAACTGATGTAAGGAAAGAACTTATTTTGACACTTAGAAACATTTATTTTTACAAATATTGTCTCAAGTTTTGAAGCAGCTTCTTATTCTTGATGTGTTTCAGTGAGCCTTGGCTGGAGCCTGGAGCAGCATTGCAGGGAATAGGATGTTTATTTTTCAGTTCTCTGAGAATGTACTTTTTTTTTTTTTTTTTTTTTTTTTTTTTTTGATGACAAAGGAATGCAACACTGCATCTCCTTTTGAGTTTTTTTAACATTGTCTTTTTTAGGCACAGTGAAATATATAACAGAGCTCCATTTCTGCACTGTGCTGCTCAGAGCTCCAGTGTAAGGAACAAGGAAATCATGCATGCTATTTCCATTCAGAATCCTAAATGCCCCTAGAGCAGCTGGTGAGTAAGGAGAATATCCTAATGTGTTATCTTACTACAAAAGTCACCTGATCTTTACTGGCACTTACAGCTCCTCTGAGCATCCACCTTTTTGTCCACTCCTATTACAAATCAGCTTAGGCTGAAGGATTTAAGTGGCAGGGGCTGTCTTTCTGTTATATCTTTCTATGCCATCTCCTATGGAAGGGCTTTGATCCATTTTTGAGGTTTCACTGTATCAAAACCATTACAAATACAAAATGATAATATAATGAGAAAAAGAATGAGAGAAAAACATGAAAGCATGTGCAAATCAAGAGAAAAGTTGCAAAGCAGACCCAGGAAAGCCCAAATATTAGGAGCATAAAAATGACAGGAATATTCTAGCTTGCTGAGCTAGCCTGGTCTATTTTCAAGTAATAGAGATAGGCTTGTGATATAATCGTGTTCATAAACAGATCAAGCTGCACCTTAAGACCAAACAGCTTTCTTGCAACAACATTTAGATTTTCCAGCTGTAAAAACAAACATTCATTAAGTCCATTTTTATGTATTCCTAGCAGTTTATACAGGCTTTTTTTTTTTTTTTGTATCTTGACAATTTCAAGCATTTGAAAAAGCAAGTTAGATCTTGACAATGTCTTTTAAAATTGAAGCAGTTGCACAGATCCAGGACTTTAGTTTGTGGATCTATTCAATTCCATAAATTAGAGTTTATATAGTTCCAGAAATTGCAGTCAGGCTTTCCTGAAAAGGTGTTAGCTGGGGCTTGGCCAGCAGTGAAAGGAGCTGGCATCTGCCTTAGTGCATCCTTGGTCTCCCTCTTCTGGCTCAGTTTGAAGGAGCACATTTCATCCAAGACGTGCTACAGCTCACCATTATTGCTACTGTGAGGTGGTGAAGGGGATATTTGAAAAGGAAAGCTATGTCCAGAAGCTATGTTCCAGCATGTTCTTGCAGGTACCAGCATGGAGAACAGAGATTTTTGGTCTAATTTTCCCATGCCCCCTCCTGTTTTCTATGCACAGACGTGAAACTTTGAGAAAACCACCAGATATCTGTTTAATACACACACACAAAGGATTAAGAAGATTTGGAAATACAAGTGGGTAAATACGCACAGGTTGTGACTGTAGATGTTCTGATGTAGCTGCTAATGCTCAGCTCAGGCTAACCTGCACGTTCTACACACTTGTCAGCACTAAGGGATCAGAAACTCTAAAACTCAATAACTAAATTGCCAATCATTAAAATATCCAGAAAGGTTATTCTGGCACATTTTATAGTGTTACGAGTCATTCTGTCAGCAAAATCAGATGGGAATCTGAATTTCCTCTAAAGGAATTTCAACATGAAAAGCACATTTTGGGTTCTTTACCTTTGGCTTTCGGAGTGTTTCTGTCACAAAGCAGCCTCTGTTTCTTTGTTTGTTTGGTTGGTTGGTTGGTTTTGTTTTCCTTTTTAGAAAAGTTGTGGAGGCTACAGCTATTAACATCTGGCTTCAAAGAAAGCAATTTCAGGCTTCTGTGGCTCACAGCACCAGGGGTTTCTTTTGTTTTGAAGTTAGCCATGATACTCTGAGACACATCATTGCCCACTTGAACTGCCTTCCTTTTCCCCAAACCCGATGTAAGACTGACTTACAAATCTGATATTGAGAGTGGAAATGGGTAGAGTGGAAATGGGTAATAGAACATGAAATAGTGGATACTAGCAGGGAGCATGTCTCTCCCTGGGAGAGACATGGAGAGATACAATACCAGAGAAATGGTTTGTCTATATTTTGGGATTGATGCCTTTGAAAAACAGGCATTTGTAGCCCATTGTTTGTCTGCTGCTGGTACAACAGTCCTGCTTCTTTACAAACAGACACTGGAAAAGCTGTCTTTGGGACTTTTTATTTGAAACAGTATGTGGTAAACTTCTGCCTATATATATAATAGTAGTAATCTCAGACAAGCTGATCTTGTTTTTGTTGTGTTTCCTGTTACTGCTTCTAATTTTCCATTCATCTGCGTGTCCTCAATGGTGATTTATATGTGAAAGAATAACAAGTCTTCTGAAGTTTGGAAAAGAACCTGTTCTGAGCATGGTTGTAGTTTGAGTTGCCTACCAGGCATTTTGTCTTTGTATTAAAGACGCTCTGGGGAGGTGTGCGACATGCAAGAAAGAATCCTGATAGCCCCTGTATTTGACATGAACCGGAGCCAATATTGACTGAACTTGAATGGAGTCTTTCAGCTAATGTTTTTTTATGCCACGATTTAGAATCAAAAAGTGAAAATAATATAAATAAATTAAAAAAAAATCAGGATAAATAAGGGAAATTATCAGTTTAAATCTGACAAGGCAAGAAACACCATTTCACATGTACACCTGCACACTGGTACCTAAAACCTCTCAAAAATGTGACTATTTTCTCAACTCCCTACCTTTCTCACTGGGGTTGTGGGATTCCTCTTTGCTACAGCTCAGATAAAAGTTGGTACCAAAGTTAGAAATTATAAAATTATATATATATATACATATAGATATTTGTAGTGAGAATAGGAAGTTGTCATATTTTGTTTGGAGGGGGGAAAGTTGGTTCTAAGACATGATCTTTCTACGTGTAGGGTTTAGGAGAGATTTAAACAGAGATTTAAACTGTGTTCTTCAGAAGCAGATTTCTGTGTAATTGTACCTGTAGGCAAAAGTGCCTGTGTCCAGCCAGCCAGCCAACTGTGATGCAGCCCAGTTTGTGTGCTGCTTCTTGAGATTCTCCAAGGCCTAATTAGAAGAACACTGAGTGCGTGAACTAACCCTAGAGGGCTCTCCCGACTCAGAAACAGACTGTTTATAGAAAAGAAAGGATTGGAGTATCAGAGAACCTTGTAGGTCAAGTTATACATATATATATATTTTTTTTTTTCTTTTGAAAAGGAAACACCAGAATTTTGTGGATATATCTTTATACTTATATGTGTGTATTGGCAGGAGTTTTTCTCAACATTTCTCAGTTTGAAGCATAGTTAAGAAATATTTTGTGTTTTACTAGGCTTCCTTCCTTCCCTATTCTTTTCTGATTTATTCATAGGAGAGTATCTTATGAAACAGCAGACAGGACTTTTGAATACATTTGGCAAAACTGTTGACAAAATCATAATAAATTATTAAATGTCAGTTGATGAGATTCAATTGCCAGAGGCCTTTGGTGGACTTATAAAAATAACTGTGAATAGGAAGATGCAAAAGCAATATATCTTCACTTCACTCTGATGATCTTCATGATTAAAAAAAAAAAAAAAAGATCTGTGATAAAATAAGATCTGTGATGAGGGCTACAGACATTCAGAAACAGCTCATTATGTGTAAATGGGATATGAGACTCTCAAAACCAAAACATCTAAGTTAACCTTTTTAGGCTCTTTGACATACAAACGTTGTATGACTCTGGCTCTAATGACAAAGTAGAAATGGTCTGTTTGTCCATATGGGACATGTATTTAGCAGAAAGCTTTAGAGCCAGCTTATTTTAGAGCCAGTGTAACAGCTGCTGTTGTTACTCAGTGTACAGTGTGTCCTCACCGTGAGGGACTGTGGCAGAGGATGATATAGCATCCCATGGCAAGGAGCCCAGAGTTTATAGAAGCAGCTACCTCACTGGAGCACAATTTTTCCCCAAATTTTGCCAGGAACTATGGGTCAGCCAAGGATCTTTCTAGTTCAAGAGAGGAGTTTCATTCAAAACAAAAGATGGCTATATTTTGCTGGCTTGCATCAAACCATTAGAAAATGGTAACACGTTGACAGGACTTGATGGTGCTAATGAATCTTTCAAGTGGTGGTAAGTTTATTGCTTAAAAAAAGTAGTTTAACAAGTAGTAGCAGTTGCTAAGGTCATGGCACAGAATAAAAAGATAGGATAGAATGAGAAGAGGGGTTGGAGCTGAGGTTTTGTGTATCTGCTTCTATCTCCCTCACTAGCATATCTTTGAACTACAGATACATGTTATTTAATAAATCCACACCTTTGTAACTGTAGGCCAAGTTTATATCCTGTTAATCATATTCACCTACACGATAACGTACTCCTGGTACAGTTTTATGTACTGGGTAAGTTTTCCATATCTGCTGTCTGTATCTTCAGTTAAACCCTTGAACTTAAAAAAAGTGCTCTGATTAGAGCAATAGTTCTGTAGCATCAAGAGCACTTTACATTAAGGATTTTCAAGTGAGTAGTTATATGCTAATGATTATAATCCTAATGAAGACATTCTGTTCTGCTCCTTCAGATGAGAAAGCCCTGGTCTCAACACTAAACTAGTTGCAAGCTTTTATTTTTCCTGGCATTCTAATTATATATGAGAACAACACAGTGCTCCTGGCATCTCAGATGGAAATTCTGCTCCTTTTTTAAAGCAAAAGATGTCAAGAAAATGTTTGCAGCCAAGCCATAGAATCCCACATTATTATTCAGGATTTGTTTGTTTGTTTTAGAAAAACCAGGAAAATAATAAGGCCAGGCATATTATCTTGAACCAATTATAATGGCTGATCAGAGACCACATTAATAGTGTGGTTAAAGCATTGAGGAGAGCGTTGCTTGGGTACTAGTGTACTAACACCAAACAAAACTGCAAAATAAAAACAACAAGCTGAGTGGAAGAATTCTTCTCAACTTTTTCTACTAAAGAATATCTTAACAACAAAGTTCTTATTTATTTATTTATTTGTTTATTTATTTTCAGAAATATGAGAAATTCTTCAAACACAATGGCCTAGAGTAAAATACTCATAACCCTTTTACCTTTTGAACTGTTAACTCTTAGTTACTATTCACAGGTGTCAGAAGTTGTGTAACACTTGCAACACCAGAGAGGAAAACTTCTCCGCTGTGTGGCAATTTGTTCCCATTAAAGAGGACGGTGTCATACAGAAAGCAGTAGGAGAAAGTAGCTCTTGTCATCTCAAAGTTAGCTGAACCCAAAGAGAATGATACTTGCTGCTGGAGGTTAGCGAGTCAAATCTTACTGGGATATAACAATAGAGTAAATCACGACATTGAATCTAAAATCCTATTAAAGGAAGCATTTTTCTAAAACATAAGGTATTTGTCTGAAATAATAGCTGGCATAGGAAATAACATGCAATCATAGTCTGATCTCTTGAAAGAGGTAGGAAATTTGCTGGTAAGGGATATTATTTCCCAGCTTAGGAAGGGATTGATTGGCAAAAGGAACTCATTCATATGCACCCTTTTAGAGGTTACAGTTTGAATATGCAGTTCTAAAAGCTTTGCTCTTTGCAAATGCCAGTAGAAAAGAGCAACCAGAATTAAGACAAAAAAAAAAAATCTTGCAAGCTGCAATTTTGTAATCATTTGCTCCTAAAAAAGCAGAAGAGACACTATGAAAATCTAGTTCTCAGGCATTTATTTATATGATTTTCTTCATCTGTATGCTACCTTCCAGCCTCCAATCCCATCTACCTTTCTACAAGATAAGTAAGATGCAAATACCTTCCACTGGTTAAAATACCATGCAAAAAAGTATGACTAGTGACAAAGTAAAGACTCAATTTCTGAATGACCCAAGTCAGGTGCACCTTTGCAAACCTTACTTCAGGCTTTTATGCTATTACTGCATTATATATATTTCCCTTGAGACTGTTAGTGCTTTGGCAGTCACAAATCCAGCTTTTGAGAAAATCCTCCTCATCCTTGTAACTCCAAAGAGGTCTAATTGGTCTGTGTTGTAGCCATAAGATATTTTTTAAAGACATGGTAAGGAGATATAGGATGATCAGTGCAGGTTGCAGGTATTTCATTGCTAGACTGAAATATGCCTCCTTAGAATAGGCAAAAAGGGAGTTTTCAGAAGCTTATAATTCTGTGGATTGTAGAAGAGCAGAAAATTAATATTCTGAGAGATTTCAAGTCTTTGCCTCAAATAATGAGAGAAGACTAACAGTTAAATGTGTGTGATTATTTATTTATTTATTTGCTGTGGTTCCATTTCAGTCTATGCAGACAGAATATAATCTTTTTAATTAATTTGCCCTGAAGCGCGTAGAGCACTTTGGAGGAAATTAAGGGAAAGAAATAAGCAACTGTCCCCTACTCTTCTTGTCCTTTTATTTATCTACAAGAGAGTAAAACAGAATAGCATGTTGCCTCTGGAAAATGCCAATACAGGAAACTTCACCAAAACTATTTATAGCTCTTTAGATGACCATCACCTTTTGCAAGATACTTCTGTATCCCTGTGTACTGACTATATCATTCTCACTGAGGTAATATCTTTCTACTCACACTGATTTAACGAACTCCTCACAAAGGACCATTATTGGACACCGGTGGTACCACAGAATATAAATGAAGAATTAGCAGGTTTCTATTTCTCTGTCTCAGACTGGTAGATCTGTCTGGGAGCTCTATTCAGGTATCACAACAGGCTTTTTTTATATGTGTGTCTGTACTTATTGTAAGAGATTTTAGACTTTGTGAAATTTCAGCCACAACTGTGATAAATATGTTCTTGGAACTGGGGTCAATTTTGTGGTTTTCGGCAAAGTATTCTCACTGCATATCCTTTAATTTCATACAATTGCTCCAAGACAAGACAGAATGGAGCTGAGACCCTTTATAAAAACTGGCTATTTTGGTCTGGCAAACATGACAGACAACATTGCAGGTAAGGAGAGCAACCCCAGGTAAAACAGATTGAAAAGGCAAGGACACTTGGAACACTGAACTGATGTGTGAAATACTTGTTTTTACTGCTGAGATTTGCACTGTGTAGCCTGTGAAAATTTAATCTTGGTTCCCAGATTATCATACAAAAAACTAACATGTCCTTTAGATTAGATTGTGTGAAACGGGGCACAGAGAAAATCCTGCATGCTCCTCCTG
The DNA here is from genome assembly GCF_963932015.1 of Anas acuta. Taxonomy (NCBI): domain Eukaryota; kingdom Metazoa; phylum Chordata; class Aves; order Anseriformes; family Anatidae; genus Anas; species Anas acuta. The sequence continues at coordinate 3,513,891 of NC_088982.1, read as the reverse complement.
AAGAGGCAGTATAAAAGATTATTAGTCCCTTGCGTCATTTCAATCTAGGCAAAATAATATTCTGAGAACCTTTTTTAGTCACCTTCACGAAACCTTGTGTGCAAATGTTTCTCAGTAATAAATGGAAACAAAATTGAAGTGCACTCAGTAAGCGGTCTAGGGAGAGAGTGACTGTTTTTTGTAAGATAATCCATACAAAACCTGTGTCATTTTCACTTGACACCTCATCACATTACTGTAATATAATGTTTGATAAGAAAATATCTCCTCCAATGATCTCGTCACTGTCTTTGAAGCAATTTCCTCTCCTTTATGTCCAACTCTGTATTTTCTGCTCACCTGATATTTTATTGCAAACTGCACTAAGGATAAGAGTGGGAATGAAACAGCAAACATGGGCTGTAACACAAAACAGTTATAAAACAATAACTCAGGCAGCCTTGGAGAGGAAAAGGAAAATACATATTAAATCAATCAGAGGTGACTTTGGTCAACAAGAATGGAAAACAAGTTCTTGTGGCTGAGTCTGGGATGCCTATCAATCCCTGGTTCAGCACAATGCTTTTTCATGGCATGCACTCTGATGTACTTATGAGACAGGCAAGGCAGCAGGCAGAGCTCATGTGAATTGCAGCAGTCTATGCCTGCAGTTTGAGCCATGCTGATCAACACCACCCGATGATTTTGATGATTTGACCCAGTGATTGTGTTTTTTGAGGGTAAGTAATCAAATTTCAGAACACTCAGTGGAAATGAATTTCAAATGGTATTATTTTAGTTCCTTTCAATGCAAAACTGAGCAGGTTCCTTTTTTTTTTTTTTTTTTTTTTTCTTTCTTTCTTTTCTTTTATCTTTTAACACAACAACAACAGTCTTTGCCCTTGGGGACCTATTTTAATTAATAACATTCTGTGGTTGCACATCAAAGAGCTGGAGAAAGAAAATGAGTCAAAACCTGAGCTTTTGGACTGTAGGAGTTGCTTCATCCTGTTAAAATTGCAGGAAATGAAAGTTGTTTATTCCTTTTCCTTATATCCATAAACTATTCCAGAAGAGTCCAGCTGAACCCAGTTGTTTGTTTCTGACAGATCGTTAGCAGCTATTTAAGAAATTCGTAAGAAAATGGATAAGTACAAACAACTTTTTTCCTGGCTATCCCCTGTCCTTTTCCAGCAATTCACAAGTCATGGACATCCAGGCATATCCACTTTTCTAAAGCTGCTGCAAGCAAGAGTAGGGGTCCAGTAGGACAAAATGACTCCAACCTGTTTTTCTCTGTAGAACATGACCCAAGATCTGGATGCCACAACTCCCTTTGGAAACTTAATCTTAATTAAAGCAATTTAATTTCCACTTCTGCACTTCTGGACAGAAGGAATGAATATAAATCAATAATTTTTATGATTATTATTATTTTTTAAATTTACAAACATTATTGCATGGTTGTCAAAGAAAACATTGCTGGGGTTTATAAATAGTTTAAGGTATGCAGCAAACATGGTATTGTTTTTGAGGCACAGGGAAAGCCAAATTCATCAAAGTAATTTTTTTTCAGGATATTTTTAAGAGGTCACAACTCTGATTCACACTTTACAGGTCTGAATTCAGCAAAACTATAAGAAACTAAAGTCTTGTTTTCTTTTTCATGCTCAACAAGCAATTTAAGTTTTCCTTCAGTTAAAACTAAATAATAAAGTCATTGTTGAGCAGACTGTGTGAGTCTTTTTCATGCTATTACAAGAAGCCAAGTGCTCATTGCATCATAAAACTTGTAGAAAACCACACCATTAAACAACTTCTCTTATACAGGACAAATATTTAGATTTGTGCTATTCACAGCCTGAAAAGCCAGGACATCGGCTCTTTAGGGACAATCAATGTATAAAACCACCCTTCAAATCAATTACTCACTCACATGAGTTGAAAGTCTCCAGAGAACTCTTTGAGCAATCTTGCTCCCAGTATGTTGCAAAATCGAGTGGGTAATGTTTGACTAGAAAAGCACACGGATATCAAATCACTGTATCTAATGGCAAAGGCATTCTTTTCTCAAAAGGAAGAGTAATTGTAGTCCTTTTAATTTTGTTTCAGAGCAGATAAACACAACTTCTTGTAGGTTAGAATGTAGCTGCACTCAGATGAAGTTAAATTCAGTAAGAATTAAGTGTGATAACTTCTCTTTTGGCCATGTGACTTTTCAATAATTTGGAGATTATTTATTCATATGCTGAGAACTGGAAAGCCTGGACCTTTTATTGCTTTGCATTGCCTCTAGGCAGTACACCTGCCTTGAAACATTCACCTGAAAAATTTTTCAAAACAGATCTACATGTATCTGTACAGAGATGGATATAGGTGTGTGTATGTTATACACGAACACACACATTTCCAAAGCCTCCAAAAGTAGCTGCAGGTGGGGTGGAGTTTGCTGAATTACTTTGGATAGAAGTGTTCCTGGGGACCAGGACTGAATCATGAACCTACCAAAGCAGAAGATGTTTTTCTTCTTTGTTCAAAAGAACAAGGCCATTTATTATGCTAATTGCTCGATACAGTTTGTGCTGCCAGGTAGATTACAAATGTCCAACCAATCAGTCATATGTTCTCCTATTACCTGAATACAGTCAAAACTTGAACAAGACATCCTAGAGCTAATCTGTGCATCAGGAGGGTGTCTGCATGAATAACGCTGATTGAAAATGCTTCTAGCAGGAACAAAAGATTCTCTTCCCAAATTGAACAAGTTTCTTTTTTAGCTCAGTTTCCTTTTAACCTCTCTGAAAATGACATTTAGATTCCTTTGCCATCAACAGGGTTATGATGTCCCCCATCATAAGAGCTGACAGGAAAGACAGAGACATCCAAAGACCCACATCCCAGCTTCACCTCTGACGGGTTTGCAGAGATTTTGCCTAGTTGACACTCTTTCTGTATTCTGCATAAAATTATATGTTTTTATCCCATATATATATATATGTTATATATATATATAACTTATCTGACAGATCTTTCCAGATACCTACTTTGTTTCCAAGAAACTAATGAGCCCCTTCTATTCCCCTTATCCCCGCCTCTGTGAGCATTAAAAAACTTGAATTTCATGCCATTTAAGGTTGATTTCTCAGTTTCCCTCTACATTTTACTCTCACTGGATGGCAATCTGTCCACCACAAAAGTGTGTGGATAACTTCACTGGCTTGTCTCAAGAACTAAACAATTACTGACTTTTGCAGCCTGGCTGTCTTCAGTAATACTAACATTTGATTATCATTTTACTTCAAGAATCCATATCATATTAGAATGGTTATTATTGAAATCTCAGTTTAGTTTGGGTAAATTGCTTCAGTTTTTTTATACAATGGAATGGGATCCTGGTGTTGGAGTATTTTAATGACAACTGATTTTTCTCCTTTCAGGTAGCTTGGATCCCATATTTCATTCCCTAACCCTACTTTTAGTCCTTTACCATTTGGGGCTTCACTTTATAAGAGAATGGAGGATAAATCCCACCTGGTTCATTTTTTATGGCTCTAGAATGATACATATATATGTTGGGACAATATATATATACCCATAGCGCTATGTAAAAAGATCGATTTCTATGCCATGATCACATATTTACCAGTCTAGTGTTCCATACCCATTCAATACATACTTTTTCTGTATGAGTAGTTATCCCATTTTTTCCTCATCAGAAGACAGAATTTCCCATTTTCCTTAACGTTTAGTTTGAATTGTGTGCAATTTGAAAGAACAACTGAAATCCTGTACACTACAGTGAAAATCAATTGTAATACATGATTACATTGTTTGCATGTTGATATTTTTGTGAATTTCTCATTTGTAATCCATAGACAACCAAATTTGTCATCAACTAATCCTTTGTACAAGTTTAATTCCTCACATGAATGAAACAGGATGTGAGTCAATGCAGAGTGTGATTTCTTGAGTGTTCTTCATTATAGTTATCATGCCCCAAGCAGCTTTGCCAATTCTTGCAGAAATATTTGATGTTCCATTTCAAAATTCCAGCAACTTCTGACTATTGATTAAATGACAGTCTGGGGGAAGGAAAAAAAAAATAAAAAGGAAGAAATGAAAGGATAAAAATTTAGTGCTGTTGTTATGAAAATCTTGACTACTACCTGAAGATTCTACTGCTTCCTAAAGGTTGAAAAGAATCTTCCAGGGCTAGCATGCTCATGTTTATGCATCCTAGTGGCAATAAAAAAATTAAGATTGCATGAGGCTTTCTGAAAATGTAAAAATAAGCTAAGCAGAATCTGTATAATCCAGGATTTTTGATTGATTTTTGATTACCATGTCAGTGTTAATCCAGCTCCAGTTGTTATGGCATTATCTAGTGTCAAATAATATTTATTTCAGCACTGCTTTTCCACTTCACAATATATTACTTATTTCTCACTGATTTGACCATTTCTACTTTTAGATATAAAAGTTTGTATAGTTCATCTGTAATTCTTTATGTGGGTGAGAAGCGTTTTTTGTTGTTGTTTTTGTTGTTGTTTTGCTTTGCTTTTTTTTTTTTTCAGAGTATAAAGAAAAACCTTCTTTCAAAGAAATTCTCTTCCTCTTTTAATTGAGAAACACATGGTAACCATCCTATGTCTGAACACTCACATTTGATTGGTGTGATTTTTCCTAAGGGCAAGTGTCCTTGGTTGCAAAAAAGTACCAAGTATTTGTTTTAATGGACAGATCAGGAATGTTGAAAGCACATTCAGAAAAAGCACAAGATTTTCTCATTAATCAGGAAGCTGTGAGGTTAAGTAAAATGCAATATGCTTTCAGAGTTTGTCCAACAGTTCAGTTTTCACCTCAGCCTTCTGCTGATGGAAATCAGATTAAATTTCTATAAGAAAAACAGTTGCTCATTAAATGAATATGAAATAAGATTAGTGTAGCTCATGCCCTTATTCATTCCTACACTTACCTATTCCATATTACAGTCTTTTCAGTACAAAGTCTTGTTCTCACCTTAAGGTTTTAAATAGAATCATAGAATGGTTTGGGTTGGAAGGGACCTTAAAAAACATACAATTACAACCACGCTGTCATGGACAGAGACACCTCCCATTAGGTCAAGTTGCTGAGAACCCCTTCCAGCCTGACCTTGAATGCTTACAGGGATGGGGCATCCACAGCTTCTATGGACCACCTGTGCCAGTGCCTCACCAACATCAGAGTAAAACTACCTGACAAAAAGTCCCTCCCCAGTTTTCTGCAGCCCCCTTTAGGTACTGGAAGGCCTCTGGGATGTCTCACTGGGGCCTTATCTTCTCCAGGCTGAACATCCCCAGCTCCCTCAGCCTGGCTCCATAGGAGAGCTGCTCCAGCCCCGAGCACCCTCATGGCCTCGTCTAAGACTCATTCTAATGCTTCTGAGTCCTTCTTGTGGGGGGCCCCAGAACTGAATACAGGGCTCCAGGTGAGGCCTCACGAGAGCAGAGCAAATGGGGAAAATGCCCTCCCTTGCCCTGCTGCCCACATTGCTTTTGATGCAGCCCAGGACACGGGTGGCTTTCTGGGCTCCAAGTGAATATTACCAGCTCATGTCAAGATTCTTGTTAACCACCACCCCCAAGTCCTTCTCCTCAGGGCTGCTCTCAGTCCATTCTCCTCCCAGCCTGCATTTGTGCTTGAGATTGCCCTGACCCAGATGTAGGACTTTGCCCTAGGCTTCGCTGAACTGCATGAGTTTCACACAGGCTCATCTTTCAAGCCTGTCCAGGCCCCTCTGCATGGCATCCCTTCCCCCCAGCTTGTTGTCATCAGCAAATTTGCAAAAGGTGCATACAATTTCACTGTCCATGTCTCTGACAAAGTTGTTAAACAGTGCTGGTCCCAGTGCTGGCCCCTGAGGAACACCACTCTGTACTGATCTCCACCTGGACATTGACCTGTTGACTACAATTCTGAGTGCAACCATCCTATCAGCTGCTTACCCATGACAGCTAAAAACAACAGCGAATTCCCTATCAGAAGACTAGTTGCCTTTCTGGAAGGTAAACTGCAGCTAGAAGGGATGAAAAAAAGACTGGGTGAGATTATCTGGGTAATGCTATACAGGAGGTCAAGCAGGATGATTCAGTTTTTCCCTTCTGCTTCCTTTTTGATTTGTATCCATGAATTTTGCAAGACTTATGCAATGGTAGTAATCACTACATAATCTACATCTACATAATCTTTATCATGTGTGCACTGCTCTGAAAAAATTTACTGCAGCAGATGGCTTTGTTTCACTGCTTGTCTGCAGAGTTCACATGCAAATGTGTCACTTCTAATATTGTCTGCGTCATCTAAGGTCATTGGAATTACATAAATAACCAGTCTGTTATATATTCTAAGCATTTATTATCTTTTGGAAGGCTGTGGAATCTTTGTCTGATGGCTCTCAAATCGTGTTGAAATCAAGCATTGGGATAGGAGCAGAGTTAGGATAAACTACTGCAGGGGCTTGTTGAGAATTTATCTGAAATTTTCAAGGGAGCCATGAAAAAAAGCAGTCTAGACCTTCATTTCTGTTATACCATCTCTACTGTATGCCTTATCCAGAGCATTATTTGACCTTTCCTTTCCACAACACTATAAAGTGCTCCTCAGAGATCTGCATCTGAAAAGACAAGCATTTTATTCCATGTGCATAGCAGTGGAGTGCACTTGTCTGATGGCTGGTACAATTAATTTAGCTAAAGGAAATTTATTTTAGATGTTTGGTTCAGTGGTTTTCACAAATGAAATGAAGGATAAAATTATTTTCTTTATGCATTAGTTAAGAAAAAAAATCTTTGTTTTCTTTGTATTAAATGAAACTTCTACCACAGTCAAATTAAAAGTGGGTTTATGTGAAGTGGTCCTTTTCCCCCACACTTTCTTGCTTGTGAATCAAGGAAAGCAGCTTTCAGACTATAATAAATAATAATAATAAATAATAATAATAATAATAATAATAATAATAATAATAATAATAATAAAAACTATTCTCATTTTCCTTTTTTAGTGGTTTTCTTAAGAGGTCATATGCTCATCAAAAAAAAAAAAAAACATGAGAACATGAAATATATGTTAGCCTGTGAGGCAGATGAGATCTGATTAATTACTAAAATTGATATTTGGCTGGGAAACGTTCAAGAAAGCATGAAAATCTTGCTAAAAGAAAACATACAAAAAGAATACATTTCATATTCCTGAGTTCATAATTTTTACATTTAACTACCTGCCTTAGATTTAGAAAATGCACTAGGTGATCTTCCAGGGTCTCTTTTTCTCCTGATTCTCAAAACTTAAGTGGTTTTATTGAAGTAGTGCTGTGTATGCTTCAAGGAAGCACACCTCCTGATGACATCAGCATTTTGGTAAAATGGGATTTACAACAGATTGGTGGTAAACACCCGCCAGGGGTGTTTTAGGTTGGATATTAGGAAGAACTTCTTTACTGATAGGGTTGTGAGGCATTGGAATGGGCTACCCGGGGAAGTGGTGGAGTCACCATCCCTGGAGCTCTTTAAAAGATGTTTAGATGTTGAACTTGGTGATATGGTTTAGTGGAGGACTTGTTAGTGTTAGGTCAGAGGTTGGACTCGATGATCTTGAGGTCTCTTCCAACCTAGACAATTCTGTAATTCTGTGATTCTGTATTGGTGGTCAGAAGGAGATCTTTAGATAAATGCCTTCGTTGTTTATATCCAATATATTTATCATGAAGTAATGACATTTTTTACTCGGCCACGATCCCCATGTGCTTAGATTGTCCTCTTGCTATATTATCTCTTACTATCCTGATGTACGCTGTAGCACAGATTCATCTCATCTTATTTTAGGCAAATAACTGACCCAAATAACTGTGGTCTACGTGATTTGGGTTCCACCCACAGGCAATGGAGAGAGGTAAGTGCCAGAAGAAATGCCAAATCTTAAGAGGGCTGGACTGTCTCTCCACCAACTATAGAGAAACCGTATGACAATTGGGCTCTAATATAATTGTATCTCATATACCAATATGAGATATGGCCTAATACCAAACAGACCTTCTACCTTAAGTTTTAATGTCCCCCCCCCTTTTTTTTTATTATTTTATTTATTTATTTATTTGTTTGTTAAACTGATTATACCACTTTCAAAGTAATTTTTTCTTTGTACAAGTAAGCCTTTGTTACATCCTCTCTCTAGATAAATGTTTATGGCTTTTTGGTAACTTTTCTGAAATTAACACCTAATTCTAATCAAAATATGTAAGAGATTGGAAGCAAAAGGCAAACACAGAAAAAGTTCTGAGAATTTCTCCCAGTGCCTCGTAAAATCTCTTGCTTTCAGTCTGCTAAACTGGTTGCAGCTCCTACCACCTAATGCACTAAGTTTATTAGAAAAATAATCTTGAAAATAGAAGATAGTTTTTGTAGTAATTTGTGTCATTATAAAACAAGTATCTTCATGCTTCAAATTTAATCTCTGTTTGCAAAAAAAGTATTGCGTGAATTATAGTATTTGGCTATTCAAATCAAGATATATTCCTCCTCCACCCTCAAATGGTATGAAAATACTGTTGACATCATCTAATGAAATATGCATTTTGAGCTTTGCGTATGTTGCAAAAGATGCATATTTTGATAGGGTGTTAACAGTTTGTTTCTTTGCTCTTAATGTTTGGGAATTTGCAGCTGACAGAACTAGATATCTTGCCGTGCCTGAGCAAACTCCAAAGAATACTACGTAAGGTGTCATGGATGTTTGTTTTTGTTGTTTTGGTTTGTTTCTCTCTCTCTCTTTTTTTTTTTTTTTTTTTTTTTTTTTGTTTTTAATCTGGTCTTATCAACCTGCTATTCATCCTAGCAGTTGTCCTTAAACTGGTTAGCACAACCCATCCTGCTAGCTCCTACAGAGCTTCAGCAAGCAATTTTGTTAGCATTGAATAATTTATGTAGTGTAATTTAAAAATGTAAGCCAAAGAATACTTTGCATTTCTACCATGGAGTCTATCTCTAGAGCACTCACTATTTTCATCAAATAACATCCACGAATTTTGGATGATGTATTTAGTGGACTAGATATACTGCCAATCTGAATTTACATTGGAAAACTCCATTCAAGATAAAAAGTAAAAAGTATCAGGTTTGGCATACAGCTGAAGGAAGACATGTCTTTTTAACCAGCAGACAAAGACATATTAAGATTTAATATCTGGAAAAGAAATCTAGGAAAATTCAGACCTATAAATAAGTCCGAATATTTTTTACAGGTATTTCAATTAACCAAGGGAACATCTTAGTAAGGAATGTGTGATATTCATTGTCTCTTGAAGTCTTTCACTGCTGAGGCTCCAAGTAAACTATGTGGTGTGGGCTTATTCAAGTGAGACATAGGATAAAATATTATTGTTTTTATCATTTAAGTATCAGATACCATGATCTAATCTTACCAACTGAGACACATTCAATCAAAAATTTAAAATATCGTTAAATATACTGGTATAATAAACCAATACTGAAAACTTGCCATATTTTCTCTCCATTAGCTTGAGAGTGGGATAAACATATATTCAAGCAACATAGATCTTCAAACTGAAGAAAGATCTCTATGTCTTTAATGTCTTTTCCATAAAACTCAAATTACTCACTGTTCCAAATATCTGTTAAAATTATTGGAAACTGTCATTTATCTCATCTAGTAGCATTACCCACAATAGCCACCCTTCCTGTCCCTCAGAAACTCAACCCCTCAAACAAAAACAAACAATTGTGGTTTGCTGGAATAAGTCTATTAAAATTTACCCCAATTATTCTAAAATAGCAGAGCAGACTGAAAGGACAGGACCATGCACTCTCCTGAAGTCCCTGTGAGCATCTGTGGCACAAAAGCCCCTGAAACAAAGAGCACCTATTAAACTCTACTGTCATTTATTAACTTCCTCTGTCATCAGCCATCCATGACTAGAAGGTTTGAGGCCCTGTAAACCTTTGTTGACCTTTACTCATCATGTTTTCATGAGATCAGTCACAGAATAATTATGACAATCTTTCTTGCTCTATTTTTCATTAATCTACCCTGTCAAAATTTGAAGATCTTCCTCCTATATAATTTTCCTGACCATTGACAGACCAGACCATTATAGTCCTTTCATTTATGATTTTTTTAAATAAATTATTAAATATTCTATTAATTGATCAGTCTTATTAATTGTTACCATTTAACTGAAATAAGTCTTCCCCTGGTAGCCATCTAAGGTCTAGTTCAATGTTATTGTCCTGTATAATTGGGTGGTACTATTCCATATGGTCTTTGTAAAATAAAGGCTAACTATATAATGTCATTAAACTCCCATAACAATGATTTTGAAAATGTTAAAATATACTTTTGTATCAAAAGCAATTAATTAGGTCTCCCAAAAGATGGTAAACTGGGAATGATAGTGGAAGAAGATGAGGAGTAATATCCAATTGATCTTATCTCAGAAAGTGATTCATTATCAAATACAGTGAAGAATACTTAATTTTTTTTCTTTTTCATGACAAGTAGCTGTGAACAAGGGCACTGTGCAAAGAAGTCTTCTAAGAAAGGCATAAGGATATTTTAAATAGATGCTTTGAAATGCCATTTGCTGTCAATAGCACTTAGAAAGGTTAAGAGGAGAAGAGCCTTCAGTAGAAACCCACTCCAAAAGACACTGTTTGAAAGGAGGAAGATTTGTGAGCTGTCTTGAGTCTCTGATGCACCTTACAAGGTATACTTGTAGCAACCACTGGAAAGTCATGAATGCTCTGAGTCTGTGCTTTCTAATTTCTTATACATTTCTTCTGGTTTTGTTACAATAAGCATAGGCCTTTTATAATGCTAGAATAAAGCCTGATTTATCTTGCATGTGGTTTACAGTGGGCCCCAGTGACAGACTTTTAGCACATATAGAGAAAATGGTGTCAGTGGCATATCTTTCAGGCTTTCTGCCAATTGAGACAACATGAGTATTCTGGAAGCTTTAGGACATTTTCCCAGGGAATTTCAAGATCTGGTGTGAAGAGTGAAACCCTCCCCTCTCTATCTTGGTTAACACACCACCAGCAAGGCTGAGAAAGTAGCCCAGTAATACACAGCAGAAGGAAAAACCCATATTGCCACAGTAACTGCCAGCAGCAGTGTCTTTAGATCAGATTTGCAGAATTTAAGCATTGAAAGATGCACCTGAGGAAGCAAGTCTGAGATGTTTCCTGCCTCCAGTGATGAAAATGAAGCACCTTGTTTGTTTTTTTCTTCCTCCTCCTCCTCAGATTTTCCTGATACCCACACAATACACTGTGTAACCTTCAGCACTATGTGTGTTGTGGACATGCCATGTCCCTTTCAATGCTTTAAAGATAGTGAGCCACCCTGTGTTAGTCCTCGCTCCTTGAAGTATCTTCTCCTGCTCAAGTTGCACAAAAAAAAAAATAAAAAAAAAAAATAGCTTTACCCTGAAAAGCTTTCCCTCCACTTCAGACCTTGGTATACCAATAAAGACAGTAGGTGTTGCAATGGTGTCTCACTATGGCATTACGATGGAAGAAGCTTTCACATAGAAAATGTTCAGGTACTCCAGGCTTTGAGGTGGCCCAAAGGGTTTGCTTTCTTCTAATAAATTATTGGGGATATGGTAGGAAGAAAGTTGGAATCAAAACTTTATGAGAAAAGAAATGACTGCTCATTCATTGCTACCTGACCTGTAGAATTACTATGCTGTAAGGCTTGTTTGATTGATCAGTGTTAATATTTTATGGAAAGAGTATTAAAATGAAATGAGAGTATTTGCTTCTTTGATACCTTAGAGATATGTGGTTAACACATACAAAATACATACAAGAGTAGATGGGATATCCTGACCAGTTTCACAGCTTTTGGCTGAGTACCGTGTGGTCTGTTGAAGATGTAACCATGCAACCAAAGATGATGACAAAAATAGAAACAGTGGAGAAGAATAAGCTGTATTTGCAGTTAGTGCTCACTTACTTGGCAAACTAGTGTGGCTATATTCAGAGGATTTAATATCACAGCTTTAGTTTTGGCATAGCAATTTATTTTTCTTTTAAAGTGAATGTCAAACAGAGGTGTGCATAAAAAAGAAAAAAAAAAAAATTATTCAAAGAGTGATTAAAGAGCTTTCAGCAACTGTATCCCAAGTCATCTCTGTCATTCCTGCAGGTGTGTGTATATGTATATATCTTTTTTTGTTTTTCCTAGCTCCTTATGCAGTCAATCCAAAAGCCACGTTGAAACTATGCAGCTTTCAGTACCCCTGTGGCATTCTGATGACCATAGTACCTGTGGTACCACATAGTACCACACTGTCCAGATCATAAGGTGTTTTTGTAGGCCCATGACAATGCCATTGTATCTGTAGCATTGCACTGCCCTTTTCTCACACAGTCTGCCAGCATGCCTCTTGTGTCATCTGGATGGCCCCATAACCACTATTGTATATCTTGAGGTTGTGAGCCTGTCCATACAAGATAACTCAATGCATCCCCATGGGGCAGATCTGGTGTGTAGGACATGTCTCTTCAAATATAAAAATTGTGTTCCCTATGAGAGAAATATCCATCTTTTCTCCATACCCACCTGAGACCCTGCTTCAATATTCTTCAACCAAACTGATCTTGATCTAAAATTAGATTTATTGATGGCCATAGAGACACCACCCCATGGCAGTGTGACAAGGCAGCTCACATACGGGTCTGCATCCAGGGCTTGCTCAGTTCCCACAACTCTTCACCAAATCAGTAGAGTCAATTGCATCAAAACTCCATGCAGCAGTCCTATCAGAAGAGAAAAAAAAATGAGCCTTGACTGCAAGAAACAGTTATTATATACTTTATAGCCCTTTCACTTTTCACAGGATAATGCATAAAGTCTTAGCACTGCTTTACTGAGTGTCAGCTCCTTTGAGTCTGGGTGAGTTCAGTTTTCAGAATAAGTATTTCAGAAACAGCCACTGATTTGAACACCAAGTCTGGCTGTTTGGTTTGAGCTGTGTTAGCTGCTCTTCCACTAGACCTCAGAAACACTTGATTAGATATTAACTGATGGCAGAGTAGAAAAGTCTGACAGATTTCTGAATCTGCTCAGATCTCTCTTAAAATAGGAATTACAAAAGAAAATTCAGATGTCACAGCAGGAGGTAGAGAAAGCATTTCTCTGAACATTATGTTTAGTAAGTGCCTTAATCATAGAATCACCGAATGGTTTGGGTTGGAAGGGACCTCAGAGCCTCCCCAGCCTCCTGCCATGGGCAGGGCCCCTTGCCCCCAGCCCAGTCTGTCTCCAGCCCCATCCAGCCTGGCCTTGGGCACTTCCAGGAATGGGGCAGCCACACCTCCTTGGGGCAGCCTGTGCCAGGACCTCGCTGCCCTCACAGTGAAAAATTTCTGAATTTCTGCCCGGAAGCTAACCTAAATCTTCCCTCTTTTAGTTTAAAGCTATTACCCTTGTCCTGTTGCTACATTTCATGGGAACAGATACTCATTGAATAAAATCAGAACATAAAATTAGATCTAACCAAAAGGTTTCTGTGGAATATTCTTTGGAATGAAAATACATTGGAATGCGTGGAGACCTACATCTAATTCCAAAAAGTACCTAAATATTTAAATTTAATGTAATTGAAATGGAACTTTTTCACTGTTCAGGTTATAAATATTTCAACGTTTTGTTTTACATTGACTCATTTCAGAATTTTTTTATATGAAGTTATTTTGTATTCTGTTACTTATTTTTTTAACTAAACAGATACATATGCATTATATATACATATATATGTATTGGACATATATATTTAATAATTTTGGTTTCTGCATACACGTCAAAAATGTGCCTTTTCTTCCCATTCAGAAGAGCAAAAATGGAAAAACAAACAAACAATGGGCAAAAGTGAATTTAAAACAAAAAGGAAATCAGGTAATTTAGATATTTCTCACTTAGATACAACACATTCTTCTGCACGGTGTGATCCTATCTAAAAATAAAACGATTTTCTTCCTGACAAAGAAACGAATTCACATGCTGTGAACATCCTTTACCCCTCTTCAGTACAATGATCAGATCAACAAACCCATTCTCTGCCCTAATAAATGGGATGGACTGAAGCCAGTTGTGAGCTTGCCGAAGGCAATTTCTTCATACTTGGGCTTGTCAAAAAGTGGATCTGTGACAAGTGGGGTTATTTGGACTGTCCGTCAAGAAATATTTCTAAACATTTTTGCTAACATACCTTCAGCACAAGAACCACCAGGAGATATTAGAGAAGGGTCTCTGTCTCTGAAAGAAGACTTTCATAACCTAATTTAGGACTCCTAAGCCCTACTTTTGCATTGATAACTGGGTTAAAATCTTCCTCTTCCCTCTGTTCCTTCCCATATTATCTAGAGATGAGAAAATTCACTCACAGATGCATGAATCTTATCCTTGCCTCATGCCTGGGAGTCGTTTCAGAAGCTTCATCTCTGGGAGGGAGTTTGCAGAAAGATCCAATGCTTATTGGTGTATTCCATAACAGATATTTTGTTTCTCCCTATTCTTTATAGATCAAGGTCATTTGTAAAATAAACTTTGGATGGTGTCAAGGGTAAAGAATAATGTCTTTATGTTTCCCTCCATGTTTATTGTTTTCACAGAGTTCAGAAGATACAATATTCAGTGCTCATCCTTTGGAGTCTCTTTTTGCTATTTCTTGACCATATCGGCATATGTTGAAGTCACAGAATTACAGAATCATCTAGGTTGGAAGAGACCTCCAACATCATCTAGTCCAACCTCTGACCTAACACTAACAAGTCCTCCACTAAACCATATCACTAAGTTATACCTAATGTCAAAGGCTCTGTATGGAAAGACAACATTTTACCAAGCCACCATCGGATCCCTCTAAAATCCGTTTCAACGTGAACTATAAATAACTTCTTTTTTTTTTTTTTTTTTTTTCTGACTGCCACCTTTTTCCCTATTAGCACAAAACAGATTAAATGGGAGGAGATTTTTGCACTGGTCAGCGGGAGCTGGTTTGGTGCAGGATGCTAGCAGCTACCTGCTACATCTCTAACACTAACCCATGGAAAGGTGAAAAATTGGCTCACAAATGCTTTGTAGCTCCTGTGTACAACGTGTGTGTAGCCTTTGGCTCTTGTTCTGCAGTAGCCACACTACAGAGGATACTTGCCATCAGTTCCAGGCTTACCTTGTAGCTTTTTGGCTCAGCCAGTAATCTATCACTATCAGTATTTTATCTCAGAAATTTTGAGCTTTGGCATTGCTTACTGAATAGGATGAGAAAGTTTCAGCCACACTATTGGTGCTGACTGGCATGTCACGCATACCTGCATCATATGCCAGGTACACAGGCATGGTATCCTCTATTTGGATTGCAACTGTCCTCTTTCATCTTCAAAGAGTGGAGATTTAATCTTCACAGGAATAAATTAAGGTGTTTTGTAGTGCAGCTGTGGGAACAGAAAGCTGGGCATGATTTTACATCTGGCAGCACCATCACTCAGTTGTCCAGCCTCAGTCTATGCTGTAAATAACACTTTGATTCCCAATATGACTTTTCAGACTTCCCATGGTTTATGATGACTTGTCTATCAAATACTTTTTATTTAGTGCAGACTGGGGCTACCTGCCTATAGTTTTCTTCTAGACAAACATTTCTGTTGAACCTTGATGAGTTTAAGCACTCTTAACTGCATTGAAACTATAGCCTGGGAAAAATGTGCATTGGGATGGGGTGCTGAACATTAGGAAGTTATTTAAAGCTCACAGCTCAGTGCCTGAGGCAAGCACCCATGGACAGCAAGGGCTGACTAGAAAGGGCCTGATATCTCTTTCTGAGAACACCATGAAGCAAGAAAAACAAATCTCAGGCTAGGGACTGCACTGGTCCCTGCTGAGCAAAAAGTCTGAAGAAGCTTTCATTTAAAACTCAGTACAAGAGTCTGCCTGTGGTATTTGTTGGATTAAAAAATTCTTTTTCCAGAGGGAGTCTTTTGTGTGAGCTGGTGATGGCCATGTACATCAGTATCAAATCCCAGGACAGGCGAAAAGAATGGCAGTAATTTCAGTTTTATTTTCAGGAAAAGAATAGAGGAAAAGTGGCTGCAGCAGCAGGGAATATTAACTTGTACCTTTAGAGGTCACTTGATCACAGCACTGCTGAAATTAAAATCGCTTCCTAAATTAACGTTTGATCCTGTAGAGAGTTTAATTTAGGTAGATTTAAGTGAGAGGCTATGGAATGACCTCACTTCTAACAGCAAGCCGCTGCCTAAGAATGGCAGCTGATTTTCTTCAAACTGCCCTAAAGTTTATACAGCTGTTGTGCCTTTGATCTGAGAGTCCTGAGTGCTTCAGAACATGGCCACGAGGAGGAAAATATTCTAGAAGTCAGTAATGTTTGCTCTACTGGATAAAAAGAACATTAGTCCTGGCAATAAATCAGTCAGTTTTTCACAAGTACATGGGATAAATTAGATTCATGTTCAGGAGAATTATTAATTTATTTTTTTTTAAGAATGTAAATGGTCTTAAAATGTAGAACTTGCTCCTTGTCCATTTATTTTTTTTTGATACACTTAAGGCTAGAATCATGTGTAAAATTATTGTGTATGTCCTCTCAAGATGACCTAGTCCATCTTTCTGTCCCAAGGAGCAATCAGGTATTACTTCTGACCATATCAGGTATTTTGCTCAGCTTACTTTCAAAGGATTCCAGTGATGGAGATTTAGCAATGTTCCAGACAATTAATTTCATCATTTCATTATCCTTACCTTTAAAAGTTCTTCTTACTAAGTTCTTATTTGCATTGAAGCTGGCTAAAGCTGATACGGTGACAACAAAAGCACTCTTACAATACCCACAGAGGTACAAGGTGAAAAAAAAAAAAAAGGCAAAAATGGCATTTAAAATTGTTAATTTAAAATTAGAAAGCACACAGGCAGCAGAGAAACATCTTTATCCGTAAGTGCTCTGCCATGAGCCAGGTCCTAATACGATTAACTGCTTTATGGTCCAGGTCAACAGTTGCTGAGCTGCTGAACCTACAGAATGAAACAAGTTGTCATGTAATAAACAAAGTTTGTTCCTTTATAAGGCAGAGAAAGCTTGTAATATGGCAGGAATTGCTGCTAGTGCTCATTAGATGGCACCCTTCCTTTATGTTAGGAAGGGAAGGAACAGCTTAGTTAGAATTCACTACAGGCTCTCTAGCAAGCATAAATAATGAGATTCTGCCCACTTGTTGTCATCAGTAAGTTTTTATACTAGTTGCTATGTCGACCCACCACCCACACTGAATTCACCTCACCTACCCAAACTTTCCCTTCAATACCAATCCAATACTGTTCCCACTTCCAGCTCAAGAATGACTCACAATGCTGCTGTCAAATGACAAAGGTGAGCATTATCCTCTCCCAAGGACATGTCCAAATCTCTGTGGGTCAAAAGTAATTCCTGGACAGAGTTATATAGAGAGTGTTCTCTGAAATATTTACAATGAGAGAGAGACTCAGTCAATGCATATTGCATATTATGCAATATTGCAGATATTATGCAATATTTCAAATATTTTATATAATAATAATATATATTAATATAATATAATATTGAAATATTATGCAATATGACAGAATAATAAGCCATATAATAGTCCAGAATAATAGGCCATAGCCAAAAAGGGCTTTAGTAACAGTAGAGAGACCTGAATTGTAATGCAACATACAATGTCAACAGGAAGGGGTCAGTGTCATGTTTGCAGAGCTTCAAAATCATATAAATGACGTTGGTGATTTTTGTTTGTTTGTTTTCTCATCAGACATTAGACATCAAACTCTGTTTTTAAACACTTCATGATTTTTTTTCTTACTTTGTCATTAAATAAATGTCTTTAAGTTGCCCATAATAAGGGCTTTTTATTTTCAGCCTTTAATTTTAGCAACAGGAAACATTCCCTTTTCATTAACTGAAGATTTAAGGCCTACAGTAGGCTCTTTTAATTGATTTTGGAAGTCATCATGCCTTTAACTGACTGCTTAGCCAGTTCATGATTTCATTGCCAACTCTTTTGTTTGGAAGTGGGGAGGTCCCTTCTGTTATCTAACTTGGTAAGCCAAGTTGTTAGCTTGTAAATCAGCTTTGTTATTCCCTTAGATCTGAGTTAAGAAAACTTAGTTACTAGAACAAGAGCAAAACCAAAACAAACGCTGTGATATATTAACCACTAATGCTTTGTTTAAGACACATAGAAATTGTTATATAAATTGGCTAAGAAACTGATCAGAATGCAAGCCAATCACAACCAAAAATATATCTCCAGTTTCATGGTACTCACAAATGACGCAGAATTAATGGTATGTGAGGTTAGGAGCCCATGCTTATTAGAAATCTAAATGATGTGCTTTGTAAATGTAGTGGTGCACCTGATATGATGTTAAAATGAATAAAGCAGCTGACATTTACTAGTTAGAAATGTAATAAAATATGATGTTTCAGTACTTACATTTTAGCAATTCCCAATTTGATGCTTTTGCCACCGTAAATTACTCTGAATCACTTAATTCCTCTGAACACCTGCTCTGCAGTTTATTTGCAGACATTTTGCCACATGAAAGTAGTGCTCTCAGTCATCTGCCTTCCCATTTGTACTGGTGTGAACCTTCAAGCTCACAAAGATGAAAGGAAAGTGAAGCTGGCTGACCTGCTCCCTGCCTTAGTGTTATTAACTGCTTTTATTATGTTTGTACTTAAGGACTCAGAAGTCCTTATTGTGCTTGACATTGCACTAAGAGGAGCAGACAGTGCTGCTTCCAAGGAGCTTATAATTTCAGTAGAAATGTAACAGTCAGGATGGAGGGAGAGCTGTAACACACAGAGTGTGTCAGAAGCTGAACTTCTCTCATTTCTACCTGATATTTTTTCAGTTAAGGGTTTCCTTATTGTATGTGTGTGAGCATGTAGAAACAGAAGAGAAAAAGGGAAGGAAGGAAGGTGGGGAACTGCAAAGAGAAGGAAGCACTGAGAGATCAAAGGAAGAATTGGAGGGGGGGAGAGGGGGCAGAATGTGAGAAAAGTGCAATTGCACACTGCGCACAGGTTCCTGGATTGAGAGGTCTCCACTCAGATGGGTTCCAACTAATTAGGCATTTCACCAAGACACCTGATTTAGGGACCCAGCTGCCTTGCATTTGCTAGAGTTCATGAATAGAAATGGATACCAAAGATCTCAGGCTTTCAGGGTTGCTTCTCTCCCTCTACTGGTAATGAACCATTTCCAGAGTGACTACAGATGCCTCAGGTGAATACCTAAAGTTAAATGGTCTCAATCCAGGCCTTGGTGTTTCTAAAGTGTGTGTGGCTTAGCTGAAGTTCTCCCTGGTGTCATCCTATATGCATCAGGTTATCTGGAAGATCGATGACCCTAGCTAATAACTTTTAGAACCTCATTTTTCTACTGACTTTTTGCTTTGTTGTTGTTTCTGCCAGATGGAGAACTTGATCTTTCTTTATCTAGTTCCTCTTTAATACCCTAACAACACGTGGTGGAGCCTTCTGGAGATAGGACAGTGTCTGAGTGTAGCATGGTACCTGTTGATCCCTCAGCATCAGCTGAAATTGAAAACCTGCAGTCAGTTCCTAGAGAAATGAAAAAGAAAGCTACCCATTAACACTATTTGTCAGAAGTCCTTAGATTCATATTTTCATTTTAGCCTTATTCATCAACATCCAGAAGGAAAAAAGCCCCACCAAAAAAAAAAAAAAAAAAAAAACATTTTGATTAAATGAGGTTTGACAGAACTTCCCTCAAGAATGATGACTTTAAAACCATATAGAAAAATGCTTCTAAAAATAAACCAAATTGACCTGTTGCCTTAAAACAAACAAACAAATAAATAAATAAATAATCAAACAAGATTAACAAGATTTAAAAAAATAAATAAATAAATCTATTATTCCCCTTCCACCTTCTCATAATTATTTTTAAAGTCTGGTTTCACCAAGAAAGCCATTTTAGTCAGCTCTTTTAAAATTAAATGCAGAATTCTATTCTTTTTTCTTTTTTTTTCTTCCCTTGGTGTGGCAGCATGGAACACAATGTCTTTCATGTCTGTTCTGAAATAAAGAATGTAAGTTCCAAGACCAAGCAAGTGTCATGAGGAAGAACCTGCAATTAGGTGTATTCCTTCTGCTGCCAAACAGCTTATTGGGGTTTCATTTACTCATGTATTCATTTATTTTTTTAATCTCTTACTGGCTAAACAAAATATATTTCTGTAAGAAACATAAAGGCAATTCATATAGCAATCACATCTCTGTAAATCCTGTAAGCTTAAAGTAGATATGTAAATCACTGCAAGTCCAAAATTTTCTCAATAGTTTCCCTCTCTCTCTCTCTCTCTCCCCCTCTCTCTCTCCATGATATGTCAGGATAACTTTGCATACCCAAATATCAGATCTGATGCTCATCCAAATCTAGGGTAAGACCACTGTTGATTATAATGGGCTTTGTGTATATTCCTATTTACCAGCTATGTACCTGTCATATCCCTAGATAAGCAAATGATGAGAGAAGAGAGATTTCTCTGTCCTCAAAGATGAGTTCACAGGTACATACAAAAATATACTCACAAACTGGATTACAAGTTGGACCAGGCCACTCATTAATGTTGTCTTGTAGCTTCGAGAACAGTCATTCTGTGTTTCACAGGAAGCTGCATGAGAAAAATTCAGACTAGTCTTTCGCATGAGAAAATTACAGAATAGATTACCCCAGAGAAAGGTTTTTTCTAGCTACAGTAAATAGATCTTGCTTTAAATCCTGAGTCATCCTGGTTGCTTTTTGTTTGTTTTGGTTGGTACAACTCTAATTATTTGTTACCTGACTCATTCAATCAAATTGATCTCTCTCTGCAGTTCAAGATACGCTTTTTTCAATGTTTGTTTGCATTATTTGACAGGTTATGCAATGAGTCTTCTATTATTTTGTACCATAATTATTAGTAGGTGAATACATTAATCATCTAATGACCGCATGATAAGGAAACTTTCCAAATAACACAGAATGGTGATATGCCTTTCTTCTGTGTTGTTAAAAGTTCTTGCAATTTTGGGTTAGTATTTAGGATTGTTTTTAGGACAATCTCTGATCCTTTCCCTCTTTCTCTTTTCCAGATTCTTTTCCCTAGAACACGTTCTTATAAACACTAAACTCTCATTCCTATCAGTTTTCGTCTGTGTCCCAGAATAATGACAAAACCTTGAATAAATTTGTTTTTTTTTTTAAGATTTTTGGATAAGGAAATGGAATTTAGAGAGGGTTGCAAGCTACTGTATGCTTACTTATCAGCATAATTCATTTGGTTTTTAGATTTTACAGACATGCATGACATCTTTTCTCTGGGAACATTTCATTACAGTAGCTTCTTCCTATGTCAATCTGAATGCATGCAAATAGTATATCTTGGACGCTATTTTAAAAAGGACATTCTGCGATGTCCTTTTAAATTTATTTCTTATTTGTTATGCATGGATTCATCCTGTGAGTCGAAAAGTAGGAGAAGGGAAGGGGCTTTTCAGGTGATTTTAGTATTGGTTAATGTGACAAACCTACACCCATAATTACCTCTAGTATATGGTAACTGGTCTATTATGGCCAACTCTTGGTAAAATTTAAGTGTCACACATGATTTGATGAACCCAAATGAAGCCTCTTGCTGAGCTGCAGTGTGAATTATTACATATGCAAAAGACCTACAGAAAAGGCATAATTCTCAGCAATTGGTACTGTGATCTTGGCTAAGACCATGATCTTGGCTAAGGCAGTCCCAGTCTGCAGGTCTTCAGAACAGCTGCTTCACCTCCCTTGTAGGTCTCCCTGAAATGCATTTGTGCAGCACTGGGGAAGCCCTGGCCTCCCTGAGGACTTTAGGTGGGACTGGTGTGGAAACAAGACTAAATTGTTGATAAGGGTCAATATCTGGTGGAACTGTGGAAACCATGTTGTAAAAAGCAGTAAAAGACTTCTGTCAGTCATTTGTGTATGTGTGTTTTCCTGTTCTTTTGACTTACCTACATCTTCCCAGCCTATTATTTAGAATGATGAGCTTGTAGAAACTAGCAGTAGAAATAAAATGATAATTGAAGAATTTTGCTGCAGATCAGGTGTATTTCTTTGAGATAACTGTTGACAGTTTCATCCTCTGACTGAAAAACAAAATTGCTTGGTCATTAAGAGTGAGCAGCAGGTGTGGATTGATGGATTCAGAGCACACACATGGATTGCAATTTCTAGATGCAATCAGTTGGTCCCTTATGTTCCTGACAGAACTTAAAAATGCAAATACTGAAGCAAGCTGAGAGCAGTTCATATTGATCAGTGGTATCAAAGAAAGATTTAGCAACATCAACGTGGCCGTTTTATCTCCTTAATTTCTAAGAACCCTCCAAGGCAAAGTCATTCAGGGAGCAGGTATGCATTTTTATTTAACAATGTTATTGTCAGTAGTCAACTTGTAGAGAAACAAAACCCAAACAAACAAATGAAAAAAAAACTTTAAATGTTGAAGCCTTCAAATGCTTTGGATATGATAAATGAGACATACAGATAATTGGAAATGTACCCATCACCAAACAAAACAAACAAAAAGCTCTATTTATGGGTGAGTCTGTTGAAATCTTTGACAAGTTTGGAAAATTTGGGGAGAAATGGTGTAATTTAAAAAGAAAGAAAAAAAAAAAAAAAGAACAGCAAGACTCTTCTCAGGTCCATATGTTGAAATGTTTGAAATGTGTGGGTTTTACTACACATAAAGCTTGCCATTCTGCATCAGGGTGTCATGGTTGAGCCAAGTCCAATATAGTCTGGGGATGGTCCAGCAGGAAACACAGAACATTTCCCTTTGGGGAAGAAGGGAAGACAATTGTGGACTTGTTATTCCAGAATATTAAAAATTGATGATAACTTTGTGCATTATTCAGATTTCAGTATATTTTCCCTTAAAGAAATAACTCGTTGTCCTCACTGAAGAGATATTTAATAATAACAATGTTCAGAGATTATAATTCCTTTTTTTTTTTGGGGGGGGGGGGAATGAAATATTCAATATAATTTTAATGAATCAAATATTTAATTGTATATATATTACTTTTTAATCATAAAGAAAAGTAGTTTGGTAAAAAACTTCATCCACTCTATTTTTTTTTTTTAAAGTTCACACAAAGCTTGTGATGAATATTTGAGATATTGATAGCATTTTAACCAGATGTCTTTTTTGCCAGCTCTACTAAACATGTCATATCTGACAATATTTTAAACTGATTTAAATTAATGCAGCTTGGCCAGTTTGGAGTTTGAAGTATTAAATGAACCAAAAGACTTTATGGGAAATTAACTTGACTGAAGAAATATAGGGAGACATGAAGACATTTTTGTATTGATTTATACCTCTCCTACCTTCACATCTCTAAAAGTGATTTTCTTTGCTTTCCCATTTTGTTGCTGTAACAGACAGCAGTTCTGCTGCTGAATGCCAGATACAGTAGGAGAATGTTCCACAAAAAAGCCCTCTAGTCATTCTGCAAAGAAATATTACAGAGTTATTCTTTGCCTGCGTGAAAGACTGAGTAGAAAACTAATTTCCCCATGGAAAATAAAGCAGAAGTTGCATTGAGAAAAATGAAAAAGGAATCAAGACAGCACCCATAAAATGTCAGAAACAAAAATTAAAACAAAAATCCAAGCATGTAGACTACAATTCCAACTAATTAATCAGAAATATTGAGTAATTGGCTCCCAAGTTAAAGTGCATTGATTCTTATGCAGTTCATGTTGCATGGATAATAAAGTGCAATAGTGAAAAGCCAGGCAAGCTGCTTAGACATTAAGATGTAATACCAGGGAATATCCTCTGGGTTAAATTTGTAAGGTATAAATGCTTATGTCTAGTATGTTAAGAAAAATGTGAGCTCAGAGATGAAAGTAATGCAAATTACTATGCAATCCTAAGATGAATACAATTCAGGCAAAAAGAGAACATTCATAGCTCCTGCTCACAAAAGATCACATTATATTTCTACATCTTTGCTTTAGCTAATATTGGGACTGCTGATGACTGGAAGAAAAAAAAAAAAAAAAAAAGAAAAAAAAAGGAAAAAAAAAAGAGAGAAAGGAAAAAAAAGTTAAAACCACCTCACTCTTGACTAATAGGCACCCACCTTTGTCATTTTCTTCACAAGATTTCTCTTTTAAAAGGACACTGGAACTCAGTGCAGGGTATAAGTGGAATCAACAGGGTACAAATGCCTGATTAAACAGAAGTGCAGCCTTAAGTGTTTTGCTTAATCAATACGAGGGGTTATTTTACCTTCTGTTTGTAGGATCCACCTCACCTCAGCAATTTAAAATTTAAGAAAAGCACGTTCCCTAGGGTGGAAAGGTAGTTATGGGATAGAGAGAAGCATCTGCATGATATTCTGAAACTTATGTTGACATTGCCATCTAGAGAGCTTTGGTATTATTAGGGGATTTCATGTAAATAAATACTGATGGTGCAATGCAGTGCTGTGGTTATTTCAATTTCATTAACTAGATTTTAAGAAAATGGTATTTTGTTTCTGTCAGTGAGGCCAGTTATTTTTCTCTTACATAACTGATTCATCTAACCTTGTCCTGGCAAGCTCCATTTAATTTCATTTTATTATTTGATAGATAAGATTTTCGATTTATCATTTCTGGCAAACAGGTACGGTTTGTAAGGGAGAGAACAAGACACACAGACTGCCTAGTTTTGCAGTCTTTTTATAACTTGTTATGCTGTGCCAATATACAGAGAAATGATCCAGGAAAAAATGCCAAGCACCTTCATTATTTTCTATTTGTAATAACTTTTATAGACCTGTAATGTTAATATGTGGGCACATAACATCAGCATAAGCCAGTAGTTAAATTAAACCAGGAAATCTAGACCTGGACTTCTGGTCTGTGAAGCAATTGGGATCTTAGTCCTGTTTTTTTCAAAACTCTAGCTCCAACCACAGCAAGATCAAATGCATTAAACTTTCAAAATGTGCAGACGTGAGGTATTGACAAGTCCCCAAAATCATGATTATAAAGACAAAAGACAGTAATAGTCTCCAGAAGCATGATTATGATTCCCAGCTGTGACTGTAGGTCAGCTGCCCTGGTGATGTCCCCTCCACACCTCTTGCCCACCCCAGCCTACTGGTTCTGGAGGGTTTGGGAGGTAGTCTTGGTGCTCTGCCAGCACTGCTCAGCAACAGACAAAATTTTGGTGCAATATCAAGGCTGCTCTAGCTGCAGTTTCACAGCACTTTGTGAGCTGCTCTGGGGAAAGTTAACTCCATCCCAGATAGACTCAGTACAAGGTAAAATCTTTCTTCACAGAAAATATATTGGCAGTAACACCTCCACCTCACAGAGGGAAAGTGACACACCAAAATCAAGATGAGTGCTCAACCTTGCTTATGCACTTTTGAAAATAGACAGTAGAAATAACTAGCACAGGATCACACAAAATGTGTGTGATAAATTAGACAGGAAGCCAAATATACCCCAGATTTCTTTGTGTCCCTGGCTGCTGGGCACTTCTCTTGTCTCCCAGATTGCAGTCAGTGGGCTACTTTGGATTATTCTCCTTGACTTCTGTTTATTTTAGAAGCTATTTTAAGTGTGTCTATATTTAATACTGTTAGGCGCTCATTTTCAATATGCATATGTATTTAAATTTATTCATGCTCCCCCACCTCTCAGCATAGTGGCTGTCAGCTGTATGCAAAACTTGCCAATTATTGTAACTTACAGAACAATAACAGGCTAATTGATAGGCAAAGTAAATGGAAGAGAAGTGAACAGATCATCAATGCCAGCAAGCTAGTCAACAACACACAAAGCAGTCATCAGATATTATCCAACATTTAGGCTTTCAGAGAAGCTATTAGAAATGAATATTAAAATGCACAGAGAAGAAAGTGCATGCTCCTGCCTTCTCCACTGAAGTTGAGGCAAATTGGAGAACTTAAAATTGTACAGGTGCCTTATTTATTTATTTATTTATTTATTTTTATTTGAACTACACTAAGTTTAATGAGGAAAGAGTTTATAGGGAAGGATCTCACAAAAGTTTGCTTAAGCTGCTTAGCTCCATGTTGGTTTCAAGGGCAGACAGTGTCCAAAACCCACATCATATCCCTCAGTCTTGATATAAATGTATGCTTTTGATGCCTTGAGTCTCATTTCTGTATTTCTATGCAGTGGAACATAAGTACCTGAATACTCCGAGTATGGAAATATTGGAGTTATATGGAAGTTATATTACCCTTTTGTAGGAGAAAAAGAATACTTTTGATCCAAAACGAAAACAAGAAATCAAGGCTTGCTAGAAAGTTACGGGTATAAATGAGGTAGTCAGATACTGTGTTGTTCTCTTAGATACTGAGGTCCTTCACAGAGGACCCATCACTTTAGTTGCATCTGCAGCCTAATCTCGTAGGCTCTTCTGTCCTGGAAGATATTACATGTCCAGCTGTGGCACATGGAAAATCCTCTAAGCCTTACACTTAAATTCCTGCCACCAAACTACAGCCAGATTCTTCAGCTGGGAATACATCATTACTGAAGCAGAATCCATGGACAGCTTCCCCAGCAGCAAACCTAAGGCACAATGCTGCCATGGGTAAGGCTACTCCAAATTCTGAGAAAAATAAAGATATCTACATATAGGAAGACAAGCAAAGTACTAAGGTTGAGCAGAGAACAAAGAAAATCAACCACCTCCTATGTGGCTGCATTAAATTCCAAAATAAGAATTATAATCCATTTTATATATTTCTTTTCATCAGAAAATCACTAGGCAATTTACAAAGAGGATCAACACAGTTAACACTACTTTATTTTCTAAAAGTCACCTGAAAGTGGCTTTTAAATGGAAATTCTTTAGTACCTTGTTCTTGGAATTTGCTCTCAATGCTTTCCTCTTTCATCCATCTACAGTATTTGCAAGTCTAAGCCGTACGGCAAAATTGTACCAGTTTTTTTTTTCCCCATTGTAATATACAAATAGAACTTCTTTTTCCTTGCAAGGATTTATCAGAGAAAAAAAAAAAAGGAAACACTTTGGTATCTACTTTTACTTATTTCCAAAGTAAGAAAACAAAGTTGCTGTACGTGGTGTCTATTTCTTTCTAAGTAATACAGAGTGGCATCATGTTCTCCATCCTGAAGTGATTCCATGTAATTCAGCACGATTCCTGGACCAACAACCTTCTGCCCATGGTTTATTCACCTAGAAATAAGCTTGAATGTGATCATCTTAAAACAATGGTGTCTATAATTCAAAAAAATGAAACCATGATGAAATCATTATTTCCCTCTGTCATTAACTGTGGTCATTGGGATATTTTTTGCTAGTCAATAAAATATTCTTCATTATAAGCTAATTGGCTACACTTTCTGTGTTTGAAAAAAAAAAAAACAAAACAAAACAAAACAAAAAAACACTTTGTATGAGTGCCTCGAATTGCACATTAGCTGCCCGCAGTCTTTTCAAATGATATGTCAAGATATGTCAATATATCCAAGAAGAAGAAAGACTTAAAGAAGTTGCTTGCTGAGTGAAATAATTACTATGTTTTATTTCAATGAATTTCAGGAGGGAAAAGAAAAAAAAAAAAAGGAAAACAAAAAATAAAACCCTCTGGCTGATTTTTCAAATTTATTGAATGTTTCATGGCAAATGGTTATTCCAAACATCTGACTGCTCTGAAGCTTGGAAAGCAAGGAATGGCTTTTACATGCTCTATTTCTCATCCATATCCCACAACACCACTTTGAGAGACATGATTTTATACCACATGGTTCTTAGGTCTGATCTGGGTTGGAGGCTCGTATAGGTTTTGGGTACGTTGAGAGAAAACACTGTAACTGAAGAATTCTTTTCATTATTTGTGTTCAGGCAACAGCTTTAGTCAAAAAACACTAACCTGTGAAATGTTAAATGCGGGTACATAAAGAGAGGGATATTATGTCACATTTGGTTAAATTTCCTACTGTCCAACCAAACCTCAGATCAAAGAGGAATAACTCACATTTCCAACATGCTTTACATTTTGAGGAAGTTCTGCTAGTCTTCCACAGTTCTTATGATCCAAGGGAATGTCTTCAAGCTGTGACAGGGGAGGGTCAGGCTGGGTGTTAGGGAAATGTTCTTCACTGAGAGGGTGGTTGGGCACTGGAACAGGCTCCCCAGGGATATGGTCACAACACTGAGGCTACTAGAGATGAAGAGGCTTTTGGACAATGTTCTCAGACACATGGTCTGATTTTTGGGTGATCCTGTGTGAAGTCAGAAGTTGGATTCAATGACCCTTGTGGGTCCCTTCCAACTCAGGATATTCTATGACTTAAAAAAAGAAAAGAGAGAGACAGAGAGAGAGAGAGAGAGAGAAAGAAAGAAAGAAGGGAAAAAAGGAAGAAAGGAAGGAAGAAAGAAAGAAAAAGATTAAGCTACCATTGTGAATTTAATTTTGACCAGAACTTGTTCCAACTCAGTGAAATTGGACCTCTTGGTGACCTTAACAAGAGAATATTTTAAGGGAGAGTTATTTGCGAGCCAAAACATTTTTCAAAGAGCAGAGAATCAAATTCATTCTTCTAATTTTCTCATGATGTAATAATGTTATATAATTATGATTTGAAATTTGATATCAAATCTTCATCTTGTGGGCAGAGTAAGAACTTACTGCTCCTCTGTGCCTAGTTTTCTGTACAGGCAAGGGTGTGTGTGTGTGTGTATGAAACACACATGCACACAGTTGCTTTTAACCAGATCTGAAATCCTGAAGTTACCTGAAATTTGAAACATAATTTAGCAGTTTACAAACGTCTTTATTTATTTTTTAGAGCTCTTACAATTTTTGAGGGCATCTCTGTCTTTCTAGAAGCATTTGGAAAAAGCCTAGAGAAAATGTCATTGCACTATTGTTGCCCTGCCCCAGCAGGAGGAGAGTTTATGAATCTCAAGAGTCTGTTCTCATATGAGAGAATGTTCCCAGAAAGATATATAAAATAATCCAAAGAGTAATGTGAAATCTTAGCGGCAGCTCAGCAGAAGTACAAACAGATTAAGAGAAGTATCCACTTACACAAAGAGGTTGCGTGTGTCCCCATGACGCAAAGTGTTGCAGAGCACAGAACAGTCCAAGCTACAATTAGGTTTGTTTATTAAGGTAGCAAAGGTAATACAAAGCACATCGACATGGACTGAAACCTCGGCAAACCTACCCCACAAAACCCACACCATAACTGTCAGCTGCTGCCCATTAAATTGCATTTGCAGTGCCAATTTTTTCAGGTATACGTATTCATTACTCTGCTGACCCTGAAGTGACCTGAAACAGTCAGGTAGTCCCCACAATGTCTGAAATTACCACCTGTTGTTTTCATCAAATAACAATTTTACTATTTTCTTAAACTGCTCAAATTTTGGAGGTCTACTGCTTTTTCCAGCCTGTTTTAATGTAGAGGACACCAGCTTGGGAAGGCTGCACATCTGGGAGCTGGACCAGCATCTGTTAGAAAGCAGATTTAAAAAACCAAACCAACCAACCAACCAACCAAACAACATCCAAGGACTGGATGATGGTATTAAACTTCTTGCAGGCCAAAGAGTGTCTTCTTTGTGAGAAGGATCATTGTAACTCAACCTGGAATAATATGGGGGCATCGCTGTCACTGTTACTGGGGAAATTCCTATTCTTTTGTAGTTTGATAATAACGAGGCTTATATCTTAGATTTGTAACTTACATCTTAGATTTGTAGCATAAGACAAGGTCATATTTGAAAATAAGTTAACCACTGGGGGCAAAGTGCCTGAAACGTCACATGCCTTAAAATTTTGGATATACTGAACTTAAATTAAGCCACCATTTCCCTTTGCCTGCATCACAGTGCCAACTGACTCATGTGAGGCTGCAAGGTGCAACACATAGCCTGAGGCATGCAAGTGTTTGGACTACATAAAGCTCCTCATTCTTCAGGATATCCTCAGATTCCTCCTTCTAACTTGGCTTTCATGCCAGCTCCAAACTTCATAGTTTTACATGGCCATCAAAAGTGAAGTATGGAACAGGTCTCTGATCAGAAAAATCAGATAGAGCACAAATAAAGGTCCTTGGCAAAGATCAAACTCTCATTTCCCTGTTGTTTGCTGCAGAGGGTGCTGTCTGCCCATATTCCTTCTCCTCCTGAAACAGGTGGAAAGGTTGTGAACTATTTAAAAGTTGAAAAGGCAGGTCACAGGATATTATTGAAACACACTAAACATTTGCACAATTAAAGGCAAAAAATTACATATTAAGGGCACAACAAAGTAAGCCACAGTGAGCAAAGCTGCCATGGTAGCCTGGCTGGTAATCTAAGCAGTGATGCCCTGATTTATAATCCAAACAAATGAGACTTTCCTCCTACATTTACTGACATTTACATCTTTCTGAAGTTATCTATTTAGGCAGAAGCACTGAGGTAAAAAGAAACCACTCTATCCATCCCCCAAAAAACACAAAATATCAGAAATCTGTTTTCATATTGAATTTTCATCCCCAAGTCTGGAAACCAGTTGCAATGTCAGAATTTTGTTAAGAAACAAGAAATCCTGAAAAGATATTTTCTCAGTTTAGCTTCAGGGTTTGGTTTCAATGGGAAAGGGGCTTAATTCAGAAAGTAGCTCCCACTACTCAAGGAAAGCCAGTCAGTTGGTATCTGCATGTCTGTGGTATCTGCATGAGGTCTTGCTTTCAGCTTAGCTTTCAGCTTAATTCATTCATCCACTAGCATGAGAAAGCAGGATTTTGGTGTCTCTACCCAGAAGTGTTTATGTGTTGTTCTGTTTCACAGAATAGAATCACAGAACAACTTGTGTTGGAAGGGACCTTAAAGATCATCTGATGACAAACTCTTCCATGGGCAGGGATGCCACCCACTACATGAGGTTATCCAAAGCCTCTTCCAGCCTAGTCTTGAACACTTCCAGAGATGGGGCACCCACAGCTTCTCTGGGCAGCCTGTTCCAGTGCCTCAGCACCCTATGAGTGAAAAACTTCTTCCTTATATAAAATCTAAATCACCCCTCATTTAGTTTGAAACAATTCCCCCTTGTTCTATCACTATCTACCCATGCAAAAAGTCTCTCTCCATCTTTTTTATAAGCCCCCCTTAAGTACCAAAAGGCCACAACCAGGCTGAGTATTCCCAGCTCTCACAGCCTTTCTTCACAGGCAAGGTGTGCCAGCCCTCTGAGCATCCTCATGTCGCTCCTCTGGACCCACTTTAATAGACCCACATCCTTCTTGTTCTGGGGGCCCCAGACCTGGACGCAGGACTCCAAGTGGGGCCTCACAAGGGCAGAGTAGAGGGGGCAATCACATCTCTTGACCTTCTGGCCACTCCTCATCCTGCAGCCCAGGATGCAGTTGGCTTTCTGAGCTGCAAGCACACACTGCTGGCTCAGGTGAAGCTTTTTGTCCAACAGAACTCCCAAGTCCTTCTCTGCAGGGCTGCTCTCAATGAATTCTTCTCCCACTCTTTAATTCCTGTCTGGGATTGCCCCAACCCAGTTGCAGCATCTTGCATTTGGACTTGCTGAACTTCATGAAGTTCATGTGGGCCCACTTCTCCAGCCTATCCAGGTCTCTTTGAATGACATCCCTTCCTTCTTTGGTATCAACTGCACCACTCCTCTTGGTGTCATCTGCAAGCTTTCTGAGGGCCCACTGGATCCCACCTTCTATGCAACTGATAAAGATATTTAATAGCAGCAGTTCCAAAAGGGAACCTGTACAGATAACCTGTACAGGTTAACCTACAGTTAACTGTAACAGTTTAATTTAAACTACAAAGCCCTCTGAAGAGGATCTTTGGTGTGCACAGGTGTCAGATTTTTACTTACTGCTTCCCTTCTGATCTCATGCGCTTCAAATTTCCAATGGTGAAACAGATTGCAACATCAGCTGTGGTGAACAGTGACCACCCTTCACAATCCTGGAAAATGTAATGAGATGGACATTACCGTTTCCCTGAGAAAACTCTGAAAAAAACTCTTTGGTTTTGTTCATTTAAAATTATTTGTACTGCTTTTATATTAAAAGCTGCAGGTAGACACCTCCTTAAAAGTTTGGCCATTCCACAGTAGATCTATCAATATGCTTTAGCACTCAAGTACTTTTACATATCTGGTCCTTTGTGAGGTCTGTCTTTCACTCAGTATAGACAAAAGATCCTTACCCTGACTTTGAATCTGATTGTTGTCTGTCTATGAACAGACAGAAGAAATAAATCTAAGGTCCAAGAAACACAAAATATAATTAAGAAAATCTGATCTGCAGCATCAGGAGGTCCTTTTAGCTGGCAATTAGAAGAAACATGTAACACAAGTATAAAGTGTCTGTATTTTACACAAAAGCAGGAAATTCACTACAAAGAACCCAGCAGCACCCATAACCACATTAGTGTTACCTATGGAGGACCAGGTTAAAAACAACACTTGATCTTGCCAGGTCAGAATTGGTGACTCTGAACTAGCAGCTGAAGTCTAGAGGTGTAGAGGATGAAGCAAAGCAGCAGTTTGGAGCCTTTTTGAGAAGTGATGAAGGAAAAACTAACAACAATTCCAAATGAACCCTCCTCTGGATCAGAAATAGGCAGAAGGGTCACGGAGATAACAGGAGGTATGTCAGCCCAGAAAATGTGTGCAGATGATTTCTGGGAGGACAGGAGTTGCACCTTCATGAATAAACAGTGAGCATGTCTGCTGTATACTGTATCAAAATTTTGGGGTGATCTTCCATGATGAATATGTCCAAGTAAGTAGAGTTGAAACGGATTCTTTTTGTCCGGCAAAATCAGCCACTAGGGTTAGGTGAATACTCCTCTGCTTTGCCTAACATTTATCCACTTTGGGTTTACTGTAATCACATCAGTGGAGGAAGATGAGTTAGCGTAAGAAGTGGCACCGTAGTCCAGAGAAAAATAGGTCTGGGGGAAATCTATGAATGAAGTTCTTTCCTGACATTTTATAACCATTATGCAGGGTCTGAGTCATGGAGTAATCACTCTTCATCCCTGAGATACATAACCTTTAATGAGAAATTGGATTCTTTGTTCCCAAGTATGCAGCATTTTGCAAAGGCTAAGTGCTGTTCAAGTAGTGGTTTCCCTGTATGAGAGGAGAGCAGACTAAAAGGTAGAGAACACAATGAGGGAGAAGAGGTTTAAAACCAAGAATAGCCTTAACAATCATGACAGCTAAAATAAAGGTAGGAGGGAAAATGAGTAATTCTGACTGTTGTTATCCCTGGTCTTTGAGACTTTTCTTAAGAAACCTTTGGATTCTGCCTCTATGAACCTCAGGACAGAAAAGATCTAGGCCTGACTAAGAAAAAAATTAACTCCTTGAGTACAGCATTAAAGCCACTTATTTATTCAGCTTCCATGTAATATATTTGCCTAGACTACATAAGGAAAACCCATGAATCTTGAGTTGAACGAAGTGAAGAATCTCTTGTGTTTATACTAATTCATTTTTCATTGCAATAGTCTAGTAAAAGTGAAATTAGGAAGTTCTGGAACCCTCTCCAGTTTTAATGAATATAAATTATATACTCGAAGACCAGTAGCAGTTCACTGAATTGCTTAACAGCCTTGCCTAAACTGAGCAAAGGTATAAATCAATTTAAATTGATTCATCTTTAGAAAACGTAAATGAAAAACTTCACAAAAGTCCACAGTTTTATTCATTACATACAAAAAATATTCCTCATGGAAAGAAAACAAACGACTTGGAGATTTGCCTTTCCAAATCCTTGCTAGTGAGAAGTTTATGGAGCTCAGTGCAGATTGTGCTTGAGCAACATTTCTAGATTTAAGTCAGAATCAATCTAGAAAACCAGTCAAGCAAAATGATGGTAAACAAGTCGTCATCGTGACACTGAATGTAGGAGTGCCAGTTCTTCTTAACAGTATGTGTGCTGATACCGTGTATCCTGAAGCTAACATCACCACATGTTTTCAGTGTGCTTTTTGTATATTTTATTATTTGGACTACCCACCAGCCTGGGAATGCATTTTATTTTTCTTTTTTTTTGCAAAGACCATCCTATTCTCTCTCCTTGTGTATAGATGCTTGATCTGTGTACAACTGAATCACCTCTTCTAGAGAAGAATATTACAGATGAAACAGTGGAATTAGTTATACGACAGCATGCATGAACAGAGTATTTAAACTGGTCAGAGAAAAACACTAAAACCTTTGAGGGCCACAGAAGAATGGGACTGCTCTTAATGAGTGTCAGAATATAGCTGGATGCCCCACACTGTTTTACAGCAGCACATCTATGATTTATAGAAATCCTCTGTCTATGGAAACATCCACGTTCTCTTAGTATCACACTGTTGCTTACCAGCTTGCCATGCCAAGAAAACAGATCAAGCTGAATACATTTACACCTTTGAAACATTAGGTTTGTTGTTGGTGGTGGTGGGTTTTTTTTGTTTGTTTGTTTGTTTTGTTTTGTTTTTTTTTTTTACACATTTGGAGATACTTCTCATAAACCAAGGGCCAAAGGGAATTTTCTGAATACATAAAGCTGACACACATCAGACATATCATAGATCTTCATCCCATTGCCTGTTGAACAGCATGGCTGTTCATCTCCTGAAAGATACGCCCCAGTTCAGCAAGAAAAGACATCTAGGGAGCAGCTGTAGCTTTGTAAACATAGACATCCAGAGCCATTACAGATGCACCAGGATACCTCACTCATCTGCACAGGCAGGCAGCTGACTCACACAGCCAGACAAGATGCTCCAGGGTGTCTATGATTTGAAATTAAGCATGTAAAACTGAGATAGAGTCCGGATGACAAAACTTTTTTTTGGTGTGCCCTCATCCAGATTCTGATTAACCTCAACTTTAAAGGATGTAAAAACGGAACATTCAGGCAGCTAAACTTCTAGAACATGAGCACTTCAGGGAGAAGTTCAGGAGATACAGTAGAAGGTACAATATCTTTACCTTCTTTATACATGGAAAATTAAAACAGAAACACATGAAGTAGCTGGTATTTTAGTGACACTGCTTTCCACAAGAGCTTCCCTTGGTTATGTGCACTGTAAATAAGGTGAGGATAATAACTCATCTCCTATATCACAGTCTTTAGCTAGCTTTTACTTTGGCCTAATTTCAGTAATATTTAATACTTATTGATTTTCCAATGCTAACTCTAGTACCCTAATTCTTTTTTTTTTTTTTTTTTTTTTCCTTCTTCTGTGGAGGATGGAAATATTTTCCACTGAACCCCTTGTTTTCCCTTTCATACCAACAAGAATCATTGGCCTTCACATATCAACAAGGACACAGAGCAGTGCTTAAAATCACCAAAGATCATGGAAATTATGTCTGTATGAGGAGTGGCTCAAATTTGCTCAGTCCAGAGCAGAGCAGGCCAAGGGGAAACTCACAGGGGAGTGGACGGGCAGGTGCTGAGCTCTGCTCTCTGGGGACAGTGACAGGACCCAAAGGAATAGCCTGGAGCTGGGACAGGGAGGGGTGAGGGTGAGGTGTTAGGGAAAAGTTCTGCACCCAGAGAGTGGTAGGGCACTGGGACAGGCTCCCCAAGGGCCTGGTCATGGCACCAAGCCTGCTGGAGATCAGGAAGTGTTCAGACAATGCTCTCAGACACATGGTCTGTGTTTTGGGTGGTTCTGTTTAGAGCCAGGAGTTGGACTTCATGATCCCTGTGGGTCCCTTCCAACTCAGGATATTCTTTGATTCTGTGATTCTATGAGATGAGTTCACATTAAGAACATGCTGAGCGTAGCAGAGTGCAGTAATTCCAATGCCATGTTTCACATAAAGAAATTCTATGCCAATGGGCAATACAATGGAATATTCCCTTTCCAGCATTCTATTTGTGTAATGAATTACAGAATTCAAGCCTGGCAGATTCTGATCTCTGGTTTATACATCAAGATGCAACCATGTTGAACTCGAATGAT
This sequence comes from Anas acuta, assembly GCF_963932015.1. Taxonomy (NCBI): domain Eukaryota; kingdom Metazoa; phylum Chordata; class Aves; order Anseriformes; family Anatidae; genus Anas; species Anas acuta. The sequence continues at coordinate 3,477,801 of NC_088982.1, read as the reverse complement.
CTTTAGTGAGTTTACAGAAAGTAAATATCTACTGTGACTCTCAGGCATGCCGTAGTTACTGGAGCTATTAAACTACATTTCTAATTTTGAAATATACTAGCTAGGAAGAGGAAAAATGCACATATACCATTTCAGCATTTGCGGAAAGATTACTGGGTCACAGAGCACAGATGTGTGCCAATCCAGGATGAAATGGAAACAGTAAAGCTCACTTGACCTCTTCACTCACTGTTCTTATGATAATTAGCTTACTTATGAACCTAAGGGGACAAAAGCATTTACAGATATTATTAGCTGTATGACAGCACACATCATTTTATACTATTATGAATTGCTTTATACTATTATGAAATGCTATATAGCCTTATCAGTTGCTGTTACCTTCACTTATGACTTTGAGCTGACTTTCATATAGATAGATCAACTGTAAACCTCAGAGTGAAAATTTTGGAGCTGCAAGCCTGGGGAGAATGGTTGACCTTCAGGATAGGTTATCATTTCTTTCTGGATAATAAAGATAATTTTTTTAAAGTGTGTTGGTTAAATATGTGATGTTGCTGGACACAGACACTGCAATGATACAAGCCAAGCATCATAGCTTCCCTCTCCTCCAACCATGTTGCTTGTAATTCAGTATTAATTAATCAAGTGCAGATATTTGGCTATTTGTGTAAGTAAGCTTCAGACTTGCTTTTGTACACAAATGACCATAATCATATTCAGCAACGACTGTAATGAAGTTTCTGAAATACAGTAATAAGGCAGAAGGTCAGTTTCTTAACTGCTACACTAGAATCAATGGAAATAGTCTTTTGGTCTTTTTCCTGTTCTGGAGAATTGCATTATCTCCTATCTTATAGACCTTTTTCTCATTTAATGCATTAGTTCTCAACTTCTCACAACACCTGACTGTGCTCATTTAAACATCTTCTTGTTAATGGTGTATAAATAACTGTTAGTTTTACTTGTTGTCAGATTTAATTACAGGATTCATGTTTCCTTAGCTACACGTGCCTTTGCTGATGTCTAACCAATTTTCTTTGCAGGGAAGAGGAGAGTTTTCACAAAAGCTTTGATTGTGCTAAAGGTAATTGCCTCTCAGTTTTTGGCAGATTTTGCTGCTAGGCATACATGCCTACGTGCTTACAGCTACTACCATGATTACCACAAACTGACAGCCAAAACAGTATGAACGGGTAAATAACAATAAGTTACCAACACTCTGATCCCCCAAAATGCAGAATGCCCTTTTAATCCCTCTTCTTCCCTCATTGAACATATGGTCAAACATATGGTCTAATCAGTAATTCTGATTACTTCTGATTAGCTTATCACTGATTTGTTGTATTTTGTTTATAGATGTATTCAGGAAGCAAATAACATCAGTAAAGTTCAAATCTGCGAGTACACAGTCTTTCTGTAGACAAAACAAGAATAATGCAGGAGGAGGGTTCAAAACTGTTGGTGTCTTACTCACGTTTCTCATCCAGCCAAGCACATTTAAGCTGATAAAAGAGTTGGAAATTTCAGTAGTTTACAGAAGAACTAGCTGATTGCCAGTATCTGATTGTGAAGCATCTCTGTCTTCATTCTTGATATCTTTTCAAAAGTGTTTAGGCCAAGTAGTAATTGTAATTCGCTGCTTTGTTCCACTGCATTATTTAATGTAAAATTAGGATCAATGGGAGAAACCATTAAAATTTACTCACTGCTGTATACTGACTTTCAATTCCTGTTTAGAATAATTGAACTGAACAGTTTATCTTGTTTGGAAGTGGCATAGCTCTACGATATTTATTAGCATTGCAGAAATATCCTTTTCAAGCTAACTTCTTTAAATCTTGAACCATTGTTTTTTTTTTTCTATTTCCTTTTAAACAACTTCAGTGTCAATTCCACGATTTTTGTTACCTGTTTATTTTGAGCAGACCTGCATTTGTTTTATAGTAGGTTGCTATCTAATATTTATTGTTGCCTTCTGTCATTACTGTACATCATTGCTGTACATTCTTTCACTGCTATTTCAGCACATTCAGCACCCAGTTCTTCCATCTTACTAATGAAGTCAAAATGACAGGATGTTTCATGAGAAAAAAATAGTAAATACAGGAGACAAAAAAAAAAAAAAAAAAAAAAGAAGAAGAAGAAAAAAAAAAAAAACTTATTTTTCCATTTCTGGGAAGGTTATTTGGTTATTTATGTTTGGACCCAGTTGCAAAAGGACATGTAACCTATACAGTCAACCACAAACCTATTTTTTTTTTTTATTTTCTACTTTTTGTATCCCTGTGTGTCTTCTGTTCTTCACTCTGGAATGTCCCTACCAGAATGTATTGAGTTGCTTTTTCCTTTTTCACTTTTCCATATTATTTTTCCTGTATTAATGTCCTTCAGCACATTGACACTGAAGATCCTGCTGTGTCCAAGTAATGAACTAAGCAAGAGGTAATTAAATAGTGCTTCACAGTCAGCTCACTGCTGTATACTGACTTGAACCAGCCTTCAGTGGCCAAAAATGACTTGCAGAGAATCAAAAACGGAAGTATGACCTTGTGACTAAATTAGTCTAGGTATAAGGAAGAAATTCATTACTATGGGGGTGATGAGGCAATGGAACAGATTGCCCAGAGAAGCTGTGGCCGCCCCATCCCTGGCAGTGCCCAAAGCCAGGCTGGATGGGGCTGGGGGCAGCCTTTGCTTTACTGTATAAAGTAAAACAGAAGGAAACGATAGTTTAAAACAAACCCTCTGGGATTCAGGTTCTGAGATTTCATCTTCAGACATATTGACCACATTTGTATTTAATACATTTCAGCCTTTTATTTTTTGTCTTCTATCATTTGTTTGCACGGTGAGATAATTAAAGTCATATGATTCAGTTAAATACTAAGTTAAACTAAGATATTAAAGGAATTAAGTACAACCATTCCCCACAGAACTCTGAAAGAATATCATTTAATGCAAAACTTTAAGGAGTAGGCCAGGCAAGGGACAGTTTTCTTTCAAGTTAATCCAGAAAATCCTCAGACTCTGGAAATTAGCACAATTCAGTTGTTTTCAGTAGCTATAATTCCCAAGATTTAAACCTACATGTACAACAATCTTCAGAGCCCAAGTTTAGTCACCATACAGTGCTTATTTTGTGGGGTAAATTCATCTCCAGGTTGAATGTTATTTTCTAATAAGAAGTCATGTGTCTGTTTAAACATGGGAATAAGATGCTTCTTACAGAAATTGTGGATTCACTGCTGTAATGAGCTGTGTTCTCTCTTTTCAACCAAAATTCCATGGACCGATGGCAACTGAATTTACAATGATGATAATATACTTAGCAGGAAAAAAAAAAAAAAAAAAAAAAAAAAAAGGGTAAATGACAGGGATTTCAGATGTAATCTGTGAACTCTTCACTTGAACTGTCTGAGAAGAAAGACCTGATCACAGGATGGCTTTGACACTGACCTTTTCATCTGTGTTCTCATAGCCTTCTTCATGTCTTTGAAACAAAAAGTTTAGACTCTTTTTTTTTTTTTCTTTTTTTAAGGGTTGGGACAAAATGTTCTGGGGAATCTTTCACAAGCAGTTTGCCATTAAATAGCTTTTTCCTGTACTGGAGCATTGTAACATACAGGAAAGATTCAGACTTCAACAAGAAAAGAAGAGACTCAGCCATTCTTTTGTACATAAAATGCCTCCAATGGCTTGTGCTAGTTTAACTTCACTCTAGGACACTTACAGAACTAAGACACGTTAGCAGTTATTTCTGTCTGCTTCTGGATGATGATTGAGCTTTCAAAGATGGTAAAAGCTGCCTTAAAACTGGAGAGGGTCATCAATGCATATAAAATAATATCTGTTTGAACAGGAAGTTCCATTTCCCCCAAAGAAAAAGTGTTTTGCATTAGAAAACTATTTTGGTAGAAGGCTACTTTTGTATTTGAGTAAATTATCATTGACAATGATTATTTTTGTTATTGATATTGATGATGATGATTTGCCATTTGCTGCAGCTCAGAAGCAGTAGTAAACATATAGTAAATAAATTGCTTATTTGATCTTTAATCTTTGAGAGAAAAATTAAAAAATAATAATTAAAAAAAAAAAAAAAGAAAATCATTTAAAAGTATAATTCAAATTTCAGCTATGCAAATACTACAGCAGTAGCTACATACCCTCAGTGGGTTGGAAACCTTGGACATATTTGAGATTTTTATCTGGTATTTCCTGTTAGAAGTACACAATGTTGTTGCTGAAGCCCTGACGAAAAGTAGGGATCTGCACATAATCCTATAAAACAGTCAGTACTGTCACGTTGCAGGAATGATAAAGATATTCAGAAAAAAAAATAATACTCAGATGCTTTTACCTGCTTGGATATGTATCTGTTATTGTCATTTAGAAACTCAATTTGGACATCAACGTACAGGCTTTTAAAAGAATATTATTAAATACTTTACTGTATGGGCCACCATAACATGGAGGTATTTCACAAAATAATTGCTTGTCCATATCAGTAAAAATGGAACATATTACAAATTTGAAAGCAGACATGGTGGAGATCCATCTAATTGTCACTTCAACCAGAACTCCTTAAAAAGACTGTGATTCATCAATGAAAAGAACAATTTCCATGTCTAAAGTGCTTTTTTGTTGTATCTCTAAGTACCTCACAATCAGAGAACTGTCATTTTCCAACCCACATTTATGTCATGAGCTAAGTGACTAACCTATCTGAAGTATGTAGTGTACAGCTTGGAAAACAGAAAAATCCAGACAAAGGGAGAAAATTAGTATCTTGGGGAGTATGAAAAGCTCATGGAAAGCTGAAGATCCAAATAATCTCCACCTGAGATTTCTGAAGAATACACAAAGGTCCATGAGCAAACATTTTTACTAAAGTTACGGTTTATAATATCTGATGCTGAGTTTTCCCGAAATATAAAGTTTTATCATGCTAAAATAGCTGGCTTGTAGGCTGCGTGAAATTTTAGAGGACACTTTGGAACATTGTATGTGAAGAGATAGAAATAAATGAGAGAAAAATAAATAAATAAATAAATAAATAAATAAATAAATAAATAGAAGATAAGATTTAAGATGAATTTACTGTGGGTAGTTAATTCCAGAATAACTTGATACCTTTCTCTGGAAATACAGGAAAAATGTGACAGATTTAATCTAGGTGGGTGTGGCTATAGTATCTGATGCAATGCCATGGAGTCACTATCAGAACCAGGTGACAAGACCCCAAAAAGAGGAGATGACAACAGTACAGAAGGCACTGCTGCTGTTTCTCAGGAGACAAGTGTGAGACCTCATCTCATTTCGTAGTTTCTCTGATGAACTGGCACAAAATGACACTCTGTTAATTCAATTTCCTGATGACATGAAGCTAGAGGGCATCCTCTATTAAGAGAAAAATTAGGACTTTGTAACCTAAAAGCTGCATGACCTTGAAGACTGGACTTAAAACAAAGTTCAATGAAATATGATAGAAAAAAATGTAAGACTGCATACTTGGAGATGCACTCACTGTAGGCATTTATGTTGCAAGCTGTGGGTTTACCAGTTGGAACTGAGTGAGAAAAGAGAATGATTGTGTAGTGTAACTGATAGAAAGGTGGCTGTAAAATGCTAGAGCAATGCACCAACAAGGAATATGAATGCAATAGCCACAAACTATTCCAAGTAGACCGAAGCAATATCAATGCCGTGGTATAAGAAAGGGAAAATATCTGTTCAAATCTGGCCATTCATGGACAAGAAATAATGAATCTTGAAGAGGTGTAAAGAAAGACTGTCTTGATCAGGGGGGCTGAGAACCCTCATGAGATGAAGGAGCGGGGAAAAGTCAGGCTTGTTACATAACGTAAAAGAAGGGATGTACTTGTCCTCTATCAGTACATCAGTGGAACAAACTCCAGGGAAAGAAAAGATCTTTTTAAGTTAAACAATCCTGGAACAAGAACAATTGAATTTAATAGCTCAAGAGTACCTTTAAGCTGATAACTCTACTACAGAATTTGTACAGTAATATTGAGGAATTTTGGAATAGTCTTTTAATAGGGGAGAAGGAAACTAGTTTTGTAATAACTGCCATGTGGGATTCTACTGCAGCTTTCATGTCTTTCACAAGAAGACAGGAAGGTCTTTCTTAGCAATGTAATATAAAGTCTTTCTTAGCAATGTAATATAAAGTCTTTCTTAGCAATGTACTATAATATCTTTCTAGGAAATTCTGTCTAAATGTCGATCTCTAAATCTGCACAGCAATACAATGATTTCTGTTTTGTCAGATTACAGCATGGAAAATAATGGCCCCACTCACAAATTTTCTTTTATGTTTTTATAGGAGGGTATGATGACGAAAGACTCTTCTCTGAAGAGCCATGGGGATGGCTTCACACTCTTTACCCATGCTGATAAATCCTTACATAATTCACCCTGATCAGTGATCCTGGATTGCAACCTTCTGTCCAAGCTGCACAAGTTCAGATATTGCTACCACAGACCAACACTAACAATTTAAGCACTACTCTGGTAGGGGTTTGCAATTTTATACACATTTTCATAAAAAATAGCATTGGTGACTCTTAGCCACTGGGGGAAAAAAAAAAAAAAAAAAAGATGTATTTTGCTTCACTTATGTTCAGATCCTAGATGTTGTTGAGTGGAGGCAGTGGGTGTGATTCCACAGACTAAACTTGCAACTGTTTTTTCTCAGATCAGTTCATTGATTTTCCTTTAAACTCTTCCCTTAAATTTCTTTAGATGTTTCTTACTGTTCCCTGTAAGGCTACTCCACCTAACTTTAACTCTTGCCTCTTTTTCCCTGTTCAGATGAAAAGTGTCCCAGCAGGCTTTGAGTGTGCAGTACAGAAAGATGCTCAGTGATGTGAATTGGCAGATAAATTGAAGACAAGAACAAGACTTTGTGTTTTCCAAGGGCTTTTCATTTGGGACAAATATTGGAGATTCTCACATGGACTATGTAGATGTCCTCTAGTTACTACATTTAAACATGTATAACATTACTAGAAAGAAACATATCATTAACCTAGACTCTTTTTTTTTTTTTCCTTTTTTTTTTCTTTTCTTCTAAATTAGAGAGAAACATGTAAATCTAGCGAACTTTGAAAGCTGTTCACCCAAAAGTTACTTGATATCCCTTGCAACTCTTATGTTTTCCTGGAGCTAGGTGTCTCTTGTCACCTGTGTTTGAAACTGGCACTTAGTGTAGCAACCACCTCTAAGTACAATGTGCCAATAACAGAGTTTGCTGAGATGCTCTTCTTAAACCTGATCTGTTTTTTTCCATCTTTGTTCCTTATTTGACAAACTTAAAGGACGCTCTGCTCCCATGTCCATATCTCCTGGTGGTAAGAGATTGGAAAAATCAGAATCATTAGAGGCAAATTGAGGAAAAAAAGTAATAAAAAAAAAATGACATGATTGCTAGCTGACTTTCTTGTCACTGTTATCACAGGTGAGACCAACTTCCAGATCCTAGCCTTGTGTTTAGCAGGATGACACTGAGAGGAATGTTGTTTATAGTGGGAATAAAATAAGCAGGATCCAATTCAGACTATAACTAGAGAGAGGGGTCCTATTTCATGGTTTTGTTTTGAAGGATAGTTCATTTGGACCTACTTTCAAAGGCAAATTTTAATTAAAAGCACATTGGGTGGATTTGTAAAGAAGAGGCTAACTGTTAGAAGGTCAGCTATCTTGTGAGCAGCAAGTCATGGGAAAATTGTGCTATTATGGGTTACATAAGCATAACAAAGCTTTCATCTCTAATTACTATTTAATTTATCCTCTTTGAATAGATTTCATAGTTCTATGGGCCTTCAGGGCTTTAGTTAACATGGTTTTTGACTTTTTGCTAGTGAAAGATATTCCTCCATCAGAAAAGAATATAATGAGACCTGTTTCTTCACATTCTGTGGGCAGAAGAGAGAATACAGTATAAAGGGAAAGGAACACAAAGATAGCTGAAACACAAATTACACCAGGTAAAGGTCAAACAGGATTCCAAGAGAGACTAAATTTAAGCCCAAAAATACTTTGTACATTTATGCAACATTGCAGAGGGGCATGTCCTGAAATGACTGCTGAAAAAATGGAGCATCACTAGCCACCTGTGAAGAGTAAACAGGTCTTGGGCAGTACATAGTATTCAAAGGGAGGAAAATTATGATTTTCTCCCAGAAACAGGAGAAAATATTTGATCCATTCTCAGATTTAAAGCCTAGAAGGAAGATGAGTATCACAGAGACTGACCATTGGCTGTAGAGAAGGAGAACACGGAAACACAAGTGGATTGCTAGTTTGGAAGGTGAAACTAGTACCACCATATAGGCATATAATGTTTGATACATTACAACATAGGTTTAGGGGTTAGATGGACCTTTGGCAATAGCAGTAGCTATGTTATATTGCTATAACCAAGAGCAGGAATGCTCCCATAAATAAATAAATATATATATAAATATTTATATTTGTCTATGACTGTGATGCTCTTCACTGAGATACATTTTCCTAGGTTCAGTTAAACTCATTCAGCAGTCTACAATGTCTACATATCCACTGAATGTAGTGGACATGGATGTACACCTAATGTAATGCATACTTGAAGCTACATATTGATTTTGAAGCACTGAAACACTGTTTATAGTAACTTTTCTTTTTAAGGTCTTTTTTATTTTATTTTATTTTATTTTATTTTATTTTATTTTATTTTATTTTATTTTATTTTATTTTATTTTATTTTATTTTATTTTATTTTATTTTATTTTATTTATTTTATTTTATTTTATTTTAATTTTATTTTATTTTATTTTATTTTATTTTATTTTATTTTATTTTTTCCCCAAACTGACATACAGTATCGGATTGAACTCAAGTGGTTGAACTGTTAAATCTGAAAGACTTGACGTAACCCCATCCAGACTAAACCTAAAATACAGAAATTGTCCCAATGACTGGACGTGAGGAATGCAGTCTAAAGCCTACATAAAAGAAGTTGCAGTGAAGCTAAGAACATTCAGTGATAGCATCATTAGCTCAGGTGTAGCACTGTGCAAAGCAGTTTCACTGGCAGAACAGTGGCTGCTGGAACAAAATTCTTGGTTATTTGTGTGCCCAAAGCTAATGCTGTACATTTATGATTTTTTTTTAATGGGTTGTAATAAAGCTAAAACTTTTCATTTGCAGATCAGGAGGTTGAGGCATTGGTTCTTGCAATAATTTTGTCCTAGGACTATGATCTGTTAATTCTTCTATTTTACCAGTTAGTATAGTACAGATTGAAATGTAAGTTTTGAAGAAAAGGCCATTTAAAGAACAAAAAGTCCCCAAAGTTTTGTCACTGGTACATGATCAGGTGGCTGTAACGAATTCGTTATTATGATGCTGTCTGGCTCATTCAACTTTTCTACTGAATATCATCACCTTTTATCCTAAAGATGTGTGTAGGTTTTCCCTCTTGCACATCATCTTTCAGACACTATTGTGTTAATTTCTATAGATATTTATTTTTACAGTAAACATCTTCCTTTCCCTGGATATTTTCTATCTCTTGCCATAGAGTATAGATAAATGATTATACTTTTTTCTTTATTAAATAGCACAGAACTAAAAATCAACTTATCATTTATTAAATTAATTTTAAAATATTTAAAGATACATGTTTTCCATTTAAATCTTTCAGTAGACACTAAGATATTTTTATATCTTATATAAAGGTTCTGGAAAGACATAGATATGTGCTTAATTTTACAGATAAATGCAAGCGGACCGCTTGTGCATATGTTTTTGCAAGACTGGAAACTTAAAGTGCTAGAAAAATAACTGAAATAACTACCTTTCAAGGAACAAAACAAGGAAGTGTATTTTCCCAACAGGTCTATTTTCCATAATGCTTACTGTCATTTGCTTTGAAGAATAACAAATGACTCCTTGAAAATGCATTCTCAGATTGAAAAATTAATGACTAGGACATGTTGTGTATGTTCTTTCATCATATGAAAACAGCATGAAAACACTATTTTGTACATAAACATCTGGGAAGACATCTGTTGTGTTTCATTAGAACTAACTCCTGTACCACCTCCTTCATCCTAAGTTTTTCTATCCCAGTTTCCACGGCTTCAGCAAACAGATAATTTGTGGTTGATTATCAAAGCATAACATTTCATGTTCATTTCTGAGCAGTAATTTTTTGTGTTTTTCAGTTACCCTTGGTCTTTTTCTATATTAAGATTACAATGTTTAACTTCACCTGCAACCCAGACACTTAATGCTGGCCATTAACCTGTATATGCCATCTTTCTGTGTCTTTGTCTCTTCTGAATAATATAGAATTTCTCTTCTTTTGTTTGGCTTTCAGTTTTGAAGGTCCTCTTCCAGCAATTATTTCATTAGAATTAGTTTCTGTTTTCCAACTGAATAGCCCAACAGGATTTCCAAGACACATAATGCAACACAATGGCATAGAAACTGGGAAATAGAGAATATATGAATCTTCAATCTTTCTAATATTTGAATGTATTTCTGACTCTGCTTCTCACACTTACAAGATACAGTTTGAAACTCACCATCCCTGAACACTGAAGAAACAGCATAGAAGTTTGTCAGAAGAGATATTAATTTCTGGGTAGGTGCATGTGTTAAGGGACTAGTCATGCTCCCATCCTCAGCCTCCTCACTTAGCCAGCTCTCATTGGCCTTTTGGGATCACTATTGATTTTTTTAATTTTTGCCAGAAATTATAAGGGAAACCTGAGTACCTTACTAAAGGATGAAATATTCAAGAGATGGATGAGCTCATAGATGTGCACGTAGTAATTCGGGAACAAACATACCAAAGCTGGTTTGAGGTCCAGCCCTATATTTCTACTATGGACAGCTGGATGCAATGCAAATATAAATGAAATTCTATCTCCATCTCCATTTTTTTTAATCTCCTTCTTTCCAGCCAAACACCAATTCCAATCTTAACTCAGTGCCAACTACCAGTCCAGGTACACCACTAACTAACACAAAACACAGATTTAACACTGCCAGCCTGACACTGGCAGTGATGATTTCATCCTGCTTAGGAGGTAGATCCATACTCTGGCTCATGCATCCATTTAGGATTGGCAAACACAGCTGCATTTTGGTCAAGGGGAAGGAAAACTGGCATTGATACTCAGCTAAATTTTCAAGAGGAGCTCACGTAGTTGCAAAGCTGCAAACAAGGTAAAGTAAGAATTGGAATAAACTTTTTGGCTTAGTACAACCGAGTTGTTGTAGTAAAATAGCACTACCAGAGACGTACTTCATCCAGACAAGATCTGTATCTTAGTGGGTCTGAATCAGGACAGAATAGATCATCTTTATTTAACAAGCACTGTTAATGAATGGTCTGAAGGTGGCCAAAATTTGAAGGATTTCAGGTGATTTGTGATTTCATGTGCATTTGTGATTAAAAAATTTAGGCAGTGAAAGTTCAAAAAGGACCATTAGATCACCTAGATCAGTGGCTGGCTAAATTCTCATTACTGAAGTTTTCCTGTGACCACAAGCTATATGATGTGTGTTTCAAAAAGTTGAGGAGAATGAGAGCATCCCTTAACCAATGAGACTAGATTTACTTGGTCCTAGGAGCTCCTCCTGGATCTACTTCTCTCAGAAAATAATTAGCTAAAAGCCACTTGTCAACTCCAACATATACAGTAGTGCTATAGTGCAAAATATGCTTGAAAGCCTCATACAACCATCAAGGAATACCATTATACATATATATATATATATATATATACACAGCACCACATATTGTACCACATATTTATGCATAAAAAGATCTTACCATTTCCTTCTTTTCTTCTGTATTGCTCTTGAAGATTGCATGTTTTCATGAAAATCAGCCAGTCTTTATCCAAAGCTAACATATACACCGTTTTCCTGAGTATGTTGTTCCAGTCACTGTTGCAATAGACACTTTATTTCTCTTTAAAATTTTTCTCTACTTTACTCTGTTCAGTTTTTCTCTAGTTCATTGAAAAAGATTTTATTCATTCAGGATTTATCTCTGTGAAGGTACTTACATACTTTAGCCAAAGAAACTCCCCATCTTCTTCTCTGATAACCTTAAAGGTTTGACCTCTTTTCCCCTCTCACTGTGAGACATTTAACATCTTTGTTGTGTCTTTTTTCTGAGTCATCAGGCATTTTTTTCCTCAAGGTTTTCTGATGGAGGAAAGCAACATATCACAGATGAAGTTAGTAGCAGTAAGAAAGTCAGTTCAGTGTTCAGAGCCAAGTTTAGAAAGCTTCAAGTTGTTTTTATAGGACCATCTACACAACAGATTTCTGTAAATACAGCACAAAAGTCCTGCTAGTGAAAACAGATTTAATGCTGGGAAAAGCGTGTTGATCTTGATGACAGCCATGAGATTGGAGATGAAAAAAAGAAAAGGAATAAGAATAATAAAACCATCTTGCAGTCTTCCAAGCTGAAAGACAGGTTTACATTCTTTCATGTTTTTCATGAAGCACCCAAATTAGACATATAAAGAAAAATAAATAAATAAATAATAATAATAATAATAATAATAATAATAATAATAATAATAATAATAATAATAATAATAATAATAATAATAATATGGTACCCAATAGTAAGTGAAATCAAAATCCAAACTGAAAACACAAAGCAGAAATGGCCTTAAGGTTTCAAGTTAGCTTCAAACTCAAGTCTGAACTGCAGTTCAAAGTGGAAAACATGGATTTATTTCAAGAGACAACAGATTAAGATCTGCCACTTGCCCTGAAGACTTTACACTCAAAGCAAATCAAAATGAGAGTCTCTCTGGAGATTGCTTAGTGCCCTTAGAAGGAGCCTTATGATTATAACAAAACGCCTTGGGGCATTATAGTGAAATGCCAGTTTAGAAACAAATGCTCCAAACTCTGTTTTCTGTTATCCTGCAATAAATCCATTGTAACCCTCCTGATAAAAACTTGGCTCATCTGTCTTCACTGTATCTAAAATGTTAACAAACTATGATGTTGCTAGATTGCAATAAAAGTTCTAGAAAAAGCCTCTCCTGACACAGCAAATCTCAGAAGGAGCCTGGATAGAAACTCTTTTAACTGTTGTCCTGACAGTTTCTGGATATAGAGAGAGAAATATAGAAATTAAGACAAAATTTGCAGTTGAATCATAGCACCATATAATTATGGAATCATTAAAGTTGGAAAAGACTGCCAAGATTGTCTGGTCCAACCAATCCCCTACCACCACTGTCACGCACTAAACCATGTCCCCAAGCACCACATCCAGCCTTTCCTTAAACACCCCCAGGGACGGTGACTCCACCACCTCCCTGGGCAACCCGTCCCAGTGCCTGACTGCTCTTTCTGAGAAGAAATGTCTCCTCATTTCTCACCTGAACCTCCCCTGGGACAACTTGAGGCCATTCCTTCTGGTACTATCACTGGTCTTCTGTGAGAAGAGGCCGACCCCCAGCTCCCCACAGCTTCCTTTCAGGTAGTTGCAGAGAGCAATGAGGTCTCCCCTGAGCCTCCTCTTCCCCAGACCAAACACCCCCAGTTCCCTCAGCTGCTCCTCACAGGACTTGTGTCCCAGGCCCTTCAGCAGCTTTGTAGCCCTTCTCTGGACACGCTGCAGAGTCTTGGTGTCTTTCTCGTAGTGAGGGGCCCAAAGCTGAACACAGCACTTGAGGTGTGGCCTCACCAGAGCTGAGTACAAGGGGATGATCACGTGCTTGGCTGAGCCCTGGCACCTCTCTGGGAAGTTTCCCTTCCTGGACAAGAATACTCAAACAAGCACCCATCACTTTGTGTAATACTGGTGCTGGAGTGACCCAAAGCTTCCCTCACCCTTGTAAAATTGTGCCTGAGCTGTAAAATCATGTCTGCCTGTGGTCAGTTACCACAGCTCAGCTGGCATGCAGTAACTTGGTCCTTGCAAGGCGATACCCCAGGGACCCCAAGCACCAGCTTGAGCTCCTTGAGCTCCTGACGCTGCTGCAAGTATCCTTGAGTGATTCACCAGGCTTTCACTTGCTATTTGAAAAATGAGGATGGCAATAATTCTTTTCTTACTTCTTTTTTAAAAATCAATTTCAAATTTGTAGAAAAACTGTTGGCATAACACCAGTGCTATGGATGCCCTTCCCAGAGTCCTACTACAATGGCTAATAGAAACAAGAATGAGATATCTAGCATTGAATCATTTAAACTAATGAAGCCATATGGCAAAATACAACTACTAGAAGGAGAAACAGAAGAAAGAACATTAAATCAACATAAAGGGGAAAAAAGAAAAGAAGGAAAGAAGGAAAGAGCAACAATTATAATAAAATCATTAGGTACAAAACAAAGAAACAAACAAAACTATTACTATAAACTAAACCATAGCACACAGACACATGAGCTAGTAGCTTCAAAAATAAGCAAGTAAGTAAACTACAGAAGAAAAGTGTTATCTTTGAGATCACTTAAACAGAAGCCTATAAGGATTTAAAGATCTCAAGACCTTTCAGAAGGATGGGAATTCAGAACATCTTTTGCAATCAATTAACTTTCTTCCCATTCTCTTGAATAAACTATATGTGTTTCATGCATATGTGATTTTTGAGGTTGGGAGAGATAACAGATACCATGAGAAAGGTGAAGATACCCAATGCCAGCAGGCAGCTTAGTCACAGACAATAATCTCTGAGGTATTAAACCTGTAGGTTAGAAAACCCATTTCCTGGAGACTTGTTCTGCACACAGGATTATTTCCACTAGGGCACTGTTCATGCTTTGGTAGGCTGACATGAGAGGCACCAAGGTAAGTGGCAAAAGAGATGCTCAAGGGCAACTGGCATGAAGCAAGGAGATGCTGGCAGAGATGGTGCTGCCTGTGTCACCACATCCCCACTGTCTCTCCAGAGAGCAAGGCGATTATTAGCATGAGAAGATGTGTTGGGGAATGGCTCACAAGAGATAAGGATACTGCACTAAAATTTCAGTGCAAATCACGAAGGACAGGCACTGTCTTTCTCAAAGGCAGCATCTTTTCCCAGTCTGACGCTCACTTGTTTTGGCACATTACAGAGTCAGTGTCTCATGTGCATGCTTTGCTCTCTTCATCCATTGAGAACTATGATGCCTACAGTGAGGAGTCCCATCTCACAGATTTGTCCAGCACCCTGCAGCGTTTTTCCCTAAACACCAATTCCCTTTGAAGAAAAATAAGGAAAAACCCATACAGGTTTCAACAGGTGCTGTTTGCTTTATTTTTATATCTCATCATGGACAAGGGGAGGCTGTGAACCATGTTCATTTCCAGAGGATGACACTAGGTAGCTCTTGTGCAGAGTGTTGAAGTAGAGAGGACAGGATTGTTTAAACACGGTGGCCGAATCTCTATTCTGTATATTTCCTGTCAAACTAAAATTGAGTCTCTCCCTCATATTTTTCAAAGCCTTCAATGAATGAGGTAAATGATGGAGAAAAAAATGCTACTGAGCTGTTCTACCTGCATGAATAGGACTACATGTATGGACAAAGTCAGGGATGATGAACCAGACGTGGGAGATGACACTTATTCACAGTCCTGAGGGCTTCAGTAGGAGACCCAAATACAGAACAAATATACAAGGCTGAAATAGGTATTTCTTGCTTTAGTGATGTGCAAGAAAAATTGGTGGCTTACGCCATTTTGTGAATTCTATGATTCTATGCCAGCCTAAAGACAGCTCTAATTTATAAAACCTTAAATAATTTTAATGGTGTGTTTAATCAAAGTACACAAAGCGAAGTATGATGGGATTTTTGGGCTGAAAGGTCTTTACTGGTACTAAATTCCTATATGCAAACAACAGTATGTCATAAGTGGTAGTATGCCCGAAAGGTGCCCTCTGGAGAAGTACAGGGAAGAACAAAGGACACTGAAAATTTAAACACAAGATCAGAAAAGTTGACCATGCCCCTTTAAAATAATACACAGTTGGGTCCCTGTGTGCCATGGATTTCAACTGGTTTGCAGCAGTGGATATCTGCTAAACAAAACAGTATTATTTCTGAATATATTTGGATAAATAAATGACACAGTTATTATGACTACAGTACTCCAAATGTGTTCCCACTGTAGGATTTCATCCAGAAAGACTTCGTACAAAGCATTGAGAAATAGTTGCAGCCAGATGAGAACTAAACAACAATAAATGAAGGCCAGCAAAATGGGAAGATGAAAGCTTCATGGCAATACAACCGTTCTACTTCTCCATGCTTGCTTATCTTCAAAGCAAACCAAAAGCAGATGAACCTGGGAGCAGACTCCTGCTCAGGACTGAGGGCTCTGCTGCTGGCAGTGAACAATATCCCTGGGGAGATGGAAGAGAATGTCTCCATCAGCCTCCTTCTCCTGGCAAGGACTTAATGTTCTTCTTGCCTGAGGTTATTTAAATGACTTAGACACACTGGACTTCTCTATGTCCCTGCAAAGCAGGTTTCTGTTTTGTTCTATGGTTGGGAAACCAAAGTATGGGGCAGTCAGTTGCCTCCTGAGAACAAAGCTCCTCATTCCTATAAAACGTCAGTCTTTCTTCCAGCACCCTCTGTGCTGGTAAGTTAGACAGGAAGCTATAAAATTAAATATTTAAAAGGACTAAATATTTAATCGATCTTAATACCCACCTCCTCTCTGCTGTATTCAGTTTTTCATTCTTTCCATATTTCATGTGCTCCTTTTGCCTCTTCCCTTCCTGCATCTCCCCCATGGTTTAAGGCTACAATTTTAGCCCTGTCAGTCATACCCAAGTTGCTTCCTTTTTTCTAGAACCCAAGTAGTACACAATGTTTTCCATCACATATTGAATTTATGAACAGAAACTCTTGAGACACAAAGCCTATAATCTGTTCTAAGTATTCCCACCCTCAATATACGCACTGCTTTCCTGTGCTTGGGCTTTTGTGGTTCGTACATGGCTCAGTGCTATATAAGGATGACAAGAAACTACATGATGGGTTGACCATGCTAAGTCAGTTGTCATAGCAGCTTGTGAGTCAGGGGACCCAAACTCACCACCACGGTGCTGCCAGAGGGACCCGTTCCAGCTCCTGGGAAAGAGGAGATGTGAGCACATTTTGCAAAGGGCCAGAGAGTTGCTGCTACTTGAGAGCCACGTCTGAAGGCTGACATCTTGATCTCTTCTGGTGTCCAGTGATGTTAAGAGGCTACTCTGGAAATTATTACCCCTTCCCTACAGGGCTAATCAGATAGTAAAGGAGTGGGAGGAATGAAAGAGCACACAGAAGCAGGTACCAATTTAGCCTCTATGTTATGTTGTACAAGTGAAGTGTTCATGGGAGAGAGGTGTCCCCATCCTCGCTAAAGCAAGGAAACAACCCCTGACCCAAAGGCGATCTAAAAGCTGAAAGCTTGCTATTTATTGAAAGATAGTGGAGACAGCTGAACTTCCACAATTTCATGTCTTTTATCATTTTGCAAACTTTCAGTTGGGATCTGCAAACACCCCAGAGAAAAGAGCTAGTTAGTTGTCACTTGTGTGACAAATCTGTAGTTGCCTCTCTTTTATTCCTCTGACAGCTATCCTCTGATTTTTGAAGTTCCAGGTTGGTGTCAATAAGCTATTTATTCAGGGCTTTTCTATTCTCTAAACTTCTGTGTTCTCACCCACTCAGAGACAAACAAAGGCAAATGTGTCCAATTCCACAAATTGTTCAGCTACAATATTTCACCACTCTGTCCTGGATAATTGGATATTAGTTGCTCTGCACTATGTTTCTATTCCCCTGACTTCTTACATAGAAACAGTGAATAGACAGTAATGGACAAAGACTTTTCTTGCTTCCAGCTAAATCAGTCCATCTACAGCTGAACAAGAGTGTTTGTATGAAAAACAATTGTTCTTTAACCCTTTGACTTAAACAAAAAAAAATAAAAAATGCATATACACAAAGAATTACAGCATCAGAATAGCGAGAACAAGCAAGTTTGACCTGAGCAGCTGTTGAGAGTCAGGGTATTGTTAATTTTGGATGCTTGCAACCAAGGCATGCAAAACTATCCTTTTTTTTTTTTTTTTTTTTTTTTTTTTTTTTTTTTTTGTACTAGATTGTGTGTCAAAGAGAAATGCAAGCAGGCTTTAGTGGGAGATTCAAAAACAGTGACCTGGGAGTTCTTCCAGTGACTTGAGAGTTGGACATATGGCCCCAGGATTTGCTTAGCTTTTCCAGAGAAGCAGACAGTGTTAAAAGCAAATGAAAACTAATCCTGGAGCTACAATGCACATAACCAAAAAGCCTCTTCCTGAGCAAGGGCACTATATAGGGTGTAAAAGCAGCAGACACATGGTGCCCACTGCCACTAATGGGGATAGTAAGGGACCTCAGTTCTCATTAACCCACTGATCCCTGTAAATGTGTGTTTATCAGTCCTGGAACATTTCAGATCCCAATCTGAGTGCATAATCAGCATAATCAGGAGCTCAGAAATTTTCCTTCATCTTCACATTTCAAGTCTAAGTTCCTTACAGAATAGTCCATCTTTTTATTATGTATTTTTTATGGTGCTGGGCATTCCTGGCTTACAAGTGGGCTGCTAATGTCCAACAACACTACAATCATTATCCTAGTCCCATTCCTGATACAGAGGGGACTTTTGCAGAGAGGTTTCTCCTTCATTTCAGTCCAGTCAGTTTGGAGCAATTAGAAAGGATTTCAAAAGGCAGGCTGTAAGCAACACAAATGTGTCAAATCAAGAAAGATGATAGCCAGTGCCCTGAAATGAGAGGACTGAACTTTATCCTGCTCTAAATAGAAGGACAGCAGGGGGAGTGTCTGCCCTTTTCCTGCCAAAGCCCTCTAAGACTAAATGGAAATAACTTGCTGCAAGCAGTGAGTTAAATGCAATTCATATTTAATCACACAGATTAATCTGAGATGCATAAAGCCAACACTGAGTCATCACATCGACATGTCATCATAACACTGGTCTTCTGCAGTGCTGCTTCTCCTACATCCAGCCTGTGGTTCTCTTTTTCCTGTTTTCCATCACCAGGTAGGATCGTAACCTGTAACCTCTCTTCTCACTCTTTTGTGCTGTACTAACCTCTTCTTTCTGCCTTACATAATTGTAATAAAATACTGAGGTGCTAATATATTTATCCAGTCAGTCAGGAAGTCTGAGACACCAAAATAGCCTTTAAATAGACAGAAGGTCATAAAATGTAAAAGATGCAAACCTTGTTACATTTTAGTTACAGAAGGCAAGAGATCGTATTGCAAATCTTAAGGAAAGATGATGTATATACTTTTATTTAAACATATCTTATATACAAATATTTCTAAATCCAATTTTATATACGTGTATGTACAGAATCACAGAATCACAGAACACTTTGGACTGGAAGGGACCTTAAAGATCATCTAATTCCAATCCCCCTACCATGGGCAGGCACACGTCCCAGTACACCAGGCTACCCAAAGCTACCCAGCCTGGCCTTGAACACTGCCAGGGATGGAACATTCACATCTTCTCTGGGCAACCTGTGCCAGTGACTTACCACTGTCAGTATAAAAAATTTCTTCCAAATATCTAATACAAAACCTGTCCTCTTTCAGTTTGAAGCCATTCCGCTTTATCTTATCACTACACACCCTGACAAATAGTCTCTCCCAGCTTTCCTGCAGCCCCCTTTAGGAACTGGAAGGCCTCTGGGAGGTCCTGCTGGGGCATTTTCCAGGCCAAACACCCCAGCTCCCCCAGCCTGGCTCCACAGGAGAGCTGCTTCAGGCCCTGAGCACCCTCATGGCCTCCTCTAGACTCATTCTAATACTTGTCCTTCTTGTATTGGAGGCCCCAGAGCTGAACACAGGGCTCCAGGTAAGACCTCATGGGAGCAGAGCAGAGGGGAACAATCACTTCCATCACCCTACTGCCATGCTGCTTTTGATGCAGCCCAGGACACTGTTGACTTTCTGGGCAGCAAGTGCATGTTGTCAGCTCACGTCAAGCTTCTTGTCAACCACCACCCCCAAGTCCTACTCCTCAGGGCTGCTCTCAACCCATTCTCCTCCCAGTCTGTATTTGTGCTTGGGATTGCCCTGACCCAGATGCAGGACCTTGCACATGAAGTTGTGAAATAGTATCCAAAGAAAAATGAACTATGTTAATTAAAACTGAGGATACATTTCAGTCCATGTGGTTTGTCTTAAACAGATGCATTACTAAAAGTCTGAAATGGACCTTTATCTCAGAGTAGCTAGATGACTATCATGTTAAATAGCTGTTTGACCTCATTTTTGCAATCTTCTTCTGGAAATACCATTCAGAGGAGAACCCATTAATAGAAAGGGAGAGCAGCAGTGCATGGGCCAGGATTTGCAATTTGTAAGCTCATTCAACTATCAAAGGAGTCACAAGCTCAAACAGCTGCGTGCATAGGAACCAAAAGATAAGAGGAGATTTCTTAACAAGCACATGCCAGTAATTTGAGAGGCTAATTGGTGTAGGAAGCAACATCCCAAAAGTTCTTGGAGAGATTACATGGAAATTAATTAAATTGATTTAAAACACTTTGGAAAATCAGCTATCATAAGTGACAGTCTTGGGTTGAACCATAAAATAACTGATTAAGTGGAAGTAAATGCAATTGGATTTGGGTAACTAAATCACAGACAGCCAAAAGGGGATGGATTAGAAAGTGATTAGACTAATTTTGAAGGACAAATGAAATGAGAGGAACTTTCCAATCCTTAAATGCTGTCATTATCTTTTTTAATGTGGATGGTATTTGTTGTTGAGAGAAGTGAGTCGTAAAGAAAGAAGCATACAAACAAATGCATTATACAGCAAATGAAAACAAGACACTCCTATTTTCTACCGCCTTTTTTTTTTTTTTTTTTTTTTCACAGCAATGAAAAGGAAGGAAAGTAAAGAAACGAGAAGACATCAGAGAAGTTGAAAGGTTTCCTTAGAAGGTTTAGTTCACTATATAGTGGAAAGGTTTCCTTAGAAGGTTTAGTTCACTATATCTTTAGCTAGCAAACAGAATTTACAGAATTCCGAGAAGGATTAGACACTGATACAGATAATAGCAAGAGGGAAGATACTGTCACTTGAGGGAAACAAAAGCTGTTGGAGTGAGCCTTAGAGGCTGGGTAATCTGTTCTCCAGAGTTAAGATCAAAAGCATCATTTTCATCCGCCTAAATGGCCACACCTCTGAAAGTACTTGCTGGTTTCCGTGCAAGAATGAATGTTCCTTCTAGCATGTTTTTCTCTATAAATCTTTCACCATCCTTTGAAGAATAGAAACCAAGTAATGTAGGACATTGTTAATTCTTCTGTCCTACTTGGCTGTTCCTAGATCCTGAGACAAGACATGCCTTTTACAGATGTGCACAGAAATGAGGATAGCTTTTCTTTAGATATATGAGCTGGGAATTCACAAGGTGGTCGTGTCCATATCTGCTGGTATTTAGATTAAAACAAATAATGATGTTCATAAAAGGTGTACAGTCTTCTCAAATAGGGCATAAAGAAATATTAGGAAGCATGTAAAACTTATTGCCAGTAATTTAATACAACTGTTGGCCCAGAACAGTTTTTGGAACCAGCCTTTGAATATATACAAACTTCCACAATCACGTCATGTTGCCTGTTCTTTTCCCTTAGGTTTGAGTGTACACAGCCACTGCAAGAGAAAATGCAGTAACTTGAGTGTCATTTGAGAGCCATTATTCACAGGACTGAATAGTCAAAGCCATGAGAGCACTACAGACTTCAAAAGCCAAGAATAGAGGGGGAAAAAAGAGGAGCTGAAACAGGATGCTTTTTGAAAAGGCTCAAAATTCATGATAAGATATGACTTAGAGGCCACTCAGAGACTTCAGTCAATGCCAGGGTCATCCTGTGTTTAAGCAAAGTGCAAACAGGCACGAAGAAATAGAACCTTCCCCAAAGCTGCAATAAATAAATAAATGAAAATTAAAAAAAAAAAAAAAAAAAAAGGCAACAAAAGATGATGTGTCAAGCAGATCATGTGGGGGCATTGGGAAAGAAGCCTACACCAAGTACCAAGATGTGTTCTGGGTGAACAACAGCCACTCATTTATTGTGAACCTATCCATCAATCTCCACCTCCCTCTTGGAGCCACTGTAACTTCTAAATGCTCGTAGATATGTGATGTAAAGAGATGTGATGAAAGGATCGGCAAGGCTTTCCTCTTCCAAGTATGAAGATGAACCATCCTTGAGGTGCATATCTGAACTTGCATAGTTCTCCAACTGAACTACCTTACTATTCCTCCAGAATACCACTACGTGGCTACAGGTCTGGGTAAATGGTTGAACAAAGAACATACCACTTTGCATGATGAAGGGTCCAGCCTTGAGCAGGTAATGCTTTTTAAAGCACCACTGTCTTTAACACAAACAGCAAAGAGAGAGCTTTAAAGAAAGCTAGAGGGAAAAATAACAACAACAACAAAACTGTACGCAAGTTCATATCATGTATCTTGATGTAAAATACAAGCAAGGAAAAATAGTTCTTTTTTCTTAAAACATTGCTAGTTGGTTACAATCCTCAGTCTTCTCTGTAACCGTACCTCTACTTGGAAACATAAAAGAAAATGAAAATCTTTCTCAGTAGAAAACTATCTGACATTCGGGACTTTGTGTTAAGAAAGTCTAAGAAAAGCCTGAATGAAGAGAAGGCCATTTCCATAATTGGTAATGCTGATGACATTAAAATATGTTTGCAACACATGAGTTATTTACGGAAGACAGGGAAGATAATGGATGGAATATACTACATTGGAAGTAGTTTCAATAATCAAAGTCAGAATTTCTAGGGAAATAAAAGGAGAATTTTGTGCTATGTGACCAAAACCCAAGGTGTTAGGGATTCTGGGGAAAAGACAGTTTGGATACAAACTAGGTGAGAAGAGATATATGCTTCCTTCATTGTTCAGTCTGTTTTGACCTCGCTTTAAATGTTTAAGGGCAGAAAACATGTAAGATTCTAGAGTAATAAGCTACACATCTTCTTAAAGACCACCCAAAACTTCAGCAAAACCTTAAACACAGATTCTTAAACCTGGTGTGATTTTCTACAGAGATTCAAGACATAATCCCAGCTGCTACTTGAAAACTGCCAACCTGGTATCTAAGTGATACTGGGAGAAACACTTTGACCCTTTTCCAGGGATGTTTTTCTGGAGGAAGTGGTTCAATTTCCACAGTGCAGCTTATTCTCTGGCTTAACTCTCTTTACACTTATAAAAGTTCTCCTGGGTACCTTATACAAGTCTCTCATGCTATAATTTAAACCATTTCTCCTTTCCCACATACAGGTAACAGGAAAACTGTGTTTCCTACACCCTTATTGCTACCTTTAACTCAGTGGAAGACTCAACGCATCCCATCTCAA